>NC_134531.1:4705000-5305000 GCF_050624435.1 Tenrec ecaudatus
TTTGATCTCCTGACTGAGACTTCCATGCACATTGACTATGTGACCAAATAAAATAAGATCCTAGGCAGTTTTATTCTTTACTTCACTTAATGTGATGTAGCTTGTCGATACAATTGTGAGAAGTTTTTATGTTGATAGAAGGTTGAAAAGGCGATGGATTTTTATTTTATAGTATTTTTACTGTGGTGAGATATATGTGACATAAATTTGAGATTTTGATGTTAGACATTAAAGTGAGGGAGTGTCATTAGTAATTGTCACATTGGTGTGTGTCCTTTTTAAAAAAAATCTTTTTATTGGGGCTCATAAGGCTCTTATCACAGTCTGTACATACATCAATTGAGCAAAGCACCCTTAAATACTACTTCTTTCTAAAACTCTGTCAACACTGCAGACATATGTGACCCCAATAAGTCCTATCAATCTATAGTCACTCATCCCAGAACCTGGTAATCGTTATCTAACTTTTACCTCTATTAATTTGCCTAACTTAGCTCTGCCATATAAGTGATACCAACGCAACCTGTGCCCTAGTATATCTGGCTTATTTCATGTCACAGAACATTAAAATGACCCTTTGGTGCTGTTCCATGTGGCAAATGTCACTCCTCCTTGTGAATGAGTGCAATTCTGTTGTATGTGCACACTCTATTTTATTTATTCAAGGTTTGTTTATTTATTTATCATTGTTGGCCGTGTGAGCGATTATGTAGCAAATTAGTTTTCCGTTCACAAACTTCTAGACTTTCATTTAGTGACAGTAGTTGAAATCCCCTTAATGTAAGAACACCCTTCTCTGAGTTCCCTGTTTGCAGCCATCCTCCTTTCCTGTTCCTGCTTTCTGAGTTGGATTTTGGGACAGATGCAATTATTCTGGTCTCTTACGGGTCATTGTTCTGAGCGGTGTTGCTCATGGGCATTATTGTTCACTTTGTATGACTGTGTGTTGTTTGCCAATAAAGTGGCCTCGGGGATGAGTTTAATGCAAGTTCTAGGGAAAGCCAAGGGCCATATTCTCAGAACTATAACGTCTATCAGATGAGTAAATCTGGTCTTTTTCATTATTTGAGTTTCATTCCCTATTTTTATTCCCATCTGTCCAAGACCTCTTGTGATCCTGATAATAACAGTTAAATAGGAGTAGCAGGCTACCATCTAGTTCTACTGGTGTCAACATAGAAGAGGCTATGCTACCTTCATGCCATTAGTTTTGGACCAATTTTTCCCTTGAGTCTCTGATTTTCTTTAATTCTTTTGACTTCTGAGAGAGGGAGAACAATAACTGCATCATATATAGCTTCTTGCAGGCTTTCTATGATTTGGTTGATACTCACCAAAGTCGGATGTAGCCACTGTCCCCGTGATTACTAACAATAACCTAGATGTCTCCTTCATGTTCCTAAGCTCCCAAGCCATGACTCATATTCTCAAGGTTTTTGGCCATGGAATAGAGGAATCCATAAATTTGCACCCAGCATGCCATACTGTGTACCCTGTATATTACACTATGCTGTTAGGTGTCATTGAGTGAGTTGTATTTGCTATGCTGTAAACATGGATATATTTGAAGCACATACAAATATTTATTTAGAAATATCCTCTATAAAACTCATTTATGCTCATGAATGTAGTCCTGTTCATCTCCCCATATCTGTTTCACATTTATCGGTATTATGAATCTACTTGTAAGTTGATGATGATTATTGCAGACTTAATATACTATTGTATTAATATGTGTTGACTTTAACTATGTACCTCGAATTGTCTCCTTTGCTTTTGTCTTATGTATTTTACTGTTGTTGGGTGAAAATTTTTATAAATGTTAGTTCAGTCTAATTGATCTGTAGTACTATTCAACTATTTTATTCTTTACTGACCTTCTGGTATGTTTGCATCCAAGTTAAAAGTGGTATTTTATAGAACTGTATTTCTGAAAGTGTATTATTATTTGCTTCATATACTTATTGGCTGTTTGGTGCACATATGTTTATTATTACTATATATTCTTGAGGAACTATGTTATCATCATATGGGGCCCTCTTTTGTCCCTTGTAACATTTCTACCTTCTAAAACATATACTTCTCAGCTAATGGCTTTTTCCTATTTATATTTGAGAACTAGGTGCAATCAGGGTAACCCGTTTGATCACTCTGTTTCATATCTATTAGTCACCTTTCACCTTCACCTACCCTCACTTCTGTCTTCAGCATTCTGTGCATCTGTGCCCATCAAAGTCACATCCCTCGAGTGGTGCCTTATTTCCTGTAAAATAAATCCAAGCTCCTCACTTTGCATCGCGGGTGCTCCGCCGCCTGATGCCCACTTCCTTCTCTTCCAGCCTTTCCTGTCATTCTTGAGCAGTGGGCTGTCGCTACAAAGTTTCCCCTCTTGCTGCACGGGTTTTGTGTTCACCGTTCCTTCAACTGGAAAGCTCAACCCACAGCATTTTGTGGAGTTATTTTCTTTAGATCCTGCAGGACACAACACAATGTTGCCATCTCAGAGAACCCTCTCCTAACAACTCAGACTAAATTAGACAGCACTGCCTATGGGTTGAGACGTATTGGTGGCACAATGGTAAAGCAGTCAGCAGTTCAAATCTAGCAGTTCTTTCACAAGAGAAAAGATCTGGCGATCTGCCCCCATAAAGATGACAGCCTGGGAAATCTGCTGGGGATGCTCTACTCTACACTATAGAGTTGCTAGAGCTTGAGCTGTCACGGCAGCACACGACAGCAACATGCTCCTGGGTATCCTCTCACGCAAGTCTACGTCTCCTTTCCCTCCTGTTCTTGTCACACCCGTTATCTATATCAAAACTTTATTGTAGTTTGTTTCTCGTCTTTTATCCCCTAAGTCCCATGACAAAAAAAGGTATTTTGACTTTTCTATTCATTTTAACATCTTTTTTAGACATCATCTATCTGGCACAATGTAGCTGCTATTCAATGATATTTACAGAATAAAACTATTCTAAAGTAGCATCCTGGTGGCGTAGTGGGATATAAGTTGGATAGCTCACCTCAAGATCAGCAACTCAAAGCCACCAGCCACTCACCAGGTGAAAGATGAGGGTTTCTACTGCTATACAGATCGACAGTCTCAGGAACCGAAAGGGCAGTTCTGCTCTGTTCTACAGAGAATTGACTCAGTGGCAGCATAAGTAGTATGTGTGACAAGGTTCATGGCATTTATATCTTTGTCTAATCCTCACTAGGAGTGTGAATGGCACTTATCCATTGTTTCTGTTCAAAAGTGAGGAGATATGCATGTTTTGTATATATGAGAACATGATTAGAAAAACAAAAGCAAAAGTGTCCATTTTGCTGGGATCTCATTTTTTTCTCCACTACTCACTGCCATGAATTAAATGAAATTAAACTGCTAAACTATAAGTGCCTATTTTGGAGAAACTGGTATGTAAAGAACTGTAGATGGCCTCTGTCAACTCATGCTTGCCTCTGATTGACATTGAGCAAAGCACGCTCTAACCCTCATCCCTACATATGCAAGAACCTAGGTCCAGTCACGTTTCCACATCCTGTGACATCTCAGAAGCAGATCCTTTCTCAATCAAGCCTCAGATGAGACAGTAGCCCTGGTCCACACCTCAATGGCAGGCTGGAGAAGAGTTTGGATTAGACGACTCATCTAAGCTGTACCATGAGATCCATAAATGGGTTGTGCTTATAGAAATATATAGTTATACACTGATCCTGGATGAACACAGCGAGGCACTGGAGAAGCTGAAAAGTTATTTTTATCTGGTCCTGAAGTCCATGCATGAGGGTAGCTATAATACACGCTTAATAGTATCATCTTCTAGACTCACTGGACAACAAGCACTTAATTCCTGGGGTACAGACACGGCTCATTCACATTCAGAATCTAAGAGTAAATGGATGTGTTTATTATTAATTGATCTTGAAAGTATTTGCATATTAACTTCTGTGTGAACAAAGCTGTCGCATGTATTTTCTCAAAAATGAAAATTAATGATTGACCTCCTCTTTGTGGTTGGGAAAACAACTCTTGCTATTAGGAGCATAATTCGTTTGTTTGCAGTTGACCTTTGTGGTGGTTGCTGGGTCCTCTCCAGTCCATTCTGAGTCATGGAATTGAAGAGATTCTATCATCGTGCACACAGTAGATTCTAAGACTTTCTGGGATATCACTTTTCACAGTATCGGACTACCAGGCTTTTCTCCCATGTAGTAGCTAGGTGGGTCTGAACCACTGAAACTGTATATTTAAAAGTGAATTCTAAGTTGTTTTGCATTTGTATGAATAAAGTAAAATATATTTTGAAAAACACTGGAGAAAAAAAATCAAACTATACATGGACTCTGCTTTGTCTGAAAGTCCAGAAGCAAAGGAGGATATCTTAAGAGTATCTCTGTGCACCCCACTTCTTTGCGTCAAATTCTGTATTTGGTGCACATTCAATTGTGTATTGCAGAACCTCCATGGTGTTTCTGAACTAGAGATTGTTGTTGACATAATGTATGGTGGCTGCATGGAAGCAGGTAATCTGGCATGCTTTCAATTTGATTGTCTCCCAAGTACAAGAGAAAACAGAGTGCACAGTTGCTGTAGTAACTTTGAGCCTAGGCACTGCTATGATGTTTTCCAGAAAACTAGAACAAAAGAAAAAGAATTCCAGACTTGTTTTTTCCAGCAAACCACCAACAAATCCTAAGATATTCCACAAGATATAAACAAACATAGATTTTAAAGAACCTCTTGGGAAATAACTTATTTGCCAAATGCTCAGTTACTTTACTGACCTTGACATGAGTGAATTCATTTCTCCTGAGGAGGAATAATTTTCTTAAAGTAAAATATTATTTGTATATTATATTCTGTTAATTATTTCTCCTTATTAT
This sequence comes from Tenrec ecaudatus, assembly GCF_050624435.1. Lineage (NCBI taxonomy): Eukaryota > Metazoa > Chordata > Mammalia > Afrosoricida > Tenrecidae > Tenrec > Tenrec ecaudatus. The sequence continues at coordinate 4,709,888 of NC_134531.1, forward strand.
AAGTTGCAAGATTCTTAAGTTAAGAGACATGTTTCCATTTATATTTATAAATATTTTCAGAATCATGATTGGTGACATAAAACTGGGCTTCAAAAAGTTCTTGAAAAACTAGAATTAAAAAAAAAAACTAGAATGAAAAGAGAATGATATTTTCCTATGATGTTTTGAAGCTCTTTTGTACGTGGATGCATATGCGCACATACACACGTATGCTATTGTTGTTAGTTCCAAACCATCGCAACCCTATGTCTAAGAGAACAAAGCACCATCTGCTCTTAGCCTTTCTCATGGTTACTGCTTTAGTTGAGTCCTTTATTGTAGCCGCCATGTCCCTGCTGTTGAGGTCATTTGTTGACGGTCTCCTCCCACTTTTATTATTTTTTTGCTGACCTACTTTACTCAGTACAGTCATATACAGAGCTCCAAGGGTTCTAGGTGCTAGTTTTGGGTGGTAATTGCAAGTTCAACTGTTCGAATTCTCCTCAAACCCACAAGCGATTTCATGGGAGAATATAAAGCCATCTCCACCCATAAATATTTCCAACCTCAGAAACCCTAGCGACCAGCTCTACTCTGTCCTGTAGGATAGTTATGAGTCAAGATGGCCCTTGGTTTCTGTAATACACACGCACATACATGCATACACACAAACTGTGGGGCACAGGCACAGTTCACCTGGGTCAGGGCTGGAACAGGCTGTGGAAAACCAAAGTTTGAGGTGGGCCCAAGTTTCGGTTTCTCGGAAAGGCCCTAAGGTTCAGTTTCAGGTTCCTGGAACAGACGTAAACCACCACCTGATGTAGCCTGACTCACGCTGACCACTGGGACACAGTGTCCAACAGGCGACCACCCACCGTCGGCAGACCAATTGGGGGGACTCACGCGACCCTACTGGCCAGTCACTGCCGGACAAGACTGGTACCAGAAATATTCTCCAATAAATTTAAAGAATAATAACCCTGGACATCCCCTTGCCCCCTAACCCTGTAAAAGCCTGGAGAACAAAGAACTCGGGGCTGATTCCCTTAGGATGCTGGGTCCCCGCTGCGCTGGGCAGTGGAGGGAGGAAAGCCCTAGCTCGAGCTAGAAAAATAAAACTCCTTTTTCCGTGTTTGCATCTTAACTGATCATAATTCTTCCAGGCGCCCAAGGTGAGCTCACATTCCATTCCCCAATCTAACAATACACATACGTGTGTGCAAGACTCTGTGGTATGTAGTGTTGTTACTTTTAGGTACCGTCAATACAAGGCCAACTTCCAGTAAACTTATGTATAATAGGGAAATAAAATTGTCTGGTTCTGTGCCATCTCACAATTAGTTCTATGTCCGAGCCCCTTGCTGCAGCCCCTTGTCCATCCACCAAAGGGCTTCCTCATTCTCATGGGTCCCCTAACCTACCAATTATGCTGTCCTTCTCCAATGACTGGACTCTCCTAATTAAATATCTAAAGTTAGTGAGATAAAGTTTTGCTTCACTTCTAAGGAGAACATGGCCTTGTTACCCCCAAGACATTTGTTCGTTCGTCATTGCATAATCAATATTGTTTGCTAACATCGCGTGTGTCAATTCTTCTTCGCCTTTCCTTTTCCATTCAGTTTTCCCTCTTCTCCAGTTTTCCCCTGTACGTAGGAGGTGATTTATTAAACGTGGCTCTTTGAGCCTAAGTCTCTGACTCTCCCCGAAAGGCCTTTGCCCCCATGGTTCGGGTGAAAAGGTGGGGTAAGGTATTGATAGGATTCACTTGTGAGTGGTTGTGAACAGGGATCCTTGGAGTGCCTTCCTGGTGTGTGTGAAATGAGCCCCCTGAGAAGCAGAAGAAGGGCATCTCATTACCGGCAAAAGCCAGGAGCAGAGCACATTTCTTGATCCCTGTATCCCTGTGAAGTGAACCTCCTGTATCCAGAAAGCAATCACACCATTAGAGGAGCAACACCTGATCCGTGATCCGGGGCATGGAGCAGAGCGACGGACTTCTCAACCCAAGGAGCAATTAAAGCAGAGTGCTTGTGTGCAGTGGGGTGTCTCTGCACACAATTGGGTATGCTGGGCAAGTGGAGCTGAGTGCTTTCCAGCTGAGGCTTCCCGGGGGGGGGGGGGGGCGGGGCAGGGTTTGGTGGGTTTTCAGGGATCTGGGTTTGCTGACCCAGAGCTTGAGCCAAATGCCTTTGAGTGGACGCTTCTGATGGAGTTGTCTGCCTCTGGCTCTCACATGTTTATTAATTGAGCTGAAAGAACTTTGTAACATGTCCTGATAAACAACTATCCTGAGAATGTGACCCTGGTATTACAACTTGTAAACTTCCTTAATAAACCCTTAAGTTGTGAATTTAGTCTGAGTTATGTGTAGTCATTGTAATGTATATTAGAAACACAAAAATAAAAAACATTAATGAGACACTATGCCATGTGTCTAGGTCTGAAGCAATCCAAAACACCAACCAAGTATACATTTGTAACGCAATTTTATACTCCCTTGAATTTTTGATGAAGAAAATAAAATATATTTTGAAGATTACTTATATTGGACATTCCTTAGTCCTCAAAGTAGCATCTTTGCTCTTAAATATTTTATAAAGGTCATTTGCAGCACATTTGCCCAATGTGACACGTATTATGGCTTCTTGAATGCTGCTTCCATTTGCATTGATTTTGGACCAAAATAAAATGAAATTCTTGTATGTATTAAATACACATTTATTGCTATAGCCTTATATATATGATTAATATATATGTATTACATATATCATATATAGTTACAGTGAGCTATATATAGCAATGTATGCTTGCAACCATATACATGATATATGGGTCATATATATGGGTACATCAATTTATACATGTTTTCTACACATAAGATCCTTGTGTGCAGTAAATACATACATATATTTATATAGCCATATGTTCCATATATATATTACATGTATCATGTATAATGTATTTCATGATCCTAGTACAATATACACCATTATTTTAGTATGTAGTAAATACATATATATCTACATAATAACATGATATATCATATGTATCATATAAACTCAAAACTCACTACCATGAGTCAGTGCTGACTCATAGTGACCCACCCTTCTGTGGGTTTCAGACAACAGAAACTGTATACAGGGGTAGAAAGCTCAGTCTTATTTTTCATGGAGTTGGTGATGGTTTTGGACTGCTGAAGATGCAGATTACTTCCCATTGTGTTAGCTCTACATCATGTCATATATCTTATTTTTATACTAGGATCTACATGCTATGATCTATATCGTGATATATATGATATTATATATATGCATATATATAATTTCCGTGTTAGTCTAGGATTTATGTGTTATTATGATGCTGGAAGTGATGTCACCCATATTTCAAATTAGAGCATAATTTCCCATAGTCTATTGGCTGTCACAAAACTTCTATAACTAAGACAGACTTGGAAAAAGGTTCTTGTAATTTATTTCCAAAAAAGTTGTCATTAAAAACATTGTAGATCACAGGAGGTTATTGTCTGATACTGTGCTGGATGATGGATCCCTTAGAGTGAAGGAAACTCCAAAGGCACAGGGGTCAAACGCCATGGACTCCGATATATTGAACTTCATCACAATGGTGCAGAAGTGGACAATGCTTCATTTTGTTCAGCTGCTCCTCAAGAGAACAGTGGGGCTTTCTGCTCAGACAGCGAGTTACATCTAGAAAACTCTCAGGGACAGTTCTGGCCTGTCTCATAGCTCCTGTGAGCAGTCCTTGGCTCCATGGCAGTGAGTCTGAGTTCTTTGGTTTTGGGATTGGGTCTGTGTGTCAGAGCTAACCACATGGCAATTGGCAGCAACATGTATGTACGTATATGTATACATATGTGTGTATGCATATATTCACATACATGTAAGTAGGATGTAGATATACATATGGTTGTGGTACTGGTGAGATTCTGACTTGTCCTGATCACGTGTGGTGGAGAAGGATTTCCTACAGGGTGTTTCGGCTTCATCTTTCTAGAAGCGGATGCCCTTTCCTAATTCCATGCACTCGCTGGTGAGTTCTAATGGCTAAGCTCATCACCAAGGTTTTTATATCTTATTCAAAAACATGTATGGAGGAAATGAAGGAATAAGTGAAGGAAATAAGAGGTAAATGAACGATGGCCAGATAAAAAGGAAGTAGGGAAAAAAAAGAATCTTGCCCATCCAAAAATTTCAGAGAGGGTTTTCTGAATTTCTTTTTTATTCCAAACAAATATAAAGGCATATTTATTTTTAATACATTGAATCATGTAAGAGACGCTATAGAATAAATCACCTCAAAATAGTTGTTGAAACACCAATTTAGCAAACTGAATAAATGAAACTAAAAATATAGAAAACTAAAAACAGTAGCTTCAAACTTACAGACGAGCCATTAATAAACAGTGGCATTTTTTAAAGCTAGCATAGTAGGGTAAAATGGCATGCGAACAAATTAGCTAATTAAAGTTGACCTCCATCACAAATTCTGTGAATACTCTAATTTTTAAGGATGACTAGGATTTAGCTTGAGTAGCACTTCAGCCGAAATAACATAATTACAAACATTACAATCATTATCAGCTTTTAAATTTTTCCCTAATTCTCACTGTCAGGCCCAAATCTTTTTCTGGAGTGAAGGAACACATAGAATGAAGTTTGATTTGCTCCCAAAGCACAGGCCCTTGTAATGTGGAAGGGTTTTCTGAGACCTGACAGGTGTGACATTTGGTGATATGATTTTTTTTAACTTATTAATATAAGGGGCTTCACTCGATCCAGCGATCAAAGATGCAACTGTAGAACCATGAGTCTCAGAGTTCGAGGACCTCTTTGAAATTGATTTATAATCCACCAGTTCATAAACTGTATGGAAAGTGTTCCATGGACATGATAATAGAGCCCTCCATCTCTCTTTGGAGTATATTTAAAAGCCTTTGGAAAATATTCCAGCAGGGGAAATGGATTCTTACATGCTTTAGCATTCGCCGTGAAAAGGATTTTCCACTGGTTCATTTCTAGAAGGTCATCTTTGAGATGTACAAGCCAGCCTTTCACTGGGGTACCCTCTCCCACTCAGATTCAACTCGCTTTCACTCCGTGGCCTTTATTAGCTGAACTCCTGCAGCTTGTAGCTCGTTTTAAACAGCGACTCTGGGAGGATGTAAATGCAGAAGAATGTATCAGGACTCAAATTTGCATGGTCAAATGTCAAAAAAATTAGGCCTTCCCCAGCACCATGTCAAGAGAAATAACGCAAGTGGGCAAGCTCAACAGCAGGCATGCCATTATCATTTAGCGCAAGCTGTCATCACTGGCAGCAAGTGGAAACGGCGGTCATTAGCTGGAACTCTGCCCGGGGAGGTTGTGAGTCTCTAGCCCCCCTCCACCCCACCTCCTTTCTCTTAAAGATTTTTTATTTTTTCCTCCTCATCTGACAGTGTTTCACTGAATCCCGCAATGCCATGTTGCCTCCCTGTCAGGGAAGAGTCAAGAGGTGGGGGTAGCACCTTTGGGTACACAAAAAGGACCAAGTAGCAAGAATCCACACCCGCCCACTGCCAGCTACAGTGTGCAGGCGTTGCAGTGCCTATCGGATAAATACTCATTAAGAGTAATCACTTTATTTCAGCTCTGTAATGACACTAACAAGCTTGGAATACAGGGAATTACATGAGTCAGGACAAATAATTGAATATTCTACTGTGGAGGGAACGCAGCACCAGCCTGCCTTCATGTCAGGCCGGTTCTGAAGCGAGGGCAAGCATGCAATGAGATCATAAGCTTAAGCAGCATTACATCGGCACTGCTCGTGCTACCACTGAGAAAAGGAGAAGTATTAATTGTTCATCTCTCACCTGCTTGTAGTTTCAGGCAATACAAATATGAGTCAGGTTGCCATGTTTTTATTTCAATGAGCTTCTACGCAGGAGTTCGATATCCCAGCGGCAGTGGGTTATAAAGGGACCATGTGGGTGAAAGGTGGGAGGGAGAAAGAAAGCAAAAATGGAAACTGGTTAGAAACTATGACAAATGGGCTGGGATTTCCTCCTTGAAGGATCTGGGGGCCGGGTCAAACTGTGGCTAAATTATTTCATCTACAGTCTCCATCATAGTGTGAACCACATATATCTGAGTAGATACCGGCATTTCTCCCACACAATTCTATTTCCAACTCATTCCAAGAGAGCCCTTGAATACTTGCACCGGAGAGAGAGCCTTGAGTTTCAGTCTCAGCCCTACAGCAGAATGGAAGGGGATGGGTGTGAGAACCGTAGTTACAGATAAAGATGTAGGGATGGGCCTAATTAACGCTGGGGCGTAATTAAGGGTACGGCACATTATGTTGATGGACAGCTACAAAGCAGACCCTAAGGTGCCTGTGTTGTGTGAAGGCAGGGAGGGAGGCTGAACAAGGGTGCTGAGGCACAGGAGTCTCTTTTAGAATTCCCTGGATTGGCTGGTGCACTGAGACCCTGGGAGATGAGGAAGCTGCATCATGACACCCTGCTGCAATGCTGCACGTGAGTGTCCCTTGGTGTCCTAGATCACCTTGAGCTTGAGCTAACCCAATGTGAGGCCGCCAGTTGCACACGCTGTTCGGAAATGCCAAGGGAAGAGCCCGGAGTGTGCTGCCCCTTGTGCCCGTCATGCAGAGACGGTGGGCATCGACCTCCTCTCTCCCGTGTTGGCCATATTAGAGCAGGCTGAAATGGGTTGTGAGAGGCCTGGGCACTGGGGGATAGGAATGTAAGAGACATATGTTTACTGTGGGTGTCTACCAAGACTCCAAATCTGTGTAGTGATTCAGACAAGCCAATCAGCACTGAAGATTTTGATGGGCAAACACAATAATCATTTATAATCCTGACAGGTTAAGGGTCTCCAAGGCAGCCCTTAGTATCCACAGAGGGTTAGAAAATAAGAGAAAACAAATAAAGAAATCTCTGTATTCCCGCGAAAATGTCTTTTCTTTCACTAGTCCTTACAATCTCCAAATCAGGGATGGTTTTTCTTTATCATTCCCATTCTCATAGGACCTGTAAAATCATTTAAAATCTATTTTTTCAAGGTAGATCGCCATCAGCCTTCAGCTGAGTCCTTACCTGTAACTCGTGTGGGCGTGTGAAAGTGATTATTTAATCGAGGTAAGGGGAAGGGGAAGTAGCTCTCACTTCAGAATACCCATCCATTTAAGACAGAGAACTACACCAGAAAGTGGAATTATCACATCTTGCTTATAAAATAATTTGAAAATGTTGGAAGATTGCCCACTAGCCGGATCTGCTTGAGAAAATAGTACCTAGCATACTGCCAAGCTCATGATAACACCTAATTTGTACTGGGGGAAAAATCCTGCAATTCAAGACATATTTTAAGTAGAAAACTGGAATTAAAATGAACAGGACGAGCACAGCACACTGTCCTCCTCTTTCTGTGCTCTCGCCCACTCATCATGAGGTGACCCTCTACTCTATCCTCCTTACCACAGAGACAATTCCGACTCATGCAACCTTATGTAACAGGCTCGAACCCCCCCCCCCCCTGGCTTTACAAGGCTGTAACTCTTTTGGGGAGTAGGAAGCCCTTCTTTCTCCCATAAAGCAGTTATTGCTTTTGAACTGCTGGATTATGTCCATCTAATGTATGTACTATACCAAAGAGAAGCTCCGTAACTACCAGTCAGACAAAGTAACTATCCACTGCATACCTGTCTGTGTGCTGTACCCCTTAGGAACTAGCAAAATGGAATAGGTTGGTCTCTAGCCCCAAGTCGCGCACATTTTCAGGGGGAAATCATATGTACCATAAAGCTATAACACAATACATTGAAATATTTTAGAGTTTCACCATATAAAGGGGCAGTGTAAAATGAATGAACAGAAAGAAGTGATTTATGTATTTGGTCAGGAATGGTGACCAAGGGCCCCGCTATTTCAGGTATTATGCAATGTGACAGAACCACACATATAAACAAAGTTGCATATCTCAAAAGAAAAGGAATGGTTTTTACCTCTTTTGTTTCTTCGCTCACGTTGCGTGAGCTCTGAAGTTAACCTTCAAAATAATTTTCCATGCAGACAGTTTTCTTGGTGGTCTGATTCAGACGATCATCTTCCCTTTCTCTCACTGCCATCGAGCTGATCCTGGTTCGTTTTGAACCTATATGACGGGGTTGAACTGCCCTTGTGAGGTTCAGGAGCTATTACCTTTATAGGAGTTGAGAGACCCATCTTTCTCTCATGGAGTGGCTGGTGGCTTAGACCTGCTGGCCTTGAGGATCACAGCCCAACCCACACCCACTATGCTACCAGGTCTTCGTATCTTTCATAGAACATGCAATAGCATTGTCTCTTACATTAATGCTTACTTTTAACATACACACAGATATCCTACTCAAAATTCAAGGAATCGTGTCCCAAATAATCTGAGTGATATGGTAAATGATGTAACATGTCAGATCTTTCCTATTGCTTAGGTAGGTACTTACCCCCAACCCATCAGTCAGTTGGTCAGACTATGGGGGCTATTTCAAATATCAGTAGGCTCATCCGTGGTGGACAGGTCTCAGTGGAGCTTCCAGGCAAAGACAGATGAAGAAGAACATTTTGGTGATCTACTTCCAAAAAGTAGCCAATAGTTATTAGGCGCCGTCTAGGTGGTTTCCCTTCTAGCGATGTCATGTACAATAGAACGAAACACTGCCCAGCCCTGCATGTCCTCACAGTTATTCTTGTGCTTGAATCGTTGCTCTGAACGTTACGTCAATCCATCTTGTCGAGGATGTCCTCTTTCTCCCTGTCCTCCTATCTTACTAAGCGTTATATCCTATTTCAGGAACCTGGCTCTCTTGATAACAGATCTAAAGCATGTGCTGTGAAGTCTCACTCCCACCATCTTTGCTTCCCAGGAACATTCTGGCTGTACTTCTTTCAAGAGAGATTTGTTTTCTCTTTGGCAGTTAGTGGTACTTTCCATATTCTTAGCCAACCCCATAATTCAAGTGCATTGATTTTTCTTCAGTCTTCCTTATTCAATGTACCACTTTAATATGCATATGAAAATACAATGACTGAGGCCAGGGGCACTTCTATCTTCAAAGTAAAATCTTTGCTTTTCAACACATCAAAGAGTTCTTGTGTGGCAGATTCACACAAGGAAATGCATCATTTGATTTTTTTGGCTGCTGTTCCATGAACATGGATTATGGATCTTAGGGATTCGTCACTGAAAACCTTATTAACAACAGCAAAATGTTATCAGATGTATTTCTTAAAGATGAGTCCATCAGGTTGAAAGCCACTTAAATCAGGACTGGGAAAGAGTTGTCTCCTGAAAATGGAGTCCACCATCATGGCGTGAGTGAAGTAAAACTTTCAGAATCTCCATTTCCTGATGGACCACAATATCAAAATGAGAAGAAACAGTTGCAAACATCTAATAATAATCAGAACATGGGATTTATGAACTATGAATATAGAAAAATTACAAGTCATCAAAAATGAAATGGAACCCATAAAATGTATATATGAGGCATTAGTGAGCTGAAATGAACCAATATTGGTTATCCTGAATTATATATCATATGTTTGATTATGCTGGGAATGATAAATTTAAGAGAACTGTCATCACATTCACTGTCAAAGATAACATTTTCAAGGTCTATCTTGAAGTGTAATGCTGTCTATGATGGAATGATATCAATGTGTCTACAAAGAAGTCCAGTTAATATTAATATTATTCAAATTTACATACAAACCACTGTAAGTAGTGAGGAAGAAACTGAAGAATTATGTCAACTCCTTCAGTCTGAAATTGATCAAACATTAAACTAACTTGCCATGATAATTATTTGCAATTGAAATGTGAAAGTCAAAAACAAAGAGGAAATATTAATAGTTGGAAAATATGGCTGGCTGGAAAGCATATGATAGAATTTTGCAAGACAAAAAACTTCTTCATTATCTTCTTTTCAACAACACGACAACACAAATGGTGACTGTCCACATGGACTTCCCCAGACTGAATACACAGAAATCAAATTGACTATAGCTGTGGGAAGACAAGATGAAGAAGCTGCATATCAGCAGCTAAAACCAGGCCAGGGACTCACTGTGAAACAGACCATCAATTGCTCATATTTAAATTCACGATAAAGCTGAAGAAAATTAAAGAAATCCACAAGAGTCAAAAATGACCTGAGACTATCCCCCTCAATTTGGAGAACATCTCAATTGCAGGTTTTCTACAATGAACTCTAATGAAAAAAGACCTAATGAGCTGTGGGAGACATCAGGACCATAATTCATGAAGGTCGTCCAAAAGAGAGAAAAGAAATAAAAAAGAGCAAAATGGATGTCAGAAGAAATGCTGAGACTTGCTATTCGTTGTAGAGTAACTAAAGCAAATGGAAGAAAGGATGAAGTCAAGGAGTTGAATAGAACATTTCAAAGCATAGCTCCAGAAGACAGAGTCAAATATTATAATGAAATGTGAAAGGAAACAGAATTGGAAAACTCAAAAGGATTGCGGCAGTACTTTGATAGGGAGCTCCCAGGAGCTCAGGGGATAGTCAGAAGAGGAAATGGAACAAGGGATCTATCATTGCTAATGTCACATGGCTCTTTGCTCAAGGCAGAGAATGCCAGAGAGATTTTATTCATGTTTCATTGACTATGCAAAGAGAGTCAAATGTGCAGACCACACTAAAGTATTGATAAGCTTGAGGAAAATGGGAATTCTAGAACACTTTATTGTGCTCACAAGGACCTTATACATGGATCAAGAGGCAGTTGCATGAACAGGGGGATACTGCATGGTTTAATATCAGGAAAGGTGTGTGTCCAGGTTGTATCATCTCACTATTCTAATTCAATCTGTTCCCATACTAATTCAATCTGTTTGCTGAGCAAATAATCAGAGAAGCTGGCTTATATAAAGAATTTGGAATCAATATTGGAGATTTATTAAAAACCTGTGGTATGCAGATAACACAACCTTGCTTGCTAAAAGTGAGGAGACTTACAGTCCTTGCTGATGAAGGTCAAGGATTGCAACCTTCAGTACGGATTACATCTCAATGCCAGGAAGACCCAAATCCTCCCAACTGCACCAAATTGGTGCCATCATGATTTAATGGAGAAAAGGTTGAAATTGTCAATGATTTTGTCTTTCTTGGATCCACTATCAATGCTCACAGAAGCAGGAGACAAGAGATCTAAAGATGCATTGTATTTGGTAAATCTGCTGCATAAGATATCTTTAGTAACTTCAGAATATTAAAAAGCAAGATTGTAACTTTGCTGACTAAGGTACGCCTGACAAAATCCATAGCATTTTCCATTGCCTCATATGCATATGGAATTGGACATTGAAGAAGGAAGACTGAAGAACTGCTGCATATGAATTATGCTGCTGGAGAAAAATATTGAAAGTACCACGAACAGCTAAGAAGACAAACAAATCTGTCTTGGAAGAAGTACAACCAGAGTGTTTCTTAGGGGCAAGGATGGCAAGACTTCATCTTGCATACTTTGGACATGGTGTCAGGAGGGAAGAGTCCTTGGGAAAAGGACATCATCCTTTATAAATTGAAGAGGCACTATAAAAGAGGAAGGCTGCCAATGAGAAGGGTCGACAGGCAAGCTGAAACAATGGGCACAGGCATAAGAACAATTTCAAGGACGGCACAGGACCCGGTAGTGTTTTGTTCTGTTGTGCATAGGGTCACTATGGATTTGAACCAACTCAATGGAATGTAATAACAACAACAGGTAAACTATTGACTTATGGAAGAAGCCTCAACAGAAGATGGAAAGAATCCACCGTCACTGTAACCAAAAGAAATGTTTGGCAGGCAACCATTCAAGAGACAGCATATGATCAAGTGGTGATGAAGGAAGAAGCTAAAGCTGCACTGAGTCTCTAGGATGAAGGAGGTTCCATGCAGAAGTCTCAGGTCACACTCCAGTCCTGCCTCCGCTTTACTGATGGCAGTATGATCCCCTCCTTCCTTCTAGGATGTTGTTTTTGTTGGGTTGGGTTGGGTTGGAGCTAGTCAGCTCCTACTCATAGCGACATGATGCACAACAGAACAAAATGTCACGTTGCCCTGCAAGTTTTCTTGTGTCCAAGTCTGTTATTGCAGCCACGGTGTGAACACATCTTGTCCAGGGAGTCCTCGCTTTTGCTGCCCCTCTACTCAACCAAGAATGATGGCCTGCTCCAGGGACTGGTCTTTCCTGAAAACCCGCCCAAAGTACATGAGTCTACATCTTGACACTCTTGCCTCCAAATAGCATTTTGACTATGCTTCTTCCAAGACAGATTTGTTTGTTTGTTTTGCAGTCCATGGTGCTTTCAATATCCCTCACCGGCAACATAATTCAAGTGCTTCAATTCTTCTTAGGTCTTGCTTATATCTTTCAGATGTGCATAAATCCCGTGGTAATATCTTGGCTTGGGTCAGGCTGACTCTGGTCTTCAAAGTAACGTCCTTGCTTTTCAAAACTCTAAACAGGTCCCATGCAATAGATTTACTTAATGCAACTCTCTTTTGATCTATTGACTACTTCTTCCATGAACGTTGTGGAAACAAGCAAGAAAAAATCCACGATACTTTCCATCTTTTCTTCATTGATCAGGATGTCACTTATTGGTCCAGTTGTGAGGAGTTTGATCTTCCTTACATTGAGTTGTAATTCATCCTGAAATCTGGAATCCTTGATCGTTGTCAGCACGTATTTTAAGTCCTCCTCACTTTCAGCAAGCAAGCCTGTGTCATCTGCATATCACAAATCTGATGTCACCTTCTTCTTCTTCATATAATTAAGCTTCTCTGATGATTTGCTCAGCATGCAGATGGAATCAGTATGGTGAGAGGATACAACCTTGACCCAAAACTTTCCTGATTTTAAACCATACAAGATGTTCTGTTCTGTGTGAACAACTGCCTCTCGATCCATGTACAAACCCCACCAGAGCACACCGCAGTGTTCTGGAATTCCTATTCTTCTCAAGCCTATCCATTTGTCATCATCCACACAGTCACATGCCTTTGCATAGTCAACAAAACACGACAGCCCTTTCTGTCATTCTCTGCTTTAAACTAAGATCAATCTGATATTGTTCCACGTCCTCTTCTAACTCCTGCCTGAATCTGGCAACTCCCTGTCAATGCACTGCTACAACGGTTGTCGGTTTATCTTCTGCAAAAGTTTACTTTCATTAGATATCCATGACATTGTTCTATGATTGGAGCGTTCTGTGGGTTCCTTTCTTTGGAATGGTACACGCTTTCAATCTGTTCCAGTCAGTTGGCCAAAGGGCTGTCTTCCAAATATCTTGGCACAGACAAGTGAATGCTCCCTCTGCTTCATCAGGGTGTTGAAACATTTCAGTGGATATTCACGAGTCCCCAGAGCCTTACTTTGGGCTATTGCTTTTAGTGAAATTTAACTTTTTCCTCAGCACTCTTGGTTCTTGCTCATGCTACCTACAGAAATGGTGGAATGTCGACTAGTACTCTTCGGGATGGTGACTCTGTATAGTTTGCCCATCTTCTTTTTATGCTTCCCACATCATTCCATGTTGTGCCCACAGCAACTCAAGGCTTGAATTTTTTCTCCAGTTCTTTCAGTTTAATATGCCTTGTCCCTATCTTTTGGTTTTCTAAAAATCAAGTAAGAATGAGTTGATTATCCCTTCGTAAAGTTGATATACAGTAAAACCTATGAAAATATGAGGGCCAGATATAGGAGCCAGGGTGACATATTTATTGCTATTTGTTTTTATACTTTGGTATAGTTTATCTACAAATTAAAGATTCGTTGATCTATTTCCCACATCGAGATATATCCATATTGCAAATCACAACATGAAATTAGAGTAGATTTCTTCTTTATTTTATTTCTTATAATGATACATCTTAATGCATTAAATTCAGTTACAATTTACATTTGGATGAACTCCGTTTGCCCAGTTAATTACAAGTTAGGCTGCTAACTCTAAGGTCAACAGTTTGAAACTTTCAGCCTGTCTTCAAGAGAAAGATGAGGCTCTCTGTTCCTAATTAAAAAGTACAGCCTCAGAAACTGCAAGAATAATTCTTCTCTGTCTTATATGGTCTCTATGATTCAGAGTAGACATCATGGCACTGGGTAAACTCTCCATGTTCAGGGAAAAATGAAACAAAACTCTCACTAGACTAAATAGGGGAAGGATGATAAGAGTTATAGTAAATACACTCATTCCAAATAAGGCCCCAGTGTTCAAAAAGCAAACTTTTACCTCCCTAATAATAAATGGCATGGCAAATTTTACCTCCCAATAAATGGCATGGTGCTAGACATATCTGACCTCTTCTGGTTTACCTATTATCACAAGGCAGAGGTCAGACACTCCATGCCCTGCCCTTCTTTATCTATTCTGAAACCAGTTGGTCCTCCCATTCCACTCTATTTCTATGCTGAGTTCAATAATTCACAGCAATGGCCACACAAAACACATCGACAATATTGGTGGTCAATGGGGTTGATTAGAGAAGCTAATAGCAGACCACAAGTCAGGAACAGCCAGTAGTCTCTTTCTGTTTCTCAGCCTCTCAGCCACACTACTGGCAGTTCTGAATCTCTCAATCTTGTGGTTCCATGGCTTTTGCCTGTATGGCCAGTGTATTAGTCAGGGTATTTTAGAGAAACAAATCCAAAGAAACCCATGTGTAAGAGAAAGTTTTATATAAAGGTTAAGTGCACATCAAGAAAACATCCCAACCCAGTGCTGCTGCTGTCCGTTTAACCAAGCATGACTTTTTTGGTCTTTAGTTAAAGTATGATAAGGAACTCCCCAGGAGGCTATAGGTGCAGACTGGGAGAAAGAAGGTAATGTGACAGGAGTGGAGACTATAGGCATTTGGGCCACTTCCTCATGCAGCTTACTTGTCCCTTCAGGTCCTGCTTTGGCCCGATCTCGTATATACCACTTCCATTTAACAATGGAGTGTTGCTGCGTACATACAACTTTATGATTCTGTGGGTCAGACAATACCCAGTTCATGATGGGTAGTCCAGGCCTCTTGGTGACTTGAGGGCCCATGGTGAGGTATTCAGTCTCCACCAAGGCCCAGTAACAGGCCAACAGCTGTTTTTCAAAGGGGGAGTAGTCGTTTGCAGGGGATGACAGGACTTTACTCCAAAATCTCAATGGTCTACGCTGTGATTCAACAAAAGGGGTCTGCCAAGAACTCCATACTGCATCTTTAAGTGACACCTCTAGCACCATTGGGTCAGCTGGATCATATATGGTCCCAGTGGCGAAGCAGCTTACACGGCAGATCCCTCAGGAATGAAGGTCTGGGTCACCCCACCAGGCAAAAAAACCACAGCTAGCTAAGGTACTTGCCAATGGCAAAGGTAACACAGAATGGGTAGTAGAAGAAGGTAGTTCTGTCTTTTAGTTAAGACTATGTTATCAATTTCAAAAGAAAGGTTGATATTTGTCAGTGTATTTTCTTTATATATGCTTATTGAATATCTTTCCTTTGTTCATGTATGATGTCAGTTACAATTGAACTCAGTGTGTTTTCATGTATATGTACGATAGATATTTGATAGTAAGTATAAGTATGATTTCATAATTTCCAGAAATTATATATGGCCTTTCCAGATTTGATTGAGTTAGTTAAAGTTAATTATGCCAACCTGGCCGATAAACACATGTGGGGTTAATTGAAGAGCAGAGAGATAAATGGCTCAGTGAGTCCCACCTTTCTAGTTCTCAGGTCTCTTGCTCTATGATAGTTGGACCAGGGTGCTGATGCCTCAGTCAGTTCTCTGCTTCAGCTTGCAAGGCTCACTTCCTGGAAGACATCCCTGAGGAGAAGCCTCATGGACCTCCCCCAATGCAGCCCTGGGTGCTGGAGCAGCCGTGTGGAGACCTCTGCCTGAGCTGAGATGCTTACACATTCTCTGATTCAGCTTTCCTCCTGCAGTCAGTGCCACAGTGTGTGCTTTGTGAGATGGAGGAGGACTTTGTGGATTGGTGTCAGACATATGGGCTAATGTTGGACCTGTGGGCTTGGGCAGCACTGGGTTGGGATGTTTTCTTGATGTGCACTTAACCTTTATATAAAACTCTCTGCTATGCATGAGTTTCTGTGGATTTGTTTCTCTAAAGTACCCGGACTAGCACAGGCAGGGAAACGAGCCAGCCTGTCACTGTGTCCCACAATTCCATTGTCTCAGGCCACATAAGGAGATGGCACCTCATGATCTTGGTGCTGCTCCTGTAGTCTCCTTGTCACAGTCTGTGACACAGCAGTGCTCAGTGGCTTCCATCACTGCAGAGATGTTGAACATGACCTTCCAAGGTCCTTTGGGTTTCCCTCTTCTCCGCTGCTTCATACATGGCTCTTCCTTACAGTCAGAGGGTGGTAGGGAAAACTGACCAGTCCCCTCTCTTAGTGTCCCAGGTGCCATTTGTGCAGAGTCCCAGCCAATCATTTGGTGGCAGTTAACAGAGACATAGGTAGAGGAGTTTTATTAAGAAATCTTACTCCTCCACACCAGCATTTTTCAAATGATACAGTCTTTTAATAGACACGATGGGTAACAGTAAGTGATGACATTGCCTAAAGGTTGGACCATATCAAGACAGTCATTGATAGTTTGCAGTTGACAATGATGCTTTGGTGATAGGACTCATGTGCTGTGGTTGCTGACTCTGGTCCATCCATCATAGAATGAACTTAATCCTACCTCTGCTGGGTAAAGGGATCCCTCCATTCATATTCAAACATGAGTGGGTTTCTATAACAAGCTAGTTTAGCCTCTGGGCAAATGGCATGCAGGTACTTAAACTCTGAGCTTCCACATTTGTTCAAATAGTACATTTGTTTGCAGGACATGACCCCAGTGCCTGAGGGCCATCAGTTTCATGCTGCCAGAAGCTACTGCTGTGTGGCTGACACAGGAGAAGCTTTTGAATAGATTACATCTTCCTGGTCCCTGCATATCTTCAGGGATGGCTCTCTACTTTAATCTGCTAATAAGGCATTTTGTATTAATACATTCTCTAATGGCAAGTATGGGGTACAGTAATGGAAACGTAAAATTCAAAATAGTGTCTTTTCTGTATACGGTTGTCCTCAATCATGGGGATTGAGGGAATTCTCAGGAAAATGGTCTTCATCTCTAAGAATTACCATAAAAAAGAATCAGAAATAGGTGACTCGAGCAACAGAGATGTCGTATCTCTTGGTTAGAGAGGCTGGAAGTCTGAATCAGATGATGAGAACCCTGTTGGAACAGGGGTTACGTGTTGAGCTGCTAACTGCAAGGACAGTAGTTCAAAACCATGAGCTACTTCATGGGAATAAGACTGAGGCTTTCTACCCTCATAAAGAATTCCAATTTCTGAAATCTGCAGGGGTCGTTCTACCTGATAGGGTCAATGTGAGCTGAAATCAACATGCTGGCAGTGAGTTTAAGATTCTTTTGAAGGACTTGGCAGTGAATATGTTCCAGGCCTTTCTTGTAGTTTCTGGTGGCTCTGGACACTCTTTGGTGGCCTTTGTTGCTCATACATGAGCCTGTTTCCATCATCACATGTCTTTCCCCTGGTGTGTGGTGTCTGTCCTCATCTTTCAGAAGACACCACTCCATTGGGGTTAACTATTACTCAAATGCATCCACCTCCACTATGACTTAACTGACAAGGTATCCCCAGAAAGATGTCTTTCCTCAGAAAACATGATACTCACAAGTGCACAGGGAATAATTTTTAAAAAACCTTCTTGAGAAAACAATTTAATCCAAAGCAATAGCTCTTCAAATTCGTTGCAGAGGTCAGTGAGACATTAGATAATAAGTTAGTACAGAAAAATACTCATTATGCACTTAAATAAAATGGCGACTCTGACAGAATATAATTTAAATCCACTCCAAAACAAAATATCTATATATTCATAAAAATTGAATATGTATCCATATGTGTGTTCACATCTGTGCAAAAGCATACATAAGTCACATTGTCATTCTGAAAACTCTAAAAGGTTTTTGAAAGCAAAATAAACAGGACTTGAATAAATAGAAATATTATAAGATGTGTTACCACATAATTTTCTTTATAAAATTTACATAGATTAACTTTTTCCCCAAAGAAATGGGAAGTTTTTAATAAAAATTAGTACATTTCAAAGAATTTCCAAAATAACTTTGAAGAGTAATAAAGAAATGATCTAAACATGGTGAACACAATGATTATTACGCTTACATCTTGGCATTTGGTGTGGTGTAGAAATTGAGCTGAACTGTATTGATAGAACATAGTAAAAAGTACAAAAACGGATACTTGCGCACAGGTCCTTGTGTACACGTTTGAAATCAACGACTGACGAACGTGACTTTGCAAATCAGCGAACTCTCGCACGGCCGCTTTCCGTGCTATGCGTCCTCCAGTCCGACCCCCCTCAGAGCGACTGTGCACATCCGAGCAAAAGGCAACCTGGTGCAGGTCCGTGAGCCACTGTTGCAGCTACTGTGCCAATCTATCCTGGCGAGGGTCAGTTTTTCTGAGCCTCCATTTAATGCAGTCGATTATCCTTTTTACAGGACCCATCTCTTCTGCCGATACCTCTAAACTTCCAGAGGGTGACCCACACTGGCATAACACCTCTAAGATAAACCCCAATACAAACAAACAAATGAACAAAAAAACCAAAACTAGAGCCGGAGCTTTAGTTCCTGTGGGATCCCACAAGAGTCACGTAGCTCTTCTGACAACCTGTCCAAGGGACTTGGGAAGAAGGCTCTCGGCCCTCGCTCTTGAGGGGCACTCTGGGTGTGCTTCTCCCACGATAGGTCTGATTGCTCTGCTGGCAGCCTGTGGTGCTTTCGCTTTTCTTCACCACCATCCTCATTCAACTGCATCAATTCTTCTTTGGTCTTCCTTATTTATTGTCAACTTTCACATGCATATGAAGCAATTGAAAACATCATGGATTTGGTCAGCTGCAACTTAGTCCTCAAAGTGATATCTAATCTTTTAAAGCCTTTTAAAATATATCTGTGCAGCGGGTTTGACCAATGCAATATACACTTTAATTTGTTAAGCAATATTCCCATGGTCATTGATTGTGGTCCAAGTAAAATGAAATATTTGACAACTTCAGTGTGTTATCAGAATGTTTTTATTGGTCCGGTTGTAAGATGTTCTTGTGCTTTACATTGAGTTGTATTATAATTCATAGTCATGGCTGTATCTTGGTCTTCATCAGCAAGTGCTTCAAGTCCTCCTCACTTTCAGCAAGCAAGCTTGCTTCATCTGTTAGCGAGCCTTCCTCTGATCCGGAGGCCACTTTCTTCTTCATGTAATCCAGCTTCTATCAGTGCTTCCTCAGCAGACAGATTGAGTGATAACAGGGTCAATACAACCTTGATGCACATTTATCATGACTTTAAAGCAGGCATGATGTCCTTGTCCTTTCCAAACAATGGCTTCTTGATCCTTGTACCGGTCCCACATGGGCACAATGCAGTGTTCTGGAATTTCCATTCTTCTCAAGGCTACCCAGAGTTTATTACTGGCCACACAACTTTGACCTTAGCATTGTAAATAAAGCACAAATAAAGATTTTTTTCCTGATATTCTCTGCTTTGTCAGCAATTATATCCTTGGTCCACATGAGAAGAAATAGCTGAAAACATCTGTTAATAATTGGGATTTGGAATGTACTAAGTATGAGTCTAGGGAAATTGAAAGTCATCAAAAATGAAATGGAATGAATAAAGATAGATATCCTAGGGATAAGATAACAATTTAATTTTGCATGATTCTACAGGCAATGCTCATGGAACCAGGAATTAATAAAAATTTTAAAATATTGGGGGCCTCAGCTGCCTGGCTGCTCTCCACTTGATGATCTGTAGCAAGCGGGTTCAGTTTTCTATCAAAATATGAAAGTATGGAGGGCAGGTTCAGTGTACTTGAGGTGAGGGACTCGAGATGGTGACCAACCGTGCGGAAATGAGGATTGGAAAGTCAGAGAATGTGGCTGCTAGCTGGAGGTGCAGAGCAGCCCAGAGACTGGGTAGCAGGTTGAAGATCCAAGATCTGGAGCAGGGCCCTTGGCTGTGCACAACAAGCTGAGTCAGTTTCCAAGGACATCCTTAGCTGATGGCAGTAAGGTGGTCAAACTGCTTGCCTTCATATCCCCTTCCAACCCCAAACATCAGAATTGCAGTCCTCGGAGTAAAGGAAGTGTGGTGGTGGTGCTGAAAGCATGGCAGACTGTATAACCCTGTGTTAGTCTGGGTAGAATACAGAAACAAATCCATGGACACACGTATGTGCATAAGAAAAAGATTTATCTACAAGAGCAATTGTACATGAAGTAAACACCCCAACCCAGTCTAGTCCAAGGCCATAAGGCTGATGTTAGCCCATATGTGCGATACCAATCTATAAAGACCTCCTCAGACTCACGAAACACATTCAATAAAGCCAAGTGCAGGTTGATCACAAGCCAGTGGGTAGGAAGTCTTTGTGTCAGTGGCGCTGTCAGCATCTCAGTGCTGGTATGGGTCTCTCTGTGGCTTCTCCAGCTTCAGAGGTGTGGTTGCATCCATGTGGGTTGTCCGGCTCAGGGGGCTGGGGTAGTTCCATGGGTCTTGTCAGTTGAAATGTCTCCCAGGGAGTGAAGTAGTGAGAGAGAGTCTCTGCTGCCTCCAAGGAGGAGGAAATACAGGATTTCCCAGAATTCTCAGGAGAAGGCCATGCCCACCCAGGAGCCTCATTGGCTATGATCTGATTGGCAGGTTAGACTCCACCCCTACATTCTTCATCCTCAAATTGACACATGATTATATAACTACCACAAACCCCACTAGGGGGAGAGAACAACAGAACCCTATGTGAATGGATATAGTGGATGGTGTAATAATAAATAAATAATGGTTCCTGGGGGGTAGAGTGGCAGGGGGAAGAGATAAAGGGGAGGTGGTATCAAGAAGAAAGAAAATGTTTTGAAACTGATTGTGGTAGCAACTGTACAACAGTGCTTGATGTGGTTGAACTATGGAATGTTGTGTCTGTAAAAGTTCCCAATAAAATGATTTAAAAAATAAATGTAAAAAATATATTGCATTGGAAAGATCTGTTTCACAACACCTATTTAAAGTCTCTAGAAGCAGCCATATCATTCTGAAGACTCAGTTACGCCTGATGTCAGTTATGATATTTCCAGATGTTTCATCTGCATGGGAAAACCGGACAATGAATATGGAAGGTTTGAGGAGAATTGATACTTTTGCATTAGGTGTTAGTGAAGAAAATTTAAATTGTCACAGACTGCCAGAAGAAGAAAATCAAAATCTGTCTTGGGGGAAATACAGATGGAACACCCTTTAGAAAAGAGGCAGGCTAGGCTTGGGCCCAAGTATTGGGGACATGTTATCAGGAGATAAAAGTACCTGACATTGAACTTGGTTAAGTAGAGGATCCCAAAACAGGAAGACAGTTCATGGCGTTAATTGACACAGTGGTTGCAACCAGGGACTCCAATAAAGCAATAATTGCCTGGGTCACGTTTCCTTCTGATTTACACAGAGTTTCTCTGAGTTGGAACTTCAAACACGCAATAACAACTTTTACAAAACTTATGTCCTGGGCACACTCTATGATAATTACATAAAAGTCTCTGAGTATTGAATCCAGGCAAGTTTATTTTTAACCCCCCTTAGTCGATGTTAACTCTGAGATAACTGAAGAATAGTGAGCAGGGGATCAACTAATATAAAAGAAAGTTGGGCCTTACAGCTGTGACGAAGGCAGCCCTGGGCAAGATGGATGAGCCCAATGGCTGCAACAATGGGCGCAAGCCAAGGAACAATTTTGAGGATCTTGCAGTAGGATTTCATTCGCTGGCACTGTGAGGCAGAACCAAATCAATGACACACAACAACAAAACAACAATCTTTTCTGGAAAAGAACGTTTCATCTTTTTCCCTTGGACTTAGCCACCCAACATGAGCAACTATCCTTACAATGGTACAAGATTTGGAAATATTTCATGCCACTGCGCATGCGGGATGTGGGGCACCATGCGGTGGGGCTAACGTGAAGGCACTGACAACATTTTTTCAAGAGCCCTCTCCTTTATTTAGAATGCATGCTGAGGGGAGGTGTGGGTACTTGCCAATGTCTGGGTCTGCTCACCGGACGCTATCAAAGGGGTTCTTTGTAGAGATCCCTGGGTGCTGGGTCATGAGGATCCCAGTGGTCGTAGGCCCAGTGGCTGCGGCTCAGAGCCTCCTTGGATGGCAATGAGTGACTGGCAGGACTTGTTGCTGGCGCCACTGCCCTTTCAGACCAGCTGTTGCTTCCACCCCTGCCGCTGGTGTCTCTCAGGGTCAACCTCTCTGTTCCTCTCAAGAACGTCTTCAAAGTCATTCTCACTCTCCTGCCCGGGTCCTAGACCACCTCCTCTCCCAGCCCTGACTCTTGTAAGCAGAAATGCCTATTTATTTGGCAAATGTTTTGAGGATAGAGGTCCTTCCCCTCAAAAGACATGCATCTTTATTATCAAGAGCTGGGTTTGGAATAAATGAGGGCAAGAAAACAGAACAAAGCAAAACAAACACATAGAGCAACAAAATATTAAGAAAATAAAGCCTCCGTTCATTTTTTAAAATATGTTTTATATTTCTGCCAGAGCAGTCTGAGTCTACTGTCAGACAATTCTGAATGAATGGAGAAAGGGCCGCACCCTGTGGACCAGCTGGAAGGTTACCATGCTAGGCGCTTCATGCAAACCCACAATGGACTCCCTGAGAGGCCTCCGGTGCAGGACCCTGGTGTTCTTTCTGTGATTCAATCCGGGACTTTCCTCTAGATGATGAGATCTGTGAGGCAAGAGGTCCATCCCTCGCTCATGCAGGTCAAACCCATGTGAATCCCAATCTGATTGACTACTCTGTGGAGGTTTTTTGTTTGCTTGTTTTGTTTTTTTACAATGTTATTCTCAATCATCCTGTCCCTTTTGGTGTTGGCTTTTACTCTAAGGATAACCTTGGCTTAGAAGAGCCTGGGCTTTCACAATAAAGAAGCACACAGGAGTGAAAAGTCTCAGAGAGGTCTCTCTACTTTTTCCAGTTCCACCTTTGCAACCATTCCAGCACCTGGGAGAGAAACCCACCTGCTGAGAAGAGATTTAAGGTGTCAATGGGCATTCCTATTCATGTTCTGGAATGGTCACTGGAAAGCTAACTTTTCTTTATTCAAAGATCTTTATCCAGCACTTGCTGATCACCTAACCATTACCTTTGCCCACAGATGACTGGTTTTTTAGTCACACTAGCACCTCAGCCCTCTCAACCAATCTCCTTAGCCCTGCACAGTGATGTAGATAAAATGCAGTGTGTTTCCTTCCTGTGTCTGTAAGGTATGTGTGGACACTGAGAACCCTCATCAGGTCCTGCGAAAGGGCTGGCATTTTCATGTAAATGGCAAGCTCTATATCAACGTCAGATTAGCCATGAGGTTGTTGAAACCCTGAAACCTCCTGGCCAGTCGACAAGAAAGGATTTCCGTGAAGAGGGTGACATTTCTGAGGCCTCCATATCACTCCGCTTGTGATGTACAGGTGATCTCTCCCCCGATGGCTGCTGTTGAAGGCACGGTTGTCACCCTCCAGAGGGGGGAAAATGTGATTTAAAAAGAGATTAGTTCCTTCCCTGGCTCTAATCTTTCCCTTCAAAATAATTCTGTTGCCAAAATAATTCTGTTGCCCATTCCAGTCTTAGTGCCGGAGAGTTAGATTTATTGAAGTGCAAAGCCTTGTGACAATGACACTCGTGTTAAAAATGTGTGGCAGTGTTTGAAGTCAGTTGTCCGGTGAGACAGAACAGTGGCTTCTTGCTTCCTGGGTATCAGAAAAGGTGACGGGTGGGTCACAGGATGTCCATGGGTTTGAAATCTGCTCTCGCGCGCATGATGGAGTCTGCAGAGGTGACGTGGTTAGGCGTTCATGAATTAGCTGCTGGTCGGTGCTCTCCAGTGGCTTGGAGGTCATTGCAGCCTCTGTTCAACAGCAGGACATACTGCCCAGTCCTACACCTTCCTCACAATTGTTCTTTCTCCTTATTCCGAAAACCATTTGATTGGACGTTAACACAGATATCATATCTTTCCAAAGTTCAATCACATCCAGCTCTATTGTGCAGTTTCAAAACATTCTCCTCCGTCTTTAGCTGCTTGACGTTAGCACCCTTTTGCACCCCCTCTTACCCCCCCCACCAGAAACCCTTATTCTCCTTGGTATCTTTATAGGTTCATCAGTCCTGGGTTTCATATACTGAAAAACATATGACAAAAATTCAAGATGATCATCCCAATGACATAACACATCTGAGGTAATCCCCCAAGCAAACACAAAGAACCCACTGGAAATGTTGCAAATCCATTCAGGCCCAACGTGCGCAATCAACTTACAAAGTTTAAACTCTGGTCAAGTCAGTTTATCATGTTAATCTCCTATAGTCAACTCTTCAGTGGCCTCTGTTTGGTAACTGGTGTCTTTGCATCCCTCCATTACGCATAGAGGGAAGTCACCGGTGGCTTATTTCCAATGTAGCTCTAAAAAATGTATGTTGGACTACCACTGATATCCATAGCCTTCTTTCTGCAAACAAGACCCTAAATTTAAGCTCTGAGACTATTCCCTCCTTCAGATTTGGAGTATGTGATTTACAATCCATTCGTCACTGATGATGGTGTGCTTCTTCCAGGTGGACTTGGTTGACCACTCACTTAGATGGCTGCTTGTCTGGAAACAAGCATTTAGACCCAGACACTAGTTTATCTGACAGCCGGGCACCATCTAATTTCTTGGCCACACGTTGCCATAGCACCCATATCTTCTGTGTTCCTTCCTGAGAGTGAGCAGGGCTATGATGTAAGAAACGGGAGCTAGGATTAGTGCAAGCTCAAAACCCATTCCTGGATTTATGGGGTTTTTTGGTTTTGTTTCCTTAGCTCCAATTCAAAACATCCTTGCTAATTTACGGGACAGAGTCTTAATGATCATCCCTTTGGGGCATAACAATCTTCTGTTAATGTTGTCTTTGATTAGACCCTGGTCTCATGTTTTAAGCCCCATTAAGAGAGGGATATTGGGCAAATATAAGCTAATTTCATATCACAGTACCTGAATTACTCACTTGTACAGACTCAATCCTTTCATACCTAAATGCTACTTACACAAACGATGAGAGTTAATTGTCAGGGAAAGGTTACAGTAGTATTTACTGAGAATGTCAGTTATAGGTTTTCTGGAACGATATATATCTTAATGTAGCAAATAGGACACAGAAGTAGCAAGACCAATTTGTCAACATTGCAACGATTTTGGTGCACCTGCATTGAGCTTCCTCAGCCACAATGAGATTTCCCTCTTAAGACCTCAGGTGTCTGAGGTGGAGTCCGAGGTAGAGTCTAGTTCACCCAGTGGATTTTCTGCAACAGCTCTCACTGATGCAGCTGCTGGAGAATGCTGTGTGCCTTGAAGCTCCAGGACTCGACGCCCCAGTGTTCTGCTGCATCTAGCATCGGTTCCCAGGATGCGTCCAGAAGTCTGGGTCAGTGAGGCCTATTTGGTGCATACTCACCCCATAGGGTCTCCAACACATTTCCAGTCATTCTTCCACCTGTCCCTGCTGCTTTTCCTTCCAACAGTCACGCATCTGTGTTCCCCCAGTCATGTTTGCTCCCTTTCCCCTCTCTTGACTTGATCTTCCCATCAGTATCCCTCATCCCTCTGATAGGGCTGTCTTCCTGTCTGGGGAACCTCCTCATAGATTTACATGCCAGCCACTCAGCAGAGAACATCCCTTTCTACTACCTTAGCAATTTGATCACAGATGATGTGAGGTGCCCTCCAGCAAAGTGACCTTCAAGATACATAGCTAGAGAGGATGGTGTATGCTTCATTGGCACCAGCTGCCTCTCTGCTGGGCTTTCTGCCCCCTCCCCCACTGGCCAGAAGCCTGGGTGCCCTGCAAGCCTGAAGTTGTGCCCACCCTGCTGCTTGTTCCAACAACAGTGCACTTATACAATATTTGTAATTGACTAACTTCACTCAGCACGATGTCTTCTAGCTCCATCCATGTCATGAAGTGTTTCGTGGTTCCAACACTGTCTTTAGGGATGTGTAGTATTCCATTGTGTGTCTATACCAGTTTTGTCTACACTTGTTCTCATGTTGAGCCCAGCATTGCAGCCACTCTGTCAATACACCTTGTCGAGAGTCTTCCTGTTTCACGCTGCCCCTCCACTTCACCATACACAATGCTCTTCTCAATGACTGGTCTCTCCTGACCACATGTCCCCAGTCTCACCATCCTTACCTCGAAGGAGCACTCTGGCTTCATTCTCTCAAAGAGGCTACAGCAACAGATCCAAAGCTCAGATCCAAAGCTTTGGGTGCCTCCGCCTTCACTCACTTATCAGTGGAAGCATTCAGTCCCCCACATTATGTGTTAACACCAGCGAACTCCTTCAAAGACACTTTATTTGGAAGAACCAAATACCATTCAACAGCTGTGGAGTAAACAGGCCCTGTTCTTCAGCACCTCCCATTTCAACAGCCCTGTGGACCCAGTTCTTTGTCTCAGATGCCTGCTGGAAATGTTTGCCTGGCTGATTCATTTTCATGGGCCAGTACCTTTGCACACATTGATGGAAAGCCGGAATCCATTAGTTATAATAGCAAGAATAATCATAGTAATTGTGTTTTACTCTTTGCCTAGATCCTTCCCTTTCTTTCTACCTCATGGCCAGCAAAGAAGCCCTGCGCCGAGAGCTGCAAGGTCAGTAGTTTGACCCGACCAGCTGTCCCCAGGAGAAAGGTGATGCTTTCTGATCCTATAAAGAACTACAACCCTGACAGCCACAGGGGCCATGCCCCTGTGTCCTATAGGGTTGCTAAGGATCAGAATTGTTTCTGTGGCAATGCATTTGTGTTCTCTAGCTCTGCCGCTTTCATAGCTTGAGTGGAAGTTTTCAGAGGAAGCAAGTCTTCCATTCAGCAAATTGTACACATTTTGCTTCATGGCCCTGCTTGTACTCCCTCCCCTGTAACAGTTTTCTTCCCTCTTCCTCTCCGGGTTCCCTGTGTGGATTCCTCCCTCTTTCTGGCCATTTCCTGTCTTCTGGAATTTGTTTTCAGATCAACGCTGCCCTTCTGGTACCTTTCTGATGATTGTACAGAGGAGCCCATGTCTCCAGGTGTTATGATTCACCGTGTAGATGCCCCCGCTCTATTGGACTATCCACTGATGCCTAACTCCTGCAAAGGTTTTGAAGTTTTGTCCCATGCATTTAATTTATCAGGTGTATGGAAGTATGTGTGTAATATTTTAATATTTATTACTTAATCAATTAATTGCCTTCCATTTTGAAGCATGGGCTATTTATGTTCCACGACCTAATACAGTACTCTAATCAACAATACTCTAATATTGAACATCTCATACACTCAAATATTGAGTTTCTAAACCAATTTTCTTTGAATTGGCCCCCGCGTGGTGACTTCATTTGTGATCGAATAGAACTGCTCTCCATAGGGTTGTTTAATGGCTGATGTGTTCTGAGTCACCTCCAGGGGATTCAACCCTTTAGCCTTTCAGCTGGTAGCCAAGCACAGGGTCCCTTCTGCAAACCCAAGCACAGAGCTTCTTCTCCACGAAATGCCTTTCTCTTCTCAAAGAGCAGGGCTCTTTGTCCTGGAAAATGCAATCCTTGCACATGCATGTCAACTGCACACACAGGTAGGAGTCACCCTATGATGCACTCCGATACCTCGCCGGGTGATCCTTTGTACAAGCGAATGCATGAAAGCGTGACACGATTCATAGAAAGAAAGAGAACAACTACGAAAAACCCCATGGATTCATCTGTTGAAGGGCAAGGGAGGAAATGATCTCCATGGTCTTTTCCAAAGCAGCGTGATTCTCCAAGTTGACCTATGTTTGAACAACCGTGCCATTGTTTTGTTTGTTGGATTTTTATTCTGGCTTCTGAGGGTTAAAGCAAACAGGAGTGTTTGTAGAGGGTGTCTGTGAGCAGCTCTCATGCAGACTGGCTGAAGGCTGCTGCCTGATATTGGGAGGTTGACAGTGGCTGCCAGATTGATGAGAACCGTGTGTGAAAGCCTACAGCGGCTGTGTTTTAAATAAGATATATCGCACACAGCAATCTCGATACTCAACTAAAACGTACCCGACACCGTTTTAGTTACAATTTTCATATAAATGCTACCATGGAGTTAGTAATCATGTTAGCAGAGAGAAATATTTTAGCTCTCCCACATACTAGCTTGAGTGATTATTCAGGCAAATATTCTGAGCTCGTATTTGAAAGCCATTCTGAATAAATTGTCTTCTGATAAGTATTTGCCTTGAATACCAAGCTTCTCCCTTAAATCAACACAAAGGAAGAGCACAAACCCAAACAGGGGGGACGAAAACTGATCCGCACGGAGCTCCATCCCCGACCCCTCTTGTTTTAGGTGTGCATGTGTGTGTGTGTGTGTGTGTGTGTGCGCGCGTGTGTGTGTGTCTGTGTTTTTTCCCCCTATTTACCTGTCAGATAAGTGTGAAAAGGAAAAGTCTAACCGAATGGTAGATGTGTGTAAAAGGAGTCCAAATTCATATTCCAAAGCATTCAGAGAGAAGGAAATCCTTTATTTCCACAGGAAGACTTTATAAAGAAGAGTTGTATTTTAACCTAGAATAAACAATCATGCTTTTATAATGTTGAAAGATTTTTGTTCACCCATTTGAAATGCATTTCCTTGTCCTATGATAAGGTAGGCACAGAGATCATCACGGAGCGATGTTAGCAAGACTTCATCTTCCATAGTTGGACATGTGAACTGCAGAGACCAATCCCTGGCTAAGGGACTCAAATAGAAGGGCAGTGGAAAGAGGAAGTCTCTTGACTCGATGAACAGACCCAGAGGCTGCAGCAGCGGCCTCAAGGAAAGAACAATTGTGAGTGTTGTGCAGGAGCGAACGTGTGTTTCTGCTGTACACTGAGTCACTATGAGTCAGAATTGACTGGACTGCCTGTAGCAACAGCAACAATGAGAGTGGGGCCCAATTAAAGGACGTGACGGTGATCACCAGTCACCTCAAGTCAACTGATGCCAAATGGTCAAGTCAAGACTCTTTGGGGTCACCATGTGTGTTGGGCTAAAATTGTGTTGCAAGGTTCTTGATCATTGATTGTTTAAAAAATAGACACTCAGACCTCTCTTCTCAGGCACCGCTGAGTAAACCCCACCCCCTGCCTTTTGGTCAAGAGCTAAGCCTATTAACCTCTCACCCCCAGGGCCTCCTTACTGGTCCCCAGGAGAGGGCAGAGAGCAGTTTTACCAAAGTGGCACACCCAGGACGGCTTGCTGGCATGAGAGCTTGCACATTTCAGTAATACATTGGTGTCTTCTTTGATACCAAATTCACAATAGGACCAAAGAAAGATTACATTAATTTCCCAAAGAGTTTGTGTGTGTGTGTGTGTGTGTATGTGTGTGTGAGATATACAGTGTCTTTAATTTCCTTCTTGTCATTGAAATGCTGGCCACTTTCATAGCTATTTTGGCATTGACAGTCGATGTCTACATTTTATTACAGATATTCAAATCAGAGGTGATATTTGGTTCTGCACATCAAACTAAAGATGGGAGGCTCTCCCAGTGGGAGGGTGTTTACCTAAAGGAAGAATCATCACACAAATAGAGATAATGAATATATTTATTCTAGGTGTTGCTAGCTCTACAAAGCATACTTAGCTCCACAGGCCTTACCATCTGGGGGGGGTGTCACTGGACACATACAAACTTAAGCTTCATGTTTTGGGGTTTGTTTTTTTTTGTTGATTAGTAAGTATTTGGAGGCATGCCTCCTCATGTGCCCTCCACGGGCATCCAAGGAGCACTGTGGCCCATATAGTTTCTCAACAGATGACTTGGCAGGAAGAGATTGGCAGACATTTCTCACGAGGGTCCTACAGGTCTACTCAAAACTCCCACCTCTCTTTTAACAGATGGGGTAACTGTGGGTGAACTCAGAACTCCAATTTTACATTTAGCAGCTAGCTCATCTGTGGTTCTAATTTCACCCTGCTGCTAGGACCTACAGGTAAACCAGGACATAATATGCACAGGATGCCTGAGATTCCAAGATCCTTGCCACCAGAGAGCACTCAATGAGCAAAATTAGAGATACGATGTTTTTGTCCAATGTGGAAATACTTATTGGAGA
This sequence comes from Tenrec ecaudatus, assembly GCF_050624435.1. Classification (NCBI taxonomy): domain Eukaryota; kingdom Metazoa; phylum Chordata; class Mammalia; order Afrosoricida; family Tenrecidae; genus Tenrec; species Tenrec ecaudatus. The sequence continues at coordinate 4,740,201 of NC_134531.1, forward strand.
AGAGAAGACTCTGTCATTGAAGAAACACATGGGAAGAGGGAGGATTAATCTTCACAGGTTACGTGCATCATGGAGTGAAGTTGGGCAGTTGAGCAGTGGGGCTGGTAAAGGGCAAAGGACTCATCCTCTTGGATTGAATCAGAAATGGTGTTGGTGAGAGACGTGAAGATGAGAGAGGGGAGGTTCAGGTAGAGACAGAGAGGGTGTAAAGAATTAAGAGCTTATGTCTAATGTGACATACTGGGTGATGTCATGAGTCATCCGGGATCTCAAGGATCTATAATCCATGATGCCTGCCGAGGCTGGTAGACTAACCAAATGAATGAGAGTGCTTCTGAGCAAGGGGGTTCTCAGAGACGGGGTGTGCTCTCTTGGATTATGGGAAGTGTTATGGCAAAGAACTTGGCACAAGAGCCTGGGGTGGGAGTCGAGGGGATTCGAAATGTGATTTGGAACATAAAGAGGAGGGTATGGTGATTGAGGGGGTGGTGAGGTGAAAAAACAACTGCAAGCATGCAAGGGCCTGAAAGATGGGAAAGAGGTGCCCAGTCTTAAAAGCCCAGACTCCCCCTTCCTTCCTTCCTTCCTTCCTTCCTTCCTTCCTTCCTTCCTTCCTTCCTTCCTTCCTTCCTTCCTTCCTTCCTTCCCACCTTCCCTCCCTCTCTCTCTTTCCCTTTCTCTAGGTGCATTTTTTATCCACTGTATTTTTCCCATTGTCATCAAGTGGATGCTGACTTGATAGGACAGGGTAGAACTGCCCCTGTGACTTTACATATTTATCCCTCGGAGCTGCTGGTGTTTTTGAACTGCTGGCTCTTTGGATCACACCCTCTTAACCACCAAGATCATATTCATCTGCAAATAATTTATAGTATGTGTCTGACTTCTAATTAGTGTCTTCCCTTCCATTCTCCTTCCACCCCTGGTAACTCCCATTGTATGTTTCTTTTATTGTGAATGTTTTTTTCTTGAATGCTTACAATAGTACTTGTGATGGCTAGGTTTTGTGTCAACTTGAGCGGACCTGGATTCTCAGTAGTTTGCAGTTGAAGCCTCCTCCATGAAGTGCTCTGACATCATAAAAACAACTTCATGATGGAATCTTCTGGCAGCGCAAGAAATCGTGGGAAGATTCAGGTGGAGTGCAACCTCTTAGTCAACTCACAGTCTCAAAAGTGTGGCCTGCTTCCCATGTGTAAGTAGATTCTGTGAGGCCCCCTCTCCCTTCTTCTGGAATCTGCATCTGGGTTGTTAACCTGTTTTTCTGCCGTGTCACCTGCCCACATTGGGAAGTGAGGGCACTGGGAAGCTTGTTTCTCAGAATGGCTTGATGTGGTGTGATGTTAGCCTAAAACACCCTGTGGGTTGTTTTTTATTTGTTTGTATGTATGCATTCATACATGGGTAAATAATATACATTTCTCCCACCAGGGTCTTTAATTGCAAAGAAGGATTCCTTCTCACATACCTACCTTGCCTGGGCTGAAATGCTATTTTGGAGATAATAAAGAAATCAATAAACAAGCAGACACTGTTTGGGAAACACGGTTCTGTTCATGCTTCAGTTACACTGTTGGCCTCTGATAGGGTGATTTGGCTCATGTGGATGGTCCACCACCTTCCTGAACTGTGTGACCCTCATTTTGGTAGCGTGAGCTTCTTCTCATGCTGGTTCAAATAAGGAAAATTCAATTTGTTATTTACACTGTGTCAAGGCCAAAATCAGATCCCGATTTTAGAGTATAATAAGCTACAGTTTCTATTATGCATGGGACTACCATAGAGCCTAAGGAGTCGGGATATTATTCTCTGGATGCAGAGAAGGGCATTATGCTTGGCAAAGTAAGGCATCAGGAACAAGCAGGACGCCCTGTAGGAGGTGCACGGACACAATGACTGCCACAATGGCTGAAACACCGCCGGTTTTCAGCACCGGCTGTGAGCGTACTGCAGGCCTAGGCTTTGTTTACATGGAGTTGGTTGCTGTGAATCCAAACTTGCAGGGTCCCATCTAACAAGGGCAATCAACCAGCGTTCGAAGGACTTTGAAATAGAAGAGGGCTTTGAATTTTCAGATAAGTTAAATATTTGACAGGACACCCCACACCCCCCAGACATTCCCTTCTTGCCACAACACATTAAGCCGCCGTACCATTTAACTGGATGCATCCATTACTCTGATTCAATCATTTATGCTAAATAATGGTCATCTAAGAACACTGGCTGTGGTTTCATACTTAAGTTAACTTGGATTGAATGATTGTTAGTTAACACTGTTGTATTTTTATGGTCAGTTTTAGTTTAATAAACTAGTACTTGGAATTCTGTAATAGAAACAAGATCAAATCTGAATTGCCCAAATGCTGGCCCTTGGATAGCTTGGGGACATGAGCTACGTAGCATGGACCCTACGGTCAGTCATCAGGAGGAGGGCTAAACAATGTTTATGTCTGCCTACAAGAGCCTGCAATCAATAGACCTCGAATCTGCAGACTTTCAGTGACTTCATGATTTCAAATTCCTGTGCCCATTTCCAGCTATTGCTAGACCTAGTGACAGAAGAGGTCACCTCCAATTTTACGCTGATTACTGCCATCACCACTGAGGTTTGAAGCAGCCAAGGGCCCATCACCTGGGCAGACAAGCCTCTTCATGCAGTGACGCACTGATGAACACTATCCATCAGGCGGGTTTCAGGATGCAGCTCTCTGAAACTCATGCATAATTCCCTAGCTGCGTCTTGAAACCCCACGTTGAAGTCATCATGCCACTGGTCCAAGGCATAATGCCAAGCCAAACGTGAGAGGCTGAATCTCCTATAAGGCACCATGCAGCCCTCCCACATCTCTGAGAGGAATTCGTGTAGGTAACTCAAGCTAACGATGCTGCACGTGGTAGGCTTCTCCATCGATTTGCATATTGTCCAATCACTCTCATAATTGTATCAACAAAGCCTCGGAGCATCTATCAAATGCCCAGAGTTGGCCATCATGAGGCATCTGCACAGTGGCGCCCTGTCAATCTCCAGGTCTGAGCCCCCTCAGCGCGGTGTATCTGTATTCCGCATGCAAATTCTCCAGCGATGCTTTCACTGTTTTGTAAGCTAGACTGCACCTGTAACATGTGGGATTGAGTTGAAAATGACAAGCAGACAAGCACCAGGCACATTATCTTGACAAACTCAGCCTCCGAAAATTATCCTGGGCCTGCATTATTAAAATAACAAGGAATATTTCACTCAGCAGTGCAGAAATGATCCTTATTGTCCACTTTAGCCAAATCCTTTCAGTTTCTGAGATCGGTCAATTCACATCGTTGGGTTGCAAATTCCTCAACTCCCCTTAGAGAAAAGCAGCCCAATGCACCCTCATTTATTTTAATGACCTGCCAAGCAGACATGAACATGTTAAAGTTGGAAAGCTATAACATGACAGGATTCTTACTTGCCAGAGCCACATTATAATCTAGTTAAAATACCTTCTTTCTTCTTTTCATGTCTTCTCAGGTAAGTGGGGAACTAATTGTCAATTACTAATTTTGTTGGCATGAATATCAATACTAAGACAAGTGGAGCGTGAATTGTTGAGCAAGAGGGTTTTCTTCACCTTCTGCTGCTGGTGGGGAGATTACCCTGGAATCAAGAAAATAATTAAATGTGTATGATCCGATTGCTGTTTGGGATGCACTCATTCTTCCAAGCACCACGTGCTAATACCGTGGGTATTAATCCTGCATTACCTGGCGTGTTGGTGCTTCTTAGCACACGGGGAATTAGCCTAACAAATAGTGATGAAGTGTTTACTCTGTGCCACTCTGTGTAAACGTATAGGCTCAAGGGTTTCATGTGTGATATTCTTCTACTTAAAGACCTTCCCATTTGGTCATACGTTTGGTCAAAAAAACTCTGAAGTGTCAACACGGAACTCTAGACAATGAGTAACATAGGCTGAAGAAGAACGGGTGCATTTGAATTATGATGTGAGAATTATATCATATATATAGATATATACATATAGATATATCTATCTATCTATCTATATATATCTATATATAGATATCTATATATATCTTTCCCTGGAAGAAGAATGAACACAGTTGTGTCAGAAGAGGAAGAGGCGCAGGCAGAATACGCCTTAGACTGAGTACGGGGAAACGCCATCTCAAGTATTTTAGGTATATTATCATGCGAGATAGCTTCCCGGAGAAGAGCATGCTTAGTAGAGGGTCAGCGAGAAAGTGCATGGTACAAGGGAATGAAGCATAATAAGAATCATGAGCATAGGGCAGGACCTGGCAGGGGTTCTTTCTTTGGTATGTGGGGTCTTGGGGGGCCAGGGTTGCTAAGACACCACTGCCCAACAGCAGCAGCAGTTTCTGAAGAAAACTTGCTGTCCAACAAATATTCTTAGTGTCACCCATGTTCTCACCCAAGCGTTTCACAATTGGATGGTAAGTCAAATGACTACCAAACCGTATATAATGTGGGTTACACATATCGCATCACATAAAATGTTTATACATTAACGTATCCATACATGGGGTAGGCAGTGTGGAGTGTGGAAAGAAGGTGGTTTGGCACCGTGAGTTACCAGTGGAACTACAACAAGATCCACCAGCCACTCTGTGGGAGAGAGATGAGGCTCTCTATGCCCTTACTGAGTTACAGTCCCCGGTTCTACCCTGTCCTATAGCATTCCGTTGAGTTAGAATGAATGAGATGGCACTCAATTGGTTTGTTTGTTTTTTGCCAGATTAGACATTCATTTCTTTCTGGAAAAACGTAAATGGAAAATGTTTGCTTAGTATCAACATTTGTGATACTATTTGCATTTTTGCCCTTCAAAGATGGCGAGATTTCTCTAGTTGAAAAGGTCCATTCTCTAATCAGTTTTTCAATGTCTTATGTATATTTCTCTCACTGCCATTGAATGAATACTGAGTCACAAAGACCTTATAGGACAAGGGAAAACTGGCCCTGTGAGTCTCTTAGACTGTAAATGTTAATGGGAATAAAAAAGTCCCATCTTTTCCCCTCTACATTTCTTTACCAACATCGCAGTTCAAGTGCATTTATTTTTCTTTGATCTTCCCTATTCAATTTCCAATTTTCACATGCATATGAGGTGATTGAAAATTTCATGGGTCTTGATATCAGCTTATACCAAGGGCTCAAATAGAAAGTAAATGTTTAGAAAATAATGCTTGCACGGGTGAAGGGAGATGTCATGACAAAATAATAATAATTTATAAATTATCAAGTGTTCGTGAGGATGGGGGGACAGGGAGGGAAAAATGAGGAGCTGATACCAAGGGCTTAAGTGGAGAGGAAATTTTTGAGAATGATTAGGGCAACGAATGTACAGATGTTTTTGACACAATGGATGGATGCATGGATTGTGATAAGAGGTGTATGAGCCCCCAGTAAAATGATTTTTAAACAAAGAAAGAAAGAATGCTGGCAATATATGTACAAATATGCTTGATACAATTGATGCATGGATTGTTATAAGTGTTGTAAGAGCTCCCAATAAAATAATCTTAAAAAAAAAAAAAGGAAAGTTTCCTGGCGTGCCCATGTTAGCATCCGAGCTTTTCAACACTTCTCAAAAGTCTTGTGCAGTAGATTGTGGCGTAAACCTGCCACTGCAGAGTCCTGGTCGTGACACTCACGTCACAGATGTTGTATCTCGAGGATCGCATATGCTACCACTGATTCTAACTTTCCAAAGAAGATCATACCAATATCTGGTTACACCAGTAGTGTATGAGACCGTCAATCCTTCACCATCTTTACCAGCTTTTGTTGTTTTTAGTCTTTTCAGTCGTTGCTGTTATTGCAGGGGGAGATAACACCTCATTGAAAATTTTATTATTTATCTCTCAAATGAGTAATGATCAGACCCATTTCTTCAGGTCATCCACCTAAATGTTTTCATTGGTGAAGTGTCTATTGCTGTTTGCCCTCTTTCATTGGAATGTTTGTGTGTGTGTGTGTGTGTGCAGTGAGAAATTGACACTTTCAACAACTGCTTTACATTGAACTTCTTCCTGTGAGTTCATGTAATTATAAGTTTACATACTCTCCCATGTAGCTCGTAGGGTCAAGCTGATCTCAAATACTTGGATCAGGGATAATAATCTACATCCATGCTTTAGTGGCAAAACACTAAAGGGTTTTGTTATAAACAGTGAAACTATTGTGTGTGTGTGTTTTTCCTTTCTGAAAGTAAAACAATGATAACAAACCTAGGTATACAATTTCTCTTTTTAAGAATACTCACCTGTCAAGCTATGCAGTGGAAACTCATGACACCCTGAGGATGTGAGACATCAAGATGCTGTGCAGGGTGGAAATCCAGAAAGTATATCAGGACTTAGAAGCAAGTGATAAGGTGTCTTGCTGGTCTAGTAGGTTATGTTCTAGGCTGCCAAACACTAGGTCAGTAGTTCAAATCTGTCTGCTGTTCCATAGGTAAATGATGTGGCTTTCTGTAACTGTAAATATTTTAAAACTTGGAACCCCACAGAGGCAATTCTATTCTTTCCTGTAGGGTCACCATGGAAATATGCTGATGACAGTAAGTGCTTGTAATTTTAAGCTAGTGATATAATTGGATAACCCCAGAGACTAGTCAATTGGAGCTAGAATAAAACTACCAATGTGGTACTGAAATCATAATATTATCACAACTTCTTTGTTGACCTCAAAGTGCAACCTCCAAGGTAGAGAGGATGAATTTGTAGACCTACTGTGTACAAGGCGCTTGGCAAGTGCTGACACTGAGCTCCTCATTAGGCTTTGTGAGCTCACTATTTCCTGTACTGAGCTGACTTGTCTTCACAGGCCTCACAGTCAGGGCCCAGTGTTCTTTGTTAGAGACTCAGATGAAGAACCAAGCAGTGGCCATGCCTTTACAGTAAGATCAAATACGTTGTACAGCTCTTTGGGTAAGTGGCATTTGTGGAGGAGGCCAGAGAATAAAGGAGGTATTTGCTTGAAGACGGGTTTCTTCCCTTTTTTGTTCAATGCATTGCACAAGATGACCAGCAGCGTCCTCCAACCCCAGCTTTCATCCCTATCCTCCCTTTGCTGTACTCACTTCCCAAGGCTGCCCTTCAGTGGTTGAAACAAAGCTGGGGACTGCCTGGTAGAATTTTGCAAGACCAACCATGTGTTCATAGAAAATACTTTTTTTTTCAACACCATAAAGGCTGATGATGCATGTGGACTCCTGATGGAATACAAAGAAATCAAGTCGACAACATCTGTTGGAAGAGATGCTAGAGTCGCTCAATGCCAGCATCCAAGACCAGGCTAGGGGCTCCCTGCAGGGCAGACCATCCATTTCTCATCTCTAAGTCCAGGTTGAAGGTGAAGAAAATTAAAACTGGACCTATAGGTAACATCATGATAAATGGGGAAAAGATTGACGTCGTCGAGGATTTTATTTTGCTCAGATCCACACTCAGTGCTCATGGATGCAGCAATCAATCTCTTGCACGAGGACTCTGTAGAGTATTCAAAAGCAAAGATGTTACTTTGAGGACTGTGGTGCCCCTGACCTGTCCCATAGTGTTTTCACTTGCCTCACATGCCTGTGAAAGGTGGACCTACCGTGAGGAAGACCAGAGAAGAGTGCATGTGTTTGCATGGTGGTGCTGGTGAAGAATATTGAAAAGTACCATGAACTGCTAAGAGGGCACACAAATCTATCTTGGAAGAAGTATGGTCAGCCAGTTCCGTAGATATAAGAATGATGAGACTTCGTCTTAAGTATTTGGGACCTGTTGGCAGGAGAAACCCTGAAGAAAAACATGATGCTTGGTAAAGTAGAGGGGAAGCCAAAGAGAGGAAGCCCCACAATGCGCTGGATTGGTGCAGTGGCTATAACACTGGGCTCAAGCAGAGGGACAATTGTGAGGCTGGCACAGGACTTGGCAGTGTTCACTTCTGTTGTGCATACGGTTGCTATGGGTTGGAACCAACTCAATGGCACCTAACAACAATAACAACAAGGCTACCAACAAATTAGGGGGGTTAGCACAGCATGAATTTATTCTCTCAGAGTTGTAGGCACTAGAAAGGTGGCATCGCGGCACCAATCAGAAACTGGTTAAGTTTCCTTATGCCCATTGAACTGTTTATTGACCATGTCAAGCCATCTTGGGTACCTGGCCTGTGCATTCACTGCTCCCTTTGGGGAGTTGAAGAAATGACATGGGGTTCAAGTTTTACTTACCCCAGCTAGACAAAAGGGAAGAAGACTCCAACTCCACAGTAGCCCAAGGCATAATTCTATGAGGCAGAAAGTAGGCATTCCTCCTTCGACTTCCTTCACTTTAGTCTACAACCAGCCGTGTCTCCACAGTACTCTACTTTGCTGTTGGCTTGCGGAATCCATTACAATGGCCACCTAGAATTCCTAGACGATACTCGTGATTACGAGGATTGTTAGACAGTCGGTCCACCACCTGGTTTAAGTGCCCTGGGTAAGTCCGAAGTGTTCCCATCAAATTTGATGCTATAACCAGTAAGGAACCCCTACAGGTGCACCAGCATCTTCAAAAGGAATTCCAGCCCTTCACAAAGAGACACCTGATCGTAATAAACACTTAAGAGGCCATCCATTAATAAAGTAGTGAAAGCCTTTTCAGTTTGGGCATCGTGCTACCGAAAAATCATGGTGACCGTCAGGGTACAACACAGGGAAATTTCCTGGAGAAAGCTGGCCAATGAATTTCACCAGAATTCTTCAGGTGTTTGGAAATTAACTGACATGGAAAATGATTATTTACTATTATTTATAAACTGTTTCTCCAATTAAATTGAAGATGTCCTGTGAAGACAGAGCCTGGGAAGGAGTCAAATATCTAATCACTGTCATGATCAGTGATCCAGACACCCCGCAGGGCAGTGAGAAACAGCATCAGCCCATACTCTATCACTGATGTTGTACATTTAGTCTCAGAAATCGTCATGTGGAAGCTTCACAAGGCCTGGAGTCCCTGACTGAGCAGAAACCACGAAAGGACATACCAGAATTTAACACAACAGATTGCAGAATTCACCAAAACTTAAATTCATTTGGACTCAAGTATTGTCCGTGGCTATACTGCGAGTCAGCGATGCCCCAGAAGTAAGCTTAACATTGAGCCATCTGATCTCACAGATAGTCAATCCCTTGTGAGGAACGCTCACAGTTTCACTGGTGAGTCGAAAGGTGTTCTGTGCCTTTGACATAGTGAAATGATAACCAATTGAGGGAATTAGGAATTAGGGGAGTGAAACATGAGTTGCAATCTCTGCTATTCTGTCTCCTCTTCACTATTACATCTAACGCCCGCTCTCCTGACTTCCCTTTTTATCATTTTCACACAGGGGATTCTCAGAACCCAAACCCCAACTCACTGCCATCGAGTCTATTTCGAATCATATGGACCTTGTAGGACAGGGGAGAATTTCCCCTTGAGGTTCAACAAATCTTGACAGTAGTAAATAGTCTCATCTTTCTCCTGTGGAGCAGCTGGTGGGTTCGAACTGCTGACCTTATGGTTCGCTACACAATGAATGAACCTCAGTACTACCAGAGCTCCTGTGGACAGGAAATGGAACAGCTGAACTTTTGGGGATATTCCAAATTAAAAAGGACATTGTGGATTGAGATATACTACTTCCTCAACAGCCAACATTGAGCTCTAGAATCTGGGAATTACCATTCTTGTTTCAAGACTCATCCAAGTGCTCAGTCCATCATGTTCAATGGAGACAAATGGGAATAGTAGACCTGAAGGAGACTGGAAGAACCTCTCAACTTTCCCACCCCTATAACAATAGAGCCCCGTAGCTATAAGGCAGGAAATGATTTAAAATACCGGTTTTAATTCAAGCCTGACAGGACATGAACTTTGTGTTATAGATTTGCCTTCGCTTATTTTATTCATATTAGGATTTTTAATCTGTTCCTTTAGCCTACATACAGTTAATCCCTTGGTGAGACGATTAATACAGAGAGTAATCTTTTTGATAATTTTTATGGGTGTCCCCCAGCCTTCCGTGGCTGAATGAGGAAAGTGCAGTCCAATGAATCAACCTTCTATGATTTTGATCTGCCATCATAGGCCTCCCAATTTCTCTCTCATAGTTTAAGCCCAAACCTAAACCCAGATGAAGACCCCAACTGGAGTCCAACCAGAAGGCTCATGCCCACATTTGGGCACATCCCAGCAAGGTCAGCAGTTCAAAACCACTAGCCAATTCACAGGAGAAAGATGAGGCTTTCTACTCCTGTAAAGAATTACGCTCTTAGAAACCCACAGAGCAGTTCAACTCTCCTATTTTTCCCTCCCCAAACCTTGTGACCCCTTGATAAATTATTACTATTTTTCATATCTTACACTGACTGCTGTCTTCCTTCCTCCCCAGCTTCTGTTGTTTGTCTCCCTGGAGGATGGGGAGATGTGGTTATGTGTTGAGCATTGTGATCTGTTCCTCCTACTCCTCCCCTCCCCCAACTTTGTTCTAACAAACTGGCATTCTGTGATGCTCACTCTCTCGACCCAATCACTATCGGCCCAATAGATTATCTCTATCGTCTCTATCTCTATTTATATACTTATATATAATATTAGTCACGCATATCCAATTGTTCCCTCGAAGTAGGTCCAGCTTATTTTATTTTCATTGGAGCTGATTTTAAAACAATTCAAATGTGTATATTCTGACTAAGAAAAATTCCCTCTATGAAGTGTTTTCTGATTATGTCAAATCCTATCTTAGTGCAAAACTACCTAATTCATTTCACTGTCACTTTTAATCATTTAGACATTTTCTGTTAGGATTATTGTTTCTTCTTCTGAAAACAACCATCTAGATCATATGTTTTTATACTTCATTTAAAGTAGACTGCAGTGCATTCAGTTTGATCACAAAACCTGAGATCACAGTAGTTTTAGAGCACGAGTAGACTTCAAGATGGCGGTGGGAAACTGCTATTATCTTTCCCTCCAGTTTCCCAAGACCACGCGGAAGCTCTCTTCTATATTAAACAGTGGTTCAGTGGCAGCAGACTAGAGAGAAAGTCAACTTCGTTTTAACATTTTGTTTTAGGGTTTCAGATGAATGTTCAAATGTATATGTGCATTTTCATATGCTATGTTAATGACCCTTCAATTTAGGGATATTCTTGCTTTCCAACAGAATTGCATTGACCACCGTCTATATATGTGGCACTCTGGAGGGGGTGGCCTTCATTTGTCTTGCGGGGAGCGGGATGGTGAAGCATGGGAGGTGGAAGGAAATGCTGCTACGAGTTCCATACCATTCCAAGCTCGACACAGTTTTTTTCTAAAGCAGAGCCTCCATGGTCTTTGGAGAAATGCAACTTCAAATTCCCATGCTAAATGCGTAAACACACGCTGTACGTATTATACGTACACGATAGAAAATTTATAGAGTCGTTCATGATGCAGTGTTCCAAAAACAGGAGTCAACCCAGTCCTTTCAATGAATCTTCTAAGACATCGCTAAGCTGCCAGTGGAGAGGGTGCCTAATGTGGCAGTAGGTAAGCAATGACAAGCTGTTGAAAAATCGATGGCCTTCAAATATTTATACTCTAAACAAACAGGAACGAGTCCCATCCATTTCAGCAATAGGAGGAAAGTCTAGCTGCAACCACTGCTCCTCCGCTTACATGCCGCGGACAAGTTGTTTGGAAAGAAAGCAAACAGCTCTCCAAACAGCCTGGCTATTTGCTACAGAAAATGAAATAAGTAAGCATCAAAGTGCTTAATGGTTTCCAGAGAGATGTGATATGGGGGAATAAATGGATCTTAATCCCCGTATGATTTGAGTAAACAAACACGGCTTTAATTCAGGTGCGGTGTTGCCTTTAGGTTATGCGTTCCCTACATCACCTGTCAGCAGTAATTCCATGTAAATGAGCAAGGCTGAGCCCTTTCGCTTGCATCTTTGCTAATCCTCTTCCATTCTTTTAATCATGCTACACAGACGCCAATATCTATTTTCATCAGGCAGATAGGATCTCTTAAGGAATTAAAGAGGGTTTGCCAGCGAGTTGTGGGGCGGGCAGGGACGCAGCTGTGATCTGGGGCTTTGGGGGTTGCTCATTATGCACTGGCGCTCACAGGATCGAAACACTGAGTCCTGGCTGCTGGATTTCTAATCCTCTGGTGGCCAGGTTGGAACTTCCAGTTATTTAAGATCTTTGATTACTCAGCACTTGGCTTTAGCTTGAGTGAGCTTCTGAAGACAGGCCAGGACTGTGATTTCAAGTTAGGCGTCTTAAAGTAGCGACTGGAAAAACTTGATGGGAAAAGCCCCATGATTAAGCTACACTATCCCTTTTTAATTGACTTTCTGTGGCTATCTGATGCTTCCCTCGTCATGTGCCACAGAAAGGGGAAATAAACAGCGTGAACCCTTTAATGGCTCCCCAGAAGGTGAGTGTGTCCGTGAAACTGACAGACTTCTCTGGCAATTCCGGGCCCGAGGTGGGCTCAGGTTAGCAAAGGGCAGCCGGCGATCGGGAGAGGGCTTAGTGTCATTAAGAGGAAGTCATATTTCAGCCGAGCTTAGCGATGCCTCGCGCTGGTTTTTAAGTCTTTAGGGGAAGGGAAAGCAAAAATGTCATTTTAATAATGATGCGGCTTGAGAGAGTGATTATATAGTTTTTAGTACAAATGATCTCACAAAAAGTTCATTTTGCTTCTTCGCATTGTTGAGAACTTAGACTTATTGGCATACGGTTATGAAATGGGCCTGTAAGCCAGCTGTTCAAAACCATCAACAGCTCCAGGGGAGAACTGTGGAACTTTCTACTCCTTCCCCTAATGAGCTACAGTCCCCGGAGGCCACAGGGGCCGTTCGACTCTGTCCTCTAGGGTTGCGGTGAGTTTGAATGGACTCAAGGGCGTCCGTTTGGTTTGAGTTTTAGGATCTGAGGTCTCTCTGCAAAATTACACCGCTCATCTGGAAGGGCCACATGCAGAGATGGCTTGTGTGAGGTTGGAAGTTCTGCCATATATCTCACATGAGAAGGGTCACCGGTGGTGAACAGTTTGGGGTGAAGGTCCCATGTGAAAACAGCCAAGGCAGGAGGACCTGGTGATCTACTTGTGAACAGATCAAGCAAGAATTGGCTGGTGTGTACCTTAGCAACACCAGCGGAATCTTACTGGATGTGCACCAAAGATGAGCACCTCCGATCAGAAGGGTTTCCAAGTACACCTGAGGAAGAAGTACCATCGTAAAGCAGAGTTGTCCCTATGACATGGACGGGGCAATCTGTTCAGGAGATGAAACCATTCTAAACACCCCTTCATAGTTGCTGCTTTCTGTTTGATGGCGGTTTTTCGGTTTTATTTGGTCACTGTTCCTGGATCCTGTTTTGTTTCTCTCTCTCTCTTGTGTGTTTCTCTGTATAGGCACATCAAGATGGGTGGGTTTATGAAGAAAGCAACTGGATTGATAATTAGCTGTTGTAGTGGAGGAGAGAGGGTGGTGAGTGAGAGGGAGAGACAATTGACACAAGAGGAAGAGAATGGTCCAAAGTTGAGTAGGGTGATCATTGTGTCACCCTCTTTTATGTGATTGGACTATTGGATTGTTTGATATGTTAATTATATCTCAGGAAACTCCTAATCAGAATATGAAATGTATGAAATGTACTTTGGACATGTTGCCAGGAAAGCAAAAATGGGTTCAAACAGAGGGAACCTAAAACAACTTACCCTCACATTTCCAAAAGTAGGAGGTTATTATCACTGATAAGTCTTTCTGGGGGCTATTGTTCTCAACTAGGACTTTATATTGGAATTAAGCATTATTGTCAAAGAAAACTAAGTGTCTTGGGGTCTGGGGGTCAAACAGGAGTGGAGTTTCCAATATGCCATCCCCACCCCCGCCAGCAGAGTGTTGTTCAATGGGAGCCACAAAGAAGCGCCCATCTAAGAGGAAAGAGAAATAGAGGCCTGCACTGTGAGCTCAGGCCTAGCACCTTCCCTATGGACAGGACTGACAACTGTAGTGCACGGCCACCACAGGGCTCCGGCTGAGTTCCCAATGCCTACAGGAGTTGAGGCAATTGAGACTAGCATGGTTGGGGGCAGGCATAGCCTTGTCCTCAAAGGGACACCTGGCTTGTCCACACTGTATAGAGATCATGTGCAGAAGATTTACCCAAGACCTGAACCCTTTATTTTTTCCAAACAAAACACTTTTTATTGTGAATGAGGTGAAGATTTACAGACAACATCCAATAATTCATACACATTTTGTTTCACCAAACCCGGTTCAGTCCCTTTGAGGTAGCATCATTCACCCTGTTTTCTCCTGTTCCATTCTTCCTCCATCCCTAGCATTTTCAATGCTGTCCTTGGCAAATACTGTTCTCTCTCTCTCTTTTTGTTCCTCAAAACCATTTTTCTGGGAGTCAATACAGATATCATACCATTCCATTGTTCAATCACACCAACTAGTATTGCACAGTTGCTACCAAAATCAATTTCAAAAGTTGTTTCTTTCCTAAACTCCTTGACCTCAGCTCCCTTTTAACGCTACCCCCCAACTGCTACTGTACCCACTCCCCGTAGAAACTCTTGTTCTACTTGCTGTCCCAATAGGTTCATCAGTCCTGGGTTTCATATAGTGAAAAACAGAAAAACATAACAAAAAATCAAGAGGGTCACCTCCCAAGTCATAACACACCTGAGATAAACTCCAATATGAACAATCAATAAACAAAATATAGAAACAGTGTTGAAACCCAAATGAGGCCTAATTTGCATCTGACAAATTAGGGGGTATCATCTGACAAGATTTAAACCATTCAAATCAGGTTTATGCCTTTGATCTTCTATCCTCATCTCTCCAATGCACTCTGTTTAGTAACCACTTTCCTCCCATCCCTCAAGTTTGGATGGAAGGAGCTCACTGGAGGCTCATTTCCTGTGCAGCTTCCCCAAGTGTATGTTGGGCTCCCACGGTCATCCATAGCTTTCTACAAATCGGATTCTCACAATTAAGGGTCTAATGCACAGCCCTCCTTTGACTTCGGACTATATGATTTACAACCCTTCAGTGACTGATGGTGTGCTTCTTCCATGTGGATTTAGTTGACATCTCACTTAAATAGCTGATTCTTTGGAAACAATCCCTTGAGGCCCCAGGTGCTAGTTTATCTGATAGCCAGGTATCACCTAATTTTGGGGCCACATTTTGCTATAGCACCCATATCTTCATGTGTTCCCTTCCTGAGGGCGAGTATCCAACAGGACCATGATGTAAGAACTAATTGTTCTTACATTGGAGCTAGGATTTAGTGCAAGCTCACAATCTATTCTGGGATCTATGCTTTTTTTAAAAAGAATTATTATCTGCCTTTTACTTGTTTTGATCTCGACTGCTGCTTCCAAGAACATTGATTGTGTTTCCAAGCCAGATAAAATCCTCGACAACTTTGATTTTTTCAGTTTATCATGACATTGCCTTTTGTTAAGTTTTGTATATTTTGGTTTTCTTTACATTAAGTTGTAATCCATATTGAAGGCTGTAATTCTTGATCTTCATCAGCAAGTGACTTACATCCTCTTCACTTTTGACAAGCAAGGTTGTGTCCCTGCACATTGAAGGTTGCTAATAAGCTTTCTTCTGATCCTGGTGGCTCTTTCTTCTTCATATAGTCCCAGTTCCCTGCTGATTTTCTCAGCACACAGATTGAGTAAGGATGATGAGAGGATACAACCGTGGTGCATACCTTTCTTGACTTTACCCCACACAGGGTTCTCTTGTTCTGATTGCACAACTGCTTCTTGGACAATGAATAAAGAGGACAAAAGAATTGATGCCTCTGAATGGTGTTGTTGGTAGATATGGGCCTTTCTACTTTGTCTGAAAGGGCCTGTGAGATTATTAATTTATTCCATAGCAGTTGGTTTTGTTCAGGTGTAGTTTTCAGAAGTAGATAATCGGGTCTTTCTTCTACACCTGGGCTTTAGTGCAGAAGCCTGTTGAAATCTGACCACTCTGGGTGACCCTGCTGGTATTGGAGGTAAAAATGACACAACTCTCAGTACTTTTACAACCTGCAGGCTTCCCCAGTATTTGGCAGATGAGTTTGGGGTCTTCACTTTACATCTTATTTATGAAAAAATTTGCACTGAAAATGATTTTCTATTTTTATACAAAGAGAAATTGTAAGTGGATTAACAAGGGCGAGGGAGCATTCATCATGGCTATCCCACGTGCTTATTCTGGTCAAGCATCTTGGCTACACATATGGCTTTCTTAAATACAGCTCTAGGTCCATGTAAATGTTGCTGGAATTTTCTATGGCGCCCCTGCTTGAAATATTGAATCCCTGTCTTCCTCGTCATCATGGACATTAAGGGCTCAACAAATCTCAGGCCACAGCAAGATTATTTCTATTTTGTTACGAATTAACTCATGCCATATGTCCTGCAAAGGATTGCACCAAGCCAGGAAAGTGCTCCATCTCTGCAAAAATCTGTGCTGGGTGGTGATCTGGGAGAAATCTTGCTCTGTTCTTATGGGGTAATCCCTGAGCAGTGGTCAAGAGTTATTTTGAAATCTTGGCCCACTCCGGCAAAGTATGCTAGTGGAAGGACATTGTGTCAGTTTGTTCTGCTTTAGATGACTTGATTTAATCAATCAACCAATGCATCTGTGCCTTTTGAGATCTGTTTCCAAGCCTCCTGGACAATTTAATCCATCCACATCTATGGCCAATTTAAGGGATTGAGCATCTTGGGGCCTGACACTCAATAACTTCTTCATATCTACATTCAAGAATAATGAGACCACTCCATCATTAGACTTCTCCAAAGCTCTGATGGCAGACTGAAAGATAAGCCGCCGATGGGCAGGACAGATCATCAGGTTTGCATTCAACAATTTATACATGTTTTGCTTCAACTCAGCCCCTTCCATCATAGATGGAAATAGAAAACTACCCCCAAACAAGAAGAATTGGCACAGTTGTTGCAACAGTGGAAAAAAAACAGGAAAATTGCAAATATTACAACAGTTGTGAGGATGACCCAGGACCAGGCAGCGTCTTGTTCTGTTCTACACGAGGCCACTAGGAGCTGGAGCTGGCTCGATGGCCCCTAAGAGCAACGTCAATGTACCATTGCTTATCCTTGTTCTCCCAGCATCTCCTGTCCCTTCCTCCTTCTTTCCCAGCCCTCTGTCCTTGGGAAAATGATCCCCATCTGATCTTAAATGATTGAGTATTATTGATATTTCTATTATGTTGGTGATGTTCCCCTTGGCTCCACTTTGTAGATTTAGTGACAGATGGAAGCAAAAATGATAACATATTTCACAACCCTCAGAATTAGGCCTGCTCTGAATGTTTTCTTCAGTAAACACCTGATTCCAGGGGCCTCCCTGTTAGCAGATTGAAAAATAACTTTCCAAGTGTGTCTGCACTTTTCTTTATCAAGGAAGACAATACTGAACTTTCCCTTTTTATTTTGGAACTCCTGTGCATATTTTTCTCACAAGAAATAAAGACTCAATATTCTTGTCCTAGAAAAAAAAACCTCCACTAATTGGATCACCCTTGATTTACTTTCTTGTACTCTCCAGTCTTTGTGTACTGTACACATTTCTGCAAAGGCTGCTCTATTCTTAGGGACAAATTGATTCACAAATAGAATTTGGTGGAAAATGCAATGGAAGAGAATAAGCTAGAGAGAAACTGGAGTAGGAGATTAGAGAATCAGCATATTGGGAGAGAACAAAAAATAACTCAAATGTAGATAAACTTCATTAAGGGAATCAATGTCACTTCACTCAGTATACCGGTGTCTCATATAATTCCCATTATAAAACCAAAGATATATTTGGGGGAAAAAGGGTCCCTGTAATATACAATAAGGGCACCGTTATAAATCCCCCCTCTTTTCTGACCATGTTTTATCCAAGATATCTTTACTTAGCAAGCATAGTAATAGAAATGATAACAGCTAATATGTACTGGTGTGGCTCATCACTGTGACAAGCTCCATTCTGGATTATTTCTCTGCAGAGTAGGAATCTTGCAGAAGGCAAGCTGGATAAAGCCAGGCTGTGTGAGTGGAGACTCCATGGCTTAATCACTTCACCTTCCTGCTCTGGGGCTCCACTTCCCCACTGCAAGCCCTATGCTCCCTGTTCCAGACCGTGCTCTCCTCGCAGGAGCTGGTGAGTCACAGAGGGCCAGACAGAGGCTTCAGGCTCCGTCCTCTTCTCCCCACAACAACTTTGAGCTGCAGATCCGTCAGCCACACAGGAGAAGGGAGGAGACCCAGTAACGGTTCCTGCTAGTTCCCTGCAGACTAGCCCCACGCCACAGCCGGACATGTTGCCGCAAGTGTTTCCCAGCTTCAGGGAGAGAATTCCCAAGAGTTACTACCACCATTGATTCTTGTTCCTGAAATGATGGCTAAGGGTATAGTCAGAGAATGGAGTGTAGGTCGAATGAATAACTGCTTAGCAGGGCATCAAGACCTCTCACCATCTGCGCCGAATCCACTTTAACTGCCTTATTTTCTGTTTCCCTTCAAGCTTCACTCACTCAGAAAGTTCTGCTCTGGAGCACCGACGTTATTTCATATACACTTCTAGGCAGTAGAAAGACATGAAGCTGGGAATCAATTCTTTGACTTCAAGGACCCCCTCACACCACTGGATAGTCAGGCAGCACTGTGATCAGGGCAAACATGATGGGGGGATTTCAAGAGGATGTGTGAGATGTGAGATCAAGGAGGAGATGGGGGAAACGCACAGAAAGGCAAGGTCCAATTATGGAAGGCAGCTGCCTGTCATGTTTCAGTTTATGCTTTTTTTTTGTTCCCTAATAGCTTGGGGTGTTTTTGTTTGTGTTATTTTAGGCTTTTATCCAACAGTTTTCTTATTTCTTGGAAAATTCAAACTCAGTCAACAAATATGCCTCAGGTGAGAGTCCTCTCTGCTCCAGGTCCTTGTCTGGCCATACTGAGATTGCCAAGAAGACCAGATGTCCTACAGGTGCTAGCGCTAACCTTTAGTTGACCTGACCTCAGTAGTCTAATGCCTCTGCCAGATACTTTGAATCAGATAACATACATTCCTCATCTCAAAATGTCTGAAGTCATGTTTTATCAGTCTCCCTCCTGTGGTACCAGATGGCACAGCAAGAAAGGGTCCCTGCACCCTGTCTCTTTCACCAAATCCGCTCAGTCCACACCCCCTTGCTTCCTTCAACCATATTGTCCTGGAGCAAATTTCGAAAAGGGAATGAGAAGGAAGAAGATAGTGGCACAAAGCATATAACTTCTTAAGGGAGATGCAAGGCAGATTTAGATCTATGAAGATATACTTGTGACCTTGAGATAAGGCAGTGATCATGGTTTGTGAATGTCAACAGAGACTGGTGGTACTTCCCAGTGCAGTGGCTCTTACTCTTCTGGTCTGGGAATGAACTCATCTCACTATAAAGGCAATGAACCGTTTAAGATCAGAAGGGCAGTGCTTACCCAAAGACAAAGTTTGTTCTAGGAAAGAAACAGGTATAGAAGTTGAAAACTCAGGGAGGAAATGGGACAGGTAAGGGGACTCTTGGGATTGCAATGGAGGAGCTGAGTTTGGATGTGCATAAATCACTGACTGTGTCATGTAATTCACAATAAAAATGTCTAAAAGATCCAATGGCAAAATGTCAATGTCAGTCCTGCTAGAATCCAATGCCACCATGAGGCGGAGTGAGTTTTTACTGTTAGCACTTAGAGAAGTTATGCGAGTTCCATATAGTATTTGTAATTGTAAAAATAAAAACATACAAGATGCAATGCATCACTTATAATCACTTATAATGTTGTCCCTAGTTGATGGAATAGATTCTAAACTGTGCGGTTAAAATTTATTTTGTCCTAAAAAAATACTTACTGATGAAGATCAAGGACTGATGCCTTTAATGTGGATTACAACTTAATGTAAAAATTACCATATCTTCACAATTGTACCATCAATGACAAATGGAGAAAATTTTAAGGTGTCAAGGATTTCATCTTGCTTGGAACAACCAATGTTCTAGGAAATGTCAGTCGGGACATCCAAAGATGCATTGCATTGGGTAAACCTGCGGCACAAGAACTGTTTAGAGTACTGAAAAGCAATCATGTTACTATGAGGACTAACATTCACTGGACTCAATCCATGGTATTTTCAATTGCCTTATCTGCATGGGACAGTTGGACATTGAATGAGGAAGACCAAAGAAGCATCCATACATTTGAATTCTGGTGTGGGGAGGGATATTGAAAGTACCATGGACTGCCTAAAGAACAAATATATCTGTCTTGGAAAAAGTATAGCCAGAATGCTCCTTAGAAGGGAGGGTGGTGAGACTTGATCTCGTGTGATCAGCAGAGATCATTCAATGGGGAAGCACATCATGCTTGGTAAAGTGGAGGGGCAGTGAAACAGAGGAAGGCTTTCAGTAAGATAGGTTGACACAGTAGCTGCAATAGTGGGCTCCAACCTAAGAAACAGTGTTAGGATGGTACAGGACCTGTTGGTATTTCATAGACTGTCTGCTTTATGGGCGGTCACTATGAATCAGAACTCACTTGATGACACCTAACACCAACCAAAGACTGAAAAAAAATCCAGGACATTTAGTTATCCCCATGTGAAATTCATATGACCAATAGGTAGTATTCCCCAAGAAGAAGGGCATACTGCATATTCGATTATCAGGAAAGGTGTGTATCAAGGCTGTATCCTCACACTGTACTTATTCAATCTATATGCTCATCAAATAATATGAGAGGTTGGACTATCTGAATAAGAACAAGGCATCAGGAATGGAAGAAGGCTCGTTAACAATTGGAGAAACACAAATGTTACAACTTTGCTCTGTGAAAGAGGAAGCAATCTTTTTTTTTTCCATGAAAATAAAATACTACAGGTTCATGTATGGATTACAACCCAAGTTAAATAAACCCAAACTCCTTCCAATTGAACCAATAACAACACCATGATAAACCGAAGATATTAAAGTTATCAAGGATTTCACTTTGCTTGTATCCACTCTTATGACCACTGAAGCAGCAACCAAGAAATCAAATGACATCGTGTCTTGGGGAAATGTGCTGCCAAAGACTAATCATCCATTCTAGACCAAAAGGTCCCACTCCCCCAAGGCCAGAGCGTCAGGGGACAGGGAGCAAGGGGACAAGCCACGGAGAGGAGGTGGAGTCGGCACTGATGCAGTGAGGAGATTGAAAAGAATGACTGGAAACAGGTCTAGAAATTGTTGGATCTAAAACTCATGACCTTTCTTTTAAAATAAAGTGTTAAAAAGAGAACGATGTTACTTTGATCTCTGCATCTTGTCACTGGGTTCCCATTCATGGCTACCCTAGGTGCAACAGAGAAAACACCACCTGCCCTGCACCATTCGAACCATTGTTCCTATAGACCAGCCCATTATTGCAGCCCTGGTGTCAATCAATTTTGTCCAGGGTCTTTCTATTTTCACTGCCTCTCTACTTTACCAAACATGATGTCCCTCTCCAGGGACTGGTCTCTCCTGACGACGTGTCCAAAGTCTTGTAGGTGAAGTCTCGCCATCCTTGCCTCTGAGAAGCGTTCTGGTTGTACTTCTTCCAGCACAGATTTTGTTTTTCTTTCAGCACTCCAAGGTTCTTTCTTTCTTTTTCTTTTTTCCTGGCACTGACTGCTTCATTTCAGGGCTGCTCACAGGTCCTAGGCATTGCAAGCAGGTGGGAAGTCAAGTTAAAGTGGGCTCGGTGCTGGGGAGCTGGGCAAGGAGGCTGTGGTGGGTCTGCCATAGCTTCTACTGGGTTTGCTGTGTCCCCCTAGGGATGTCAGCGGGAGGCTGGGGCAAGGGCCCCGCAGCTTCCACAGGCAGGGAGGCCCAGGATTGGGAGAGAGAAGGGAGCCAGACAAAGGTGTCTGAGGCAAGGGAGGCCTCGAGGCACACAGGACAGGAGATGACTCCGGTGTTGTGGGCATGGTCTATTCTCACTTCACAGGACTTCTCATGGTTGCCGAAGGGGCAGGTGAACTGGGTCTCTAGGGTGCCCGTCATCTTCTTCTTGGGAGGTGATTTCTGTTTTGACTTTCTGCGGCCCATGACTCCTGGAAGGTGGACCTGCACTTGCCTTCCCTCCTCGAGACAGTCCCGGTATTTTCAATATTCTTTGCCAGCCCCATAATTCAAATACATACATCGGACACTGAATACTGGAAACTGATGAATAATTGATGCTTTTAGATCATACTGTAAGAAAAGAATATTTAATAGACTATGGACTGCTAGAAGGATAAACATTATCTGTCTTGATCAACAACCAGATGGTCCTCCAAAGCAAGGATGTTGATTCTTTGCTTCATGTATTTTGTGAATGTCCTTAGGAGTGACCTTGCTCCAGCCAAAGATAGAATCTTCAGTGGAGCAAAGTGTCAGGGAAAAAGAGGACGGCCCCAGTGAGGTGTGTTGACTCCAGCTGCAGCAATGAGCTGAGCCACAGCATCACGTGTGACAATGGCATACAACTGGCAGTATTTCATTCTGCTGTACACGGGGCCACTTGGGGGTCCAGACGGCGTTTATCAACAACACACACCTATGGCTATCATGGCCATAAAAAAGTGATCCACTGCCCTGTGGGCATGGATATCATTCTGAGGTAATTTGATATACACCTGGAGAATGATAAGCATTATCACTGGACCATAGAGGTTTCCTTCTGCTACTATATCCCAATTACTATATCAAGCAAAATCATTGAGAGCACCTTCACACAGCTCAAGCAGTAAGTGTACATTAGGTATCAATCTTATAAGATGTACCCTAAATTTACTCAATCTCTTTTAGAAAGGACTTTTTCTATTTCTGGTTTCAATTTGCTTGTAGACATTTCATGTAACTATCAAGCAAAAATACTCACTGCTGAGTAAATTCATTAATAAACTGCAAAGATAACTTATTATGAATTAAATGTGAGTAATGGTTAAAATCTTATACTGAATACTAATACTCAGATTCATTGGCTCAGATAACTCTTTAGATGGTCAAAAATATATATCTATCCACCCTATACTATCTCGTACATGACCCCAAAATGCCAGATTTAAGGAAAAGATCCATTCTACTTTTGATGAGACATTAACGAGGCAATGTCTGGTTTTATTAAATATTATACATTATTCATAAGCCATCCATTCTGGGAACTGAAATATAGACATTTTCATATTATCAGCATCAATACTACATGAGATTAGCCTGGGGGTCACCTAGAGGGGCCTCAGGGGACCAACACACGTCCCAGAACAATTTGTGAAGAGTTGCTCTAAATGACACCCATTGGTGGATTTGAAAGAGCTTCTCTTTGGGAGAAAACTATAAATGCATTTAAAAGTTTATTTTTACAATACCTCTCTGTTCTTTGGACCTATGCAATAAACCATTGCGTAGTATGATAGTGCTAAATGCTATATCAGTGAAGTGCAATTCTGAGAATAATTTACGGTTTTAAATAATTCAGAAAAAACTCGACCAAAGTTGGAAGCTTAGATTGAAATGCTGTAGAAAAATCACTTTGACATCGGAATACAGCTTGTCCTTCAGCCCCTGGTTCACATAAGATACATTTTAGATATAACTTTATTCTTGGTTTATGTTGACAATATCTTGAGGAAAAGGTAAACATAGATACTACACTCTGAAGGGAGACTCATCTAAAATATTCCATGACTATAGACATAGTCTTTGAAATGATATATTTAGGTAAACTTATTTGCTTAATATGAAACCAATTATGTAGATGACTGTCACACCCTGATAGAGGCTCTCAGAGGCTGAATCTAAAGAAAACAAAAACTGCACAAGTGGATCCAATGATAAATGGAGAAAAATAGTCAACTATTGCTTAGGCCCACAAACAACACTTAAGGTACAGTAGTCATATATCAAGTGACATATTTTCATGAGTAGATATACTGAAAAAATTATTTTTAAAGCATTATGGAGCAAAACTGTAACTATGAGGACCGGAATGTGCCCGGTGCCAGTCATGGTATTCCCAACTGCTTCATGTGCAGCCCCCACAAAAGCTGGTCAATGAATAAGGACGACCATAGAAGAATCCCTGATTTTGGTTTTGGGTACTGATGAGTGGTTTTGAACATACCATGTACTTCCAGTAGAAAAAACAAATCTTTGCTAGAAAAACAACCAGATGATTCTTCGAAGTGAGGATCAGCTCCCTCTCATTGCCATCGGTGAGAAACGCCCATGAGTTTCCTAGACTATAACTGTTTATGGGAGTAGAAAACTCAGTCTTTATCCCAAGGAGCTGTTTGTGGTTTTGAACTACTGACCATCTGCTTGTGGTTTAGAACTGCTGACCATGTGGATTGTAGCCCAATGTGTAACCACTATACCATCAGCGTTCCTAGAAGTAAGGGTAGTGAGGCTCAGACATTTTGTAAGGATAGGTCAAACCCCGAAGAAAGATAGCAGAACTGGTCAAGTTGAGGATCAGTTGAAAATAAGAATAACATCAGTCCAATGGATTGACACAGTCGTTGCAACAATGGGCTCACACATGGAAGAGATTGTGAGGCTGGTTGTGAACCCGGCGCTGTTTGGTTCTGCTGTGTACAGTGTCACTAAGTGTTGAAATCAACTGGATGGAAACTAACAACCACAACAAGAAGACATGCGAGAAATTTTAGATCAATGATGGTAGTAAAATATCACACCTGAGAACGTTTCCTGCGTAGAGATGGTCCGCTTCTTCCCCATTTACTACTTGCAATACCACCCACTAGAAAATGGTTTGGCAAGCTTTTGAGATTGAAGAGCCAATCCTGTCCCACATCATTTGAAAATGATTCAAGAGCCATAAATATATTTTGGCAAACAAATGAAATCACCACTACACGAATAATAGCCTTTAATTTTGTTAATAAATGAGACTATGATACTTTTATTTTTAATTTTACTTCAGAGCCATATGTACGTACTGAAAGACCCTCATCTGGCTTGAGAGCCACAGCTTGCTAACACGTGTATGAGAAGTGAGCAGTGTTTTGGGTTTGTCCAGATTGGGTTGCTGTGAGTTAGAACTGACATAGCGCTCCAAACACAACAGAAGGGAAATAATCCACTTTACTAAGCATGCTGTCCTTTTTCAGGGACTGATCTTTCTTGACACCATGTCCAAAGTATGTCAGATAAAGTCTTAGCATCCTTGCTTCTAAAGAACACTCTGACTGTATTTCCTCCAAGATGGATAGGTTTGCCCTTTAAGCACCCCATGGCATTTTCAATATTCTGCCACAGCATCACAAGTCAATGCATCCACTCTTCATTGACCTTCTTGATTCAATGTCCAATGTTACGTGTATATTTCACTGTTGTTGCTATTCTTAGGTGCCACCGAGTCAGCTCCTACCAATAGCAACCTTATAAACAATAGAACAGAACACTGCACAGTCCTGTGCCAACCCCACAAGGGTTCTTATGCCTGCACCCATTGATGCAGCCACTGTGATGAACCATCTTATCCAGGGTCTTCCTGCTTCTCAGGGCCCCTCCACTTTAACAGGCATGATGTCCTCCAGGGACTGCCTCTCCTGACAACATGTCTAAAATACGCAAGACGAAGTCTGCCACCCTTACCTCTAAGGAGCACTCTGGCCATACGCCATACTTCTTGCAAAGCAGATCTGTTCGTCCTTTTGGCAGTCCATGGTACTTTTAATATTCTTCTCCAGCAGAACAATTCATATACATTGATTCTTTTACTGTCTGCCTTATTCAATGTTTAATGTTCACAGGCATATGATGCCGTGGAATATCCTGGCGTGGCTGAGGCATTCCTTAGTCCTCAAAGAAACTAAAGAGGCCTTGTGCAGCAGATGGATCTGATGCAAGATGTCTCTTGTTCTCTTGACTGCTGCTTCCATGAATGTTAATTGAGCGTGGATTCAAGTGAGACAAAATCCTTGACAATGTCAACCTTTTTCTCCATTTATCATGACGTGACTTACTGGTTCAGTTGTGAGGATTTTGGTCTTCCTTACCTTGAGTTATCATCTATCCTGAAGGCTATAATCCTTGATCTTCATCAGCACCTGCTTCCACTCCTTCTTCCTTGCAGCAAGCAAATATGTGTGCCGGCTGTTAATAAACCGTCTTCCATGTCTGATGCGGCTCTTTGTCATCTCATCTAGCATCTCTGATAAATTTGCTCAGCTTATGGATTAAACAAATATGGCGCGAGGACACGGCCCAGTTGCCCACCTTTCCTGATTTTAAACCATGTCATGTCCCCTTGTTCTCGTCCTCAACTTCCTCAAGATTCATGGACAAGTAAGCTCTGAATGAGCACAAAG
Organism: Tenrec ecaudatus; assembly: GCF_050624435.1. Classification (NCBI taxonomy): domain Eukaryota; kingdom Metazoa; phylum Chordata; class Mammalia; order Afrosoricida; family Tenrecidae; genus Tenrec; species Tenrec ecaudatus. The sequence goes on from NC_134531.1 coordinate 4,766,636, forward strand.
AAGTCTTCTGGATTCCCATTTTCTCAAGGGTATCCACAGTTTATTAGGCCCACACCATCACCGTATTTGACAGTGAATTCCATAGTTGGTATCTCACCTGGTTTAAGCTTCTCCATCATCTCTTCCCACAGATGCAGTTAATTCGATTTGTGTGTGATTCATCTGTGGAAGTCCACAAAGTTGTCACTTGTGTTGTTGGGACGACAAAGTGAAATATTCTAATGAAATGTCCAATACCAAGAATTAGAAGATCAAAATGGGGAAATATGCTCAGCATATATCAAGCTGAAAGAACTGAAGAAAGCTATCAAGCTTGAAGTATACTAAGGAAATAATATTGAACCATGCAGGAAACATCAAAGAAGACTGGAAGAATATACCGTCACAGTACCATAAAGAGCTCGTTGGTCATTCACCATTTCAAGGGGCAGCATCTGCGCAAGGACCAGTAGTGCTGAAAGGAGAATTACAAGTTGCTCAAAAGCACTGGCCCAAATCAGGACTCCAGGAATTTGTGGTACACACAGTGACAATGTATTCTGTCCATTTTCATTTAAAGTCCTTGGTCTTACAAAATTGGACCATGAAATCTGCAGCTTCATTTCTTTTTCCCACAAAGGCCACATTATTCACCTACTGATCCTATCTCCTGTGTCCACTTTCACATTCCAATCATCAGTAATGATTAATTCATGTTTATTTCATAGTTTATACATTTCTAACTGAAGATGTTTATGCAGTTCTTCAACGTCTTCATCACTGGAGTTTAGTGGTTGGTGTATAAATCTGAAAAATAGTTGTGTGAACCAGAATTCTTTATCGGGTGTAGCTATTATGCTATGCCAGACATCATTGCACGTCAAGATAGATCCTGAAAAGTTCTCACTGACATTGGACGTGATGCCAGCCCTCTTAACTTTTCCTCCAAGCATTGTGAACCACATGCTTGTCCAATTTCTGTTTTTCATGTTGGGGTTTATCTCTGATGGATTTTGTCATTGGGGGTAGCCTTTCTGTTACATATTTTCCTGTTTTCTGGAATGTGAAACCCAGGATCAATGAACCTATAGAGACAACACGTAGAGAAGGGTTCCAGAGCGGTACGGTGGAGAAGGGAGGTGAAGAGGAGCTGATGTCAAGGAGCTCCAGAAAGAAGATACTGTTTTCAAACCGACTGTGCTGGCAGTTGTGTCATACTTCTTGTTGTGATTGAGCTATGGAAGGATATGATTGCTGCATTAGCTCCCAATAATATGGTTTATTTAAAATCATTTTATTGGGGGCTCTTACAGCTCTTATAACATTCCATAGATCACTTTTATCGAACATATTTGTACATAAGTTGCCATCATCATTTTCTAAACATTTACTTTCTATTTGAGCCCCTGGCATCAGCGCCTCTTTCTCCCTTCTCCCACGCACCCTAGTGACTCCTTGACAAATTAGAAGTTGTTATTGTTTTCATGCCTTACACTGACTGCTCTCTTCCTCCTCTCCCATTTCTGTTGTTCATCTCCTGGGGGTCGGGGTGGGGTGGGGTGCTTATGCGTCCATTTGTCTATCATCAATCAGTTACCCCTTCCCTCCTCCCCCCACCTTCCCCTTACCCTCCTGGTATTGCGACTCCCATTTCTGTTCCTGAGGGGTTTATCTGACCTGGATTCTGTGTGTTGTGAGCTCTTTTCTGTACTAGTGCCTTTCAGTTCTGGTTAAGACTGGGGTCACGATAGTTGGGGGGTGAGGAAGCCTCAAAGAACCAGAGGAGTATTGTGTGTATTACTGGTGCTATACTGCACCATGGTTGACTCATCCCATACTTGTGGCCCTTCTGTGAGGAGATGTCCTATTATTATCTACAGATGGGTTTGGGGTCTGTTCTCTCACTGTCCTCATTCTCATCAATATGGTAGTTTCTGTTTGTTTAGGGTCTCCTGGTGCCTGTTACCTGATTCCATTGACATCTTATGATCGGACAGGTTGGTCTTCCATGTGGGATTGTTGCTTCTCTGCTAGATGGCCACTTGTTTAACGTGAAGCCTTTAAGATCCCAGATACTTTATCTTTTGATAGCCAGGCACCATCATCTTTCTTCACCACATTTGCTTATGTGGTCTTTTGTCTTCCATGATCATGTTGGGAGGGTGAGCATCACAGAATGCCAGGTTGTTCGAAAAAAAAAAAAGTTCTTCCATTGAGGGAGGGCTTGAGCTGAGGCCCAGAGTCCATCCACTTCCTCAATGTATTGCCATCTAAACATATGTAAATAGGTCAAAGCCTTTACTTTTATGAATTAATATCTTTACATAAGTGCACACCTATATTTATACCTCTTCCGTAGCTTTGTCTCCTAGATCTTTCCTCTGTTTCCTTTTACTTTCCTCCTGCCCCATCATCACACTTTCCCTTCTTCTACCTCTTAGTAATTCTTCTCAGCTAGATTGCTGCTGCTCCAACACTCCCGGGTTCTCGACATCCTCCTTGTAGTTGCTTTTCATTTCCTAGTTGTTCTCCCATGTATGGTGTTGTTTGCTCATCACTCTTTCCCCTACCTCCTTTCTCCCCAGGTCTCTCCAGAACTGTCACTCCCGTTGCTTTCTCTTTGGACTTGCTCCCCAGGCCTATCTTATATTGGTAGGCAAAGCAACAACAACAGAGACAAAAATAAAATTAAAAAATTGAAGAAATAGAGAAACAAAGTGGAAAAACCTGAGCAAACATACATAGTTTCAGGGCTGTCTGGTGACCTTTATGACTGTCACCCCACTGGTCCTGGGGGTCTGGGAACTGTCCCTCCTAGCCTGAAGTCTATTTTTGGAGCTTCTCAGGGGTTTTGTGGCTTGGCTTTGCTCTTGTAGCTGGTTGATTATGTTCCCTTCCTGTTTCACCCCATTGTGCGGGGTTCAAGCTGCACTTACTCCCCACTGTGTGTCCCCAGTGTTGTCCTCTGTTGCAGTGTGCTCCAGAGAGGGGACATCATATCTGGAGCTGTTGTCTGTCCTACCGTCCTCTCTGTGTCTCAGCAGCTCCATGCAGGTCCGTCATTCTCAGGACTTGGGGTGCTAGTAAGGAGTCTAGTCTTTCACTCTTTCATTTTGGTTTGCTTCTATATGGGTGTGGCAGGCTGCCCCTCTCCCTTGCCTATAGGATTAGTGTTGTCCTCTGTAACACATGCTTCTGGTGGTGGTGGCGGGGGTGGGGGTGGGGGTAAGCTTGGCTCTGATTGGGCCTGCCCTTTAAACCTCTCTGTTCATGAGTTGCTCCATGTAGCAATAATACAGATGTGTAGGGGGGGGGGGGGAGGAAGGGAGGAAATATAAAAGGAAGAAAATAGCAAGCAAGGAAGAAAGGATGAAGGAGCATGCCCTGTCCCTTTAAAGGCACCAAGTAGAAGAAGTTGTCCGTGGTGTTTCTGCTTGTTTACATTTGGCCATTAGTTAGGAATGTGTGGCACATCTGGTTGCAAGGGACACAGAGAAAATAATCATTGACTGGGAGGCCAGGGACCTAGCTAGAAATCCTACTGCAGTATGGGAAGAAGATAACACATGTTGGAAGGCCACCAGCAGCCGCTGCCATATCCCTCACAATATTAAGTACTGCACTCATTAAATCAACATCACTGATCCATGTTGCCATTTTTAGTGTTACTAAAAATTGCCATCTGAATAAGGTAATACATTGTAAATTACAAGGTGTATCTCTACTTCACAAATGTGACAAAACAATACATCTTAAAATCAATATACAAAGGTGTTTTGCACCATCCTCAATCTATTTATTTTAATATTCCTTTAAAAAAAAGGTTGGCCTTTCTACCAGGTAATTTTACCATACAAATGCCTAGGATATTGATCTGTGCAGGTTCCATTTCCTTTTGATGTCTTCCAACTTTCCTAGACTCATGCTTCATACATTACAGGTGCCAATTATTAAGGAATAAGGCTAGCGTTTCTTCTTATTATGATTGTGCCCCATCAAAATGCAGGGCCAGAGCTTTACTCCTACCACTTCACTAAGGTCCACTCTCCTTTGAAAATGTAGCACTTCCTCAGTACGGTGGCGAGTGTTCCCCCCCAACCACCCACCCCCACTATGTGAGGAGGTCCCGTCTTCCCTCAGAATGTTCTGGTGCTACTCAGAACACCGACTGTGGGCAATTTCTCAAAAGAGAATAGCCTTTTCCTTTTGAATAGTCTGTGAGCCATCAAGCTCTGCTGAAATCTGCTTACTTTAGATCGCCCTGCTGGTATTTGAAATACACAGGGCAAACCCCCAGTCCCACAGCAGCATGCAAGTTTCAATAGTATGAAAAACCTGACAGAAACACATATAACTTGAATAACTTTATATCCATTTTAAGTATGAATCTATCATAATTAGCACCTGTGGTCAGGTGGTGAATGGACAAAGAAGTATGCCTTGGAATATAGATAGACTGAATGTGCCCTAGAAGAGAGGCTGGCAAGACAGATATGCTATCAGGAGATACCAGTCCCTGCACAGGGACATCGTGGTTGGTAAATAGAAGCACGGCGACGAAGAGGAAGGCCCTCAAAGAGGACCTTTGCAGCAGACTTGGCAACAACGGGCTCCAACATGACAAGCGTGTGAGGAAGGCGCAGGACTGAGCAGTATTGGGATCTGCTGCACGCAGGGCTCTCATGAGAGGGAACTCACTCAGAGGCACCTAGCAGCAGCAACAGAATACCCTAGGAATGTTGCGCTGAAATCCGTTGGAAGGTGCCTAGAGAAGCTTAGGTCAAGGTGAAGTGCAGTACTTACAGAGATAACTGTTGTACTTGGTACCAGATAACAGGTATTGAACTAATTCTTATTGAAAAGAGATGCAAAGTGAGCAGTGTGGGGCAGGTGGGCAAATCAGGGAGAGGAGAAAAGCTTTTGTTACTGCAGGGAGGCTTAGAAGCATTAAGGGAGGCGGAGGACACTTGAGGTGGAGTTGTATTAATAGGAAGTCAGTCATGCACTGTGTTCCTTTTGTACATGCAGACTTTGACCAATGTTTATTATTGCATCTTTGCACCTTAGTTTTCTGATGTTTCTTGGGTAACTCTCATCTTGGCTTGTTTTCAGAGGATCTAGGGCGCACTCATCCTGTGACCCTTTTGGGGTAGCAGAAGCTCAGGTAAACACCAAGGAGAGACAATGCTTAAAGTCCTTTCTTCCGCATATACCTGATTGAAGAAGCATGTGTGTTATCTTGGTGAAAGGACTGGTCTAGTTGGAAAATTTGGTGAATTCTCAAGTTAGTGGGATTTTGAAGAATGAAGAGTAATGACTTAATAGCTCTTTTAGTATCATGACGGTTAAAGGGACCTTGGATACATATTCTCTGCAGGCTCTCACAATTTAATTAGTCATAATAATTTGAGGAATGTGTTGAGAGGTAGGCATTACAGACTATGATCTCTTTTCATAGAGTCAAAATAAACAATCCGAACGTGAATTGAAACTGTGTTTACATTCCTGCTGAATAACTGGCAAGAGGAAAAAAAAAAAAGGACCTGATGCAAGGGGCTTAAGTGGAGAGCAAATGCCTTGAGAATGATTGGGCCAGGGAATGTATGGATGTGCTTTATACAATTGATGTATGTATATGTATGGATTGTGATGAGAGTTGAATGAGTCCCTAATAAAATGTAAAAAAAGAAAAAAAGAAAAGGAAAATTATAGTGACCTTGTAAGGGAAAATTTGGGGCAGGAATATGTAAAAGAAATTGGTTTGGGTTTCAGCAGCTAATTGATGGCAGTTAGCATTATTGAGTTGCACACGTGAGAAATGTTGGAATGGGAAACAATCTGTGATATATGTAAAGCTGATAGATGAACAACTGCCAGACAAACGGCTAATAAGCTGGAGATGACTCTGTCTCCCCAAATCTGTAGGTTGGGATGGTTGGCCTTGTTCTTCTCCCCTCACACCCTTCTTTCATTCAGGAGGGCTTGGTGAACAAGCTGATGCCACTTATTCAACTGGCCAGCCAGTTTGGTTGGTTGGTTCAGGAGAGCCATGAGCTTTGTTCAGCTTAATGAATATATTTCTAACAGAATAGACATTATGAAGTGTGTCTTTGGCCACTCCACACTGCTCACCATAACATGGTTGAGATGTTTTCGCAGCCATATGAAGAAGGGTGTGCATTCTTGGCCATATGGTCACACACCCACGACTTTCTATTTAACCCATAGCACAAACTTAATGCCATCAATCCCAGTTTTCTGTCTTTATGTCTCATGAGGGAAGTGGTGTGTGGAAACTCAGAAGGTGGCAACTGTAAAACCCAGGGGCCTTCACAAGCAGCTGGCATCCTAAGAGAAGGGATGGGTAGTAGCGATCGTGACATTAGCCTACAGCTGGATTGCTATTTGTCTGAAACTTTAAAATCTGGCTGTTGAAATTAATTACATTGCAGGAGAGTTTATCAGAATGAAAGCCTGCGACGTGGTATTTTTAGTCTGGAATTAAAGTGGCACCCATGAGCCAATAGATCACACAAAAAACAGCCAGGCTGGCCATTTAGGGTTCTTTAAACAGACTTATTCTGATTGTAACAAAAACACCCATAAATCTATGCACATATATATTGATCTTGGCTTCCTCTTAAAAATGACTCTGTCCTAGTAAGTTGGCATATTTCATAAACAAACCAACAAATTATTGATCTATCATATACTCTAAAAGTCCCGTGAAGAATCTAGGTTGCTTTTAAGTTCATACTGCACCTAAGGGAATGAGCAACGGTGAAATGAAAAATAGATATTTAAAAAGAAGCAGGGAAGATATATAGCTGTCTCCCTCTACTTCTCTCTAACCTCCTATTGTGATTCAATCTGTGTATACCGCATCCCGCATTGTTGCTACTGATGTGACATTGACTGCGGTAAGGCAGTCCTTTCTGAGAGAGGCCCAGTCATTATGGTACCATTACTTTTACTTTTACTAATCGCTTTGTGAAAAAGTAGGACAGGCTCCTCCCTTGCTTAAGCCAATGAGGTGTCAATTAATATGTTGGTTGGGTACGTTCCATTAAAATCTCACTAGGCAAACAGATAGAAGGCAGTTGTTTCTATTAACTTGATATAAAGGGAGCATCACTGTGAAATGTTCTATTAATACAAACGAGAAGAATTAGCTCTAAATTAATCATCAGGCTTAATTTAAGAAGGACGGAGATGATACTGTTTCTTGCTTCTCAATGACATGTGTAACGCGGGTTCTGCTGGAAGCTTGAGACACTAGGTGAATGTTGAGTGCATTGATTGTGATGAATATGGTGAATACTTGGGCTTTTAACTAGTTGATTTTTGCTAAAAGCTGAAAACCATGGATTCCAGCCTAGTAAGGGTTGTGAGAAGGCCGCAAAACCAGGTCGTGTTTCCATCATTGTATAGAAGCTCACAGAGAGTTAGAAGCCTCCCCAAATAACAACAACAGCAGGAGCAACAACAAAACTAGTGTAATTCAAGTTTAGGGCCTAGGACACAATTCTGACACTGTGGTTGTAACAATGGCCACCAGCAGGGGAATAATTGTGAGGCTGGTGCAGGACCGGCATCGTTTCTCAAATTGTGCTTAAGGTGGCTGTGGATGGGGACCGACTCCATGGCACCTGACAACAAGGCACAATTTTAAAGGAGCAGGTATGAATTTTTCAAGATCAACTAATGGCTCCCACGACCAGGCAGCGTTTCATTGTACTGTGCACAGTGTTTCTGTGGGTCTAACCCGACGGCACCCACCAACAAAAATAGCTTCCATTTTCTGCCGGGGAAAACAGTTTGTAAACAGTCAGCCTTAGGAGCACATAAACCGGAGTTGATATACCAAAGGAAACCAAAGCCATGGCATTGAATCTACCTGACGTTAGCAAGCCCCAGGGGGTGTGTATAGAAGAGATCACAGATCAGAGTCCCGGATATCACAGATCAGAACTAGAGGTGAGCTCTGGGTGGAGAGCAAGTTCAGGTGCTGTTTAAGCCATCAAGAATTTCTGATCAATTGAGCATGGGGGGCAAAGGCAAGAAAACGCCCAAAGATGCTTCCAAGCTGTTTGGTTAGAGCAATCTAAAAGGGAAAAAACAAACAAACAAACAAAAAACTTTAAAAGCTTTTTTTCACTTGTATTTTTTTTTTGTGTGTGAAAATACACACAGCAAAAACATACCATGTCAACACGTTCTATTTAAACAATTCAGTGACATTGATCTCTCTTTTTTTAATTTATGCAACCATTCCCACAATTTTTTTTCTAAATTGTCCCACAGTCATTGGCTGTAGCGTACTGCTTCCTAGGTATCTTATCTAACCTTGCAGGTGGCTGTTGTCCATTTGGTCCTGATCACGGTGATTTGAAAATACAATGTTTAAGGCAGACATATATTATTAATGAAGCTAAAGGAATGTTTGATTCGATGGAGATCGTACTGGATAGTTTTCATTTATGTTTCATTGTTTAAATGTTACCTCGGGGCTATAGTTTCAGGGACTCATCCAGTCTCTATGACTTCAAAGATTTTGGATCCCATTGAAAATTTGAAAATCTGATCTGCATTTCACCCCTTTTGATCAAGATCCTCCTTCATGACCTTTGATGGAAACATTCATTAATAACAGCCAAGGAGTATTCAGTTCTCCTGACCTCCTGGCATAAAGGGCTATGAGACCCACAGTCCACCATTCTTCTGAACCGTGACTCTCTTTCCTTGGATACCCTAGGTGAATAGAGATGGAGCACAATTCTACTCCTCCACACACGGGTTTCAATGAGTTTGGGGACAGCTCAACAACTGGTAATCATCACATCCCTTGGGACCATTGAGTTTTGTTTCAGGACGGTAGACCAGTTTTGAAAAAGAGAACGGAAATGTTTGCACAACATGATGATGATAAGCAAGATCACTGAATGTAAAAATGTTGAATTGGCAAGTGCTTTATTGGGCACATTGTCCCCACAATGAAGGACGTTAACTGGGGAAGTTCAGAAGACACAGAGTGAGGAGGCATGGCAGACAGAGGACAGCCATGGGAAGACAGAAATAGACCTTGAACAAGTGCAGCTGCAAGCCAAGGACTGCTGAGACTTGACAGCAATCTTCAGAACTTGGAAGAGACAAGAATGGATCATTCTCCAGAGCCTTCAGAGTGGGACTTGAATTTACCAATCTTTGGATTTGGGATGTAGAGTCTCCAGAACTGTGAGAGAATGTATGTCTGTGAATCAGGAAAAACAACCACACGACAACAAAAAAGAATTCCATGCTGCTGAAGAACTTGTTGGCATAAATGGTTACTCCTTGGACTGCGATCCTTGGGAGGAGGATGGTTTTCTTTTTCGGTAATGATTGATAGACTCAGAAATTCCAGGGAGCAATTCTAGTATTCTCTGTCAGGTTGCCGTGAGTTGGAATCTTTGAAGAGTACCGGGGTAGTACGAGTCCTTCTGATTGAAATCCTAACTCAGGTGCGAATCCAAAGATCCGAGGTTTGACTTCCCTAAGAGGGAGCCCACAAGAAAGAGCTGGCGTGCTGTTGTGGCAGTTCTAGTTAGATGTCCGAGTGCCGGTTCCCACCCATTGTGACCCGATGCACAACAGAGTAAACCGCTGCACAGCTCCGCACCCTCCTCACAAGTGTTCCTGTCCTGAGCCCATGGCTGCAGCCACTGTGTCAGCCCATCTCCTCGAGGCCCTTCCTCTTTTTATCTGCCCTTCCCCTTCACCAAGCATGGTGTCCTTCTCCAGGGACTGCTCTCTCCTGACAACATGCCCAACGCACATGAGACAAAGTCTTGCTATCTTTGCCTCTAGGAGCCCTCTGGCTGTACTTCTGAGACAGCTAGGTTTGTCCTTTGAGCAATTTCTTTGTACTTTCATGTTCTACAGTACCAGAATTCAAATGCATCGTTAGTGCTCCAGGTCATTGAGATCATCATGGAGCATAGTCCCATGCTGAGTGGAACTGTGACAGAATGACTCACCTTGAGTCGTGAATGAGTCATTTGGCACCAAGTCGTGCTGGTGATGAAAGAAGGCAGTCAGGATTGGATGCAAGGATAAGCCTAAAGTCCCCAGATCCATCGTGGCACTTGTATTAGGCGGGATTGTTTAGAGAAACCAACCAGTGACACTTATCCTACGCATAAGTACAATATTTCTATCAAGAAGGCATCTAAGAACTAGAGGTAGGTTGTGAGTTTCATTGTTGCTACACTGAACTCTGAGTGACTCATCTCCTCACCACTACCCCTCTGCAAGGGCCCCTCCAACTATCAAGATCCCAATTCTACCTTGCAAACCTGGTTAGACCAGAGGATGCACAGTGGTACAGATGGGAACTGGAAACACAGGGAATCTAGGACAGATGAACCCCTCAGGACCAACGGTGAGAATGGCGATACCAGGAGGGACAGGGGGGTAAAAAGGGGTACTGATCTCGGGGATCTACATATAACCTCCTCTCTGGGGGATGGGCAACAGGAAGTGGGTGAAGGGAGATGCTGGGCAGTGTAAGATAAGATAAAATAATAATTTATAAATTATTAAGGGTTCATGAGTGAAAGGGGAGCAGGAGGGAGGGTGGGGAAAGGAAAATGAGCTGATTTCAGGAACCTAAGCAGAGACAAATTTTGAGAATGATGAGGGCAACAAATGTATAAGGGTGCTTTACTCAATTGATGTATGTATGGATTGTGTTAAGAGTTGTATGAGCCCCAATAAAATGATTTTTTTAATTAAATGATGATGGCAACAAATGTACAAAAATGCTCTATACAACCTATGTATGGAATGTTTTAAGAGCTGTAAGAGCCCCCAATAAAAGGATATTTTTTAACAACAACAACAGTAAAGGCATCCCAGTCCAACTCAAGTCCATAAGTTCAATGCTAGTACTGAGTGACTTTCTTTTCTTTCTGAAAAAGGGCTGAAGGTCAAGTAAATTTAGGAACCTGTGGACTAGAAAGGAGCCCTGGTGGCACCTTGGGTTAAGCATTGGGCTGCTCACCAAAAGATGGGCAGTTGACACCCTCCAGTGGCTGCACAGGAGACAGAGGAGGCTCTGTGGTCCTCTCAGGATTCACAGCCTTGAAAATCCTATGGAAAAGTTCTCCTTCTTCAGTAGTCTTTGTGAGTCTGAATGAACTCAGAGAGTGGGTCTGATCCAGGTTTTGTCAGAATCAGAATGAGAGTAAGGCGTTGGCAATGAGGCTACAGTTCAAGAGAGGCATTTCAGTACTAGATAGGAGGTCAGGCTCATTGGAATGTAGATACATTTAAAGTCACGGGAAAGAGCAAGATCACCAAAGGGTGGAGTGCAGAAGAGAAGTGTGTTAAGGTACCCAAATCACTTTCAACTCTGCATCTCACAGCATGTATACAGGACCCATAATGTTTGACGTGATATAGACACTTACCAAGGATAGTGGTTACTGGGAATGATGATTGATATGTCTTACAAGCCTAAACACAAATTCACATACTCTCGACTTTTTAATTTTTTATTTTTAAAAATTGTTTTATTAGAGGTTTATGCAACTCTTATCACAATTCATACATACATCAATTGTATAAAGCACATTTGTACATTCATTGCCCTCATCATTCTCATAACATTTGTTCTCCACTTAAGCCCCTGGCATCAGGTCCTCAATTTTTCCCCTCGCTCCCCTCTCTCCCCTCCTTCATGAACCCTTGATAATTTAGAAATTTTTATTTTGTCATATATTGCCCTGTCCAATGTCTCCCTTCACCCACTTTTCTGTTGTCTGTCCCCCAGGGAGGAAGTCACATGTAGATCCTTGTAATTGGTTCCCCCTTTCAAACCCACCCTACCTCTACGCTCCCAGTATTGCCACTCACACCACTGGTCCTGAAGGGATCATCCACCCTGGATTCCCTGTGTTTCCAGTTCCTATCTGTACCAGTGTACATCCTCTGGTCTAGCCAGACTTGCAAGGGAAAATTCAGATCATGATAGTGGCGGGTGGGGGTGGGATGGGGGGCAGGGAAGGAAGTATTTAGGAACTAGAGGAAAGTTGTATTTTTCAATGTTGCTACATCACACCCTGTTCCTGTCCAGTCAGTCTCAAAACGTGGTGACCACAAACCTGTTAAAAATATAACAGTGTGACAGGTTTTATAGAAGGAGATGTCTAGGACCTTCTCTAGTGGCACCTCAATGTGAATAACTAATATCGAAGCAGGGTGACAAAGACCAACCATTGTCGTAGAAGTAGATCGTTGCCATTAAGTCAGTTGCCACGCACAGATACCCAGTGTGCCATGGGGTGAAAGATGGACACTGACCAAACAGTCCCACAGCATCTTCACATTTGCTGCCCTGCTTGATGACACTGTTCTGGCCACCGAGGCAACCTAGTTCACCGAGGGTCTTTACATACACAAACATATGATCTTCTAGTAATTTTAGACATATTATCAGAAGAGACAAGTCCTTGAAGAAGGACATCATGCCTGGTAAAGTGGAGGGGCAGCAAAAATGGAGAAGGCCCTCAATGCAATGGATTGACACAGTGGCTACAAGGATGGGCTCAGACATAAAAGCAATTGTGAGGATGGCACAGGACTGGACCCTGTTTCATTCTGTTGTGCACTGGGTCACAATGGGTGGAAACCCCCTTAATGACATGTAAAAATGACAATAGCCATTCAAATATAAAAGATAAGATGGATTTCAAACTCACATATACTTGCTACGATGAAATGAGAAAACTCAGGATATTGTTAGTTTACCAAAACGCTGGTGACACACATGTTCCAGTGCTTGGCTATTAAACAAAAGGTTAGATCCTTATGAATCGCCTCAGTGGCTCCATGGTGATTTGTTATGTAAATATCATAGCCAAATACATAAAGCATAAATAACCCCGTGGGGTAGTTTTACTGTGTAGCATTTGGACAGCTGTGATCATTAAGGTTTTGTTTCAAGGTGACTCGGCCAGTGTTCTCAGTGGTTTGGTAGTAGTAGCTGTTGTTGTTGCTTGGTATCATCGAGTCAGTTCCGACCCATTGGACCCTTTGTACCATAGAGCGAAACATTGCCTAGTCCTGCACTATTCTTCCTATTGCTCCTAGGCCTGGTGTTGCAGCCACTGTGTCAATCCATCTCTTTAAGGGCACTTCCTCTTTTTTTTTTTTTGCTGGCCCTCTACTTTACCAAGCACGATGTCCTTCTCTAGGGATTGTTACCTTTTGACAACAGGTCCAAAATATGTGACAGTTTTGCCATTCTTGCCTCCAAGGAGAACTTCAGCTGTAATTCCAAGACAGATTGGCTTGTCCTTTCAGCAGTCCATGGGACTTTCAGAAGTCTTCTGGATGGCAATTCAAATGCACGGATTCTTCTGTCATTCTTATTCAGTGGTAGTTAAGAGATACTACTTCCCCAGAAAATTATGTAATATAATCTCAATATTGAAATTTCAATAATGAAACCTTCCATGAGCAGCCAATCCATTGACAAGAAGTTTCCTTGAGGTATCTACAGTTGCTGATATAAGTGAATGCTGTGGAAAGTTTGCTTCCATTTTGCTGGGTGTGGATCTTGCATCTAGCCAGTCATGTGACCTGCAGACATTGGGGGTCTTCAGCAGCATGCCACTTTACCTACCAACCTTATCTTCATTAACCCTGGCATCCAGAAGCATGATATCTGGCCTGATGATCTTAAGTTCATCAGCCCCTGCAGCTTAGTGAGTCAGGAGAGGCCTCCAGTCTGATGACTCACCCTCAGACTTGGACCTTGCTCCTATCTACACCTGTGTGAGCCAAGTCCTCGACAGAAACTCTGTATACGTATAGACAGAGGCTTCACTGGTTTGGGATCTTTAGAGAACCTCTCCTAAGTCAGTTTCCATGAGTCAGAATTACTCTTTGGGTAAAACAGAAAAACTTCATTAGATAAAATGAAGTACCTATGTACTTGAATATAAGCCGACATGAATATCAGCCGAGATAGCTAAGTTCACCACAAAAACTGCATAAAACTACGCTGAAAAACTCGGCTTATGCACAAGTATCCATGCTATTCCTCGTGTCCGTAATGACTCAGACTATTTTAAAGACAAATTGATCACAGCACAACGAAAGAGCACAATGTCTCATCTAAAATGGGTTTACTGTTAATTACTGGTTCTGGCATTTACTTGGCAACAGATCCTGGAGAAAATCTCCGTAGAATGTTTCTAATTTTTCAAATTCCTTAACAGTGATGGAGGAATAATGGTGGCATTTACTAAGCTGTAGTGTAAGGATATTCCCCTTAATTTTTAATATATTTTCATTTTATTGCTATGCCATTCAATAGCAAGTAGACCTTACAGTACTCCCATTATAGACCATTTTAATATCTGTTCCACATTAATAGGTAATTTTATTAAGTGACCAGTCAGAGAAGGTGGATAATATTCCCAAAGCTCCAGCTCCCTGCCAGCCAGTCCATTACAACTCATGATCTGGTTGTTGTTAGGGGCCATCGAGCCGATTTCCAGCCACAGCTACCTGCGACAGCAGGAGGGAACACTGCTCAGGCCTGCGCCTTCCTCACGATTGTTGTGATGTTTCAGCCTGCTGTTACAGCCGCCGCTTCAGCCTGTTGTTACAGCCGCCGGGTCAATCGTTTCATGGAGGATGTTCCTTTATGGCTTACTCTCCACTGTACCAAGCAGGGCGGTCTTCTCCAGGTTTGTCTTTGGGAACACAGTTCTCGGACACTTAGAATGATCATGCTTCCCTAAAGGTTTCAAGCTTTCTAGACACCTGGCACCTTTTTCTCCTTGTCATTAAGCTGTCATTACACAGGCAATGTATTCGTCATTCCAACTGACCCTATGCAAATGCAGCAAGAGAAGTCAGCTGGAGAGCCAGGAGGTCTGCCTCTGGGTGGATCTGTCACCAGTTTGGGAAGAGCCAAAAGTCATCTTGGATCATACGTAGAAGCAAAAGAATATGCCCAAAGCACTCGGTGGTTTTAAAATAGATAGTTTCAAGCAATGTTTGTGGAAATAGGATTAGTCTGCCAATGGGTGCCTAGTCTGTCTTATTTTTTATTGATTTTCTGCGTGAGTTTGGGGTGTTCTTTCTTTTTCCCATCATACCCTCATCCTGACTGTGCCACCGCCATTGTTCATGTACTTTCTAATGTACCCTGCGGAACTGTGACCCTGAGAACGTATTTTCCTCTGGTCTTACCCTGAAGTTAAGCATTAAAAACATTTGAAGATAACACAATTACAATAGCTTTCCCTTAAGGTTCTCAGGTTCTATCATAAGCCTGATTCATGGAGAAACATAGCAAGTTTTAAGGGCCTTTGGTTAATACGTTAACCATGTAACCCATTTTAGTTAACGAAAAGCCTTTATGCATGTTACTGTACAGTTATCAATTTAATTTATGTGAGTGCTTTTCAAGTTCTTAAGTTCTCCAGAAACTCTGGAATATTTTTTATTAAGGTTTTTAAGAAAGAAAATAAACTTAGGAGGATAGGGCTCCGTTTCTGGTCCAGGAATTGAGTACCAATGAGGTGGTCCAGCCTATGGATGCTCGCCTGCCATGGATTCACCATCAAAAAGCATCTGTTCTATCAGCATTTTGTTATCTTTGAGACAGAACACTTCCTCCCCCCCACCCCTTACCCTATCGACACCCATCCCTGATTTCAAGCAGACTTGCGGCTTCAGTCAAGGTGTGCGTCATCCCAGAGTCTATACTCGGGTACAGATTAGAGAAGGTTTCAGCTGACTATGGGCAATCAAGAAGAACCACTTTCTCAGCCCCGTCTGACTTCCTGGTGTGTCAGATGGCATTCAGGGTAACTAAAAAGGAAAATGAAACAGCATACATAAGTACAAGGGGGCATAAAAACCATTGCTACCAACTCATAGACTTTTTATTAGCTAAAAATATTCAAGATGTGAAGCAATTGTTTCTTGATATTTCTTCCATCTCCATCTGAACTATTCTGAGAGCAGGGTCTCCATCTCCCTCCTCGTCCCTTGGAAAAGTTTGGCACTTCGATTAACAGCACATCCAAAGGAGAATGGGGGAGGACAGGTAAAGTAAACGAAGAGGAAAGGTCCATCGATATGTTGGGATTGACTGGGATACTGTCAAGGTTTGATGGGTTGTATAAATATATAAAGGATGTTTTTCTTTGCACAGGTGTTGTATTCCACAAATAAAAGGAGTGGGAAAAAATAAACATAAACTTTGGTAAGTCCAAGCCTTTTCCTGGTCATGATTCTTTCCATAAAATCAACTGAATTAGCTTCTATCTTGCTTAAGACAAACGTACAAACAAAAAGAACCTTTGAACTAGCTGATCTTTGAACAATGTTTTTGACAATTATCATGGTCAAACTGTTAATTTCAATTTAAAAATATTTGGTGTTTACCTCAAAGTAGTGCCTCGCATATAGTATTTGTCCTTTTGTGATCAATGTCACTCAACCTAATGTTTTCCTGGTCTCTGCATACCATGAAGTCTTTCATGGATTTATCACTCTTTCATAGGGATGCATAGTACTCCACTGTGTGTATGCGTGTATCTGTGGATCGCATTTAATTATAGCCCCAATCTAAGAAAAGTTCATCCTTATGACATAATCCTGTTTGATGCTTGCCTTCATGAAGAGACTGCTGAAGATATGGGTGCTAGAGTAAAGCGTGGTGAAGAAACCAGATGGTGTCTTGCTATCAGAAGAAATAGCATCTGGGGTCTTAAAGGCTTGTTTACAAACAAGCTAAGTGAAGTGTCAACTAAGACCACATGCAAGAAGCACACCAGCTGGCTTGACCCCAACATTGTACATAATATAATCTGAATCCTTAGGAGGGAATAGTATCAGAGCTTCAAGTGTGAACACCTGGTTTGCATAATTAAGTGGATTGTGGTGGAAGCCCCAGTGGGTGCATTGTCCACATATGGGTGCTTTGTCCACATATAGGTGCTTTGTCCACATATGGATTAAAGCTCAGGTGAATCCCTTCTGGTCATAATTCAGAAATGTGAATAGTCTACTTATCAGACAGAGAGCGTTGTAAGGCTGATTATGGCAGATATAGTTAGGTTAAAATGTAGTGTCTTAAAAATTGATCTACCTTTAGATTCATGTTAAAGTTGTATCCGTTTTAAAAAGTAAAAGTGAAGGGGAATACACGTGGATCATCCCTCTGACTGTACACCGCGGTGTGAATAACCTTGATATCATGCAGAATGAATTGGGAAATGGATTGTTTAATACCATATCATTTGATCTCCCTTTTAAAAATTGTCTTATTTTATTTTATTAGGGGCTCTTACAGCTCTTATTACAAGACATACATATATGTATTTTGTCAAACACATCTTTACATATATTGTCATCATACTTTTCAAAAGAGTTTCTTTCTACTTGAGCCCCTAGCATCAGCTCCTCATATCCTCCTCCTTCCCCCACCCTCCCTCTCTCGCCCAAGCCCCCTTAATCATTTATAATTTTTTCATATTTTACACTAACTGCTGTCTTATTTCACCCATGTTTCTGTTGTTCATCCTCCTGGGATGGGGGTCTTATGCTGACCATTGTGATCAGTTACCCCTTACCCACCTCTCTTACCCTCCTAGTATCACTGCTCCCCTTATTGGTCCTGAAGGGTTTATCTGGTCTGAATTCCCTGTGTTTTGAGCTCTTATCTGTGCCAGTATACATGTTTTGGTCTAGCCAGATTGGTAAGATAGAATTGGGGTCATGGTAGTGTGTGTCTGGGGGGGGGGCATTAAAGAACTAGAGGAAGGTTGTGTATTTCATCAGTTCTATGCTGCACCCTGACTGGCTCTTCTCTTCCTAGTGGACTTTCTTACAAGAGGAGTTCAATTGTCTTCTCTTCCTTGTGACTCTTCTGACAGGAGTGATGTCCAACTGACTATTGATGGACTTTGGGTCTCCACTCTGCTCTTCCCCTCACTCCCATTGATATGATTTTTGTCTGTTTTGGTTTGGGTCTTTGATGACTGATACCTGATCTGATCAGTACCTCATGATCACACAGGCTGATGTGCTTCTTCCATGCGGACTTTGTTATTTCTCAGCTAGACGGCCACTTGTTTATCTTCCAGCCTTTAAGACTTCAGTTCTATATCATTTGATAGCCAGGCACGATCAACTTTCTTCACCACATTTGCTTATGCTTTTGTATTCAGGGATCGTGTCAGGGAAGGTGAACATCACAGAGTACACTAGGGTGCACAGCGGAGCAGCAAGGACTCCCCAAGGAATGACAAATGTGAACTTGGGGGCCAGGGTGTGGTACCCAGCGGACTCGACTGGAAAACACTCATCAAGATCAATGGATAGACCTGGCACTGTTTGAGGACTTTTCAATTTTTGCTGTTGGTTTCTCTTTATTTATTTCTTTGTTTGTTTGCTATTTATTTGTTTGTTTTGTTGTATTAGCTATTATTTGTTTATTTCTTGTCTTCTTTTCTTTGTTATGTTTTTCTCTGCTTTATTTTTGCACGCATTATTGTCTACGCATGTCTATCTGGACAAGATAGGCAGGATGAACACTCTGGAGGAGAGAACAATGGGACCGACAGTGCCGGGGGAACACGGGAGAGGCAGAGATGGGGGAGAAGAAGGGGAATGCCAACAAACCCAGAGACAAGGGAAGAATAAGTGATCTAAAATTGATGGTGAGGAGGGCATAGGATAGTTGGGGTATGGGGGTATCGATCAAGGGCAATGTAGCTGAGAGGAATTACCAAAACTCAAATGAAGGCTGAACATGATAGTGGGATGGGAGGAAAGCAAAAGGAAATAGAGGAAAGAACTGGGAGGCATAGAAGAGTTATAGAAAGCTAAATACAGGCATGTGTATATGCAAATACATTTATATGCAATGACAGGGGAATAGAGCTATGTACATATTTATACTTATTTATAAAGTTTTACGGTAACAGATGGACATAGGGCCTCCACTCAAATACTCCCTCAACACAAAAACAATTCGATCTCCCTTTTGATCTATTTCAAAGTTGTTCTTGCTTTTAGTATTTTCTGCTTTCTTTTTTATTGTTGTTTTTAATCTGTTTTACTTTCACATTGTTGTTTGTTTCTGTTTCTTGGGGTGGTGGTTGTGAGTACGTGTTGCTGTATTTGAAATGCAGGATAGTTAAATCTATGGAGACAGTAACTGAATTAATAGCTCCTTAGAAGTTTGACAAGGAGCTGTGGTGGTCTAATGGGCTTTGATCCACATGATTGACAGTTTAAAACCACCAGCAGCCCCAAGGGAGAAAGATGGGGCTTTCTGCTCTGGTAAACAGTTAGTCTTAGAAATCCACAGGAGGTCACTATGGGTCAGCATTGACTTGATGGAAGAAAATTTGGTTTTGGATTTGGGGGTTATGTCAGGGCAAGTTTGGGGCAAACAGGGAGCTAATGACAATGAGTACAAGAATTAAGAAATGTACTAAAATTGATTGATGGTACACCTCTTCTTGGTGTGACTGAACTATTGAATTGTATGTTATGTGAATTATGTGCCCATAAAACTGTTTAAAAATAAAAATATTAAAAAAAACACTAATATACTCTGTAAAACTTCACCTAATTCACAATAAAGTTTTTTATTAAAAAAGAATTGAAAATGATGAGCTATGAGACATCGACTCCAATATCTATATCACCAATGGTAATTCTAAAATCTTGTGATCTTTCCCTTTCAGAATCCAGCCACAATTTGATGGCTTATTTTTGACATCTTCAGAAAATTCCTTAAAAATGCTTCCTGATACATCTAAAATGTATCTGAAAGCACAGGTGGTCTCTTTGAACCCTCCAATAACTCCATGGGAGAAAATATGTTGCAGTCTGCTTCTCTAAAAATGTAAGTCTAGTAAACCCTATGCAGAGAGAGCTGCTCTGTTCTATACAGCCAAAATAAATCAGAATATATTTTGGAATATATATATCTTCTACATTTTAGTAATATGTTGGTGATATTTTTAAGATACACAGCATCAATACATACCTATCTATCATCTATCTATATATCTATCTGTCATCTATCTATCAATTATCTATCATCTATCTATCTATCTATCTATCTATCATCAATCATGACCCTTGGTGGTATAATGATTACAGGTCAGCAGTTCAAAGCTGCCACCAGGTCAGCAGGACAAAGATAGTTTTCTAGTCCTGGAAAGAGCTAGTCTAGAAACTCACAGGAGCAATTCTGCTGTGTCCTGTCGGGTGGCCGTGTGCCAGCCTTGGGCATTGACTTGATGGCACTCAGTAATAGGAGATGTTGTTGTTAGGTGTCCAGTTGGTCCTGACCCGTAGTGACCCTGTGTGCACAACAGAAAAGCACACCATCTGGTCCTGAGCCGTCCTCACAATTGTTCTCTGCCTGAGCCCGTTTATGCTGGCACTATGTCAGTCCATCTCACTGAGGGCCTCCCTCTCTGCTATAACAAGCACAGTGCCCTTCTCCAGGGATACCAGGGCAATTTGATAACTGCTTTTGAACATGGTAGTGTTTGGTATTGCCAGTGCTTTTGAAAATCTTCATCTTCTTCTTAATAATTTTTTCCCCTGCACTATACTACCCTTGAATTCAACAGACTTTACTCTTTGGGGTATCTTACCTTATGTGAGAACAAAAATTCACCCTGGCCTGCTGACTGGCTGTGACCGCTCCCTCCAGTCAGTATGATTTATCTTTCCTGGTCTCGCTGTGATTCTTTCCTATATTTGCTTGTGTTTCGAGGCCAAAAAATAAGGTTTAATCTCACAATTCCTGTGCAGTCTTCTCCAAGGAGGAAGATTTTTACAGCAAGGAAGAATGAAACCTTTAAATGTCTCTCTCTCTCTCCTTCCGGACATGAGCAGATTAATTGAGTATAATGTTGAATTAGAAGGTAGAATTTTTTAGGCCTACACCCCTTCATTCATAAGTCTCAAGTCGACAATAGATTATATAACTCTCACTGACCACCCCTTGTTACAGTGACATATCCACACAACTCTTTAGCCATATATAATTTTCAAACAAACAATAAAATCATACCTGTACCTAATAGGATAAAACTAAAATGCATACAATTCAATATGACAGGGGCCTCATTTAAACATAACATCCTATAAGTTAACAAACAAAAACATCCTAGGCCTAACAATTGCAGTTAAGTAACACCTGTACCTTAATCCCATAGTCCTATGAAGATATTCCCCCACCTATGAAAGTTTGTAAGCTAGGCACTTCATCCTTTATCCACCCAATTTTGGTTATCCAGTTTCTACACTGCCCACTCACATCAACCCAGTGCTCTGAGGAGACAATCAAAATCTTTGATATGAAGAATCTTCATTCCAGTTGGAACCTTGTAAAATTTGTATCCATAAGCAAAGTCAAATAAGAATAGGTCATCCATAAAATCAGGAACCATATACACCAGTTCACAGGCTGAAAAATCTCTTCATCTGGTCAGACTCTGGTCAATTTAATGTGGGATGTCTCACTTACTCTTACCCAGGTGTCCATCAGTCTCCTTGCCTTTAGACCATGGCCCCATCACAAATTCTCAACAAACCTAGCCCCCTTGTGCTAGGTCATAAATTTCAGATCAGTCAACCCATTCTCATACTTTCCTCTAGTTCCTGTAACTGGGTCCACGGGTGTCAGTGGCTAGACTCAACCAGTCTCTCTGTTGCTGCTTTTCTCCCACTTCCACTCAGCAAGTGGATCCAGGTGGTCACCAAGCAAGCATTTCAGCCTGCCCACAGACTCCCTTTAACATTCAGTCTAGAGAGGAGTTTACTTCATGGTTCCAGATTTCTTTTCCAGTTTTGGACAAAAAAACACTAGTTCAAAATTCAAAAATCCAGAGTTCCTTTTTTTTCCAACCTGTCAACAACCCCCTAGGCAGGTCTCTTAGAATGCAGATATCCTGATTACTCCAAAGCACTGGGTGGGGCTTATCTTTTCAGAGCCTTCTTTGCAGGCATGTCCTAAACCCATTTAAAGATCAAATTTTAATGGCTCTAGACAAGTGAATTTACAAGCTGTCTATTTTTATAGTTTTTAGTAATTATTTCTATACATCCTTACATCATAATAAGCAGAAAAATCAGTATAAGCAAAGTAGAATCAGATACTAAACTCGATTCTTATAGCACTCAAGTCCAATCCTTGTTTAAGTTATCTTAATCTTTATCTAAACTATTCTATTGATCTAAAATATGGGGTTGGGTCTCTGACAGCATCAAGCCAGAGCCAGGCTTTCTGTCAGCCATTTTGACCTGTCAGCCATTTTCACAATGTAGCTCTGAGAAATTCAAGCGCCAAATTTGTCCCCTGAGCTCAAAATATACATTAAACACATTCATTTTCATTATTTTAAACAGGAATAACCAAAGACAACCAAATGCAACCACTAAAACTTTAATTTCCCATTTTCGTTCCATAAAACAGCCCGGTAAACCTTATGGACATACCTGACCTCTGGGTAGCCAAAGAAGAAAAACTACCATGAGGCAGAGGTCAAACATAAATCTTTATGATTGTTTCTCCAGTACCCTACTCCCAAGGTACCATAATGTTTAGTTCAGGTAGATTAGATAAGCAAATTCATGGAGACTCATTATCTCCCTAGATTTGTTTCTCTAGTCCACCCAGGCTAACACATCTGTCGATCTGATCTATCTGTCTGTCAGTCTTCTGGTGGTCCCATCTATGCAGAGAAGAAATGCACTAAATAGGATTTTGGCAACTGTGACTTTTCGGACACAGACCACCTTATGAGGTGTCTCTGGGGTAATTCAACGGACAGAATGTAGGTTCGTAGTTCAATGTGTAACCATGCCCATTACTCATATACTGGAAGGAAATTAGCAACAGCAACAACAGCACGCTCACTTCTCCAGGAAATCTAGGGTGTTTTTTTATTCTCAAGTTGATTAATCATTATTACTTGAAGTCAGAAAAAAATACATGATTTACCTGTCTTTATGTTAATGAAAAGTAGTGGGGTGTTCCTGAATGAAAAAAGAAGCATAATTAATGCAAGGCAATTAATTAATAAGATGTGCTATGTATAAAATTAAATCCGAATACATAAAAAGACGACAGGTGTTTGGAGGGACAGAGAATTAAAATTGTGAAACTATGGAGAGAATTTACAAGAGCTATGGGCATTCTCAGTCCATCTCAGATTTTCTTTTTAATGTAAGAAATAGATACACTCTAAAAGGCATAGTCTATCAAATTAGAAACCATATAGTTTTCTTTGTCCAAAGAGGGTAGGCTAATTAAACAAATAGCTAAGTGGATTTTAACACCCTTTTGTCATGTTATTTCCTTTGCCCTCAACTCAATTAATTCATCTTTGCTGTGTCTGTGCCTTGCGTTCAGTCACATTTTAATTAAAAACACCATCTGCAAAGAAACAAACTTACAAAATAATTATGCAAAATTCCAAGGAGCCAGAAGATTGTTATTTTTCTGCCACCAGCAAAATTAACAGACCTTCGTCTTTCAAACAAAGCCTCCAGCAAGATTTTCCTGAGGTCTGAAGAGTTCACATTGATCTCTCCCTTCAGTCTCTTCTTCCAGAATTTCGTCTGGGCCACAAGGTATCTGTGGCAAAACTACGGGACCTTTGAATCAAAGGCTATGCCCTGTTCACACTTTCAGAACTACTTCAGGAGCAGACCTTTCCCTTGTCCAATAGCTTATAACATCATTATTTTCTTGTGTTTGTTTCTCAAATTGTTTCTCTTGGTGTATAGAATTTCAATCCAACTCTTGAAGATATCCCCTGGGATTCTGTTTTGTGAAGAGACTGATTTGGAAAAGGGGAGGCTGGAGGTCTGAGCTTTGCAACAGGTAACTGTTTAAAGGACATTAAAATCCTCCCTTTGGGGACTTTGGGCAGTGTTCTGTCAACAAGGAATGGCCATGCAGAAGGAAAGGGTTCTGGTGAAGGGAGATGTGGGTTTTCTGGCCAAGGCAACCTGATCAGGTGTGTATCATGACAAGCCAGGGGCCCTGAATGGGTATGGTATGGGGCTGTTGCCTGCAAGGCAATAGTTTCCCATCCACCAACTTGCCCACGGGAGAAAGCAGAAGCTGTCTGCTCCTATCAAGGTGTCCCATAAGCTACAGAGGGTCTCTAGCACCCAGAATTGACTTGATGGCAGTGGGTTTGGCTTTCATGATGTTCTCCGGACACACAGGAAGTCCTTCCTCAACTCCAGACACAATGTCTTTCCTCGACCTATTATTTGCGTGACAAAATCATCTTTGCCAGTTTTTAAGATACCGAAAGTACTGAAACTTTTCAAAATCTAAGCATTTATTTCCGGTGATGTTGGAGTTTCTCTACAAATAAAGAAAACTGGTACTGCTGAGGGTTAAGCATTGTACTGCTAATGAAAAGGGCCATTGTTTCAAGTTCAACAATTCTACCAGAGAAAGATGAGGCGGTCTGTCTGTGAATATTATAGACCTGGAAATTCTATTAGGCAGTTCTATAATATCTGTCCTATAGGGTTGCAATGAGTTAGACTAAACTCAATCACAGTGGGCTTGGTTGGTTTTAGAAGCTAATAAAAGATACAGGAATTGGTCTACTAACCTCAAAAGCCTTCACTTTCCTAAGTCACGCAGTGGGACATTTTATGGCAGCCAGTGTCCTATGACTGAATACTACAAAGTAATAGCAGATATATCAGTATCCCCAGGCCCAGAGCAACACCCACCACCAGATCCACTGGCATCAAGTCCGTTCTCACTGATGCTGACTCTATGCAGGCTGTCTGAGACTGAACGTGAGACTCGAAAGCCTCTTCTGTCTCCCATGGAGAAGCAGATAGATTTGAATTACTCACCATGCATCTAGTAGCCAATGTCTAACTCATAGCACCACCAGGGTCACTGGGACATCCTGAGTAATTTGGGAAGGGCATCACCTACTCTCTTCACTCATTTGCTGATTTAAAATATTTCTCGAGTCCCTGATAGTTTCAGATTCTGAGGGATATCCTACTGAAAATGAAAAAAACATGTTTTGAAGTAGCCTCTTGGAACACAAACATAGCCGACATACTCATGAGTAGAAAGAATGGAAAGTCAAAACTACCAGGGTGCCTGGGGGTAAGATTCAGTGGACAAAGCATTGTTAGTGAACAGGCTTAGCTATGCCGGATGCTCCATTTACCTTCTCCTCTCTCAGGCAAAGGCGACCCTTGAGAAGGCGTCCGCTCTTTCCCAGATGTATGGTTCTTCAAATAGTTCTCTAATTTCATGCTATTTATCATATTCAGCTATTGGAGAGTCAGCTTTTAGGATGCTTTTCAAAATCATTTAAATGGGAAACCATTAGGGTTAGGTACTTTGAACCTGCTTTTGTTGTTCACAAAGCTATACTAAGTGATCAAGAGATTTGTAAGGAAAAAGACAATGAGGTATCTCTAGCACTATCTTGGCTTCACGACTCTCTTGGCAAGAATATTGCAACATTCGAGACACCGAATCATTGTGTACCAAGACAGAGGGAATGACAGCGATGTGCAAAGATGCACACATAGCATTATACATTTTTACTGGAAACCTTTGATGTAGCAAACCTACAGTTTAAAGAATCTTCATGATGAAAATGAACGGGTCATCATGGAGTAAAGATGTGGTGACCGAAATATTTGGGGTCAGTGGCATGCTTAGCAGAAAATGAATGAGACACCTTGTTTCTCTGGTTCTTCCTTCTAGTTTTGACTCTCGTGTTTCTCTGTCTCATGCAAGGTATGTTCATCACCTGCTACGCCTGGGGGATGTGTACTTGTATCAGAAAGATACATTCACGAGGCTGCCCCCCAGGTTTGTTCCATTATGCTACTGCCAAGAATTCCATCAACCATAGTTCTCTGATTATTGATGTATGTTTAATTTCATTATTTGCAAACTCTTCAGATTTTCAAATATCTGAGTGGTATTTCGCCTTCCATGTAGATTTGATGATACAATGGAAGTATAACAAAAGAGCAAAATATATTCCTGTGTAAAGGAACTTGCAATAAGATCATGTTTACACATGGGTGTCTCTGTGCTCACGTGTTGACATAGCAGCAGTCTGTCTCTTGTTATGTTTGAACAACAGCCTCTTGATCTATGCACAGGTTCCACCTGAGCACAATGGCATGTTCTGGAATTCCCATTCTTCTCAAAGCTATCCATAGTTGCTTATCACCCACACATTGGAGTGCTTTTTATACACAATAAAACAGGAATAAATATTTTTTCTTGTGGTCCCTTCTTTGAGTCAAGATCAATCTGATATCAGCAAAGGTACTTCTTGTTCCACATGTTCTTCAGAATCTGGCTAGAGTACTTGTCTTAGTCTGTAAGCTCTGCTGAAAGCTGTTCACCTTGGGCGGCCCTGTTGGTGTTTGATGTACCCGTGACATAGCTTCCAGCATCATAGTTACATACAAGCCATCACAGTAATACCAATGGACAGAGAAGTTGTACATTTTTTCCATAGAATCTTTCAATCTTCCAACTCAACACTTGATTTTTTTTCTTCCTTATTTTAGACTGAAGTATTAGAAGGGGATTTCCTTTTTTTGGCTTCCTAACTTCAAGTCTTCGCACTTTTCATTATAGCAACTTTACTTGGTCTTCGCAAGTAAAGTTGTTTTTCAAAAGGTATTGATGATGAAGATTTTGAAATATTCTGTTCAACTTTTCTCCATCACCATTGCTTTCCATTCACTTTACCTATCTGTATTCAAGAGCAAGTCCCAGCGTCTCCTCGAATGCCTACTTTTGCAACATCATTCTTTCCTCTCTTCTGCGTTCTTTGTATAAAATGCCCAGTATGTCGTCCCACAGTGAATACGGTATTCAGTCACAACTGTTCAGCCTGTCTGCCCTATGCTTGAGAGGATCTCTACATTCAGGATGGATATGTTCAAAGTCCTACCTTGACTCAGATGAACTCACATTATTTTTTTTAATTTATGAATTTGTAGACAAGCATTTGGTGGTCTGTTCAGCAGTCCAAACCATCTTCTTTTGGATGATTGTGTTAGTCTGGGTAGACTAGAGAAACAAATTCATTGATACTCATATATGTGTAAGAGAGAACTTTGCATCAAGAGGTAATTATGAAACAACAAGACATCCCAGCCCAGTCCAGATCAAGCCCATAAATCCATTATTAGCCCATATGTCTGATACCAGCCTATAGATTCCTCTTCAGACTCACACAGCACATGCAAGGATACAGAATGCAGGAAGATCACAGGCCAGTGGGTGAAAAGTTATGTAGATCCAGTGGTGGCTGAAGGATCCCCAGGGCTCTGGCTGCCATCAGGTTGGCTCCATGTGGCTTGTCAACAAGAAGGTGTAGCAGAGAGTGTGTGTGTCCCACCTCCAGCGAGGAAGATAGAAATTCCCAGAGTCCTCAGGAGAATGTCATGCACACAGAGAAGCATCGTAGGCTATGACTTGATGGACAGGCTAGACTCCACCTCTTTGCTCAAGTTAACAGGAGGTTGTGTAACTACCACAATGATGATATTGAGCTTCTCTATCATCTCTTTCCCACTGTGTAGTTGATGTGATTCATAGGTCTTCCATCTGGCAGCATCTACAGTTGTAGTGGCAGTTTATGTTGCTATAAAAAAGTATTCCCAACCACTAAATATTTAGACTTGCAGAATTCTACTGTGGCTTCTATTGAGTCCTTTTTATCACCCACATCATATTTTCCAACTACTGACACTGGTTTTTGTCTCTAACTTCTGCATTCCAATAATAATAATTATCAGTGCATCTTGCCGCTATTCATTTATTGTAGACTACAGAGTTGGTAAAAGAAATCTCCATTTTCATGGTACTAGTGAAAAGAAAACACAAAGGTGAATAAAAATAGCAGATCAATTTCTCTCTCCTTCCCTCTCTGTCTTTATCTCACTCACGTTACCAGATTTCAGACAACATTTTTGAGCTACAGTAATTTAAACCACTTGGGAATGATAAAGTGAAAGAAATGAATGCTAGCAGAATGGAAACTTCGGATGCAAACACACACTTCCACAGTCGATTATTTTATATGAACCTTGCAAAACAAATTTTGTGGGAAAACGAGTAGCTATTTCATTTTAAGAAACTATAAAAGCATTATACAGAAAAGAAGAAGTATAAAGTAACCTGAACTCATACCTTAGGGCATATATAAAATGGAACAGAAACTGAAATTTTAAACTTAAAATGACAAAATTATGGTGCAGCAGCAGTGAATTATTTAATGTGCTTCTCTAGTCAATGTCTCTAAGTCCCACTAAATGAGCTGTTTCCGCATGAGTCAGGTAAGAAGGCAAGGGAAGATACTGATAGGGATCACATATGAGTAATTGTGAACATGAGTCCCTGGACTGGCATCCTGCTGGGTATAAAATGAGCCATCTGAGAAGAGGGGAGGATCTCGTTACCAGCAAGAGCCAGGAGGGGATCACATCCTCTGCACCTGAAATTCCCGTTCAGTGAACCTCCTGGATCCACATGAGAACTATACTGTCAGAGAAGCAGCAGCAGAACCATGAGCCAGGGCACCTGACAGAAATAGACTTCCAACCCATAGAGAAGTTGAGTGCTTTTGTGCAGGAAGCTGGTTTGCAGAGTAGAGACCCTCTGGGCACTTAATTGGGGGAGCTGGGCTGCAGAACCACTGAGCTTAAGCTGGATGCCTTCTTTTAGAGAAGCCAACAACAGAGTGGTATGTTTCTTTGGGTATTGATGAGCAGACCTAGAACTTTGTAACTTGTCCTGGTAAGCAACTGCCCTAAGCATTTCTCACTAGCAGTACAACTTGTTATCCTCTTTTATGAGGAAGCTAATAGAAGGACCATACAAGAATTGGTGCATTTGAATTGTGGTGCTGGATAAGAATATTGAAAGGACCATGGACTGCTACAAGGACAACTAGATCTGTCTTGGAAGAAGTAAAGTCAGAATGCTCCTTACAGGTGGCGAGACTTTGTCTTACAAACTTTGGACATATTGTCAGGACAAACCAGCCCCTGGCAAAGGTTATCATGTTTGGTAAAATGGAGGGCCAGTGAAAAAGAGGAAGGAACCCAACAAGACGGATTGACACAGTGCCTGCATCAATGGGTTCAGGCAAAGAAACAATTGTGAGGATGGCTCACGACCATGCGGTGTTTTGTTCTGTTGTCCACAGAGTTGGAGGCGACTTGATGGCTCCTAACAACAATAGCGACTTCCTTAAAAAAAACTCTTTAATCGTGAATTTTGTCTGTGAGTTCTTTGTAGCAATTTCTATGAATATTAGAAATTAGAGAGATAAATTATAGCTCATCAGTTAAGTCAGTGCATGCAGGATGACCTATAGGGAGAACCAACCCTTGGAGACCTAGATTAGGCAATGCATTCTTGCAATGATCATGAGTGCTACAGGTGCTACAGGGAATGTCGGGAGGGGGTGGGTGATAATGAAGGAAGGGAGTTTGGGAGTAAATAATGAAGGAATTTGGGAGGGGCAAGGAGCACTGGAGCTGATTGTCTTGCACAGCTCATTTTGGGGGTGAATCAACCGTAGGAGGGGGGTGTGCTCTAGGATGGTGATTGTACCATTCCCCTTTGATGTGTTTGAACGATTGAACTGATCGATTCTATAACTTGTGGATTGTGGGCCAATAAAACTGTTGGGTGAAAAAAGTTCAAGCCACAAGAAAGTGATGTATCATCTAGAGATCATGTCTGGGACTCTTGTCATTGTAATTATGATGTTTCACACTTTTCTATGGCATCTATTAATGATGTGTCAAGGAGCCCCAATGACACAGTGGTTAAGCCCTCAATTGCCAACTGAATCAGTCAATATTTGGAGCCCACCTGTTGTACCATAGGATAAAGAATTGGCTGCTGCTTCTGCATCACGTAACACACATATACTATGTCATGGGGCAGTGCTTCTCTGTCTTCTTGGGTCACCATGAGTTGGAATCCACTTTAGAGCAATGGGATTGAGGAGCTGACCTTAATCATCTTTAATAGGGAAAAGGAATCCCTCTTAAGAAACCCTTTGGATATGTGGTCAACAAAAGCATCCCGAACAAACAAATGTAAAGCCTTTATGGTTTTGTTATTAAAGAGAAAACCACAATGTAGTACTGATATCTATGGAAGGAATGAACCAATTACAAGATATACCTCAGGAAATTAAAGGGTGGATGTAATGTGCCAGGAGGAAAAATAAGCAAGATAGAGTGTAAGTAACAATAAATTTGCAAACACAGATGTTAAATATCCAGCAAAACACTAATAAAGTGAATTTTTTGCATATCATACAATTTAATTGTACCATCATATTTAAACATTTGTGTAATCATCACCAGAATCAATTTCAGAATATTTTCTTCTTGTACTCATTGTTGATAGCTCCCTATTTCCCCCACTCTCCTCTGCCATGCCCCTGGGCAATTATCTAGCCTGTTATTGTCTCTATAGATCTACTATCCCTGGGTTTCCTATTCAGAAAATCATATGAATCACAAACAGGAAGCAAGCAAACACACAGACAAAAAATGTTGTGGCAGTTACATGATCTCCTGTCAACTTAAGGGTATTAAGAATGAGGGGGTGGAGTTTAGCCTGTCAATCAGGTTACAGATTGATGGCATCATGTAGAGGTGAGATCAAGATAAATAGCTCACTGGAGGCTGGTCACACTCTCTGTTTTACCTTTCTGTGGAGGAGCCCCATGATGGAGACTCTTGCCAGCGCTGATATGCTTCCATCACCACTGGATCCACAAGACATTTCCACCTCTGGCCTGTGACCTTTGTGCATTTGACATCATGTGTGAGTGTCTAGTGGAATTTATGGAGTAGTGTCTGGCATATGGGCCAATATCAGACATAAACTTGATCTGAACTGGGATGTTTTCTCAATACATAATTGCTCTTTGCTATAAAACTCTCTTACACAGAGGTGGGTGTCTATGGATTTGTTTCTCTAGTCAACCAAGAATAACACAAACATTAACTGAAATGCCTAAACAAACTACTGGAAAAACCTCAATTCAAAAGAAGGCAGAAATACTAGAAATGGAATCAACTTTAAAATGGGTAAAAAGAGAGATCGCATGATAAAGCATACATTTTATTCTCACTAGATCTTCCATATCGAATTCGCAGTACTCTCAGTCTCATGTAAAATCTAGTCACATCCCTGGACTGTGGCCAGAGGAGATTCACTAGAGGACTAAGCCATGAGGGGACCCGGAAAATGGATTTGGGGTTTCCACCATCTTCCACAGCCTTCGGAAAACCAGGTGCTCACAATTTAAGCCTATACCCTTCCCTTCTTTGGATTTTTTCTTAAGAGGTAGAAGGAGGTATGATGGCATTGTATATGAAATATCTGTTATGTAGCATCGGTGACTATAAGAAAATCTCTGAAGATGCCCCATAACATCATTAATGATCTTTTCAATAGAAATCCAAAAGGCATTTGGATTTTTGCAAACCTGTTCCTGATTAAAACAAGCAAATAAACAGAAGAAAACCACTTAGGTACCTAGAAGTACCTAACTTGGCTTTATAGATCATCTCTATTATTGCCAAGGAATCCATTGTGGAGCTGTATGGTTAAGTACCCAGCTGCTAACCACTACGTTGGTGGTTCAAACCCCACAAGAGCTTTCCTGGAGAAGGCTGAG
This sequence comes from Tenrec ecaudatus, assembly GCF_050624435.1. Lineage (NCBI taxonomy): Eukaryota > Metazoa > Chordata > Mammalia > Afrosoricida > Tenrecidae > Tenrec > Tenrec ecaudatus. The sequence goes on from NC_134531.1 coordinate 4,798,399, forward strand.
GCGATCTGCACCAGCAGTGACTTGCAGCCTCAGATGCCCTGTGCAGAGTCACTGTGTGTTGGGAACTACTCAATGGCAGTGAGTTCCGTTTGCCTTACATGTATGCAATTAACCCAACATTGCTTCAGAATTAAATTTGGGGTGCTTCCATCAAATTAAACATATAGAAATATGGATCGTCCTCTGCCATTTTGTATTCTTTTAAGATTCATAAATAATTGTGGGCCCTACTTAGAAATAACATGGAAATACATTCAGGTGTCCTGAGAGTCTACCAGGAAGAAATGATGAAATCTAATTTGCAATAATAAAATTTATAAAGTTTATCTTTTTAAGATATAAAGGGCATAAAAGTACATAAAGATATATAAGGTATAAAGGAGTATGAGCATAGAAATCAAGAATTTCATAACATAGAAAAACATAAAGGTATTCCATTAAAATAGTACAAAGAGGCTTGGGGAAGAAAAAAATGAAGAAAATGTCCAATCTTATCTAAGAGGTTAGTGCATCTTAAATAAACTATGTGCTATGTATCCTTCAGAATATCGTAAGGAATTTTAAAACATTTAATCTATTTTTAAACATATAATGTAATTCCAAAGAACCTTGCTTTTTATTTGGTTCCTTTTAGAATCATATTTTATTAGACATCTATAAAATAAACAGACTGAAATATAAAACAAAACAAAAAAATTAACAGTAACGACCTAGAGCCGGTGGCACTAATTACTAGGGATGCTTTTATGGATAATAAGAAGTGAGTGTGGATCAAACAGCAGAAATTACTGGAATAAATGGTAAAAAGGCTCTTCATTCATCTACTATTTTATTTAGAAACACCATACTGGTTTCTGTTTATATTTTTCTAATGAGCTGCCAAAATGCTTCTGCCATACAAATTGTTATTAGTTTACAACAAACAATCAAGCCACCTGGTCTGGGAACCTTATATATGTTAACCCAGTCTTTATCTTCATTAATAGTTTCACTATATATATATGTGTGTGTGTGTTTTATTTTCAATTCTCCAAGATATATTTCATTTGAAATGTATAAATGTGTAATAAGTAATATATATAATAAAATATAATAAAATGTAATCTAATATAAAGATATAATTGATATTATAATATAATTTACATTAAAATATATACCTTTTATATAACTCTAAAATTATAGTCATAATATATATATAATTTCAGGTAAAATATAACTTGGAGCGATGTGGACAATGCGTGTGTGTGAGTGTATGTTGAAAGAGAAAGTTGGCCCAAGGAAGTATTCAAAATTGTCCTTAATGTTTTCTTGCGTATGGTCAAGGACAGGACTGTAGATTATTTGCTTTACCTTTCTTCAATAAAGGATTGTCTTATGGATTTCAATATCCTTTTTTAACTTATTGGAAACAAATCAGAATGAGCAAATATTTACCACTCTAATTAGGAGTAGAATCAAGAAACAATACACAGTGCAAAAAGGTGCTTTGCCCTAATTGTCCTGTGCGACCCGGCAGCTCCTCCCGGGATGGAGCGTGCTCAACAACTAGAGTCCAGGACTTTGAAATCTATTTGTGAGGCGAGATGGCCACGCGGTTTCCCCGAGATTTTAGGGAAAATAGCCTCTCAGTCGTGGTGAAAAGAAAAAGACCATTCTACACGTGGGACGAAAATCTCAACCCCCAAATGTGCTCCTTGCTTTGGCTTTCAACACCATAATTCTCTTAAAGCGTACATTCCATTTTTAGAGCAGATTATAAAATGTGTTCATGCAGACGACCCTATAAATATTAATATTCGGTAGAAGGGAGTGTAGCGAAGGGAAAAAGACCGTTCAGCTGAGAATCAAAGAAACGGCCTCTTTTCCAGCTCTGTCATTAACCAACTGTATGATCTGACTGATAAGGCAATTAACTCCTGAGGGTCATTTTCCTGAAACACAGAATTTGGAGAGGGGTTGGGGGGCTTTCCACACCTCAAGTGCTGGGACCTCGGGCAGGCATCGTGTGGAAGTTAGAGTCTCTAACCAGCATGATTAAGTGAAGGACGCGCGACAATGAAACCATTTTCTCCTTTCAATTTAAACTAACCATTAGACGGGATTGTTGCCCTTCAGTATCGCCAGGGAAGAGAAGAGAAACTCCGCAGTTAAAATGTAACTTGAAAGAATTTATGTGGTTCACTGGATAATAATTGCAACATTTTCCATGGTCTATTAAAGACCCATTTCTTTGGTTTTATTAGGTGTTTCAGAAGATTTTTCAGTTTGTTTTCCCCCTGCGCGTACTCCTCCCTCCAGTTCCATTTTTAAATCCTCTTTTGAGTGACATAGCATTCTTCTATTTCAGACCAGGAAAAGGGTAACTAATATCATAAAATGAATATTTCCAAAGACCCAGTTCCTTCTATTGTTCATTTTACACATTGCCATGGAAGAAAAGCAACAACATGTGCTGCGGTAGTCTCCAGAATGATGATTCACTTGAAATGCAGTTTACATTTTATCTTTCTTTATCCATAAGAGAATATGCATATATATTTCTATATGCTCCACAATCGTATCATATATGATATAAAATATATTACATGTATAGATAAGTGCTGTTAGGTACCATCGAGCCACTTCTGGCTCCTCGTGACCCCCGTGTACAACGGAACAAAACACGACCTGGCCCTGTGCCGGCCTCACAATGATCCCTCTGCCTGGGCCCGTTGTTGTGCCACTGTGTCAGCCCATCTTGCTGAGGGCTGTCCTCTTTTTCGCTGCCACCCTACTTTACCAAGCATGATGTCCTATGTCCTACTCCAGGGACCAGATTCACCTGACAATCCTTGCCTCTGAGCAGATTATCGATCTATCCATCTACCCATGTGTCTACCATCTATTTTGGTTTTGAACTGGTTAACTCATCACTGCCTCAAGGTGGGCCAAATTAAAACACATCCTCATTGATGCAATTGACAACAACACATGCATCTATGCGGAGAGAGAGAGACTCGCTTTCCATGCTGGCCTGGTGCCCCATTTTGACTCGACCTTGGCTCTGGGCCAAGCACTTTGAGGCACCAGGAAGACTGTCAGTGAGATCGTCGTCCCTTCCTTTTTAACCCTTCCTGGGTGTCACAGTCCTCTTCGCCAGAGGAACCCAGGTGGGTGAGAATCTGGCCAAGACGGCTGGACCACAGATGCGATGATTGCGTTGCACTCCCCTGAAACAGACAGGCGGTGGCGGTAGAAGATAACGATTGCTTCAGGCTTCTAGGGCATGAGGCCTGTATGCATCCCAGCAATTGCCACCAATAAAAATCAGCTTTCCCTCTTAATTACTGCTAAGTGAGTTTCTCCTGATTTAACCGTCAGCTGGTAAAGCGGGTGATTGAACAGACAGCCAACATTTCTTGAAAGCCAGAGAGTCCCTGAGCCCTGTGAATACTTCCACGTTCACATGGCTGATTTGTGGCTGTGATCCAGGTCTAAGAAATGACTGTCTTCAGATTTTGAAAGTATGAGCAGCTTCTTCACAAGCAGGCAGCTGTGATTCTCAGAGCCAGGACATGACTTGGGGCAGAGGAGTGTGGGAAAAATCTTACACATGTACGGTTGACTCATATGCCACGCACCTCAGGATCTGCTCCCTTGGAGGACATGCGGTGGTTTGACCGCGGGGGCACTGAACCCAAAGGTTGCCAGAATGTGGACAGAATGGTGGTTTATGAGTAAGGATGTGCCTTGCAGAAGCGGCAAAGCCCGGAGGCCATCAGTCTGTCTGGAAAAGGGCCCCTGCCCAGAGCGGAGGATAGAGAATTCTACAACTAACAATGTCCCTCAGTAGAAGAGGGGTGGAAGGACCCTTTCTGAGCTAGAAGTTAAGACGCACAGATTTATGCATAAAAAAAACTTGATATGCTCTCAGAGAGCGATTCAGCGGACAGCAAGGATCTCCTCGTTGGAGGCAAGTTGGGTCTGGTCAGCCCACTTTTAAAGGAGGCTAGTCTGTTTTGTAAACACGAGTCCATGCTGAGCAACGCCAAGCCAGAGTGAAACCAGGTCTTGGATGGAGATGTCCGTCTTTGTTAAAGTTCCAGGCACCTGCTGCCTTGTCTACCCAACAGACAAACCAGGGACAGCCCAGAAAACACCCCCAAGCATACATCACCATCAGTTGTCCGTAGAACACATGCAGACCCCCTACATTCCAAGTCTGTTCTCTGATCAAGTTCAAGCTGTCAGAATGGGTATCTGCTGGGCATAGGGGGACATGCCTTTGAAAGGGGCTTCACTTGACTGGTAAGAAAATATTAAAAAATAATAAAAAGGTAAACCAGAGATGGAGTGAGAAATCCCGATTCAGCAGACTCTGGAAAATGTGCACGCTGAAGGGACCCCAAAGAAACATGCATGTTGGAACCATAGTTCCATTCGGGAACAGTTGTTCCTCCCGGAAGCTCGAAGGAATATTAAGCTCAGTGACTTCTCAGTTTCCTGGTACATTTAAAATAAAAACTACTTTATTGGTGTTCATTTGGCCTAACACCTCACATCTTTAAAGTGCCCATTTGATGCGTTTTAACATATGCACTTGCCTGGAAAATCACAATCGCAATCAAGGTAATAGATCGACACCCCTTCCCCCAAGTGTCATTGAAATCCCTCTCTCCATCTTTCCATATCCCCCCAACCACCACTGCCACCAACTTCTCACTCCACCACTGATCTGCTTTCTGACACATGGGTGGGTTTTCATTTTACAGGATTTCTCTAACAGCAGCGAGGCAGAGTGCATTGGTCTGGCTTCCTGCTCTCAGCATAATTGTGCTGAGACCCACCTTTGTGGAGGCTTGTACCAACCTTTCATGTTTGAATCATCAACCACTCTTCCTGTGAACTCACCATCTACACCTATGGTCTTGAGTTAATTTTGACTCATCACTGGCCTGTATGGAGAATAAAACTGCCCCACAGTGTTTCCAGGGATGTGATCGTTACTTTAACAGATGGACTCGTCCTTGCTTCCAAGCTGTGCATGAGGTTTGCAGTGCCTCTTTCCTCCAAAGTTGGCGACCACGTCCTCCTCTGTCTGTTATTTCTCCTGGAGAGCAGTGGCTGGGTTCAAACCACTGACTCCCCACACCCACTGGTTACAATCCTTTTTTTATTTCAAAACCATTTTGGGGGGAGATAATACAGATATCCTACCATTCCATAGTTCAATCCCATCAAGCAGTATTGTACAACTGCTACCACAATCAGTTTCAAACATTCTCTTCCTTCGTGAACAACTTGATAGCAGCTCCCCTGTCCCCACTGTACCCCCAGGAACCCTCATTCTACTTGTCTCTCTAGTTCATTAACCCTGGTTTCATATATTGAAACACAGAAAAACACACAGCAAACAATCAAGAAGGCTAACCATGGCCTAGAGCTTGACCCATACCTCCAGCACTCCTTGAATAGACCAACTGGAGGTGAAAATTAAACTCCTGTAGTTACTGGCTGTTATGAATGAAGGTGCAGACACCTCCTCTGTTTGCTTGTGGAATTGTGCACATTGTCGCTTCAGTGTTCCCAGAGTAAACAAACAAGCCTGGAAGGGCGAGACACAATGGGAGATGCAGGTTCAATGCTTGAAGAGATGGCCCCACGATTTCCCGAAGCCCTTGTATCATTTCACATTTCCACCTTCAGCGTGCGACTTTTCCACCTTGAACTCACCATCAGGAACACTTGGTCCATTTCGAGCTTTCAAAATAATTGCTATTCAAAGAGGTGCCATGCCTTCTCCCCTGGATTTCCAATGGTAAGAGCATTGCTTCCTGTGGGGTCCGTGGAGCTGCTTTGGTCACGTGTTTGTTCAGCCCGATCGCCGCTTTCTACGTTGTGTTCTTTGTTCTCTTAATTTTCCGTTTGGGGAATTTTATTTTAAATGCGGGTAAAAAGAAGTTATTTATTAGCCTAAGATTGAAACACGCGTTATCTACTTTGTGGTTGCGCTTTTATTTTCTTAGAATTATCTTTTGAAGAACGGGCATTCTTAATTTAATGTTTACCTAGCTAATGTTGATTCACTAAAAGCAAATTACGATTTTGATTAAGTCGAGTGTGTCAATGTGATGGATGGAGATTTGGTGTCGGGTCTAAAATGTCAAACAGGTCTCTAAGTCAAGGTCTCGTGGTAACTAGCCTATGCTTCTTTCCAGGAGATGTATGGCATCAGATTACATGTGTAGACAAAAAGTTAATTAGCAATAATTTATGATTATAGGTTTATTTGATGTAAAACAAATTTCATTTTCCAAGCGGGTATGTGATCATTCCAGTGATTTTGTATATATTTATACATATTTGGAAAATACACCATGTCATTACCATTGCTTTTCGCTTCTATGAAAAAGCACCTGCCTGCATCTATGTGGGTATGTTTCTGGATTCTACCTTTTGTTCTGTGGATTTATTGGTATAGCTTGATGCTAATACTACACTGTATTGCTTAATGTAGATTTATAATCGCAAACTGTTATTCTTCTATTTTGTTTGTTTGTTTTTGTTATTTGGATTCTCCTAATTCCTTGACCTTTCTGAATGAATTTTAGAAGAAATTTTCTTTTTTTTTAATATATATTGAAAAAGTTTATATTTAGCATTAGCCAGCTGGGCTCAGTTTAGATGACTCCAATTTTGTTGGCAACACCTAAAGCGTCATAGTCAGGAGCCAGTCGAACATATGCCTTCTTCTCCCCGTCAGGCCTGATCAAGGTGTTGACCTTTGCTACGTCAATGTCATAGAGCTTCTTCACAGCCTGTTTGATCTGGTGTTTGTTGGCTTTGACATCCACAATGAACACAAGTGTGTTGTTATCTTCGCTCTTCTTCATGGCAGACTCTGTAGTCAAGGGGAACTTGATGATGGCATAATGGTCAGCTTATTTCTCCTGGGGGCGCTCTTCCGAGGGTATTTGGGCTGCCTTCTTAGTCTCAAGGTCTTGGGCCGCCGGAAGGTGGGTGATGTGTGGGTCTTCTTTTTTTTGTGGCTGTGGACGCCTTTCAGCACGGCCTTCTTGGCTTTTAAAGCCTTTGCTTTGGCTTCCGTTTTGGGAGGGGCAGGAGCTTCCTTCTTTGCCTTCAGCGCCATCTTCGTGAAAAGGGTCTCCCGAGTTCATTCTCACGGGCTTATAGCTACAAGTCTCACGGAAATCTCGCGAGGCTTCTTCCTTAAAGCGGATTGGGTAATTTTCTAGAAGCAATTTTCCAGTTTATTTTTTAAGGCTATTTTCAGGTTTTCATGCAGGGGTAGACATGCAAGCTCAGTGTGTGTGTGTGTGTGTGTGTGTGTGTGTGTAGGGGGTGGTGGTTAAATGACCACAATGTTTAACAGAGCATCTTGCACTTTTCTGAAAGTGTAGGTGTAGGCGGGCGGTGGTAGACTTACACACAGATTGAAATGCTGTTTTGACTCTGGTATAGAGTGAGATATGTAACTCACATTTGGAAAGGATTAATATCCTAGTAATGCTGAGTCTCTCCGGGTCACATGTTTAAGCACACAATGCCTGTAATGACCTTCATTGGTTTGAAATTCTCTCAGATGTTTTGTATTTTTTTTCTATATACAGGTCATCCAAATCCCTTAACAGAGTACATCAGGTTCAGAAAATGATATGGGTTGTTCAAATTTAAACTCCAAACCACACAGTCCTAGTATGTAGAAATGTATTTTATATATGCTCATTGATTTGATATTCTGTAAACTTTGTCCCAGTAGATTTTTGGATATCCCATTAGATTTTCTCTTATACCCAATTATATCATTTCTTAAAAGGTACATAAAACAAACAAAAAAAACCTTTTATTGTGAACTGGGTGAAAGTTTACAGATCATATCTGTTTTCCATGCGACCACTCATGTTCATTTTGTTTCATGACATTGATTGTAGTACACACAGTGTGACATCCTTATTATATTGTTAGTGTCGCTATGTCTTTCCCTTTCACAGCCCTTCTGAGCTTTTTCCTTAGGTAAATGCTACTCTTTTCATTTCCTATGATTGATTATTCTAAAGAGACTGACTTCACTAGGGTTATTGATCCCCTTATATATCGTTCTTCTACTTGGCAAAAAGGGGAGCTACTGGTATGGATTTATTTTCAGCCCTGAAGGTTGACTAAGGACCATAGTGTCGAGGTCCCCTACTCTCTGTTGGAGCAGGAAACCTAGTCTACTTAGGATTTTTAGTTTTGTTTCAACTTTTCCTCCCAGTCTATTTGTGACCTTTTAATGTGATGACTTTCTTAGCAGGGAGTAGTGGTAGCTGGGCACCATCTAGTCACTCTGGTCTCATGGAGACTGAGGTTCCTGTAAACAATTGGTCCACTGGACTAATTATATTCACAAGACTTTCTATTTTTATCACTCTTCTTTCTTCTACATGAGGATAGGCCAATAGTTGAATTTTGACTGGCTGGCTGCAAGGTTTTAAGACTCAGTTGCTACTCACTTACATAGGATTTAGAATTTTGTCTTCATGGTCTAGGTTAGTCCAAGTGGCCTGACTGTCCAGAAGACCATGTTTCTGAACCACAGACACAGGGATTGTTAACGACACTTCCACTTCATTCTTTCCAACGCTGACTTTTGGAAGTTTGTGTTTCTTGTTTAACTGCCCTAGCTTGATTCCTAGGTACATCATTGAAGACCACTGGTGCCCTGGGGACATGTTCTGTTTGTTGTTGTTGTTAGGTGCCATGCAGTCGCTGCCGACCCATAGTGACCCTGTGAAAACAGAATAAAGTGCAGCACATTCTTGCCCATCCATCTTCCTGAAGGCCTTCGTCTTTTGCACTGCCACGCTACTTTACCAAACACGGCATTTTCTCCATGGATTGATGTCTAAGGACAACGTGTCCAAAGTATCTAAGATGGTTTGTAAAATGAAGCGTTGCCATTCTTGCCTCTAAGGAGCACTCGGGTCTTACTTCTTCTGAGAGAGATCCGTTCTTCCTTTCAGCAGTCCATGTAGCATTCACAGCTCTTCTCAAGCACCACCCTTCAAGTGCATCAATTCTTCTTCTGTCTTCCTTCCTCAGTGCCCAGAATTCGCTTGCATGTAAGGTGACTTAAACTGCCCTGGGACCGATCACAAGGATCTACATATAACCTCCTCCCTGGGGGATGGACATCAGGAAAGTGGGTGAAGGGAGACGTCGGACAGTGTAAGATATAATAAAATACTAATAATTTAGAAATTGTCAAGGGTTCATGAGGGAGATGGGAACAGGGAGGGAGGGGAAAAATGAGGAGCTGATACCAAGGGCTCAAGCAGAAAGCAAATGTTTTGAGAATGATGATGGCAATAAATGCACAAATGTGCTCAACACAATGGATGCATACATGGATTGTGGTAAGAGTTGTATGAGCCCTCAATAAAACAAAAGACAAGAAAATGCCATGGCTTGAGTCCTCAGAGTCACCTCCGTGCTGTTCAGTATTCCATAGAGGTCTTGGGCAGCAGATGTATCTAATGCAACTCATCTTTTGACCCCTTGACTTCAGTGTCCAAAAGCATTAATTGTGGATCCAAGCAAGACAAATTCTTGACAACTGTTTGACACAATCTGTTCTCCATTTATTATCATGTCGCCTATTCATCTAGGGGTGAGGGTTTTGGTCTCCTTTACATTGAGTTTCAATCCATATCGAAGGCTGCAATCTTTGATTTTCATCAGCAAGTACTTCATGACCTCCTCACTTTGAGCAAGCAAAGCTGTGTCTTCTGCATAATGAAGGTTGCTAGTAAGCTTTCCTCAAATCCTGACACCATGTCCTTCTACATGTAAACTAGCTTCTCTGATTATTTGATCAGCATAGAAATTGAATAAATACGATGAGAGGATACAACCCTGACACCCACCTTTCCTTATTTTAAATCATGCCATAATTTTTGTTGTTTTTATAACTGCCTCATGATCCATTTTTAGGTTTGGCATGAGCACACAAAATGTTCTGGAATTCTCATTCCTTTCAAGGTCATCCATCATTTATTATGATCCACACAGTAAAATGCCCTTGCATCGTCATTGACAATCAGCATCTTTCTGCGATTCTCTGATTAGAGCCAAGCCCTATCTGGAATGAGCAATGATACCCCTTGTTCTACATTCCCTTCTGTAATCTGCAATGAAACTCTGGAAGCTGCAACTTTCATTGGATGATGCATGGTTTCAGTGAAGAACTAATGTATTAATGAACTAACAAACTAACTAACTGGGTTTTTCCAAATTATAGGACTTCTTTGTTTTTGCTGTTGTTAGGTGTCAGTAAGTCAGTTGACTCATAGTAACTCTGTGTACTATACAAGAGGGTGAAATCCTGCCTGATCCTGGGCTAGCCTCACTTTTGGGGGACCATGTTCAAGCCTATTTTTGCTGCTACTGTGCCAAACCATCTTGTCTAGGGACTTCTTTTTTTCAGGGGGTGTGGGGGCGGGTAATGCTTTACCAAGCATGCTGTCCTTTTTCCAGGGAATGGTCTTTCGTGACAACATATCCTAACTACATTTGATGACGTATTGCCATCTTCACTGCTACAGAGCATCCTGGCTGTACTTCTTCCAAGATGGATTTGCTTGTTCTTTTAGCAGTCCACTATAATTTCAATTTTCTTCTATATCACCACAATTCAAATGCATAGACTTTTTTTCTGTCTTCCATATTCAATGCCTGACTTTCATATGCATATGAGGCAATTGAAAATACCACGGCTAGGGTCAGATGCACCTGAGTTCTTGAAGTAACATCCTTGCTTTTCAATGCTTTCGGGACCTATTTACTTTTCGTAAAGGAGGGGGAGGGGAGAGGACCCACTTATGTGTTCTTCATTGACTGAGAGCAACACGCAGATCTTAAGATATACTTATATTTTTTGCATCTGAAAGATTTCATTATTTTGACTGTAGCCCACAAGAAATGTTCTGCTGGTGTTACTTTCCTGTCATTGTTTTGTGGTGATGTTGACTGTCTTTTAAAAATGTTATATCACACTTTTGCCCATAGAATTAATACCCCAAACTCTAGCCCTGTTTATAACATAAGACAAGGTTGTTGGCCCAGGCCCACATCACAGCCAAAAATATGTGTAGAGACAAACCACCAAGGGCAAACAGAGCAAGGTAAAGCCTCATATTGCCAAGGAATTGAGGATGCCGAGACAGATGTGGAAGAATCTGTGATAAGGAATCTCTAAGAGCCAGCACCAGGATTGAGGCTTCTAGCTTTCTAAATGGTGAAAAAACAAATAAAACTAAAACAATTTCTGTTCATTAAATTCATCACATGTATTATTTCTATTATAATAGCACTAAAAAATTAACCAGTAAGCATGATCAGCAAAACAGGGAAGGGCTTCAAGAAGATGGACTGACCCAGTGGCTGTGAAGATGAGCTTCATCAGAACAGTTGTGAGGATGCTGCAGGGCCAGGCAGTGCTTCCTGTGGCTGTGCATGGGGGAGCTATGAATAGGGATCAACCCAGGGGCACCTAACAGCAACACACACACACACACACACACAGAGAGAGAGAGAGAGAGAGAGAGAGAGAGAGAGAGAGAGAGAGAGAGAGAGAGAGAGAGAGAGAGAGAGAATGCACGCTGGTGCAGATAGAAACTGGAAACACAGGAATTCAGGACAGATGAACCCCTCAGGACCAGTGGTGACAGTGCTGATACCAAGATGATGGAGGAATGTGGGGTAAAAAGAGGGAACCAATTACAATGATCTACATATAACCTCCTCCCCGGGGGGTGGACAACAGAAAAGTGGGTGAAGGGAGACGTTGGACAGTGTAAGATATGACAGAATAATAATAATTTATAAATTATCAAGGGTTCATGAGGGAGGAGGGGCAGGGAGGAAGGGGAAAGAAGAGAAGCTGATACCAAGGGTTCAAGTAGAAAGCAAATGTTTTGAGAATGATGATGGCAACAAATGTACAAATGTGTTTGACACAATGGATGGAAGTATGGATTGTGATAAGAGTTGTATAATCCCCCAATTAAATTATTTTTAAAAGTTTTGAAATGTCTCAGGATACTTCTACAGGGTTGCTATGCATCAGAATTGGCTTGATGGCCATGGGTTTCTGTTCATATCTACAACCCACTGCCTCTGAGTTCCCTCCCACACATTGAGACCCTATAGGACAGAGTGAAACTGCTTCTTGGTTTTTCTGAGGCTGCACATTTTTATGTGAGCTGAAAGCCTCGTCCTTCTCCTACAGAGCCATGGGAGGAGTCAGGTTGCTGATCTTGCAGTCAACAGTCTGGTATGTAGCCCCCGATGCTAGCAGGGCTCCATATAGACTTTTATAGGAGGGCACCAAAAGATATGATTATTTTCATCTTGATTTCCAAAACCGAATGGTATGCATTTGAACTTCACCTACTTTGATATCATTTGTCCATAAATCTACTGTGTAAAATTCCATTAAACAAACCATCCAAAATGTATTTATCCCTCAGCTCCCAAGGAAAGCTATTTCTCCTTTTCATTATTATGAGTAATGATGTAATAAGCACTTTGTGAGCATGTTTCTCTAGCCTATAACATATACTGATAATGTGATTGTATATTTTGGTAAGAATACCTTCACATTTATCATACATTTCCAAAGTGTTTGAATTGATATGCACTTACCCCAACAATGAAAAAATTTCTGCTATCAGTATTATTGTTATTATTGCCAACAAAAATGCTTTGGTGCTTATTGTACTCAAAATGTACAGTGGATTGGGGAAGGAGGTGTTTGATCTTGTGAGTCTTAAGAAATCTTTGTCAAAAAAATAAGAAATCTCTGTCTGCATTGATATTGGATAGATAATTTTTATGCTGTTTTCTTAAAGTTTTGTATGTTGGCATTTTAGTTAATGTCATCAATTTATCTAGGACTTATTTTTATTTGGTGTGATCTATGTATTTATAATAGTCTTATCTTTCCATATGGAAAATTGTCAGAGTTACTTTTTCTTTCATAGTCTACTTTTCTGGTTTTTATTGCGTTATTTTTTTCATGCACTAAATGTCAACATATTTATAGGTATTTTAGAATCTCTCTTCCATCAAGAAGTCTATTTCTGCACCCATGCCTCTATATACACTCTTTTAAGTGTATATTTAAGTACTTTAAATCTTCTTGAGTTCTGACTGGTTGAAAAAAATTCTGCTTCACATTCACCTTGATTTACTTCAAAGGTTTGATTTCTCATGAAACAAAAATGATTGACTGGTAAATTTTCATGTAATATTTCTGAACTGTATAAAATCCATACATTAGGCTTTTATCACATTTAGACCAATTATGAAAAACTAACCTCTTCTTAGCTTGTCAATTAACATAGATAGCTACTTCCTTAATTTAGATCTTTAGGCTGCTCAGATATATCCCCATTTGACCATTTTCCAAGGTAGCTTAGTAGTTTTTATTTCCACCGTGAATAAGATAGATGATTGATAGACAAATAGACACAAAGACAGAAACACAGAGATAGAGGTCTAGATTGAGACAGAGAGAGATAGAGGTAGAAAAATAGTCTTTCTTTTTCCTTTATCTTTTTTTACAAATGACTTCTGGATTTTCTCTTGTCCATGATGGAGAATCTTTGACTCACTTTGGTCAACCCACCAGTTGAGAACAGTTCCTGGAGGGAGATCACACTGGCGAAGAAGTAGGCCAGTTCAAACAAGGCTAATCCTCAAGGAAATGGATTGACTGGATGACAGAAACAATAGGCACAAGCATAAGAATGGTTCTGAGGGTAACACAGGATCAGGAAATAATGATTCTGCCTTACACAAGGTTACTGTGGATTCCAACTTACTCGAGGGAACCTAACTACAGCAACAAAGAACCTCCAGCACAGAGTAAAAGAGAATGAGTCATAAGTGACACCCTTGGCTCCTTCCTAATATGAAGACGAATGCTTCTTACAGTCCATCGCTAAGTTTCTACTACAGAGTGATGAAAGAAATCATTTATAATGTAGGAAGAGTCTTTTCTATCATAAACAGGAGTTATCACATAACTGTAGGAGAACTGGAAGTTGAATACATTTTAACTTTTTTCTTCTGTGAATCTACAGAAATAGTATTTTCTTGCTTAATCTTAATGCATTAATTTACATTGAATTTTTGTTAGTGTTCATACTACTTCTTGGTAATGATGATTGTATTAGTCTGGGAAAACTAGAGACACAAATTCATAAAAATGCATAGTTGTATAAGGAAAAGGTTTATATAACAGAGGAATTGAACATGGAGAAAACATCCCAGCCTAGTTCAGATCAAGTCCATAAGTCTGATATTAGCCCATATGACTTATACCAATCTATAAAGTCCTCTTGTGACTCATGCAAGGAAGTGATGCCAAATGCCAGACGATCACAGCCCAGTGTGTAGAAAGTCTTTGGATCCAGTGCCATCATCTTAGCACTGGCAGGGGTCTCTATGGGGCTTCTCGAGGGCCAGGGTTTTGGCTGCTTCAGGGTAGGTCCACCTGACGTCTCCTCAAGGATATCTCACAGGGAGTCAACCTTGTCAGTAGAGAGTCTCCAAAAGAATGAACCCAGAGAGAGAAAAGTGTCTCCTACTTCAAAGGAGGAAAAATACCGCAGTTCCCAAAATTCTCAGGAGAAGGCCATGCCCACACAGAGATCTCATTGGCTATCTCTGGATTGACAGATTAGACTCCACCCCTTCACTCTTAATCCACTCAAACCTCAAGTCGACACCAGATGATGTAACTACCACAATGATTTTTTTTGTAATTGATGGGTAAAGACGCTAAGCGCTTGTTCTTTCTGTTATGTGTAAGTCAGAGTTTAATTTCCTCCTTTCCATTCCTCTTTATCTTGTACAAGTTCAATGTTTAACCTCATAATTCTAATGGAGTGTTAGCTGAATTGGAAACTAAAGAGAACTATGTATATTTTCAACATGAATAAATTGACAGTCAAATATCTTGTAGTCAAACCTGTGGGAACTGGAACACTAGCAGAGTTCTTGGGCTTTGAATTCTTATTTCTTTCTCTGACAGGTGAATCCTCATCGCATTTGTATCTCTCTTGATGCATGGGAAATAATTGAGTTTTGCTTCTGGGACATAGTTCTGCCTTAAACTGGTTCCAACTTTTGCAGGGATTTTTGGAGAAGGATGCTGGTGATTGGGCTGTGCCTTGCCCAAGAGTGGGGCAGCAGCCATGCCCCATGGAAACAGATGAACAGGAACCGAGGAGATGCATGAACATGAGTTTGGTCTCTGGAAGAGAAGGGGATGCCATTCTTGTCTGCAGATGGGGGCAGACACTTGGTCAGGCAGACATGGACTCACAGTGGCCTCTTGAAAGCCATGGAGAAGTGCTCAGATTGACAGTTCCTGAGCTTCCCCATTACAATCAAGCCCTAGATAACCACTTCCATCAGTGCTTCCAGCTGAGATCCACATGCCATCTTCCTTCTCTGTTGAGGCATATATCCGGACCTTTATTCCTAGATTTCTCCTACTAGTTACGTCAATTTTATTCATAACCTTAACCAGATGCTGTCAATTCAACTTTGACTCATGGCGAGCCAGTGTGTGACCACAAGAACTCTGTTCCATAGCACCTTTTCAGTGGGCCTCTTTCTGAAGCAGACCCCCAAGCCTTTATTATGATAAACCTATGGGTAGATTTGTTGTTGTTTTGTTTTGGTGGTGTTCTGCCATGTGTAGGAGCATTGTGAGTCAAAACCTACTCAATAACACTTTGAAACAACAACCTGGGGGGATTTGAACCATTGGCTTCCTGGTTGGTCACCAAACCTTTACTCCTTTGTACCATCCAGAGTTGGCCATCTCGAATAACAATATTGTCAGAGTTTTGTTTTTCTCATGACCATGTTCAAACACATGTGACGACATAACTTTGTGCCTTCGTATGCTATGCTTGGGTTTGTCTACTATTAGAGATCTCTCTTCACAGACATTAACTGCCTCAGCATGATCCCATATGTATCTTCTATGCCAGGGCTTTGCACTACATTGTATCAGTCTGTTTGGTTCCTCATCTGTGTAGCCTTTTCCCTAGGATTTCACAATGTACACATAACCCTGGTAATGGCACAAGGGTGACCTAGAGACTAAATATACTAATACCCATTGTAAAATCTAAGCTTCACTTTATGTTCCATCCTAGAGACACATTTCATAGGTCGTGGAGATGAGACACGAAGGGTAAATAACTGGGTAGCTGTAGAGAATTATGAGCTTGGCCTGTCTTTTCACCTTCAGATATATTGAATCCATTACGATGTGTGATATGTCTCGCCTCTTCTCCTTTTGAATACAGTCTTTAAAATGTGTTAACCAATCCACCAAACAAATCGATGTCACAGCAACCTGACATGCAGCAGACAAGAACGATGCTCCAGTGACCTTTAGGGATCAGGTCACCAGGCCTTTCTTCCAAAACAGCTCCGAGTGAATTCAAAACATCAGTCTCCAGGTGAACAGCCAAGAATAATGTACACAGTTGAGAGACACCTTCATTTTTTGCAAGATGCCCAGTGACTAGTGCTGCACAGAGGTAAAAGCTCATCGGGCCAGTCATTTTCGCTTACCTTACTATTCTTCCACTTCCTGAGATCAACAATTTTATTTATCTATTTTTTCATTTCACTCTTTTTAGAAACACATGACTGAATCCACATGCACATTATTATATATTTACTGCCTCAGTTGAACCAATTTCAGATGCATTTAGGACATAATGACCGTCATATTGATTACTCTAGTTTTTGTCTTTGAAAAGTAAGGACATTGTATTTCATAACTAAAATGGAAGTGTTTCAACTAAAATAATAACAATAGTTCATTAATAATAGAGTGGCCAGTCCTTTTAAAATATCTGTGCTGGGATAATTTTTAAAACAATGAAGAGACTTTGTCTATTGTTTAAGATGAAGAGTGTATATTTGCCATATTTTCTCCCTCTCTCTTCATCAAAATGCTGCTAGATCTTTCTCTTTCCCTTTAAATAATGCTGAAATATCTGGGCCAATTTTCTTGATGAGCATTGCACATATTGGATTTATCTTATTATTTCTATAAGATATGCTTCTTCCCTCAATTTTCTAACCTAGAATAAGTGCGATCCAGTGAGATTGAACTTGTATTGGCAAGCATAGTTCGTTGGTAATGATGTCTGATGGAAATATAACTTTTCTATTACCGGGAAATTAGTGACAAGGCTCATGCTTGGAGCCTTCATTGTTAAGGTAAATGAAGAAAGACACATTGGTTCTAGTTCTTTACTCGGATGGAAATTTTCTCACTACTTAGCTAATATTAAACAACATAGTTTCTAGCATTTATATTTTAATAACCTTATAACTGTGCTGTGTACATGGCCTTTCACATACTGACCAATGATTTATGATGTGTGTCCACTTTTAGTTACAATTCTGTAAAGACACTTACAGAAAGGAATGCAAGAATTTATTTTGCAAGTGAATTTTCTCTGCAAAGGAGACAAGTTGAAATTTAATTGTCTCCGTTTTGGCTTCACCTTCACGTTCTCCAATAAAGGCAGTAGTGATATGTGGGTCCCCCCTCCCCGAGGTAAAGGTTGAGTCCCTTTAAATTCAAGAGTGGCATTATTTCATTAATACACATATGATCCTTAGCATAATCAAGCTAATCACCATAAAAACTGAAACAATGTTACCTGTGTTAGCTGGGACACGGGAAGTCTCATAATTAAGGAGCAAAAGTGTTTCTTAGAGTTAAAGAACAAGAAAGGTAAAATTAAGCTATTAAAACTAAATTTAGTGGTTTGGATTCACCTCGAAACACCATGGTGGTGGTGGTGGGTGGGGGCAGGAAAACAAACACCCCCCACCCCCTTCCCCAGTTCTCCAATCTACCTCTGGAAAGCTTACAGGTAAGTCAACCCAGTGGACAGTTTTATCTGTGGAGGGCATGCAGTCTTCATGGCTCAGAATCAATTCAATAGCAATAGATGCTAAGTATGAAAAGTCAACCGGCATTGGTATATCCTTTTTCCGTAAGATGACTATTTCATAATCTTGCTCATATTCAGAAGGGGTAGTTGCCTTTTCTCTGGTACGTTGTGGGAGTGTTCTATAAATCACCATTCAGCTATCCAGTCTGTCAGGTAATGGTCGCTTATATGTTGCTGGCATTCTGGGAACTATGCCAACAGCAGGGCCACCCATAGAAGACAAGGTTTGGTGGAGCTTCCAGACCAAGACAAAGTATAAAGAAGGAAAAGGCCATGCACTTCTGGTAGATACGAGACTGACAAACTTACAAATTGAAAAGATTGTCTGATATAGTTTCTGAGGTAGTTACTATATTGTGCCAACCTGGTCAATAAACACACATGGGGTTAATTGAGGGGTGGGGGGATAAATGGCTCAGTGAGCCTCGCCTTTCTAATTCTCAGGTCTCTTATTTTGTGATGGTTGGACCAGGGTGCAGCTGCCTTAGCCAGTTCCCTGCTTCACCTGGCAAGACTCACTTCCTGCAAGACATCCCCGAGGAGAAGCCAGCACGTGGACCTACCCCGATGCAGCACTGGGTGCTGGAGAAGCCGTGTGGGGACCCCTGCCAGCGCTGAGATGCTTGCACTTTCACGGATTCAGCTTTTGCCCTGCAGTCGGCAACATAGTGTGTGTTTCATGAGACGGAGGAGGACTTTGTGGATTGGCATTTGGCATAAGGTTTAAAGTTGGACTTGTGGGCTTGGGCAGCACTGGGTTGGGATGTTTTCTTGATGCTCACTTAACCTTAATATAAAATTCTCTCTTATACATGAGTTTCTGGATTTGTTTCTCTAATGTACCCAGACTAACACAGTGTAGGCGCTCTGGTTGTAACCGAGGGCTATGGAAGCAGCACAGGCTCAAGCAAAATAACCGTCCCGAGGATGCACAGAACCGAGCAGCGTTTCCATCTGTTGTACTTTGGGTCACGATTCATTGGAATGGGCTCGAGGACATCTATCAAACACATTTTATACGGCTATTTTTAGTCTGAATTTGAGATCCCTGTTTAAGAAACGGTTCTTAAATACTTCCCCCAGGGTGCGAGTTGTCCCTTCACTTGTTTATGAGTGACCAAACATTTTATCATACACTTTGACAAAGACTTTGTATAGAGTAAAAAACATAAAACACACAAAAAAACAAAAACAGAAGCAAAAACCTTCACTGCCATTTGCCAGTTCTAACTCATGGTGACCCTCCTGCCCAGAATAGAACTGTCCCCCTTGGGTTCCTGAGCTTTTAACTCTTTAGAGGAATAAAAAACTTCAGATACAGAAACCATTGATTTTTACATTCAACTCGTTTCAACAAGCTGATGAAGCATTGAAAGCACTCCTTTGTCTCTGCCAGGAAATTTGGAAGAGTGCTACTTGGACAACTGACTGGAGGAAATCCATATTGGTACCCCCACCAAAGAAAGGTGATCTAATAGAATGCTCAGCAATATCATTGATATTACACACATGTAGAATTTTGCTGAAGATCATTCAACAACAGTTGCAGAGATACATTGATGGGGAACTGCCAGAGGTTCAGGCTAGATTCAGAAGAGGGTGTGGAATAAGGAATATCTTGTCTAATATCAAATGGATGTTGATTGAAAGCAGAGAATACCAGAAAGATGCTTACTTGTGTTTCATTGACTATGCAAAGGCATTAAACTTGTTGACCATAATAAATTGTGGATAACCTGGAGAAGAATGGAAATTGCAGAAATCTTCATTGTGCTTATGAGGGACTTGCACCTGGATCTAGAGGCAGCTGTATAAATGGAACAAGGGCATGCTGTATGTTCAAGTAAGGAAAGTATGCTTAGGGGTTGCATCCTCTGATCATACTGAATCTGGATACGGAATTAATCATCCGAGAAGCTGGATTATATAAAGAAGAGTGTGGCAACAGAACAGAAGGTAGTCTTATTAAAAAACCTGCAATATGCAGATAATCCAATCTGGCTTGCTTAAATGAGGAGTACTTGAAACATTTGCTATTGAAGATGAGGAATGCAGACTTTAGTATGAATTCCATCTCAAAGTTAAGGAGGCCAAAATCGTCACAACTGGATCAATAAGGTAGCATCATGATACATGATGGAAAATTTGAGGTTGTCAAGGATTTTATCTTGCTTGGATCTGTAACCAGTGGGCATGGAAGCAGCAGTCAAGGGATGAACAGATACACTGCATTAGGCAAATGTGAAGCACAATACCTTTTAGAGTATGACAAGCAAGGATGCTACAATGATGACTAAGGTGTGTCTGTGGCAAGCCATGGCATGTCTCATACGCATGTGAAAGTTCAGCATTGAATATGGAAAACTGAAGAGGAATCTATGCACTTGAATTGTGGTGTTGGAGAAGAATATTGAAAGTACCATGGGCTACTAATAGGATGCTCAGAAGAAGTACAACCAGAATGCTCCTTAGAAATAAGAATAGTGACTTTGTCTTACATTCTTTGGACATGTTGTAGTGAAAGACCAGTCCCTGGAAAAGGACATAATGCTGGTAAAGTGAAGGGCAGAGAAGAGGAAGGCCCTCAATGAGATGGATGGGCACAGGGACTGCAAAAACAGGTTCAGGCACAGCAACTGTTGTGAGGACGATGCAGGACCATATACCGCTTAGTTCTGTTGTGCATAGTGTTGTTATGGGTCTAAACCCAAGTTGATGTCACCTAATAAGAACAGCATATTCATGTATTTTATCTTTTGTTATTCTTGCCTTCAGTGTCATGTCTACACTCTTCCCAATGGTTAAGGATTAGATTTTGGAGTTCTGACTGTCAGGGAGTCAATTCCCACTCAGACTGACCCCACAGTAGGACTGTCCCCATTGGCTTCCAAGATGGTAGCACTTTATTGGAGTAGAAAACTTCATCTTTCTCCTGAGAAGCTGCTGATGGAATTAAAATGGAGATAACTCCTCTAGACTGAATTTAGGAAAAATATCAAGGTTTATTTTTTGAGTGTGTGTGTTTCCTGAAGAACTCAGGCCAAAGATCAATGGGAGCAACAAATTTCACAACTCCCCAATATAGTAGACTATATGACTGTCTTTGACCAAAATCAGTCCATTTCAGTTAATACCTGTTGTTGTTATTATTAGGTGGCATCAAGTCCATTATGACCCAGTGTGAACCCATGTACAACAGAAGGAAATGCCACTCTCTCTGGTGCCATCCTCATAATTGTTCTTGTGTTAGGGTCTAATATTGCAGCTACTAGATCAATCCATCTTGTCAAGGATCTTCTTTTTCACAGCCCCTCATGTTTCCCCAAGTATAATGGGCTTTTCCAGGTACTTCTCTCTCTTAATTGCATGTCCAAAATACAGGAGACCGAGTCTGGCCACCCACCCTTGCCTCTAAGGAACATTCTGGATGCGCCTCTTCCAGGACAGATTGGTTTGGTCTTTTGACAATCCATGGTACTTTCAACATTCTTCACCAGTACAGTGATGTAAATGCATCAATTATGCTTCAGTCTTTCTCATCAAATATCTGAATTTCACATGCAGATGATGCTATTGAAAATACCATGGCACGCTATCATGCTCAGCCTTCATTCGGGTTTCAGTAATTTCTCTTGGTTACATTGCCGTTGGTCAACACCACCTACTTTCCCTAACCTCCCCCTCTCCCATGTCTCCCTGGAGCCATTGGTCCCATTGTTTTCTCCTCCAGACTGTTCATCCAGCCTATCTTGATAGTGGGACAAGAGGAAAGTAAAAGGAAATAGAGTAAAGAACTAGGAGGCAAAGGGCATTTATAGAGGTCTAAATACAGGTATGCACATATGTAAATTCATTTATATATGATGATGGGGAAAATCTACATGCATATATTTATATAGGTTTAGTATAAAGGTATCAGATGGGCATTGGGTCTCCACTCAAGTACTCCCTCAATGCAAGAACACTTTGTTGTATTAAATTAGCATTTCATGATGCTCACCTTCCTGACACAATCCCTGAAGACAAATGTGTTCATAAGCAAACATGGTGAAGAAAGCTGATGGTGCCTAGCTATCAAAAGTCATAATGTCTGGGGTCTTTAAGACTGGAAGGTCTAGCTCAGAAGCAACAAAGCCCACATGGAAGAAGCACACCAGCCGGTGTGATCACAAGGTGTCGAAGGGATCAGCTATCAGGCATCGAAGAACAAAAAATCATATCATTGTGAATGAGGGGGGCTGCAGAGTGGAGACCCAAAGTCCATCTGTAGGAACTGGACATCTCCTTACAGAAGGGTCACGGGGAGGAGACGAGCCAGTCAGGATGCAGTGTAGCAATGATGAAACATACTTTCCTCTAGTTCTTAAATGCTTCATTTCCCCATGCTCCCACTATCATGACCCCAATCCAGCTTATAAATCTGGCTAGACCAGAGGATGTACACTAGTACAGATAGGAACCAGAAATGTGGGGAACCCAGGACAGATGATCCCTTCAGGACCAGTGGTGACAGTGGAGATACCAGGAGGTTGGAGGGAAGGTGGGGGTAGAAAGGGGAACCAATTATAAAGATCTACATATAACCTCCTCCCTGGGGGATGGACAACAGAAAAGTGGGTGAAGGGAGACATCAGAGAGTGTAAGCTATGACAAAATAATAATAATTTATAAATTATCAAGGGTTCATGAGGGATGGGGGAGCAGGGAGGGAGAGCAGAAATAAGCTGATATCAAGGGCTCAAGTAGAAAGCAAATGTTTTGAGAGTGATGAGGGCAACAAATGTACAAATTTGCTTGACATACAATGGATGGATGTATGGCTTGTGATAAGAGTTGTACAAACCCCAAATAAAATGATTTACAAAAAAAAAAACGAAAGAAAATACCATGGCTTGAGTCTGGTGCATGTTAGTCCTCAAAGTAACCTCTTTGCTTTTCAACATTTTCAAGAGGACTCGTAAGTTAAGATTGAAGCTGAAGAAAAATTAAAACAAGTATACTAGAGCCAAAATACAACCCTGAGTCTATCCCACCTGAGTTTGGAGACCAGAAGCACTGAACACTAATGACAGACAACCTGGTGAGCTGTGGGATGACTTCAAGAATATCATACATAATGAAAACAACAGGTCATTAAGAAGAAAGAAAAGATAAAGTTGATGGAAGAAGAAACTCTGAAACTTGCTCTTCACCAGAGTACCTGAGGCAAATGGAAGAAATGATGACGTCAAAGAGTTGGCAAAACCTTTTAAAGGATAGTTTGAGAAAACAAAGTGAAGTATTAAAAGAAAATGTGCAGAGACCTTGAGTTACAAAACCAAAAAGAAATAACTTGCTCGGCATAACTTAAACTGAAAGTACTACAGGAAAATTCAAGCCTTGAGTTCCAATATTGAAAGACAATGGGGAAGAATTGAATGGTGCAGGACGCATTAACAGAAAATGGAAATAATACACTGAGACACAGTCCTGAAAGAACTGGTTGGCATGTAGCCGTTTCAGAAGGTAGCATACTATCAAGAACCAATGGTACAGAAAGAAGTTAAAGTTACCCTAAAAGCATCAGTCGAAAACAAGGATCCATAAAGCAGTGGAATCCCAATAAATATGCGGCAAAAAGCTAAGGAAACGCAGGAAGCATCTACCCACCTGTGCCAGGAAATTTAGAAGTCAGCTACCTGAAGGGATCCATATTTAACCCATACCCAAGACAGGTGACCCAACAGAATGTTCAAACTTTAAAATAATCTCACTAATACCACATGCAAGCAAAATTTTGCTTAAGATCATCCAACAATGGTTGCAGCACTATAATGACAGGAAATTGCCAGAGGTTCAGGCCAGATTCAGAAGAGAACCTGGGACAGATGCTATCACTGCTGATGTCAGATCAACTTGACTGAAAGCAGAGCATACCAGAAAATGTTTACTTCTGTTTCATTGATTATGCCAAGGCATTCTACTATGTGGCTCAGAACAACCTGTTGATAACCTTGTGTGAAAAGAGAGTTCCACCAGAGTTCCAGAACGCTTCATTGTACTCATTCAGAACTTGTGCATGGGTCAGAGGCCTACTGTAGAATTTAAGATCAGGAACTTATGTCAGGCTGTATCTTCTCACTATACTTGTTCAATCTTTAGGCTGAGAAATAACCAGAGAAGCTAGATTATATGAAGCTGATGTGGTACCAGGGTTTAAGGGAGGCTCCTTAGCCACATGGGAAATTCAGCTGACACCCCTTGCTTGCTGAAAGTGAGGTGGGCTTGAAGCACTTGCTCAGGTGGACCTAGGATTACAGCCACAAGAGCCATGGTTGGTACCCATCAGCTGCTTTGAAGGAGAGAGATGAGAAAGTCACCTCCACTCATAAAGACTCCGAAACCCAGAGGTGCAGTGCTACCTTGTTCTATGGGATTGCTATGAGTTGGAATCACCTTGATGGCGGTGAGTTTGGTTTCAGAATTCTCTACATGTAAGCTAATCACAGTTAAAACAAACCAGCTGCTTCTCAGTCAGCTCCAAGGATAGTGAAGCCCCATGTGCCGGAGTAGGTCTTTGCTCCACGGAGTTTCCAAAAACCTGTCTTTTTTTGGAAATAGATTGTCAGGCCTT
Source organism: Tenrec ecaudatus (assembly GCF_050624435.1). Classification (NCBI taxonomy): domain Eukaryota; kingdom Metazoa; phylum Chordata; class Mammalia; order Afrosoricida; family Tenrecidae; genus Tenrec; species Tenrec ecaudatus. The sequence goes on from NC_134531.1 coordinate 4,823,056, forward strand.
CCTTACAAAGTACCTCTGGATGGAATAAATCCTTTAATCTTTTGATTAAAACCTAATGTATTACTAGTTCACACCACTCACTCAGAGAGAAATGGCACAGTTAAACGGTATCATTTTATAGTAGCAAATTCAGTGTCTGTATAATGATTGCATTTAGATCAATGATACTCCATCGATGTTACACATTGTCTCAGTCCTTGGGATGTTTCTGTTATCATCCAAGTCTTTCTTGGTGATCAGGATTACAATCTGGGACTTGTTGCCACCTCGAGGGGCAACCATTGATTAAAATCTTGGTTCATGTCAATACCAGTTGTCATTATGGGAAAGAAGGCGAAAGAGGAAGAGCAAGGCGGCAGGGTTTGTTCTGAACTATGCGTAAGACTTGTTCTCTGTGCTAAAGACCTGTGGGTCCTTCTGAACACATATCAGTTGTGCGTTTGATGCATCATCAGGAAACATTGCCACCTGGGCTGATGGGCACTGCTCCTGGTGTAGCTGGAGTTCAGCCAGGACTTGTGGAAACACGGCAAAAAGGTCTTTTGTACAGGAACTATAAGTGAACTCATAAAGGCTGTTTTTGGCTTCTGACCTTGAATAGGTCACTGTTGATGGTAGCAGGGTTCACATTTGTTCAGTAACTGTGGGTTCAATGCGTAGGTAATTCAGGTGCCTGACTATATGCACTGTTGACAAGGTCACAGGCAGCTTTCCTTCTAGAAATGTCAGGCATTTCTTTCACACACCCAAAAGAAATGCCATCATTCACGGGTCATGTTGAATTCTACCAGCAATGTTCAAAGTCACTGGCGCTTTCTTTGCATGACCGTTTCGGCACTGATGGAGTACATGCTTCTGCATTATAGTTCATGGTGGGTCATCTTAACATCCATGCGGGAACTGACTCATAGAAATTGCCTCCAGAGGCTGCTGCACTTTCAGAAGTGGGGTGCTCCTTGCTTTGATTACAGCTTCCTCTAGCTGATAGGGATTCAGCACAGCTGCCTGTACCAACTGGGCTTTGTCTCCCCACTGCTTGCACCTGAGTGGTCACACTGTTTCCCCACATCAACTCTTTCCCCCATAACTACAACGCCTACTGGCAAACTGCTCAGCGGCGAGAGACTTAGGCTTATACACCTGTTGTTGGTCAGTGCTGTCCAGGCGCTCTCCTTCAAGGGACCCTAAGCCCAACAGAATGAACACTGCCTGGTCCGGCACCATCCTCACAACGGTCACTGTGTTTTAGCCCATTGTTTCAGCCACTGGGTCAATCCATCTTGTAAAGGGACTTCCTCTTTTTCTCAGCCCTGGTACTTTACCAAGCATGATGTTCTTCACCAGGGTCCTTCCTTAAGAATATTTTCAATGTATATGAGACAAAGGCTCACCATCCTTTCCTCTAAGAAGCATTCTGGCTGTACTTCTTCCAAGACAGACTTGTTTGTCCTAGTTCAGAAGTGATGTGTTCACATATCCATTGGTCCTCTAAACGCACCACCTTTGAACTAGTTCCCTTCATCGGTCATATTCCTCTTGCCCCAAAATACCAAAGTGACATTCATTTTTGGATAGTCCCAAATTTTCTGATTTATGTAAAACCAGTTTTCTCAAGCTTGGAATTATGGGCTTTGTGGGATGGACAGTTTAAATGGTGGCAAGTTATCCCGGGTATCGTAGGCTATTTAGAAGCATCTTTGACTTTGACCCACTAGAAACACTCCCACCCAATTAGAACAATGAAACTCCTTTCTAGACCTTACAAAAATGTCTTCTGTGGCAACCTCCCCCACAGTTAACAAGGACCAACGTTATAATTCAGCATGTTTTGTTCAGATGAGAAATGGAGGCACAGTGAGACTTAGGATCCCAGATTTGTGTCACCCACAGATTCTGGAATCATTCTGCGCAAACAACGTGGCTCCATGTGTTTCCTAAAGCACACCATTTTCAGAATGCTTGACCAAGAGCGATACTTCCAGAGTTTTTGTTTTGGTTGTTAAATCTCCAATGAAGCACATAAAAAAGAAACCCCCTCATTTTATTTTCCATTGTCATTTACATGTAGAAATGACCCTTGACCACCATTAAGGATTTTCCTGAAAACAATCCATACTTAAGGCTCAATGGTTAATGAGCCGTACAGTGGAAAGAGGTCTCACCCAAGGAAGCACTCAGCATAAATCATGAGTCATGAATGTGATTTCTCACGACACCTTGCAAGCTAGAGGTGAATAATCAGAACAAAGTTAATTAATGAACAAGCGATGTGAGAGAGGAGGGGGCGGAGGAATTTTTCCTGGGAGTAACTGAGTTTCCATTAAGGGTGATAGAACATTTGGAAACAAATACATTGTGATGTCCACACACTATGATGAGTATCATTCATATCATTGAGTTGTATATGTAAGAGTGTCAACATGGCAACTATGTACCTATATGCCTATATATATACCTATAGATATATATATATACACACATACAAACATTTGTTGTGCAGTTTCAACAGGTAAGCAAAAACAATAAATGAAGGAAGAAAGAAAGGTGTGAAGGAATCAACGGAGGAAAGGAGAGAGAACAGATGATCAGAAGGGAGGGAAGAGGAGGGAAGGCCAAAAGGGAGAGCATGTCAGAGAATGAAGGTGATCTGATGCACGACTGGTTGACAAGGCAGACACATAGCTGGCAGTGGGAATTGAAAAATAGTCCTAACTTTGAGCACATAGCAGGTGGCAGGCACTAAAGGGAGTGTTGGAAGCATGAGAAAGAAAGGCCAGGAGTCTCAGAATGAATGGCATCAGGAAGGGGTAATGCCCAAGCACAACATGAGGGCCAGTGATTAGGAGCCTGGCCGCAGGGACTCTGAAGCCATTTCTGTCCCAGGGTTGAGCCACTTCCCATGGACTGTCTGCTGGGCAGGATCACAGAAGAAGATGAACAGTTCAGTTTTCAAACAGAAAATCAGTGGCTAGGCCTAGCTCGCTGAGGTCAAAGGTTACACCTCACCGTTTCAGTGTCTACACACTCTTGCAACACAGTGGGTTGCATACTGGGCTGCAAACCACAAGATTGCCAACGGCAAGGGCAGCAGTTCAAAACCACAAACTGCTGAGGATGTCTATTCTCAGAAAGGTATACAGTTTCAGATGCTCACAGAGCACTTCTTCTCTGCAATGTAGGGTTGCTCTGTGTCCGAATCTACTGGACGATCATGAGTACAACCCTTGCCAACCAGTAGTAGGGATCAAAAATATACCCATGGGTGCATGAACTCGAGGGAGATCTTGCAATACAATTAGAAGACAGAGAAATACACTTCTGAGACTGAACGGTAGTAATTGTGTATCCAAGTCTTAACACAGATGCGAGTCCAATAGCACTCTCAACGTGGAGAAGACACTTCCCACCTGCAATGCACTGATCGCACAACAACAACGTGCTGTGTAGATTACCGCTGCTGGCTGCCATTGCCAAACGTGCTTATCATAAACCTCAGTGTCTACCTTTGTAAGTCCTATGAAGAACTTTCACAAAGAAGACATATTTAAGTCATGCTACTGTTGTTGTTAGCTGCTGTTAGGTCATTTAACTCTTACTAAAAGTCATCCTATTGTTGTTGTTAGGTGCATTAGGTCAATTCCAATCATCCTAAAGCTATGTACACACCGGGTCCTGCGCCATCTTCACAAGTGTTCCTGATTTTGAACCCGTCCTCACATACATTGTGTCAATCCGTCTTGTGGAGGGCCTATCTCTTTTTTGCTGTTCCTCCACTTTTCTCAGCATGGTGTCCTGATCCCAGGACTAGTCTCTTTATAATACCATCCTTGCCTCAAAGCATTCTGGCTGGGATTCTTCCAAGACAATTTTGATTTTTCTTTTGGCAATCCATGGTGTGTTGACTAGAAAAACAAACTTTATATCAAAGAGCAATTGTATTCTAAGAAAACATCCCAGCGCAGTACAGGTCAAGTCCATAAATCTGATATTAAGCCCATATGTCTGTTACCAGTCTATAAATTCTCCTTCAGACTCACACAGCACATGAAATGACGCTGAATGCAGGAAGATCACAAGCCAGTGGGTGGAAAGGCTTGAGGATGCAGTGGTGGTGGAAGCATCTCAGTGCCGGCGTGGGTCTCCATGTGGCTCCTCCAGGGTGCTGGTTCCATCAGGGGTCTCCATGTGGCTTGTTGACAGGAAGACAAGCAGAGAGTGTGTGTCTGGCTGCCAGTGAACTTTTATCTTTGTTGCATCTCCAAATGAGGTCATCAAGTTCTGACCTGATTGACAGGCTAGACTCCACCCCTTTGCAAGTTGACAGGAGATTATGTAACTGCCACACATAGTACTTTCCATTTTCATTAACAGCACCATAGTTCAAGTGCATCAATTTTTCTCCAGTCTTCCTTACTCAGTTTTCAATTTTCACATGCATATAAGGCAGTTGAAAACACCATGGCTTGGGTCAGATTCACCCTAGTTGTCAAAGCAGCATCCTTGCTTTTTAACTTTTTAAAGAGGACTTGTGCAGATTTACCCAATCAATGAATGTGTCTTTTGACCTCTCAACTGCTGCTTCCATGAACATTGATATTGATACAAGCAAGACTAAATCTTTGACAGCATCAGTCTTTTCTCTATTTATCATGATGTTGACCTATGGTTTGATTTTTGAAGATTTTTGTTTTCTGTATTTTGTGTTGTAATCCACACTGAAGGCTGCAATCTTTGATCTTCATCAACAAGTACTTCAAGTCTTCCTCACTTCATGGATCCAAGATCAATGGGGAAATGTCAGGCCACTGACAGTTTCCAGGTTGTTGGTGCACACAGGACTACCTATGGAGGCAGACAGAGAATCTAGGCTAAAAGGAGAGTGAAGGTCCAGAGAGAGAATTTCTCACTGTCTCTCATAAATATGCCACGCCCCCAAAGAGATATCACCAGGCTGACAGATTGGACTCTATCTCTGCCTCCTCACAGGTCCCATCGGTTGGCACGAAATCAAACCATAACACTATGTGGATGTGTGTCCACCAGTTGATTCTGACTTAAAATGACTTCACATGACAGAGTAGAACTGACTTGTCCATGAGGTTTTCTAGACTGTAACCCCTATGTAAGAGCAGGTCAGCAGGCCTTTATCTTGAGGTGAATTAAAATGATCAGTTCTTCCTTTAGCAGTTGAGTTCTTAGTAATTTCATGTTGTAGTTGTTTGGTGGGACTCTGAAGCCATTTCTGTCCCAGGGTTGACAGCTTCCCATAGACTGTCTGCTGGGCAGGATCACACAAGAAGATGAACTGAGTTGGTTAATAAAACATCGCCTGGTTCTACACCAGCCTCACAACTGTGATTATGTCTAAGCCCATCATTGCATCTACTGTGTCAATACATCTCCTGGAATTACAAGGACCTAAAGAAGCCTGGTGGAGCTGTGTGCTATACATTTCACTGCTAAGCTCGGGGCTGTAGGTTGATACCCACCAGGCTCTGAAGGAGCAAGATACGAGTATTTGCTCCCTGTCTTGGAAACTCAATAGAGTCTCAATGGGTCAGAATTAACTGGGTGGCAATGAGTTATTTTGTTGGCCCTCGAGGACCTAACTGGCAAAATTTCAACCTCCATCCCACAACCACCCAGTGGTGAATTGGGTGAAAATCTAAGGCTATTCAGAGCAGACCCTTCACCAGTGGAGCTTCTTCCTGGTCTAGTCATCACCTGTCCTCACTGAACCAATGAAAAATATGAATAGTTGGAACCAGGACAGGTCTGCACCTCGTCCAATATGCAAAATGATTGATGACCATGTAAAATCATTTTAATATTTTTCTATGCAATTAGATCTTCACTGAAGAAAGATTTGTATTGTCGACCACCTTTTTGAAGTTACACATTTGGTTAAAAAGCAGTTGTTAATTTTAATTATTAATGTTAATTTTTTTAATTTTATGCTACATTCACAATTTTTATATGGGATTTGTTCAACAAAATCCTGCTTCCGACATTGCTTTTATGTGGTTGTTGTGTTCTTTTTAAAATGAGATTACTTGTCTTCTTCCCCCCCAGGATTTTCCATTCTAAGATCTTTCATAGTTTCATACATACACACCAACAGCTTATACACAAATTCTGTGATCTCAAGGGAACCACTTAATTTAATTCAAATTGTTCACACTTTAAATCGTTTTTAACATGTGATTCAATTTAGCATAATCTTCTAAAATATCTTTGATTTTTTTAAAAAGCAGACAAGCAGGATCTTCAGGTTAAATAATACCACACTTGAAAGTTATTCAAATACAGCTGACTCTTAGAATGTATAGTTGAGAAAATTCACTAAAATTCCATATGTATGGTTTCAAGATTAAAATACTGTTTGTATTTTTGTGCTAATGCAAAGACTTCATGGTATGCTTCACACGTGCTCAGTGAAAGTCTATTTGCACTCACAATTCTGAGAGATCAGGGTTGTCTGATCCTTCTCTGCAGTCCCAACCTTGGCTTTGCTCATTTGGAGAACTTCTAGAAGCAGCAACACCGACACCAAGGGGGTGAAGAAGCGGATGGTGGACGCTCTGATTGTCAAGAAATACTGTATCTTTCAGTTGTGTGCTGCATCTGGGCCCCTCTGGAGGGATCTGACAGGTTAATTAATTTGCCTTCATTTGACCCATTTGCTTTTCCATCCATACGAGTCTGTATGCTTGAACAGCATCTGTCTCTGACCTTAGCAGTCTCGCTGCTCATCATCCTTCATGGCCATCAAAGAAATAGACCTTTTGTGTCAAAGGCAAGGGTAGCAGAGGTGGCGGCATGGCTCCCTGGGGCCTGGGCACCGTTGGGCAGCAGAGCAGATGTTTATGGCAGCCGGCCATGCTGGGCCAGAGCTGAGCATAGGAAGCCAGAGGTTCTGTTGTGTTCGTAAGGATATTTATAATTTTCTCCTTCTGATGTGGAGCCCTCTAAAACACAGAGCCAAGGACAAGCATTGGCAACGACTTTTCCATTGAAAGGAAGGAGGCAGTTTTCCTCTTTCCTCCAGCCTCCTGGCCTTGTCCTCAGGGTAGTGCTGCCTGTATAAGTGAAGGAAGAGGGAGCACTCCCAAAGTCTACATTCCAAGACACAGTGCTGGCCACCCTGCATTGCTGCAAGGGACCTAGGAGAATTTGGGATTAGATCAGTGGTTCTCAACCTGTGGGTTTGGACACCTTTGGGGGTTGACCCCTTCACCGGGTTGCCTAAGACCATCAGAAAACACATTATGATTTACATTACAATTCATAACAGTAGCAAAATGAGAGTTATGAAGTCGCAACGAAAATAATTTCATGGTAGGGGGTCACCAAAACACGAGGAACTGTATTAAAGGGCCACGGCATTAGGAAGGTTGAGAACCACGGAATTCGATGCTATGAAATTAGAGTTTGACTTTGCACTCCATTATACTCTTAAATGGAGATGGCTTCAGCAATGGGCTCCAACATAACGGCATGAGAATGGCACAGGGCAGGGCAGTGTTGCCTCCTGTTGTCCACAGGGTGGCCATGTGCCGGAAGTGATAGATGGCATCTATAAACAAAGACAGCTTTCTTAAAAGGAGATCATACATGGCAAAGTGGGTCTGTGAGAAAAAGACCCTTAATGAGATTGATTCATGCGGGACCTTCAACAACATTTTCCTCTAAGGACCATTCTGGTTGTACTTCTCCCGAGATGTTGTTTCCCTGTGTATTGCCTAAAATTACCCGTGAGGTTCTCATGAGCAGGACTGATGGTACCAGGAGCCATGGTTGGATAAACTTCAACCCTTGGCCTGCTTAACAAAAGGTTATGGGAGAGTAGGAACCCCATGGCTGGAGGCCCCATGGGAGAAATAGCTCATTATTTTCTTCTATAAAGATCACAGTCCAAGAAACCCTTGGGAAAGTCTTACTCTGCCCTCTAGGGTTGCTATGGGTTGATGATGGAGTGCCAGGCACACAGGAGCAACATGGTTGTTTTTAGTGCTGGTAAAGTATCTACCTTAAATAGCTTGCCAAAGGCCCAGGGATCATCATTTAATTTCCTTGGTTTTATATTTAATGCAGTATAAAATTCTGCTAATTTTATGAACCATGTGTCTCTCCTTTTTTGTACTATGTGTCTTATTTTATGTACCAGCTATAATATAAGACTCAATATCAAGAAGACCAAAATCCTAACAACTGGACCAACAGGTAACATCATGTAAATGAAGAAAATGTTGACGCTGTCAAGTATTTTGTCTTGTTTGGATCCACAATGAATGCTCATGGAAGCAGTAGTCAAGAGATCCAAAGATGAATTGCATTAGTAAATCTGCTGCACAAGACCTGTTTAGGGGATTGAAAACAAGGATGTTAGATGCACCTGACTCAAGCCATGGTATTCTCCATTACATCACATGCATGTGAAAGTTGGATATTGAATAAAGCAGACCACTGAAGAATAGATGTATTTGCTTTTCATACTAGAGAGGAATATTGCGAGTACCATGGACTGCTACAAGGTTACAGAACAATCTCTGTTGGAGGAAGTAAGGCTAGAGTGCTCCTCAGAGGCAGGGATGGCAGGACTTCCTCTCACATACTTTGGACACATTAACAAGAAATGCCAGTTCCTGGAGAAGACTCTCATGTTAGGTAAGGTGGAGGGGCAGTGAAAAAGACGAAGGCCCTCAAGGAGATGGATTGGCCCCACGGCTACAGCAATGAGCTCAGGCAGAGGAACAATAGTGAGGGTGGCACAGCCTCTGCAATGTCTTTCTCTGCTGGGCACAGTGTCGCTATGTGTCGGAGCCAACTCGATGGCACCTAACAACAGCCACGTGTGTAGCTTTGATCTATCCATTCTCCCACCACACCCCCAGCTACCATGATCACAACCGTTCCCCCTCCCTTTCCCATTACTGAGATTATAATCACCATCAGTCACGTCAAACTTTAGCAGCATGATTATCACCATTATCACAATGACCCCTCCAACTATTTCCAAGGTCACCACCACCACTCCCACCATTATAACCATAATCACCACCAGCATCGCCAGCCCCACCGCCGCTCCCACCCATTTTCTCTACTGTTATCCCATCTCCACCACTCTCTCCCATCATTACTAACGCTATTGCCACCATCACCCAAATCGTCAACCTATGGCGGCTGCCCCACCCCTCTAAACTAAACACTATCACTACTGCTGAAGACTAACGGCTGACAGACAACCTGTGCATTGGAACTCTGGTGCTGGCAAAGAATATTGAAAATACCCTCCAGGGACTACTAGAGAACAAACCAACCCATCTTTGAAGATGTACAGTCAGATGCTCCTTGGAATTGAGGCTGGTGAGACTTTATCTCACATCCTTTGGACATGTTGTAGGTAGTGACCAGTCCATTGAAAAGGACAGCATACTTGGCAGAACAGAGGTGCAGTGACAAGGAGGAAAATCCTCCATCATAGACAGACACAGTAGCTGCCACCATGGGCTCAAGTGTAACCACAGCTGTAACAAAGACAAAGGACTGGGCAGTGTTTACATCTGTCATTCCTTGGGTCACTGCTATGAACTGAGACGGACTTGAAAGCCTCTAACAACCACCACCACCACATCACCATCATTGACATCACCCAGCTGGCCATTATCACTGTACCACTACCACTGCTGTCACCAACATTATCCCACTGTTGATACCTCATCACTACTCCCATACCATCATTCTCACGACCATTACTACCATTCCCACTGCCACCACTCCAACTGCTACCATTTTCACCACTCCCACCCCCACTCTGCCCATTTGCACCAGCACCATTACTACCACCACCAACGTGGTCATTATAACTGTAACTGCCACTGCCACCACATCACCCCCACCATCCTGCTCTTATTAACTTGTCACAACTCAGACTCCCACCATCACTCCCACCATCACCAGAACCATACTCCAACTCCTACCAGTCTCACCACCATCATTCCCTCTACTCCTGGGCTGATCTCCATATCTACCACCACTACCACCATCATCACCATGATCACCAGTTCGACCAATATCCTCGCCACCGTCACCATTACCAGCACTCCCACGAGTATCACCGCCATGGTCATTGTCCAGTCTCTCTCTCTCTCTCTCTCTCTCTCTCTCTCTCTCTCTCTCTCTCTCTCTCTCTCTCTCTCTCCCTCTTTCTCTCTCTCACACACACACCTTACAAGATCTGCATCACAATTCCCATAGAGGTGGGTTACCTACATTGCCTTTCCCTCTTCTCCATTCCTCCTCTAGCTTTTCAACCTGGCCTAAGCAGACAGTTCCTGGATACACCATCCTCACCTTGTCTCAACCTATGCTAGCACCCTACTGCTCTGCAGATGAAGACTATCTGGACTCCTGGGGCCATGTGCCTCCTAGGATTCTCTTCAGTTTCGTCTGCTGACTTGATTTCATCAAGATTGCGGTGCCTTGCAGTCTACGTCGTTCATAAATGCTAGGGACTTTGGCTCAGGATATTCCCTCTTTGCAGGTTGAACTTTCTTCCAAAGGCTGCCTTGGAAGCTTTGTGAATCATCCAAATCCCAAGTGAAGAGCTGAATTTCTATGAAAGCCTTCCACAATGTCCTTGTGAAGGTCATATTGCCTCACTAGCATAAGATTTCGAAGTACCTTTTGAACTGGGCAACACAAGTTACAGGGGATAACCCCACTCATCTCAGTGGGATTTAAATCCCCCCCACTTCCCTATCTAGACTATGAAGTCTTTTTCTCCAGGTACCGAGTTGCCGGTGGATGGCGAATAGTAAGTACAAGAGCCTGTAGGATGCATGTGGACTTGTGGTGAGAATGAAGCACTGGAGGCATGCCGAGTGAGGGAGCTGGGGTCTGGGAACTTCCTGTTCTGTTGTTCCCTATACACTCAATGATGATCATTTACAATTCAATCTATCTCCAGGATAGAGGAACAGAAAAAAGGAAGCAACCCATTGTGTATTCAGTAGTTTGAATTTCAATTTCTGCATTAAATTCTGCTAATTGCTCATAACACTTGGGCTGCCTGTGTATGTGTGAAAACAAAACAAAACAAACACAACCCAAATGTCATCTGAAAAGAGATAAATATCCATTACTAAGAAATGATAATTTGCTCTATTTCCTCTGTCCAGCATTATTTATCAGGAGCATTGATTTAAGGAGCAGTCATTGGCAGATACAAATGGATAATGACAGGTTACAAAAAACCACCTTCAATTGCCATAAGGGGCCTTTTCATTTTAATGTAATGCCTTTTGGAATTACCGATGCTCCAGCCATACTTCAAAGGTGAATGAGCAGGCTCCTGCCACATTTAATACATCACACTTCTGGAGTTTGCTTAGCCTGGGTGTTGTAGTCCTAGCTTCGTGGAGCTTGCAAAAACCTGGAGGATTTCCTGTAAATCTCAAGAAAACACACACACACACACACACACACACACACACACAGTGAGAGAGAGAGAGAGAGAGAGAGAGAGAGAGAGAGAGAGAGAACTAATAAGGAAATAAAACTCAATTCAACTTTGTATATCTTTGTAATATTTTCTTATTTTAAAGAGTACAAAAAATAAAGATAATCATTTCCCATTGTAAAAGAGCACAGAATTGTTGATGAATTACACAGAATTCCCACTAGCAAATTCTTCTGCATGTAGTGAGACCTGAAATGCACAGAGAATTCCCTGTTCTTCATGTCTGGTGAACAGGTATCTTAAGTGTTATAATTAGAAAATTGTTAGCAGGGATCAGAGACTAGATCCCAGGGCGACGGCTATGCATATGCAGCAGTTTGCTTGTTTAGCTCAGTTTTGTGTTCCCCTGGAAAAGAGAAGGGACCAGGTGTGCACTGTGTGAAGTCACTGGGAGCCACTTCTGTTTGATTTTGGAGCTGGAGGTCAAGTTCAGAGAAGCAAACTGGGGCTGGGCTTGCATTTGAATGCTGCGAGCTGTTCCAGGCAAAAAAACCCACTATTTTATTTCCTCTCATCCTGTCTTTTGTCCTCATCAGCGATTATGGCTGTGTTCACAAAACAACAGTCATGATGCAGGTAACTGAGATTATCCTTAAATGATCCTATGGAGTGAGTAGCCGACTTGACAACTTTAATTAAATTAGCTTAACTCAGAAAAATCTACAGGCCCAAATGCCCAGGTGAGTCAGAAGACTCATGTGGTTAGGCGAGTTGTGATATTCAGGGGCCTCCGTAGGTCCTCACAGGTGTGCTTAGAAAAGATAAGCCTGGACACGGCTGCCTCAACTCTCATGGGGCGTTTGATTAAAATCCCATGTGAGTGTCTGTCAGAGCTGGAACAATGCATTTAGCCTTCAGATATGTCCAGAAGGAAAGGAAGAGATTGACGGTGGGAGTGGCTAACGGGGGAAGCATTGGGGAGATAGGTGGTCTGGGTTCGAATGGTAGCTCCAGGGTTTTCAGTTTTATTGTCATCTGGATGCTGCTGCCATTGGGCTCTTAGCCTCCCTATTCTCTCCATCAGGTGAGTTCTCTTGGGGCTCCCATACCACAGCACTTCTCAACCTGTGGGTCACAACCCCCTTGGGGGTTGAATGACCTTTTCAGAGGGGTTGACCGGTTCATAACAGTAGCAAAATCACAGCTTTGAAGTAACAACAAAAATCATTTTACATTTGGTCACCACAACATGAGGAACTGTGTTAAAGGGTCGCAGCATTCGGATGGTTGAGAACCATTGCTATGCCATAGTCCCTCAGGGCTACTTGACCTGGCTGGATGCAACAAGTACTGCAATACTGCTCAGCCCAAAGCTTGATGACAGGAGGTCTTCTTCAGCATTGGGGCCCAGACAACCTTTGTCATGAGCATGACATGACAACTCAGATAGGTTGGGTCACATCATCTCAATAGGGGCAAGATCAAGATTGGGAAAGAATCATTTCTCTCTGTGCCCTGCCTTGAATTAACACAAGTCAATAGATCTTATGTTGCCTCCACACTCCCTCCGGATGTCGAATGCAGCACTATCCTGAGCTGCCATCATTCCGTCCCCCACGAGATAACGGGGGTTGAGTATGCTTCTTGAGGATACCTCGGAGTGCTGAGTAGAATTAATACTGTGTGCTCCTCATGGGCTGGTATAGACCTTTCTGTTACTATCTCATCAATTTCTCTAAGAATAAGGTGTCCCCAACACCTGAATGCTGAAGACAGTAAAATGATATTTAAAACCCATGATAAGAGCAAAGGCTTAAAGTCAATGCTAGTGTGTGTATATGTGTATTAAACCTCCTTTCACTTAGCCACACTAACTTTCAAGTTGAAATGTGCTCCTGTTTTTTTTGCTTTGTTTTAATTTATCTCTCTTCTTTTTTCAGTCTGATTCTTATTTTCATTGCCTCCTGGATGGGCTCGTTGACTTTGACCAAGTCCTAGCTAAGTCCTAAACTACCAAGATGCCACATGTAGCTATCTCCATTGTACCTAACCTAGAGCTTATTATCTACCACAAATGCAAAATCTATCCTCACTCCTATCTTCTTGATTGCCTGCGTCATGATCACTTAGAGTCACCTGGATATCTGAACTCAAAGCCTGTTGTTGTCATGTGCCACCAAGTCAGCCCAATTCACAGCTTCCCTCTGTGTAACAGAACAAAGCAATGCCCAGTAATGTCCCTTCCTCCTAATTGTTGTTATCTTTGAACCCGGTTGAAACCCCGGCATCCATCCACCTGATTGGGGGCCTTCCTCTTTCGCATTGACCCTCTGGAATCTGTGTCTTTTATTCAATGCCAAAAGCATGTACAGATCGTTTTCTGCAGAAACAAAGGGCTCATGCATGTTCTCTCATACGACAGGCTGTTTAAATGCAAGGGTCCAATGACGGAGCTTCAGCACTGGACTGCAAACTAAAGGCTTAATGTGTTTTTGGACGAAGGGATTTAAAAAAATCGTAACTATGAAAACTCCATGGTGCTTGTTCTACCCTGACCCATTGGGGTGACGATGACTTGGCTCTGCATTGGTGCAAGGACAAATAAAGGCAGTGGTCAGGTAAATGGATGCATGTGCTGCCCACTGTGATCACGGGAACAGATCCCCAGGCCTTTTGGGGCGAGTTGAAAACAGGGTGCACTCAAATCATCAACTTCGAAGGAAGAATGGAGCATCCTGACCCAGGAAGCTGAGCTGTCCGCAGGACTCTAACGATGATAAGGTGACTCCTCTCCTAACCGCAAATCAGACAGTCCAAGGAGCCTGCTCTTCCGAGTTCGGTGGATGGCATTTCTGAAGGCCAGATCCAAAGAAGACACACTATCTAAAAAAAAAGCAAAAAGACCACCGTGTCCACACCCATTGGACATCAGGCACCAGGAATTACGCAAGCATCTGGAGACTCATTCGCAGCCCGTGTGCACAACTTCTCACTGCTGTTTCCCAAACTCTATCAGCATCGATTGTTTTATAAATATGCAAGATAAGTCCATTTGAGACATTACACACACACACACACACACTGTTCTCTGAATTGTGCGTTCGACACACCCCAAGTTACCAAGATCCCAGTGTCCCTAAACATTTACTCTTTATTCTTCCCACCCTCCTTCCCTGCAGGGGTGAACTCTCCAGCCATAAAGGGCCGGGAGGCATCTGGAGGGCGAGTAGTCCTGAAGGACACACACATCCGGCTGAACAAGTGCAAGCTGAATGCGTCGAGCCAGAGAGCTGCCTTCAAAGTGCCATTGAGTCCTTCGTTGGTCAAGGCAGCGCCTGCACATCGGCATGCTCAAACTCACAATGGCACTGTTGAATATTTTGTTCACCAGGACACGTCTGCCATTGAACACAGCCAACGCCTGCCTCCCTCGGATGTGCTTAGAAGTGTTGTCATCGGCCCCACTCCTTTCTGTTAATCCTCCCAGGGTGTAATTAGCACCATGTTTCCAAAGATCAAGCTAGTACAATTTCCCCCATCTGCTCCTTGATGCTTAAAACCCCTTTCGGAGCACAAAGCACTTCATTCAATAAGCAGAGATACTGTTTAAAATGAAGACACCCTTGGAGGAGGTAACCCAATGACTTAAAAGCACTGCGGAGGCATAATTGACTAGCGCGAGCTTTCTCTGGTGCTCAGGCTTTGTGTTGGAAGTTGAGCAAAGATGACCCCGAGGATTCAATTTCAGGATGAAATGACTTAATCCACCGAGTGCTCAGTACAGGGCTCGATGCGTTTCCCGCTCAGGAAAAGGCTTGCGTGAGCTCCACTTCACAAAGGAAGAAACCAGCCAGCGCAGGCTAACGGTGGAGGTTCAGGCGGAAGCTGACTCCACGTCCTCGCTCTTTCTAATATAATGAGTTGTGATCCACCAGGTCTTTCCTGGAAAAAAAGACTAATTTAGAGGTTCTACGCCATGAACTTTGGACATGTTGTCAGGAGAGACCAGTCCTTGGAGAAGGACGTCAGGCATGCTAAAGTGGAAGGGCAGTGGCTGCAACCACTGTGTGGAGGGCACTGGGTGGGGCTGCTATGAGTCAGGACCGACTGGACAGCATCCAACACCAACAACAGACCAGGGATTCTACTTGGGTCAATTTTGGGAAACTAGAACCCTCTCAAATCTATAAACTATGCATTTAGCTAATGGAAAAAGTTTCTGGTAAATGCCACAGCTAAAAATGCATCTTCACCCTAGAAATTAAGGAATGTGTGTGTGTGTGTGTGTGTGTGTGTGTGTGTGTGTGTGTGATTTTTAACTAAATCTCTTGATCGTTAGTGTTGGAGACATCACTACCCTTCTCAAACATGGTGGCTGACATGCTGTTTGAATGTATTTCTCTTGACCGTCCTGGAAAGAATTGTCTTCCTCAACAAGCCCCTGTCAGGAACCTCCTAAAAGATCTCACTAAACCTCTTCCAAATATAATTTATCAGTACTTTTTCTACAATTTTTTAAAACATTTACTATGGGGAAAAAAGACCTCTTTTCTGATTTTATATTTCTGAATTGGTTAGAACCTACTTGAAATCCTGCTATAACCTGTTATAAGGGAATCAGCAGTCTGCTCTCTGATTAGCCGTATTGGCCTCATGATGCCCTGGCTCACGATGAGTTTCCAGAGCCCTGGTGGCATAGTGATTACACATTGGGCTGCTAACCACTAGGCCAGAAGTTTGAAACCACCAGTCTTTCCAGGGGAGAAAATTAGGCTTTCTACTCTCATGAAGAGTTAGTCTAGGAAACCCATGAGGGGAAGCTCTGCCCTGTCCTAAATGGTCACGATGAGTTGGAATCAACTTGGCAGCAGTGAAAACACGGGCTTCGGCCTGTTTGAGCAGCCACAATTGTGAGTCCACTGTTTTGATTTCTCAGGGTTTTTGAAACCTCTGACTGACCACCTCCAGCTGAGTGAGTCAGATGGTCTGAAGCTCCTGGGCTGATCCCATGCAGGCTCTGGGGAACTGATAATACCCTATGAGTCAGGAACACCGTTCCTGCTTCCTGCTATACCTTCCTTCCTTGTGAAGCAAGATGAATGCCTCCGGAGGGTGATCTCTCCTCTCCTGATGAATGGATCCAGTCTCTTGAAAAGCCAAGGCACTCAGCTCCGTGGGTTTGGCATTCACATGCCACTGTCTGGCAATAGCATGCAGCGGCATCTTGTTTTCATTTGGAGCCCTGTAACAAAGACTTCAGTTCTTACGATAATCTACGTTAGTTTTAAACACAGCCACTCAACACATTACCCTCCCAAGCGGAGCTGATCCATGGCTTTAGAAGAAAGAAAACAAATAGAAAAGAAGAGAGAGAGAGACACACACACAAAGGAAGAAAGGAAGCTTAGAAATGGACTCTCCCCTGAAATTGAACGCTACATCATTGAGTTTCTGTACATGTTGTTTGGACACAGGAACAAAGAGATGTTAAACAGGATCCCTGAAGCTGGAACAGCTTGTAGAATTTGGCTAAGCCATGTTGAAAAGCACTTGGCCACCCGTATTAGGAAACACAGGCGATTTCTCTCCAAGGCCCTTTCTCTCGCTCCATGACGGAGGCGTCAGCTGCCGTTCTTTCTGTGCCTCCACCTCCTCCCCTCTTTTCAAAGTGCACTCATTGAACTCTTGGCAATTAGTGTAATTGAAATTTATTGACAACGGGGCTGTCCTGGAACACCCATTGTCGCCGAGCGCGAGGTGAGCGAGGCTCATGGCAGACTCCAGCAGCCGGGCCTGTCTCACTCACATCAATGGGCCACCGGCTGCCAAGGGTCCTTTGGGGGTACGAATGTTACTTAGTGATAAGAACCTTTCGAAACAGGATCCCTGGGCCCCGTCCCTGGTGGGAGATGGAAATGAAATATGTATTTGGCTGCTGTGGAAAATTAATGTAATTGGCTCCCACATAAAGCTTTGACAAGTTGACCTGTTTGAAATCCGAGAAGGGCTTCCAACCTGTATCGAATTATCTCCAGCTAAGCCAACCATGCTTACTGCTCCCCACCCCAAGCCCACTGAAAAGGAAATGAAATGGAGTCTGGGTACCAATGTTTGACAACACATCTGTTGAAGGCAGTTATTATTTTTGCATGTGTAACTTCAAGATGAAGGGGCCAGGATGATTGGATTTTCTTGAGCATGTGTCTGTGTTGCTAGCTCTCTGCTGGCTTCTCCTTTCATTGGGAGGCCAGGTGTGAATGGATTGGAAATGTACATGGGCAAAAGCTATCTTTAGACCCAATTTCTCCCTCAAATAGGCAACGTGTTTCTAAAATGTAGATGTGTAACCCGGTTCAGTTTAATTGGACTCATTTGAAGGTCAGCGCAGACTTGAGTTTTTCCGTTCGGAGAGGGATCATTTTTATTTTAATGCACAGGGATTTAGGTGTGTAAAGCTAATAGGAGAGATATATTTAAATCTTGGCCCCCAGAAATGGGCACATAGTGTTTTCCCTCAGGGGAGTTTCTTAGGAGGAGATTACATGGTGAATTAATTTTAGTTGCTGTCCCGTCTGGTTCCTAATTTTAGATAATATGCTGTTTTGATTTATTTAATAGGACCTTAAAATGCAACACCCCAGAGTTTAAGAAAATACAATGATAAATTGGAGAGCATGTGGGAAAATATGTGTATATGTTGCTTCCTTTGAGTAAACGTCCAGGCTGTTGTAAAATCCTGAATTATTTGCATGCATTAATGTACACAGAACAGTTCCATAGTACTGGCTTAACGGTACCCTAGAAACAATCGGTTCGTGGGCTATATTGATTCCACATTTGAAAACAGATTGGGTAAGCACTTTTTAGTATTTTCTCTCCATGGTGGTAAAATTTATTCCCTGCAGAAGGTTTATCACAACTACGAGATCTTGGAAAGTAATCCTTCTCAATAACATTTACAATTCCAAAGGGCTTTTGGTAAAGGATTCATTTTTGGGACATGTGAGGTGAAGGTGGTTGAGAGACATGGGGAGTTCTGAGGCATAGGCAGTTTTGAAACACAAAAGTTGTGAGACACAGGGAGTTGGATGAGACAGGAAGTACCCAGACTTTCTGAAAGATCTGTGTTTGCTGAAATGTTTCTTCTTACATAGTCTTAGTTGCTTTTATTGGAGTAGCCACTCCTCTTCCTCTGGCCAGCCCGTGGTCATCTCTGTTACTCTCACATCTCCTCTCTGTCCCACCCTTTCTTTTATGATTAATGTGCGTATCATCTCACCTCGATTATGCTGTTCAGGATTTTGGAAGACATGTAATTGTCTTTTGATTGATTTGAGTAGTTCACCAGTTGTGATGAAATTTTCCATGGTGTGTGTGTGTGTCCTGCATCCGATACATATGGATATTCCAGTAAAACTTAGACTCTCTCTGCTTAATTCCCATCATCCTCTACCCTTAATTCAATGCTTAATTCCCATCATCCTCTACCCTTTGGTTCTTAGTATGTGAGATCTGCCAATTGATCTGCAGGTGTAGGATTTGCAAGCCCCCAAAACGAACCCATACCTGATATGCACACCTTGGGTTCATCAGTCCCTGCAAACACACAAGTCAGAAGAAAGCGCCAAGAATTTGGGGACTAAATTACCTCCAGTATCGAATGAGGCATTTCTCTGGAATAAACACCCATATATTTACATACATGGAAAGACCCCTGATGACCCTATCAGCTACACATTGGTTGCTAATTAAATGATAGGTGGTTTAAATCCACTATCCTGTCTTCAATAGAAAGATGAAGCTACCTGCTCCCGTAAAGATTTACATCTTGGAAACCCTGTGTTAAGGTCATGATGAGTACAAATCTGCTTGATGGAAGTGGGTTTAGTTTATACACACGAGGAGGAAGTTGCGCATTACTTGTTGGTTTGCTCACCAAAAGGACAGTAGTACGAATCTGCCATTGGCTCTGTGAGGGAAAGACAAAGCTATATGCTTCAGTACAGATTTACAATTTCAGAAAGCCGAAAAGGTTGTTCTATTCGGTCCTATAGAGTCACCGTGAGTCAAGATCTACCTGGCGACAGTGAGTGTTCAGATATCTCCGAGGAGGCTTCAGACGTTGCAGAAACACTCCGTTATCCTTGAGCTCCATTGTTCCTCCTCGCTTTTCAGCAAGCAAGTCGTGTCACCTGTGTATGTAGGTTCTTAAGAAGCCTTCCTCCAATCTTGATGCCGCGGTCTTCATCTAGCCAGTTTCTCTGATTATTTGCTCTGCTTAAGATTGGAACAAATATTGTGAGAGGATACCAACCTGAGGGATACTCTTCCTGATTTGAACCATGTAGCATTCCCGAGTCTTGTTGGCGCATTGCCCCTCGATCCACATAACTGTTTCCAGGACTAGAAAGCCCTGTTTTCCTTCTGCCTAACGGCTTGTGGTTTTGAACTGTTGATTTTGCAGTTAGAAACTCAACTCATAACCACCAAGCCACCACGATGCTAAAGAAGGAGCTGGAAGTCAATGCTGACATGCACTCCAAAGACAACTCAATAAAGCGATCGAGGCTGACAGTTGAAGAAAGGGAACATGAGCCTTTAGATTCTAGAGTCTGGATGCTGGAGGTCAGCAAATTGATTTTTTGTCCCTAGAGCTTCCAGATGTCAATGCAGCCCTGAAGAGCCCTTGGTGTCATTCCCTTGGAACCTCTGTCAAACTTCTGACTTCCAGGACTGTAACATAATAGATCAGTCTTGTTTTCAGTCACCAGGTTTACTAGCAGCTCAATTGTGTTCACATAGGACCTGCATGTCACTCAAGAAGTGGTCCTTCAAACAGAGCTGAAAGACAGTGCACATTTGAAATTTGGAAGCATTGTGTGGCATGGTTATATCTCTTCCTCAAAAGGATTTAGTGTGTATGCCAAACAATATGAGAAGAAAAAAAAACTCAGCCTTAGAATTGGAGGAAAGTTCATCAACAACCTCTGATATGCAGATCACATAACCTTGCTTGTTGAAATCAAAGAGGACTTAAAACTTTTACTGAGGGAGATCAAAGACTAGAGTCTTCAGGATGGATTGCATCTCAGCATAAGGAAAACAAACTCCTCACACCTGGACCAATAAAGAGCACCGTGGTAAGCAGAGGAAACAATGGCTTTGTAGATATTCATTTTACTTGGATCAGTAATCAACACTAAAGGAAGCAGCAGTGAGGAATCCATAGGAGATACTGCTTTGGATAAATTTGCGGCAAAACCTCTCATTAAAAATATTAAAAACCAAAGATGCCACATTGAGGACTAACATGCTTCCTGACTCAGGCGATGGTATTTTCTATTGCTTCCATGCATATGAGAGCTAGACAATGAATAAGAAAGACCACCAAAGAGGAACGGATGTGTTTGAATGATGGAGAATATTGAGTGTATGATGGAATGCCAGAGAGGAAGAAATGAATCTTGAAACAAGTACAGCCAGATGTCCTTAGAAGAGAGGATGGCAAGTCTTGGTATCCTGTACTTTAGATATGCTATCAAGAGAAATCCTTTATTGGAGAAGGACACTATGCTTGGTAAAGCAGAAGTTCCACAAAAGAGAGGATGGCCCTGAGTGATATGAATTGGCCTCGTGACTGCAACAGCAGGCTCACAAATAGAGAAGTTAATCAGACTGGCACAGGATCAGGCAGTGCTTCCTTCTGTTATGCATGAGGCTGCTCTGAGACACAATCAACTCAGTGGCACCTAACAACACCAAGGAACTTTACGGTAATTTGTCACAGTAACAGTACATGTAATACGGTACATAATTAGTTTCTTTTTCATGCAAATGCTACTTGGCTTAGTTTCATATAAAATTCTGATCAGAAATTTCACATTAAAGACCTTGAGAAATCCAGGAACCACAAGCCAATTGCTGTCCAGCAGAATGTCGAACGTGTGACAGGTTTCTGGTGTCCACTCGTTAAGAAATACATCGCCTTCTCTAAAGATACAAAGCAGAATCTTACATCATCGTCTCAAAGAGTAACATGTTTTCTAAATAACTGGAATTAAAGACTTAAACACTTGTTAAATATGAATAGGTCTCACTACCGTGGAATCAATGCCAACTCATAGTGAATCTATTCAGTCACAGTGCCTCACAGGGTCGAACTCTCACAAGTTTCTAAGACTGTATCTGTTACAGGAATAGGAATCTCATCTTTCTCACAGAGAGGAGCTGGTGGTTCGGAACTGTGGACGTTGCAGATCACAGTCCAATGAGAAACCACTATGCCAGCAAATACAGTTGATGGTATTGTGTATTTATCATTCATAGGTACTATGATATTGCAAAGTCCAGAAATGAGAAAAGGGCATCAGGTATTCATCTCAGTGTGACTAAATATTTCAAAATTCAAAACTGAGTCCATCAAATAAGTACCAAGGGAAGTTGAATACATTTGGCCAGGTGTTTGCCAAATGGAGAACTGTGGCTAAAATAGAGCAATGCCATGATCTCTTGTTGCTTTCAGGAACTGTCTAGTCAGCTTCAGCTCACAGCGCTCCTATGTGTGGCTTTAGACTACAAGAGAGATACCAAATCTCTAATATAATTTAAGGAGGACATTTACCAAGTCTTAAACAGGAAAAGACAAGACGCAGACATATCATTGGTTTCTTAGTCTGGTAGACTAAAGACCCAAATTCATGGACACTCACATGTGTATAAGAAAGAGATTTATATACAGTAACAATTGAATATTGAGAAAAACATCGCAGCCCAGTCTAGATCAAGTCCATAAGTCTGATATTAGCCCATATGTCTGATATCCATCTATACAGTCCTTTTCACACTTACAAAACACATGCAATGATGCTGAATACAGGATGATCACAAGCCAGTGGATGAAAAGTCTTGTATATCCATTGGTGGTGTAAGCATCTCAGTGCTGGCACGGGTCTCCACGTGACTTCTCCATCTCTGAAGGCTCTGGCTCTATCAGGGTAGGTCCATGTGGCTTCTCCTCAAGGAGGTCTCACAGGGAGTGAGTGGAGAGAGAGTGCGTGTCATGTCACATGCCTCCAAGGGGGAAGACAGGATTCCCAGAATCCTCAGGAGAAGATCATGCCTACACAAAGGCTTCATTGGCTATGACCTGTTTGAAAGGCTGGACTCCACCTTCACTCTGAATCCTCAAATTGACACCATATTATGCAACTCCCACAATTGGGATGACGAGACCAGACCATGAGCATGACATTGCAATGGTGTCGAGTGTTTGCAGAGATTTACAAGGGACATGGAAAGGAAAGAGTTACAAAAGTATGAGTGGCAGCAGATAAATATGTCTCAGTTACAGGGAGGACTGTAGAATTGTGACTACAACCATGAGTGGGAAATGTCATACACAGTTGATAGAGAGAATTACAAATAACCAGAGAAGCTGAATTATATAAAGAAGCATGCAGAATAAGGATTGAAGGGAGGCTCACTAATAAACTGTGGTATGCAGGTGACGCAACCTTGCTTGCTGAAAGTGAGGAGGTCTTGAAGCACTTGCTGAATGAAGAGCAAGGATTACAGTCTTCAGAATGGATTGCAACTCAATGTACAGCAGACCAAAATCCTTGCAACGGGACCAGAATGGACATCATGATAAGTGGAGCAAAGATTGAAGCTGTTAAAGTTCTCTCTTGCTTGAATCCACAAATCAATGCTCATGGTAGCAGCAGTCAAGAGACAAAACAGTGGGCTGTATTGGGCAAATCTGCTGCACAAGACCCTTAAGAGGGTTGGAAATCAAGGGTCTTACTTTTGAGGACCAAAGTGTGTCTGATCCAAGCTATGGTCTTTTCAATGACTTCATCGGCCTTTGAAGGTTGACTAAGGAAGACTGAAGAAGGATTGATGTTTTTCCAGTTTGAACTGTGGTGTTGGCAAAGAATCTTGAAAATACCAAAAACTGCCGAAAGCTCAAAGCAATCTGTCTTGGAAGAAATAGAGCCAGCGTTCTCCTTAGAGGTAAGGATGGTGAGATTTCTTCTTACATATTTTAGACATAGTTTCAGGAGACACCAGTGTCTGAAGAAGCACAACAGTCTTGGAAAAGTGGAGGGACAGGAAAAAAAAAAAGAGGAAGGTCCTCAATGAGATGGATAGCCACAGTGGCTACCACTATTGACTGAAGCATAGGAACAATTGTGAAAATTATGCAGGACTGGACAATGACATCTTCTGTTGTGCATAGGGTGACTAGGGTGTGGAACCAACTTGATGGCACCTGGACATAATCACCACAAAGACAAGACAGAAGAGCTCACCAGTGGTTTCAGGATGAGACTTCTGACTATGGGATGCTAGAACCCCAATTTCTATTAAGACTACACCCAGGAAAATCCCCAAGAGCTATACTGCTTCTTTTTAAATTGGCTAGGGTGGGTGGTGACAATAATCAATTCTTTAATGCATTCTGAATAAGGGCAAAGCAACTCATGCTTCTGGATAGTGATCAGAAGAAATTTAATGGAAGTGGAATTCATGACCCGAAGTCTTCTGCAAACTCAGTGTTCAGGAGAGTATGCTCTAATATAACACAACAGAACAAAACACTGCCAGGTCCTGCACTATCCTCACAGTCCATATGTCTGAGCTCCTGGTAGTCACTGGATCAATCCATCTTATTGAGGGGATCAATCCATCTTATTGAGGGGTTTCCTTGATTCTGATAATCCTCTTCTTTACCAAGCATGATGTCCTCTTCCCTGACTAATATCTCTTGATAATATGTCCAAAGAACCTGAAATTAAATTTTGCCATCCTTGAGTCTCAGGAAAATTCTGACTGTATTTCCTCCAAGATCAAACCCCAAATCAACCTCACTGGTATTGAGTCACTGATGACTCCTAGTGACCCTGCAGAACAGGATCATTCTAGCCCTGCACATTTCTGGGACTGAAGTTTAAGGGAGTGGATAGTCCCATCTTTCTCCAGCAGAGTAGCTACTGGTTCCAAAACTGCTGACTTTTCAGGATCGCAGAGCAATGCATACCCACTAAGCCAGCACTGCTACTTTCCTCCAACATTATTTTCATGGAATTCCATCAGTTTCAATACATTTTTCAAATGCACCAATCCTGCCCAGGTCTTCCTTATTCGTTGTTTCCATTTTCTAAAACAAGACTTGTTTTATGAAACCATTTTTTATGAAAGTGACTTTTCAGTCAAGAAGCAGAGTAATTTTTATTTAATGTATTTATAAAATTGCAAGAACATATTTTCTCACTGAAGACAAATAAAAACACAGTATGCTTATGCGAAGATGTCCTAAATTATGCATATCTTCAGGAAGAAGTTTGAAAGCCCAGTCCTCCATGCCTAAGGCTGCTAGATAATTTACAAAATAGCACCTTATTTGTGTAAAATGGGCAGCATTCTATGATAACATCAAATAGACTCTTGTCCTGATAAATTTACTTTACTGCCAGTTGTTTGATTCGTGTGACTTGACAAGCATGTCCCCAATGAAAATCTAAGTCAATGATCAAAGTGGAGAAAAGTTTAGTTAACGAGGCTTAGCTCAATGTTGGACATTGACAGGGTATGGCCAGAAATGTAAGCAGAATCAAGAGAGGACATGGTCCCTTGCTTTACTTGGCTGACAGCAGAGGATACCAGCAAGACATTTACCTATATTTTAATAACTATGAATAGTCATTTGTATAAATCAGAGTGCAATAGAGATAACTTTTCAAGGAATAGAAATTTCAAAACAGGATTACACTGTTGGCAAAATGTTGCTCTGTTATCTTCACGGTGGTTGGTTGAAACCCAGCAAAAACACACCACCCCTCCATCAAAGCCGTTCTTCAGTGGCCAGGAACCATCTGGGTCACGGAGATAATCAGAGGACTAAAGGAGGAGCATGTCTACGGTCTCCAAGGCTCCAAGAACAAATGCACCAAAAGTCAGTGGCACTGAGGCGCAGAGGAGCGACACCAAGATTGTGCGGTACCGTCTCCCTATTTGACCCAAGTCTATGAGACTGTGAGACAGATGAAGAGGTGGACCAACTTCTTGACCCATATAGGCAGAAATCAAGGGACTATGTGACTGATAAACTGAGGATTTAAAAAGGACTTGGCTGCTGGCCGAGGAGAGATGTTGCAGATAAATTGCATCTTTACTGTTTACTGATCCTGACTTGTGGTAACTTATTATCTCCCCCAATAAACCTGTTTTGTCAGGGGAAGCCAGCCCCTAACACATCATTACGGGTCTGATAGGCACAATTGTACAGCGCTAATAAGTAAAGATCATAGTAAAGTTATAGAGAGCATGAGAGATATAAGTGAAATATTGAAATAAATGGAGTCAGACACGATTCATGGTGCATGCTCACCTCAGCCTCACTGATGGTCCACGTGGCGGAGAGAGAGAGAGAGATTTAATGCTAGCCCAGGCTTTTTATATTCTCCGGGGACATGCAAGCCCCCCCAATTACAGGTGAGGACATACGTCACAGGAAGGGGCTGTGCTCTAGGCAATACAGTAATGAGAGGGGGTGGTCTAGGGACATACACGCAATAGGAAGAGGAGGGATTGGGGGTATACATGTGACAAGATGGGCAGATCCTAGGTTTAAGATGGCAGCTTAACTTTGACCTCTTCTCTAGGTCTCCATAGGAACCATTATCAGTAGGGTGTAAACCCCACCTACTGGAACCAAATAGATGACTGCAGGCTTCCATCGTCTTTAACAGCAGGGAGTGGGGCCCACTGCAGTCTGGCAACAGATCACCCTCAGGGAGGATGCCTGTGAGCATCTGACCTCCCCCCACACTGTTTAATCTAGAATGTTTTCTGTTGGTTCCATGTGACCATTGAAATAATTCATATAACATTGTACAGTGGTGAGGGAAGGATGGTTGGTGAAGAATAGATAAAGAAGGTGGAAGGTAGAGGTGGGTCTGACCCCTGGCTCATGGGAATAGGGAAGTCAGAGGACATCATATTTGGTTCTTCAGTCTGCTTAGAGAATTGCTATTTAGTTTATTTCTTTTTATTCAACAATATGCAATTATTCTCTCTCCTGCTCTATTTCTGTCCCTAAGACAAAGATTTGACAAGGGGTCTTCAGCATCACCCATCTCAATGGCTCTGGGATGTGCTCGTGAAGGTGCAAGTGAAACCTCTTCTGCTGTACCTTCAGCTCTTGGTAGAAAGTGTAGAAAATAGCTTTTACAGTACCCAGATGATTACCATTTAGAATTGGACATTTTCCCAGATTGGTGCCTTCAGTTCACAGACATGAAAACTGAGTTTCAGAACATTACTGTTTCCCACATATCCTTCAAAAAGATACTAAGATATTTAGTATCAAGTCCAGAGCAACCATGGAGTTTGGTTGTTCATGATAATAATGTAGGCCAAAGCAAAAAAAAAAAGAAAAGAGAGAAAGAAGAAGGGGGTGGAGGGAAAATATCACTGGTTCTGGAACAATCCTCTGTTGTGTTCATCTTCCTGTCACTTCTCTTCTGGCACGCAGACTCAAATCCCTAATGCTTCCTTCTCATCTCAAACTAAGACTTAGCGAGACAAGACAGTACTGGGGTCTCATGTTTAGGCACTTTTAGTTCAGCATAGGCTTGCTTTGCATTTCCGGAGGTTTGATTGGCTGGAAGTGTAGGGTTCAGTCATTACATGAACATACATGTTCAAATTCTCAAAACCTAAAAGTTTCAGGCACTGAACCATACTTTTATTGTCTATAGCATAAAAGCCTCTCTATCTTTATCTATATATCACCAATCAACCAATCAATGAAGCTCTATCTATTATTACCAATGAGATATTTTTCAGAAGCCATTGGTTAAGTTTCGTTGAAACTCAAGCAATCTAAGATAATTCCTACTTCTCATTGTAAGCCAGGAAGGAGGAAATAATAAAGTTTTAAGATCTAGGGGACATTCTTCCAGGAGGGAATTCCAGGAAAGTCCACCTTTTTGAAGCATTCCTATATGCAACTAAAATGGATGAACTTGTTAATATTTTAAAAGAATCAAGCCATTGGAGTGCCTGCTTGCAGTCAGCCACAGCACCAAAGCAAGGGGGAGAGGGATGAATGGAAAGGACTACACCTTCTTGGCAGGCCTTTGGGAAGTCTTTTCTCAGTTATTCCAAGGGTGAAGAGGGTTAAAGCCATTTACATTCACAAACTTGTTCTTCAAGGAGTCTCAGATTTTGTTGATATGAAACTTTTGTTGCTAGGAAACAGCCCAGTCTCCTAGTTACGGTTTTTCTATATGCTACAGAGCTCCAGAACCCACCACTTGAATATGCACAGCAGCATCGCAAAGCACAATGAGAGTGTTAGAAGCAGAAACATCACTGAGCATTATTAATTGATTACCTACTGTGCTTGGCCAAGTGCTTTGACAACCTTCTCTTTTATTTTTAAATTGTCTTTACATGATGAAGTGTAATGTTTTATAATGATGTTTTGTAGTGATGAAGTGTATGATTTATAATAAAACTTTGACTAAAAAGAATGGCCACATATTCCAGGAACTTGACTTTCAACTAGAGGCAGAGGTACGTCATAGACTACAGAGAGGACAGCTGCTTGCATGACTTAGTTCTCCCTCTCCCTTCTTCCTGGCCAACATTCTGCATCACACTGAAGAACTGCAGTGCACAAAGTCAAATGAGACTAATCCGCATCCCTAGAATGAGGGAACCACCTTTTATCACATGGATTCCATTCGTTACACCAATAAGAGAGAGAAAACAGTGAGAGACAACCAAATGAATTGCCATAACAGTCCTTGAAGACTTTGTTCTATGTCCTACTTTGGTGAGTGAATACTGGAGTCCTAAGGGCTTGTGAGCAGCCACCCTTAAGGATAAATATTGGTCTCTTCCTATCCCGAAGAAAGTAGCAAGAAGAAAATTGAATACATGTGAAAACAATTAGTCCAATTTATTGACAAACAATGTGACCATCAATCTCCACAATCCTGTGCTCAGAAGAACTAGATGGTGCCTGACTACCATTAGCAACTGCTATAAAATAGATAATATTAAGAAAGTTCTGGATAGACTAGGAGAAGAATGTGAAGGCGAATTCAAAATAATAATAATAATAATAGATCAGGCATTTGCACAATATGGGTGTTTGGAACAATAGAGAAGTCTGTGAAGAAAGAGTAACAATAGGGAGGAATGTCCAACTTCGAACAACCAAAAGCAACATTCATAAGGGTTAGAAAATAGGAAATGAAATCAGGTGAAACAGGGAGGAAGTAGCCCAAGTGTTGTTATGTTGTGGTATTGCAATCAATGACATGAAGCAAAATGTGTATGAATTGTTAAAGGGAGAATGGATCTACTCTCTAAGCTTTCCCCAATTCATAATAAATATATATTATGAAAAAGAGGAAGAGAAACCCCAGCTGACTAGGGTGTCAAATCTATCTTTGACTTTATTTTCATATTATTGTAAAATAAATGGTTCATTAATTATTTTCTGGAAAGAGGTATATTTCCTACGAGTTAAATACCCAGAATACTAATTTCTTTTAGGATTGATATAAAGAGGAGATGTTGGAGATCCAGCTTATAAAAGAATTACCAGTTTTGTGTTAAACACAGATATTCACATAGGAAGATAGAAAATATCACTGTGTCTCTGCAAAGAGCTCAGGATTATGAGCTCTCCTGAGTTATACACGTGAAGCCCACTTAATATCCTTCAGAGTATACACAGGCAACAGATGGACAAAATAATGCATAACAACTGTGTTGAATATAAATGTGTCTCCTTCATCAGAAATTCAGTAAACTCTACCATCATTTTAAAGATAAGATTTTCCAATGACCCATGATGAGCTGAGAAAATATCTCAGTCTTATTTTTAATAACAAGGTACTAAGAGAAAGTAGCCTTGGCTTTGCTCAGCTGGAGATAAGTGAAGGTGCCAGGTTCAAGCAGAGAAACAAGTACTGTCAGGCAGCATCTACCTGCGTGTGAGAAATCCACTTGTTCACTGAAAGCAGTTAGTTGAGAGAGAGAAGAAAGGCGAGAGAAGCGATTGTAAAGGTTCTGTTTATTGTAGCCGAAACTCTTCTCCCCCATGTCTGAGGTAAATCAAACCAGAGACCCATTCTGTTCTGAATTTCTCTCCACCCAACACTCATTTTATCCTTTCTTTACACTACTGCCCAGCCCTGCCCTCACCACTGCCAGTCTGAATGACTTCTTATGGAAGATGATTTGTTGTTTGGAAAGATGGCAGAAGACCATTATGGTCTCTGTCACCAGTTAGTTTGGGTTCCTGGGATTGTGGGGTGTCCTATTTTTAATGAAATATGTTGACTAGGCTTTCATTTCACATCACAAGATTCCTAAGTAAAATGTAAAATTCAATTACAGTATCAGAATATGTTACCATATTCTCCATCAATAAATATTAAAACCATAGATAGGGAGGTCACCTTTTATCTTCAGATGCTTCTGTAATGGCATAGAAATGGTGGCATAGTTGGAAGACTACCATCAAAGGTAAAAAAAATAGTATGTTTCTAATAAGTTAAAAACACAAACACACACATACAAGTTGTTTCCATTTATATCTCCATAGAAAATGAGAAAATAATTAGATAATTGCCACCCTCCAGAGGCCCCTCTTTCCTGTTCCTTGGCAGTTCTATTGAGCATGTCAACGATGCTATTATGTTTGGACAAATTGTTCATCTGCTTCCCATTGCATGAGGTCAGAGGATTTTAGAATTAATAAATTACTTAGTTCAGATCTGGATTCCAAAACTAATTTAGGTGACACAAAATATCTTCTATAAATTTCCTGAACTTCCCTTTTCACAGTATTTAATAACAATGAAATACACCTTGTGTTTTCGTTACGGTAACTAAATAAATAAGAGAGCCACACAAACCCTACACAGAGTAAAGAAATCCCAGATGCTCACAACTGGATGAGTTGTACTAACATCACAATAGCCTGAGAAAAGATTGAAGCTTTCATGAATTTTATCTTGCTTGGATCCAAAATCAACGCTATTAAAAGTAGCAGTCAAGAGACCAAATGACACATGGGATAATCTTCCATTTGTTGAGGTCACTTTTAGTTTCTTGTAAGAGTGTTCTGTAGTTTTCCTCATATAAATCTTTTGTTTTTCCCGTCAGGTCAATACCTAGATATTT
Source organism: Tenrec ecaudatus (assembly GCF_050624435.1). Taxonomy (NCBI): domain Eukaryota; kingdom Metazoa; phylum Chordata; class Mammalia; order Afrosoricida; family Tenrecidae; genus Tenrec; species Tenrec ecaudatus. The sequence continues at coordinate 4,853,726 of NC_134531.1, forward strand.
CAATTTGTGCTTGGCTATTGTGAAGGGTACTACCTTTTTTGATTCCTTCTTCCGTGGTCTTGTCTGATGTGTACAGCAGTCTGATAGACTTCTGTTTGTTAATCTTGTATTCTGACTCTCTGCAATATTTCTCTATCACTTCCAACACTCCCTTTGTGGACCTTTTGGGATTTTCCATATACAATATTATATCATTTGCGAATGACAGTAGTATCACCTATTTCTTCACCAGGCAAATACCTTTGATGTCTTTTTCTTTTTTGCCTTATGTTGTTAACTAATATCTCCAGTATGTTAAATAAGAGTGGGGACAGGGAGCATCCTTGTCTGGCCCTCTCATCAGTGGGATTGCTTTCATATTTTCACCATTGACTACCACATTTGTTGTTGGTTTTTCATATATAACTTGTATTATATTGAGGAATTTTCCTTCCATTCCTATCTTCTTGAGTGTCTCATAAACTGGAATTGGTGTTGGATGTCAAAAGCTTTTTCCGCATCTATCGATATTATCATGTCATTCTTATAATTTTTCACGACAGTCTGTTGAATAATACTAATTGTCTTTTGTATGTGAAATCATCCCTGCATCCCTGGTATGAATCCTATCTGACATGGTGAATTATTTGTTTTATATACTTTTGTATTCTATTGGTCAGTATTTTGTTAAAGGTTTTTGCATCGATGTTCATTAGGGATACTGTCTGCAGTTCTCCATTCTTGGGAGATCCTAGCCCACTTCAAGTATCAGAGTTATACTAGCTTCATAGAAAGAGTTCAGAAGTTTGCTGTCCTTTTCTATGATCTGGAAGAGTGTAGAATTGGTTTCAGTTCTTCCCCGAATGCTTGATAGAATTCTCCTGTGAAGTCATCTGGCTGGGGGATTTTTTTGTTGGTAATCCCTTGATAACCTTGTCTATTTCTTCTATTTCTATGAGTCTGTTGAGATTCTTGACGCCCACCAGGATAGCCTAGGGAGGGATTTTTTTCCCCAAGTATTTGTCCATGTTTTCCAAGTTGTTGAATTCATTGGAGTGTAGGCCTTCATAGTACTGTGTAATTATCCTTTTGATTTCAGTAGGAACCATTGTAATGTCCCGTTACATCCCTCATCCTTGTTATTGAAATTTGTTCTTTTGGTTATGTTTTTGCCAGTGGTCTGTTGATTCTGTTAATTCTTTCAAAGAACCAGCTTTTAGTTGCATTGATTTTTCCCCTCATAGTTTTCCCTCTCATGAATCTAAGCCCTGAGTTGTATTAATTTTCTTTTTCTATTAGTAGGATTATCCTTTTGACTCTGTACCAATTGCTATCAGCATTGTGTCAGCATATCAATCATGAGTCTCTATTACTTTTTCATGTGTGCATGTATTGCTATCTAACTTCCTCTGATAACTGACTTTGCTGTGTCCCCAAGGTTTGAGCATGTTGCATTCTCATTGATTTCTAGAAACTTCCTAATGTCATCTCTGATCTGGGTCAGTACCCACTTCTTTTTGCAATAGAGAGTTATTCACCCTCCCATTGTTTGCTATTGTTTTCTTGATCGTCCTTTGGGCAATTTCCAGCCTAATGGCATACTGGTTTGGGTAAGAAGTCTGCACGATTTCTATGTGCTTTAATTATTACAGATTAGACTTGTATACCAGTAAGGGCCAACTTTTGAGTATGGGTCTTGTGGGATTCAAAAGAATGTTATTTTTTTTTTTTGCATTTGGTTGGAGAGCTTTGAAACTATCAGGTCAAGTCGTCTAATTGTAATGTTTAGTTCTGTAGCCTCCTTATTAAGCTTCTTTCCCTGTGATCTACCTTTCTCAGAGAGTGGTGGATTAAAGTCACCTATTATAATTGTTGAACCTGTGATTTATTTTTTCATCTTTTGGAGTGTTTATTGAGTTCTGTAGGTCTCTCTTTGGGCACGTGTATATTAATTGGGCTCACTTGTTCTCGGTCTACTGTTCCCTTGAGCATTATATAGTGCCCCTCCTTAGATCTTGGTATGACTTATGTCTTGATATCACTTTTTTCTGAGATTAGAATTTAAATGCCTGCTTTTTTGAATTGTTATTTGCTTGGTATATTTTTCTCCAGCTATTGATTCTTGCCCTATTTTTGTTTATCCTCTTGAAATGTATCTCCTGTAGGCAGTAGCATAATGGGTTATGTTTTCTAAGCCAGTCTGCTAGCCTTGGCCTTTTAATGCCTGAGTTCAGCCCATTCATATTCAGGGTTATTACACCCATCTGTGTACTCTGTGATGACACCTTGTACCTTTTGTTTTGTGTGTTTTACTACCTCCCTTTCTTATCAGTGTGTTGTGTGTGTGTGCGTGTGTGTTTGTGTGTGTGTTTCATTCTCCCCTTCTTTAACCATTCACCCAATGCTATCTCAGGGGCTATTTTCTCCTGGCCGCCCTCTGGATGGAGTTCTATGTGGCAGTCATTTCTTTGTGACTGTGTATGATTTTATTTGTGTACCAATACTGGGTTGGCAAGGATCTCTTGTAGGGCTGCGTTTCTTTTAACATATTCTTTGAGTTTCTCCTTGTCTGGGAAGACCCTTTGTGCTCCTTCTTCTTAATAGATCATTTGGATGGATATACTATTCTTGGGTTTGCATTATTGTCTTCACCTTTTACAATATGTTACTCCACACCCTACACTTCTTCATAGTGTTCCTTGATAAGTATGAGCATATTCTTATTTGGTTGCCTTTATAGGTGACTGCCTGTTGTTTTCCCTAGTTGCTCTTATGTTTTTCTCCTTTTCCTCAAAGTTGGACAGTTTAACTATTATATGCCTTGGTGATTTCTTCCTTGGAATTAGTTTATTTGGTGTCCTTTTGGCTTCCTGCATTGTTTTCCTGGTTTTCATTAATTAAGTTGGGGAAGTTGTCCCTAAGAATTCCCTCACCATTTATGCCATTGACTTCTTGGTTTTGTTTTATTCCGATGGTCCAATTATTCTAATGTTTTTCCTTTTCATAGCATCAGACATGACTCTCAGGTTTTCTCCTGCTTCTCATATTATCTTATTTGACAGCATTTCCCATTTGTACAATTTTGCTGGTTATCTGCTAGGTCAATGGTGTGATCCTCTGCCTCCTCTTGTCTGTTAGCAAAGCCTTTGAATTTGCTGCTGGCTTTTGTAATTTCATTCCTTAGGTCTTTTAATTCCTTTTTGTGGGTGGCCTTTATCTCCTTTACCATTTCATCCTTTTCCTGTATTGTTTCCCTCATATCCTGGATGACTCCAAGCATCATTCTTCAGATTTCTTTCTGTGATAGGTCAATGTCTACTTCTATGCACATCGGTAGGTTCAGGACTTCTTCTAATAATGCCTTTTGTTTCTCCTATTTGTTTTTTTTGATTTAGGTTGTTGGGACTGGTTAAATATCTTAAAGATGTCAGTTCTTTCCAAAGCACTATATAATTTTAATGCTATCCCAATAGGAATACCATACTTTTTCTTCAAAAGTTGGAACAACTGATTAACAATTTCGTACAGAGAGGGAAGAATTAGCAGAGAACTTCTTGAGAAGAAGGACAAACTGAGAGGACTTGCTTTATACCTGGATTTTGAACCTATTATCCAGCCAAAGTGGTCAAAACAGTGTGAAATTGGTATGATGATATATACTCAAACCAATGGCAAAGAACTGACAACCCAGAAATAAAATCATCAGCATACAGACAACTGGTCTTTGATAAAGGCCCCCCAAAATATCAAATGGGAGTCAGATGCCTTCTTCAACCTGTGGTGGTTGATATGGCTATCTACTGACAGAAAAATGAAGCAAGACCCTAACCTGACTCCATACACAAGAATAAACTCAAGCTGGTCACAGACCTCGAGGTAAAACCCAAAACTATTAGGGCCATCAAGAAGGGAATTTGAGCAAACCTGGGAACCTTTGCTCAGAGCTATCTGAAATATGGAAGAACACAAATATGAGGAGGCACACATTGAGAAGTGGAATATACTGAAGATAAAATACCTGTGTTCACCAAAATAATTTACCATGAAAGTAATAAGACAGTCCACAGACTTGGAAAACATCTTTAGCAATGACACATCAGACAAAGGCCTTATTACTAAAATCTACTATAGGCTGCTAACTTACAATAAGGAAAAAAAAAACCTGATTTCCCACTGAGGAGGTGGACTAAGGACCTGAATAGAAATTTCACAGGGGCATAAAACCAAATGGCCAGTGAACATATGAGAAAATGTTCCTGATCATTAGCCATAAGTGAAATGCAAATTAAAACAACTATGAGATACCACCTAACAACCTCAAAGATAGCCCAATTCAAAAAATCAGAAAGTAACAAGTGTTGGAGGGGTTGTGGTGAGATAGGAAATCTCTTTCACTGCTGGTGGACCTGTAGGTATATATAGTCGTTATGGAAATCAGTTTGACAACATCTAAATCAAGCTACTATACGACCCAACAATCCTCCTACTGGGCATATACCAGAAGAGGCAAGAAACAAACCATAGCCAGATATCTGCGCTCTAATGTTCATTGCAGTGCAGTTCACAATTGCAAGGAGTTGGAAACAATCCAAATTCCCATCAACAGATGAATGGACTAAAAAAATCTGGTACTTACAAGCATTGGAGCCACTACCCATCCCTAAAAAGCAGTGATGAATCCATGAAGTACATCATTGCATGGGAAGAACTGGAGGAAGCTTTGGTAAACAAAGTAAGTCAACCACAAAAGGACAAGTAAAACATGAGTCCACTGAGGTAAGCATAAAATGCAAAAGAGGCATATGGGAAAATCTGCTACATATATACATTTCTGGGGTGAGGTCTAGGTATTATGGCAGGGGTCAGATACAATCCAGGAATATTGCAGCCAACTAAAAAGTAGAAGAAAAGAAATTGAAAACATATAAAAAGACATCGGTAGCAGGGAAACAGGCTATAACCCACCCAATGGGAGGGTATGGTTTATATCTCACAGGAAAGGGACCAGATTTCGACCCAGTGCTCCACGATGTGCATGCAACCTACCACCATGAAGCAGGGAACCAATAGAGAGGTCTGTAGGGCTGGCCCCAATCCAAACTATGTGGGTCCCCCAACCACCCAGAAGAATGCACTTTAGAAGACAGCAGTGAAACCACAGCTCAGGAAGAGAGACACATCTGATTGGAGCATGCAGACGTAAAGGAAGAGAGAAGAGAGTGTGCAACACACCGTGGCCCTCCCAGCCCCGAGGTCAATATTCCTGCTCAAAGCAGCCAGTGCACAGAGAGGACCATAGGGTCAGCCACACCATGAGGCACAATGTCCTTCACTAACCCAAAGCACTACCAGGGATAACACTGGAGACACAGTGAAGGAATTGTGCCCAATCTGACCCTACCACAAAAGGGCAAAACAATAAGTGCATGCAACAGAGCAGCAAGAGCAACAGAGCAGCAATGAAGTCCCTGGGGAATACAAAGACATTGGGGCCAGTGCATGGTGCCCCATTAGAGATGACAGGAAAACACTCATAAACATCAACAAACAGACCTGGAACTATTTATAGACTTTTCTTTTTTTATTGCTTTTGTTGTTGTTGTTGTTTTGTGTTTTGTTTTCTTTTGCTCTGTCTTTTTTGTGCTAATTATTGTCTCTGTGCTTTTATCTAGATAAGATAGGAGGGACAAACAATCAGGGGAGTAACAACAGTCCGATGGTTCCAAGCAGAAACAGGAGATGGGGAGGCAAGGGAAAGGAACTGGGCTGTCAACAAATCCAGGGACAAAGAAACCACAACTGATGTAAAATAGATGGTGAGGAGGGGATAGGATACCTGGTGGTTCCTGATCAAGGGGAATGTACCCGAGAGGAATTACTGAAATCCAAATGAAGGCCGAACATGATAGTGGGACAAGAGGAATGTAAAAGGAAATAGAGGAAAGAACTAGAAGACAAAGGGCACTTATGGGGTACAAATACAGGCATGCAAATATATATTTATATATAATGATAGGAAAATAGATACATGTACATATATTTATATGTTAAGTATTAAGATAGCAGACAGACATTGGGCACCTACTCAATGACTCCCTCAATGCAAAAACACTTTGTTCTAATAATCTGGCATTCTGTGATGTATACCTTCCCAACAGTATCACTAAAGACAAAATGGGTGCATTGCAAATGTGGTGAAGAAAGGTGATGGTGCCTGGCTATAAAAAGATAAAGTGTCTGGGGTCTTAAAAGTTTGAATATAAACAAGCGGCCAAATAGCTGAGCAGCAGCAAAGTCCACATGGAAGAAGCACACCAGCCTGTGAAATCACAAGGTATTAATGGGATCAGGTATTAGGCATCAAAGACCCAGAACAAAAAATCATATTAATGTGAATGATGGGGAGTGTAAAGTACAGACCCAAAGCCCACCTGGAGACAATTGAATATCCCCTTACAGAAGATAAGGAAGAGATGAGCCAGACAGGGTACAGTATAGCACTGATGAAACATACAACTTTCCTTAAGTTCTTTAATGATTTCTCCCCACTAATATCATTATCCTAATTCTACCTTACAAATCTGGCTAGACCAGAGCCTGAATACAGGTACAGATAAGAGTTGGAAACACAGAGAATCCAGGACAGATAAACTCCTCAGGAACAAAAATGAGAGTAGCAATACCAGGAGGGTAAGGAGAAGGTACGGGGAGAAAGGAGAAAACGATGACAATGATCTACATATAATCCCTTCCCAGGGGTACAAGGAAAAGGAAAGTGGGTTATAGTTAGTCTGGGTAGACTAGAAAAACAAATCCATGGACACACACATATGTGTATAAGGAAGAGGTTTATATAAAGAGCAATTGTACTTAAGAAAACATCCCAGCCCAGTCCAGTACAAGGCACAAGTCTGATATTAGCCCATATGTCCAACACTAATCTATAAAGTCCTCTTCAGACTCACGAACCACATGCACTGAAGCTGAATGCAGGATGATCACAGGCCAGTGGGTAGAAAGTCTTTGGATCCAGTGGCATTGTAAGCATATCAGTGCTGGCCGGGGTCTCAACATGGCTTCTCCGGCTTCAGAGGTCTGGTTGCATCAGGGTAGGTCCATGTAGATTTTCCAACTTAGGGCACTAGCATAGTTCCATGCGTCTTTTCAGCTGCAATGTCTCCCAGGAAGTGAGCAGAGAGTCTCCCACCTCCAAGGAGGAAGTACTGGATTTCCCAGAATTCTCAGTAGAAGGCCATGCCCACACAGAGGCCACATCTGATTGACTCCATCCCTACATTCTTAATCCTCAAATTGATAAATGATTATTTAACTACCACATGGGTGAATGGAGACAGCGTTTGATATAAGATATGAAAAAATTATATATTACCAAGTGTTCATGAGGGAAGGAAGGGGCCGAATAAGCTAATACCAAGGCCTCAAGTAGAAAGAAAATGTCTTGAAAACAATGATGGAAATATATGTAAAAATGTGCTTGATACAATGGCTGGTTGGCTGGATTGGGATAAGAGGTGTAAGAGCCCCCAATAAAGTTATTTTTTAAAAAGATAGAGAGTGATAAAAGGGTGCATTGCCCTGGGTAAATCTGTTGCACAAGGCCTCTTTATAGTGTTGAAAAGGAAAAATTCAAAGTTGAGGACTTAGGTCAACCTCACCGAAGCCATGGTACTTTCAAATGACTCCTATGTATGTGAAGTTTGGACGGGGAATAAGTAGACCAAAGATTTGATAGATTTAAATTATGGTGCTAGTGAAGAATATTGAAAGTACAATGTACCGCTTAAAGAACAATCAAATTTGTCTTGGAAGAAGTACAGTCAGAATGCTCTTTAGAAACAAGTATGGGGAGACTTTATCTCACATACTGAGGTAGTTTATTGTGCCAGTCTGGCCGATAAACAAATGTGGGGTTAATTGAAGGGTGGAGGGATAAATGGCTCAGTGAGTCTTGTCTTTCTAGTTCTTGGGTCTCTTGCTTTCTGATGACCGGACCAGGGTGCAGCTGCCTTAGCCAGTTCCCTGCTTCAGCAGGCAAGGCTCACTTCCTGCAAGACATACCTGATGAGAAGCCTCATGGACCTACCCCGATGCAGTCCTGACGGCTGGAACAGACGTTTGGAGACCCCTACCAGCGTTGAGATGCTTATACATTCACTGACTCAGCTTTCCTCCTGCAGTCAGCATCGTTGCCTGTGTTTTGTGAGATGGAGGAGGACTTTATGGATTGGTGACAGACATATGGGTTAATGTTGGACTTGGGGGCTTGGGCAGCACTGGGTTGGGACGTTTTCTTGGTACACAATTAACCTTTATACAAAACTCTCTCTTATGCATATGTTTATGGGGATTTTTTTCTTTACAGTGCTCAGATTAACATACATAGTTTGGATATATTGTCAAGAGAGACTAGTCCCTAGTGAAGGTCATCATGCTTGTAGAGAGTCAGTGAAAAATAGGAAGCCCTTTGAGACAATGGATTGACATAGTGGCAGCAAACAAAGGAACGGTTGTGAGGATGGCCTGCGACTGGCCAGCATTTCATTCTTTGGTCTGCAGCATTGCTATGAATTGGAACTGACTCCATGCACCTAACAACAGCTACCACGGCACAAAGCACCCACTTACTAAGCACTTGGTTGATATACATTGCATTTTATATATCTCCTCTTCTTCCTTTAAATGTTTATCCAAGTGCATAGTCCTGTGCCAATTCTGTAATTGTTCCTATGCCTGAGACCACTGTTGCAGCCACCATGTCAATCCATCTTGTTGAGGGCCTTCCTCTCTTTACCTGCACCTCTACTTATCAAACATGTCGCCTTACTCTGTGGACTGGCATCTCCGGATGATATGTCCAAAGAATTTAAGACAAAAGTTTTCCATCCCTGCCTAAGAGAAGCACACTCTTCTTCTTCTGGTATAGTTCATTCCTTCCAACAGTCTGTGGTGCTTTTGATACCCCTCTCAAGCACCCAAACTCAAATGCATCTATTCTTCCACAGGCAACCTTATTCAATGTTCGACTTTCGTGTGATGCATATGATGCGGTGGGGAATACTATGGCTTGGGCATGGCATGTTTTAGTCCTCAAAGAGACAAACTTGCTCTGCAGCACTCTAAAGAGGTCTTATGCAGCAGTGTTAGCTGATGTAACACGTCCATTGATCTCTTTACTGCTGCTTCCATGAGTATTGATTATGGTTCCAAGCAGGACAAAACCCTTGGCAACTTCAACCTTGCCTCCAGTGACCATGATGTTACCTTTTGGTCCAGTTGTGAAGATTTTGATCTTCCTTACATTGAATTCTAATCAATACTGAAGACTCCGATCTTTGGTCTTCGTCAGCAAGTGCTTCAATTCCTCCTCACTTTCAGCAATTCATTTTGTGTCAAATGCAAGCAACAGGTTCTAAGAAGCCTTCCTCCAATCTGGATATTGGAATCTTCTTTATATAATTCAGCCTCTCTGATGATTTGCTCATCATATGGAATGAAGTGAGAGGATACAACCCAGTCATACAGCTTTCCTGATGTTAAACAATGCGGTATTCCCTTGTTATGTCCATACAACTCCCTCTTGATCCATGTACTAGTAATGAATGGGCACCACCAAGTGTCCTAGGATTCCTATTCTTCTCAAGGTCATTTACAGTCTGTTTTGGTCCACACAGTTGAATGCTTTTGCGTAGACAATGAAACACAAATAACATCTTTCTGGTATTCTCTGCTGTAAGCTAAGATCCACTTGACAACAGCAATGATATCCCTTGTTCCATGTCCTCTTCTGGATCTGGTCAGAATTTCTGGCAGTTCCCTGTGAATGTCCTGCTATAGCCATTGTTGGAAGATAGTAAGCAAAATTTTACTTGTGTGTTCATATCAATGATATCATACTATAGTTTAAGCAATTTGTTGGGTAATCTTTCTTTGAAATGGGCACACAGTCCGTCGGCCAAGTAGCTGTCTTTCAAATTGCCTAGCACAGGGAGATGAGCCCTTCCAGGGCTTTGTCAGCTTGCTGAAGCATTTCAATGGGTCCTCCATCAAACTCGGAGCCTTGTTTTTGGCCAAGACATGCAGTGCACTTTGAAGTTCCTTTGGTTCTTTCTCATATGCTACCTCCTGGAATTATGGACTGTTGGCTAGCTATTTTGGCACCGTGGCTCTGTGTATTCTTTCCATCTCCTCTCAATGCTTCCTGCATCCATTCAATACCTTGCCTCTTGAACCTTTCAAAAATGCAATTTGAGGATTGATTTTTTTTCTTGATTTCTTTCAGTTTCAGACATGCTGAGTACGTTCTTCCCCTTCAGGTTTTTATTCTAGGCCCTTGCACATTTCATTGTAGAGTTTGGCTTTGTCCTCCTGAAGTGCCCTTCAAAATGTTCTTTTCAGCAGCCTGGTTCCATCCTTTCTTTCATTTGCCTTAGCGACTCTATCATTAAACCAGGTTTCAGAGTCTTTTCTGACATCCGCTTAGATCTTTGCTTTCTTTCTTTCTTTCTTTCTTTCTTTCTTTCTTTCTTTCTTTCTTTCTTTCTTTCTTTCTTTCTCTCTTTCTTTCTTTCTTTCTTTCCTGTCTTGTTAATGATCTTTTCCTTTATGAGCAATGTCCTTTGAAATCTTGATGTCGCCCCACAGCTCAACAGGTCTCCTGCCATTACTGTTCAATGTATCAAATTGGTTCTTGAGATGTTCTTTAAACTCAGACTCAAAGTTGTATTTTAGCTCCTGTGAATTTACTTTAATTTTCTTCAGCTTTAGCGTAACCTTACATCTGAGCAATTGATGGCCTGTTCCACAGGTGGCTCCTCGTCTGGTTTTAGTTGATGTTATTGTGCTTCTCCATCATGTCATCTTCCGACAGTTTCAATTTGATTTTCATGTATTCCATCTGGGGAAGGCAATGTGTACAGCTTCTTCTTAAGTTGGTGAAAAAAGGTATTTGCTGTAAACAAGTTGTTGGTTTTCAAAATCCTACCTCCAGATCTCAAGTTTCGTTTCTATTTCCAAGTCCAGTATTTGCAATTACTGTTCCTTCTTCTTTGTTCCCAAATTTGACATTCCCATCACCAATAATTATCAGAGCAGCTCGATTGCATCTTTGACCAATTTCCAACTCAAGTCATTCACAGAATTCTTTAATATAGACATCAACAGCTTTTGTGTTTAGTGCATAATATTGAATAATAATTGTATTGATTGGATTTCCTTGAAGGAAAAATAGATATAATCCAATCACAGATAGCATTGTACTTCATGATAGATTTAGCAAGATCCTTTCTGAATATGAACACTAGGCCATTCATTTCTCTTGGTTGTGTTTTCCCTGCATAGTAAGTTATATGATTTTCTTATTCAAAGTGGCCAATGCCAGTCCATTTCAGCTCTCGAATGCCTCACATATCAATCCCCATGTGTTCCATTTCACTTTTGATCACTTCCAATTTCCTAAATTCATACTTTACACATTCCAAGTCCCAATCATTAGATTTTCACAGCTGCTCCTCTTTACACTGAGTCGTGCTCAATCAGTAAATGAAGACCCCAAACTTCCACTCTCCCAGGCTTTGCTGGACTCATGTCTCCCCTACTCTCCTCCAAGAAATCATCTCTTCTTCAATCACATTTAGAGTGCCCTGCGACCTGAAAGGCCTATCTGCCAGCAATATCTCTGACAATATTCTGCTCCTTGGTTTTGGCTTTCAGTATTTGATAATGGTTCCAAGCTAGCCTCAAGATTTTCCGTGGCTGCTTCTTCCAGAACAGGGAGCGGAGTCCTTCTTAGTTGTCCGTTCTTAGTCTGGAAGCTCTGCCGGCACCTGTTCACATTGCGTGGCCCTGCTGGCATTTGAGAGAGCAGTGACATAGCTTCCTGCATCGTGGCAGCCTACAAGCCACCACAGAATGACAAGCTGACAGACAGGTTGTGGAGGATGGAATTCTGCCTCCTTATCTGGTAACAGGCATCTGAAATGAATCTTCTCAGTGATTTGACCTACTTTTACATAAGCCAAAACTGTGGGAAGGCTTGTACCTTCTCTTCCTTGTAGATTCGGATCTCATATCTGACTAATCAGCACACCATATTGCCTGCCAAGCTTGGGAGCTATTACATGACTTATTACCTGATACATTATCTGACAAACTTGGTCCTGCTTGCTGGCTTTGGATGCCCTGGCTTCTGCCGCTACCAATCTTTTGTCTTCGTTTCCTAGTTCATCTTCCTACAGTTAAACATCTGACCCAATGACTCAAAAAAGACTATGCCTGACTGCTTTTGCAACTGTATGAAGCCAATTTTAATGTGCCCACTTTCTTTTGACTTAACAGAAAGTGTGTACTAAATGAACTTGTTTGGGTTACTTACATATTTTTGTGTAAGAAATTACATTAATTGTGAAGGCTTAAAGAATTGTGTTCCCAGAGATTATGGCTCAAATTAACTCCTCAGGTCTAGAAGGGAACTTCATCCTGTAGTTCAATTCTCAGCTACAGAAGAATTAGCACTATCAGGAAATCAATGACTTTGGTGAGTGATCTCTATCTTGAGATGGTCAACCATTTGAAGGTAAAAGGAGAGCATTTACTTCAAGGCAAAGTCCAAGAAGTTTGATAAGAAAGATGAAGAAATAAGAAACAAGAATTGAGTGGGGGTAAATGGTGGTGCATTGAGGGAATTGTAAAGAATGAAATTAAACAACATATGTATGGATTGATGAATGGAAAAAATGGATGATATGCCCTGTAAACTTTCACCAAACGCACAATAAAAAGGGTTTTAAAATTATTTTAAAATATCCGTGGTCACAAATTTGGGGATTGTATAAAATCAAAACTGACTGCCACTGAGTTGATTCCAACTCACAATGACACCATAAGACAGAGTAGAACAACCCCTGTGAGTTCCTGGGACTGCAACTCTTTACAGGAGTAGAAAGCCCTGGCTTTCTCCCACAGAGCCACCACCCCTGCAGTTAGCAGCCAAATACATAACCGTTGTGCCCTAGGGCCCCCAGGTCTCCTATAACCTTGGGGCTCCTATAACTTCCAAGAATCCATCTTGGAAGAAGTATATCCAGAATGCTCCTTAGAAGTGAGAATGATGAGACTTCTCACATCCTTTGGACATATTATCAGGAGAGACCAATCCCTTAAAAAGGACATCATGCTTGATAAAGTTGAAAGAGAGAAAGACATTCTGCAAGACAGATTGACTCAGTGGTTGCAATGATTAAATCCAACATAATGATGATTGTGAAGAAGGTACATATGCAGGAGATGTTTCATTTTGTTGTACACTGTACCATTATGAGTCAGAAACAATTCCACAGCATCTCACAACAGCAACATACAAGATCTCTCTAGAAATTACAGCCAGAAATGTTAGTCTCATCGAAAATCTCAAAGGGAAGAGGATTAATTTCCAAAACTCACGTGTGTAATCTGGAGGGATCCATTTCAGGGTAGGATGTGGGAATAAGATATAGTTCTTATTTCATTGATGACTGCAAGCTACCCTCAGTTTCTTTCTTCATGATTTCTTCCACTTGGCAACATCTAACATGGCAGCTGCCTTTAGTCATATAAGCATGACAGAGAACAAGTTTAAGACAAATATCATCATCCTTTGTAGCTATATTCTCAAAAAAGTCTTCCCATTACCTGTGACACAATTCCCAAGTTCCATATATACTCAAAAAGAAGGGCTTAAAAATAACTTGAATACCAGGAAGCAGGGACCATGGGGAACATTGTAAATAATTCCTGGATCAAGGCTCATTTCTCCTCAGTCCAGATTGAGTCCAAAAGTAAGATATTAGCCCCTATGTCAATTAATAATCTATAAATTCCTCTTCAGACTTATGCAACACATGCAATGATGCCAAATGCAGCAAGATCGCAGGCAGCAGTGGTGATCCAGTGGTGATGGAAGTATCTCAGCACTGGCAAGATTCTCCATGTGGTTCCTCCAGCTCCAGGGCTATGGCTCAATCAGCATAGCTCCATGTGACTTATCAACAGGAATGTCTTGCAGGGAGAGAAGCAGAGAGAGAGTGTGTCCCACTTCCAGGGGGGGAAGATAAGAGTTTCTAGAATCCTCATGAGAAAGCCAGGTCCACACAGAGACCTAATGACTATGGCCTGATTTACAGGATAGACTCCACACCCCTTCACATGTTGACAGGAGATAATGTAACTGCCACAGACCACCCCTTGTCAACTTGACACTTCCACACATCCATTTATAATATTTGAACAAACAATAATAAAATTTTATCTGTACCTAAGAGGATAAAACTAAAATGCATACAATTAAAAATGTGCCACACTCATTTAAGCATAATATTCTATAAGTGAACAAAATAAAAAATATTCTATACTTAAATGAACACCGATGACTTATTCCTGTAGATATATTCTGGCACTTATTGAAGTATGTAAGACAACTACTTCATGCCTTTTAACTCCCAATTTTGGATATCCAACTTCTATGCTGCCCACTTACATCAACCCAGTGCTCTGAGGAGATAATCATATTGTTTGATGTGAAGAATCTTCATTCCAGTTGGAACCTTGTGTGTCTGCATCCATAAGCAAAGTCAAATCAGGACAGGCTGTCCATACAGTCAGCAGCAATATGCACCAGTTCACAGGCTTAAATATATTTTCTTCATCTGCTCAGGGGTTCTGGTGTACTCAATGTGGGCTGCCTCACTTAACCTCACCAGGGTGCCCATCAGTCTCCTTGCCTTTAGACCAAGAGCCCCATCACAAATTCCCAACAACCCTAGCCCCCTTGTGCTAGGTCATGAACTTCAGACTAGTCACCCTGTCTCACTTTCTTCTGTAGCCCCCGTGAACCACGTCTATGAGTGTCAGTGGCCAGACTCAAACCTTCTCTTTATTGCTGCATTTCTCTTACTCCTACTCAACAAGTGCATCCAAGTGGGTTCCTAGAAAGCATTTCAGCCTCCACACAGGCTCCCTTTAACAGTTCAGTCCTACATTGGTGAGTATCTTCAATGACTCCATTTCTTTCCCCCAGCTTCTGGAACAAACCACTAGTTCAAAGTTCAAAAATTCAAAGAGTTCCTTTATTTTTCCTCTTCAATATGTCAACAGCCCTCTAGGCACATCTTTTCACCTTCAAACGTCCTTAGCACTCAAGACACTGGGTAGGGCTTATCATTTTAGAGCCTGCTTTGCAGGGTGTCCTAACCTGTTAAATTCCCATTTAATTACTGAAGGAAAATGGTCTTACAAACCCTCTATTTTTACTGCCCAATAATCATTTCTATCAATCATTATATCAGTAATAATAGACTGAAGAAAACAGCATATATTCAAAACAAAGAGCGAAGATGCTAACACAATCTTAAAACACTCAAATTCTATCCTTATCTAAAGTATTCCTTTGATATGAAGTACAGCCTTCATCTGACTTCATCAAGTCAGAGCCAGGCTTTCTGTCAGTCGTTTTGACTTTCTATCAGCCATTTTCCCTAAGCAGCATAGTCTCTGAGTAATTCAAACAGCGATTTTGCCCCTGAGCTCAAGACTCACAATTATCCCAATCACATTCAACATTTCAGACAGGATTGGATTATTCAATGACAACAACAAAGAAAAGAATCAAAACTGTAACTTCCCATATTCTTTCCAGAAAACAACCCAGTGAACTGCATGGGCATATTTGACATCTGGCTCGCCAAAGGAGAAAAGCTGTATGAGGCAGAGGTCTAGCAAGCACCCACGCTCCATCATCAGGATTTGTTTCTCTAGTAACCCACTCCCAAGAAACCACAAATTGTGTTGGTTCAGGTAGACTAGAGAAACAAATCCAGGGAGACTCACACGTCTATAAGAAAGCGCTTTATAAAAAGGGTAATTGTATATTGAGAAAACATCCCAGCCCAGTCCAGATCAATTCCATAAGTCTGATATTGACCCATATGTCTGATACAATCTATAAATTCCTCTTCAGACCCATGCAACGCATGCAATGATGCCGAATTCAGGAAGATCACAGGCAGTGAGTGGAAAGTCTTGTAGATCCAATGGTGATGGAAACATCTCAGCACTGGCATGGGTCTTCATGTGGCTCCTCCAACTCCAGGGCTCTGGCTCCATCAGCATAGCTCCAGATGGCTTGTCAACAGGAATTTCTCCCAAACAGAGGAGTATGTATCTCACCTCGAAGAAGACAGGAGCTCCCAGAATCCTCATGAAAGGACCATGACCACACAGAGGCCTCATTGGCTATGACCTGATTAACAGGCTAGATTTCACCCCTTCACAATTTGCGAGGAGATTGTTTAACAACAAAAACCTATAAATAGTCCAGGGTCTATTTGTTGTCTTTTATGAGTGCTTTCCAGTGGAGTCTGATGGGGCGCAATGCCCTGGCCCCACATCTATGGTGGGTGAAAGGAAGAGGATATTAACAAATCCAGGGACAAGGGAACAACAAGTGATTCAAAATCAGTGACAAGGAGGGTGTTAGACGTCTGGCAGGGCTGGATCAAGGTCAATGTAACCGAGAAGAATTCTTGAAAATCAAATGAACGCTGAACATGATAGTTGGACAAGAGGAAAGTACAAAGAAATAGAGGAAAGAACTAGGAGTCAAAGGACAGTCATAGAGTTCTAAATACAGGCATATACAGATGTAAATATGTTTACATATGATGGGGGGAAATAGATCTATGTTCATATATTTATAGGCTTAGTATTAAGGAAACAGATGGACAGTGGTCCCCTACCCAAGTACTCCCTCAACATAAGAACACTTTGTTCTAACAATTTGGCATTCTGAGATGCTCACCTTCCGGACACAATTGCTGAAGACAATGAGGGCACAAGCAAATGTGGTGAAGAAAGCTGATGGTGCCCCGCTATCAAAGGATATAGCACCTCAGGTATTAAAGGCCTGAAGATAAGCAAACAGCCATCTAGCTGAGAAATAACAAAACCCACATGGAAGAAGCACACCAACCTGTCCCAACTCGATTGCTTAGGACAAAGCGGGTGCATAAGCAAATGCGGTGAAAAAAGCTGATGGTACCTGGCAATGAAAAGATATAGAATCTGGGGTCCTATAGGCTGGAAGATAAACAAGGGGACATCTAACTGAGAAACAACAAAGCCTGCATAGAAGAATCACACCAACCTGTGAGATCACAAGGCGCCAAAGTGATCAGGTATCAGGCATCAAAGACCAAAAGAAAAAAAAAATCATAGCATTGTGAATGAGGGGGACTGCAGAGTGAGGACCCAGGGCCCATCTGTGGGAAACTGGACATCCCCTTGCAAAAGGGCTGTAGGGAGGAGATGAGCCAGTCTGGGTGCAGCAATGATGAAACATATAATTTTCCTCTAGTTCGTGAATCTTTCCTCCCCTCCACGATCATGATCCCAATTCTACCTTACAAATCCGGCTGGACCAGACGATATACACTAGTACAGATAGGATCTGGAAACACAGGGAATCCAGGACAGATAAACTCCTCAGGACCAATGGAGAGAGTGGCAATACCAGGAGGGTGGAGGGAAGGTGAGCGAGAAAGGGGGAACAGATTACAAGGATCTACATATAACCTCCTCTCTGGGGGTTGGACAGAAGAGAAGTGGGTGAAGGGAGATGTAAGATATGACAAAATAATTTATAAATTATCAAGGGTTCATGGGGGAGGGAGGAGCAGGGAGGGAGGGAAAAAATGAGGAGCTGATACCAAGGGCTCAAGTAGAAAGCAAATGTTTTGTGAATGGTGAGGGAAACAAATGTACAAAAGTGCCCGGCACAATGAATGAATGTATGGATTGAGATAAGAGTTGTACTAGCCCCCAATAAAATGATTTTTAAAAAATCACTAAAAAAAAATAAAAGCAGGGTTCAGTGTAAAGCATTAATATCCTTAACTGTTAACTGAGAGGATAGAGGTTTTAGTCCCCCCAGGGTTGCTTTGGGACAAAAACAAACCAAAACAAAAAAACCTCACGATTCATTTCAAAATAACCCGAAGGAGCACAGGTCTACCATGAGGTCATCATGTTCTACACAGACAAGTTGTCACGTGTTGCCAAGAACTCAGTGGGGCAGTTGCTTTCTCAGACTAAGGATGCTGGACTATGGGCTGAGCGTCTGCGACTTGGTGAGTCCACTCAAGTCCCTGCCCTGTCACTTCATAGCTCACCACCTTGAGTAAATTCCTGGGCCTCTAACCCTCACCTTCCTCCCTGGAACAGTTCAGGTGACAATAGTAACTCCTCACTAAGAAGGCTGAATTAAATGGCCTAATGTGTGGAGAGCACTTAGAACAATGTCTGCCTTTTAGTAAGCACTTTGCAAATGTTTGTTAATAAAATAAATGGCTTTGGGGAAAGGCTTTACCATTTTGTTGGCAGATGTGCCTGGAGTACTTAATATTACTTCAGTCATTCTTATGAATCTTAACTAATTCCGGTATCCTCAGGAGTAATCACAGAGAATAAATAATTTGTCCTTCCTTTGTATCTCAACCAGCACTACAGTGCGGTCCCCTTAGGGACATGGGTTGTGTCTTACTTCACCCTTTATGGCCTGGGTTTTATATTGGGCCCAGCACGTGGATGGCATTCAATAAACAGCTATCTAATTAATTTCACATTGTTTGGGGGTGACAGACTGCAATGCAGAAAGGAAGGAGAGACCGTCCTTTAAATAGAGTTTGTTTTGGCCCCGTCTGCCTACGGTTCAGAAAAGCGTAGTATCTTCTTGTTCCATTACATCACCCAGCCAATTAATCAACACTTGAACGAATCCCAAGACAGACCTTTCATTTTGTCTACTTATTAACTTTCATTATGGGCCATAGCTAAAGTGTAATTGTTAACAGGATGGATTATGCCGTAAAGTGGTTTTTTTTCCTATTACACCATTCCTTCACCAACCCCCTTATTAAAGTGTACCCAGGGTGATATATTATGTTAAGAAGGTTTAAAACATAAGGTGACAATGACCTTCCCTTTAATTAACTATGATAGAAACAAAGGTGAGAACAATGATGATGAAGCTTGGCTGAAAACCATAAATCACCCTCCACCTGGGCAGACAGGACACAGCTACAAAAATAACCTTGCGATTCACAGGTTAAGTGAGTGTTCCAATGTGCCGCCTACACGTTATTTATTTACATATAACTCCATTGTGCGACGGGTCACCAGAGGACGCTCACAGACCTGCAGAGAAGCCCCGCTGCTGCCCGCTAAGCTCCCATTTCAGAATGTATCTGCATGTTCACTTAAAAAAAAGTAGACCAAACGACTGGGTATTAATCTCCTATTAAAATCAGAGAGGGGAGCATGATTCCATATTATTGTGGTATAACTTGCATACAATAAAAATGCCCAGGTCTCAGGTGTTCTGGAAACGTGTTTTGACAGCTGTGCATATTGGAATAAGCACCGCCCCAAATAAATGTGGGTTCTTTTCATCACCCAGGTAATTCTCTAGGATTCCACATTCCTGCAATGCCCCAGTGTACAAGCCACTTTTCTGTCTTCTACAGACTTCTACAAGCATGCATTGCTTCTGCTCCTTCCTGGGTCCTACATGAATTAAAATATTCTCTCTATATTTCTGTAACTGTATGTAAGTCTCAACTACTATTCCTTCCTCCTTGATTCCAACTTTTGCATTCTGACCACCAATAATTACCAATATGCTTTGATTGTGGATTTGATCACTGTGTTAGTCTGGGTACATTCAGAGAAACAAATCCACAGAAATTCATGTATAAGAGAGAGTTTTATATAAAGTTTAAGTGCACATCAAGAAAACATACCAACCCAGTGTTGCCCAAGTCCACAAGTCCAACATTAACCCATTAACACATTATGTCCAACACCTGTCCACAAATTACTCCTCCATCTCACAAAACAGACACAGTGATGCCAACTGCAGAAGGAAAGCCAAATCAGTGAAGGTGTAAGCATCTCAGCGCTGGCAGGGGTCTCCACACGGCTGCTCCAGTACCCAGGACTGCATCAGAGTAGGTCCACATGGCTTCTCCTTGGGGATGTCTTGCAGGAAGTCAGCCTTGCAAGTGGAAGCAGGGAACTGCTAAGGCAGCTGCATCCTGGTGCGACCATCACAAAGCAAGAGATCCAAGAACTCGAAAGGCGAGGCTCACCGAGCCACTTATCCCTCTGCCCTTTAATTAATTCCACATGTGTTTATCGGCCAGGTTGGCACAATAAACTAGTTCAATCACTTTCAGACTGAAGAGGTTGGCAGGGTTTTTAAATTTCTGCGTCACTAGCTTTAGTGCTTGATAGATAAATTTGAGTAACAGTGGAATTGACTAGATTTCCTTGTACACAGATAGATACTGTTCTATCAAAGACCAATTGTATGTTGTGATACTACAAGCCCTTTCAGATGATGACTGTGATGTCATGCCTCTTCAATCTTGTTCTTGAGTTATGGATGACAAAGAATATTGAAAATACCATGGACAGTCAAAAGGATAAACAAATCTGTCTTAGAAGAAGTATATCCAGAATGTTCCTTAAAGGCAAGGAGGGCAAGACTGTCTCATGTACTTTGGAAAAGTTCTCAGGAGAAATAGTCCCTGGGGAAGAACATCACACTGATAATGTGGAGGATCATTGATAGAGGGGAAGGTTTCTAGGCAAGATGGATGGACACAGTGGCTGCACCAATGGGCTCAAACACAAGAACGATTTGCGGATGGCAGAGGACAGGGCAGTATTTCATTCCGTTTTACGTGGGGTTGCTATGGTTTGGAACTGAGTTAAAGGTACTTAGCAAGACGAATATATATAAATTACTTTGTGGATTTTTGTTGTTGTTATTTTTAATGGCCATTGGACAGGCATTGACCCTTGGTGACCTTTTCTCAGCAGAAGAGGATCTTGCTGGGTCCTGCACCATTGTCAAAGGCTTTGGTATGTTTGGTCCCATTGCTGCCGCTACTGTGTCCTCATTTGCATGGAGGGCTTCATTCTTCTTCCCTAGGCCTCTACTTCCCCTTTATCTAGTGATTAGTTTGTCATGATAACACGTTCCAAGTAAGTGAAGCAAAGCCTAACCAACCTCATTTATAAGGTAAGGTGACCAGACATCCCACTTTAGTAGGGGCAGTCCCAATTTTTTACAATTTGTCCCATGTCCCGTGGCATTTTAAAAAAGTCCCGATTTTTGGAAGAATGCACGACAAGCTAGGGATCAGCAGGAGAACGGGAAGGGATTATATATAATACATCATGCCATTCAAACAGCTGCTGATTTGTTGCCCGTAGATGTGGAAAGTATTGTTATTAAAATATATTGTTATTTCTATATATACACTGTGTACGTTGGAATGCTTAAAGAATTTTGTGAAACTGCGGAAGTCGAATATCATAAAAAACTTGGATACAGTAAAGCGCGCTGGTTAGCTCTTTTGCCAGCTGTCGAAAGAATTTTGAAAATATACGATCCTTTGAAATCCTACTTTCTATCATAGGATAAATGTCCTAGAATTTTAGAAGAGTTTTTTGAAAATGAATCTTCAAAAATTTGGCTAGAGTTTGTACATAGTCAAGCAACTCTTTCTCAAAATGCTATAAAACTTACTGAAGGTGACAAAAATTCGGTAATCAAAGTAGCAAATGAAGTTAATAATTTAAAATTTCAGTGTCAAGAGTGGTTAGAAAATAATTTTCTTCCATTAACTATCCATAATAGTATAAGCCAGCTAGAAGAACAAGGTGCAATAAATCGTGCAGATATCATGAATCACGTTAAAAAAGGGGGAACTGATTACAAGGATCCACATGTGACCTCTTCCCTGGGAGAGGGACAGCAGAGAAGGGGGGAAGGGAGACTCTGGATAGGGCAAGATATGACAAAACAACGATGTATAAATTACCAAGGGCATATGAGGGAGGGGGGAATGGAGAGGGAGGGGGGAAAAAAAGAGGACCTGATGCAAGGGGCTTAAGTGGAGAGCAAATGCCTTGAGAATGATTGGGGCAGGGAATGTATGGATGTGCTTTATACAATTGATGTATGTATATGTATGGATTGTGGTAAGAGTTGTATGAGTCCCTAATAAAATGTAAAAAAAAAAAAGAAAATGATTAGGGCAAAGAATGTACAGATGTGCTTTATACAATTGATGTATGTATATGTATGGACTGTGATAAGAGTTGTATGAGCCCCTAATAAATTGTTAAAATAAAAAAAATAATAAAAAGAAAAAAATGAAAAAAAAAGAATTGTATGAGCCCCTAATAAAATGTTTTAAAAAAAAAAGTTCTGTAGTAACTGCATAGATTATTTAGAAGAGTGGACAGTACATTACAATGATATTGAACATTTTCATTGGGTTACATTAAGACAAGAACTTAATTGGAGTGATGTGCAAAAATCATTCAATCATATTACTGAAAATTCCCCATATAGTAATATTTCCAAAAATGATCTTTTTAATGAGGTATCATTATTAAAAATATATACATTGATAAGGAAAAGGTTAAATCTTGGGCATCAGCAAAAATCACAATAGAGAGAAATGGTTAGAAACATTTCATCATTTTGAAACAAACCGTGCTCCACACAACAATGCACTAAAAATTGTGGAATACGCGCTGTCCTTACCAGGAACTAATGCTGTGACTGAGCGCATTTTTTTCTACGGTAAATGAAGTGTGGACATCAGAAAAATCACAATCAAGTGTTGAGACTTTGAAAGCCATTTTATGTGTGAAATATAGTTTAACAAATTCTTATGAAAAATTTCATGACCTTTTAAACAAGGACAGCAATCTACTAAAAAAATTCACTCAAATGAGAAATATGCCAAATAATACTATACATAATTTTTCATGTATTATATTTGTAAATTGTACTTATGTTGAAATTAAAAAATATTATGATACTATTTTTGCAGTCTATGAAAATTTTTGTTGCTCCATATTGACCAAATTTTAAATCAAGAACCCCTACCCCCCCCCCCCCAAAGTCAATAGTGTCCCATTTTACCAATGTTAAAATCTGGTCACCTTATTCTAAGGAGCACGTGAGTTGTAATTCCAATATTCACTCATTCACTCACTCACTCATTCACTCACTCACTCACTCACTCACTCACTCACTCACTCCTGACACTCAGACTCACAGTGGTGTTAAACCATAATAGTTAACCTTCAGAATACAATTCTGACCTTGGACAGCAATCAACCAGAGCATTTGAAACCCACATGACCTATTAGTGGAAATGGTCATCATAGTAACTTGCCTGGATCCCTGTCTTATTCTTGCTGCCTCCTAACCTACCCTCTATCCGCCCCCACTCCCCTCCAAAAGAGCCCTATGTTTCCCTATGTATGGATGACACAAAGGTTTTCTTTCAACGAGATATGACAGTTGGCAGAACTCAGTAGATATAGGCTGCGATTCTGGAGAATGATGAATAAGTTCAAATCCCTACTATCAGTAGTCTCAGAGCCATGGATTTAGTTCATGAACTTGTTGAAAATGAGCAGTTGAATTACCTGATTGAATTGCTCATGATTCTAATAGGATTAGAGAAACGCAGTGCTATGAAGTTCCTCCCACTGTTTTCCCAATGGCCCTGCTTCACTAAGGCAGCTAGGCCAGACGTCACACATAGGGCAAACCTATCTGTCTTAGAACTATGGCCAGGATGCTCTGTAGGATAGACTTCATGTTATATATTTTACACATGTTGTCAGGAGCAACCTGTCCTTGCAGAAGGAGGCAATGCCTGGTAGTGGAGGTACAGTGAAAGAGAGGAAGGCCCTTGAGGACATGGGGTAACAACGTGGCTGCAACAACAGGCTCACACACAGGAACAATCATAAGGGTGGCTCACGGACTGGGCGGTGTTTTATTCTTTTGTGTCTAGGTTTGCTATGGGTTGGAATCAACCCCACGGCACCTAGCATCTAACGACAAGAGACTTGTCCCCCTGGAAGTGGAATGGCTTCCTTGAATGCTATGTGCAGTCACCAGGACAACGGGATCCCAGAGCAAGTCTCTAGGACCAACACATCCCTCTTGGCAGAAACACAGCCAGAGTGCTTCTCAGAAGGGAGGTGGACTGTGGACGTGTCGGGAGGAACCAGTCCCTGGAAACATACTTCTTTCTTGGTAAAGTAGAAGGACAGAGAAAGAGAAGACCTCAGAAGAGATGTATTAATAAAGTAGTTGCAACAATGGGCTCAATAGGGAGGACGGTGCGGGACTGGGCAGTGTTTTACTCTGTTGTACACAGTGTCACTTAGAGTCGGAACTGCCTAACAACTTGTGTGGGAGCAACTGCTTCAAAGGAGGAGTTCAGTGCAAGTGCTGATGGTTTCTTGGAAGATGGGATGAGCTGGTCTGTACAGGGAGGAGTGGGGGCAGGGTGATAAACCCACTCTACCATTTCAGTTTCCATAGGTGCCTTCTTCTACAGTATACCCAGATCCTTGGAGACTTTACTTCTCATAACTATAGCCCACATGTTGGTCCACACTTCAGCCAATTAGCCATGTAAACCCTTAGATTCCTTCCTAATCCCACGAGATGATGCGTTGAATGTAAACTATCCATGCCAGGTACCACTATTAAGACATTGGTCTTGATTAAACTTCACATTCCTTGTACAATTCTTGCATACCCCTAAATCATTGACTAAATATGTGCAGAGTTTCCAGAGTACCCATTGTAGATTTGATGGAATCAGAAAGCATTGAGACTTCTCTGGGCTCAGAACATAGAATTTGAACAGAACGAGAAGAGGTCTGGCTGGGTAAATAGTAGGGCAGGCCAGCTGCCCAAGTTCACCATTTCCAACAACTGCACACACCCTTTATGGAGATGGGCATCGTAGTGTAGGGTAGAGGCTCCAGTTTGATATGAAAAGAACATACTGAGCATATTTTAATTTCTCTCTGGTGCATTCACTCTTCCATCACTTTAATGTAATATGGGAGGTGGTCGGGGAGGAAAATCTCTTGATAAACATAGACATTTACCTTCATCAAAATAAAGAAGTGCAACTGGATCTCCTAATGGTGGGATAACATGGTCAATAGCTAGCTCAGATGGTTGGCTTGTTTTAACTTCTCTCTGCAGAAAAGGAACAGGAAGACTTGTTCTATAGGTTGGAACCATTTCCACTGAATTCATCAAGCACCTCTTGCTGTACTACAGAGCCCTTGTCTTACATATATCCCTGTCTACCTCTCCGTGCTTATCAACCTGTTCTCTTGGGGCTGTGTATCTGGAGAATTCTTCTCTCATGGTTCTGAGCATCACTGTGGTTCTGTGTCTCTGTCTTTTGTTTGTTTGCTTTCTTCTAAAGGATTGTTTGTTTTCTTCTAAAGGATTTGTTTTATTTTTGCCTTCATTGTTACTAAGATTTTATACAGTAAAACATAGACCACAGGCCCACATGCAGTCCAGCAGGAGACTGTATCAGAGAGAAATCGAGACAATCTTTACTGGAGTTGAGAGAAAGACTTAGGCAGGAGAAGGCCCTGAGATGCTCACTCTCCCACAGAAATGGAGCCCTAAGAAGAAAAAACCCATGGATTAGAGCCAGTGTTACCCGAAGAAACTTCTATCTTCATGCTCTTCATGGTCAAGTTTGGGAGGGAGGTAGTGTCTGGACTTCTAGGGACATGGAAACTGTCTTGGGGATGAGTGGGTGACCATAGTAGACTTTAGAGTGACCTCTTGCTTCATTTTATTTCATTACATTCAACTTAATGTGTGCTTTCCTTCCCATTTAAGGTGTCCCAGGGTGGCTCAATAGAATCCTTGGTGTCTCCGTGGTCCTGTATGCCCATGGGGCAGTCTGACTCCTTAATGACCATGGCCTTGCAAACACTATGGAAGGTTCTGTCTTGTACTAGAGACACTCAGGGTCTTGGAATGGGCTCCAAGGCAGCAGTGTTTTGGTGGTATAAAGAGGCACCGTGGTGGCACAGCAGGTTAAGCGTGGGACTGCTGACCACAAGGCTGGCAGTTGAGACCTCTCTGTCACTCTGTGGGAGAAACGAGGTGGTGTCTGTGTCGCTGCAGGTTTGTGGTCTCAGAAATCCACTGGGCTGTTTCTGCTCTTTCCTATAGGCTCTCTGTGAATCAGAATACACACTGATGATCTGCGTTCGGCTTTGGGTTTGGTTTATCAGTTAAAGGGTAAGCTTCTAACCGAGGGGTTAGCAAGGCTTAAATCCACCAGGAAAAGTCAGAAAATTTAGTTCCAAAAGGTGACAGCCCTGAGAGCCCTGTGCTGCCCAATTCTAGTCTGCACCTCTGGACTTGGGGTTGATTCAAGGCACTTGATTTAGTTTCTACTATTTCTTTTATGTGTCACTTCCAGGAGGCTGACAAGGCTGAGCTGCGTGGTTCTCACAAGCTTGTCCTTCTAGGAGGGCAGTCCTCTGGAGAGATGTTGTTCTTCCAAAAGGCTTCTGGCGCCCACTCCAGTGACAGTGGACGGGTGAGGACTGGCCAGAGACCACGTTGCCTTGCTCCACCTGTTCAGCTGTACCTATCTGTCCTGAAGGGATAGCTGGCAAAGTTAGTGACATTTTCAGCTTTTGGTCCATGGGGATTCCTTGTGCATCATGAGGGTTTTGCAAGGTGTGCTAGGTGTGATGTCCCTCCCCATTCAGTGCTTCCATTTGCCTAGGTTTAGACATGAGCTTACTTTGTGGAATGCAAACCCGAAGGCCCCAGGCAGGAAGACCAGTGTCTTCAGGAACACAGACAAGGCGTGGTATCCTGCAAGCAGAGCTAGCAACAATTTATGCTGAATGCGGATTAAACAATGCTGATTTCATTCTACTTCCTATCAATATACATTATGAAGAAGGGGTGCAAATAAATTTGTATCTCAGTAGAAGGCTGTTTCCTTGTGAGCACTCCAAGGAGCTGAAATAATTTGGCTCTGTTTTATTTCGGTAAATGATTGTATCATGCATGTTGAGTGTGTGTGTGCATGTGCCCAGGGAAGTGAAAATGAGGATGGGTGCTACTATGTATAGAAGATCATTTATTTTAATCTTAAAGCAGGACCTTGGCATCTTTTATACAAAACTCAATACTCCTTGAATATGCATATGTGTAAAATCTATGTAATTGTGTGTGTACATTTATATTTGAAGCAATAAGTAGTCTGTGTAGGAACATGAAGGTGTGATTATGAGATTGCCTCTGTTAGAATCCACACTTTACTTATTTCACCTTCAGAGCTCACTCCGGGCAGCTTCTCTGTAGATCAGTATGGAGAGACAGGACCAGATTCTCATCCTCAGTGCTCCCTAGACATGTGGCTGACAGCACCGGCCATAGTACGTGCTCTGTGGTCAGTAATGTGACATGGAATAATGCATGGGAGAAGGAACGAATACAGCCTTTTGTCTAGGAGAACACAACAGCTCAAAGTGGAAGCTATACAACATTGAGAAGGATTCATGATACACCATGCTATGGGAAAAATATATAAAATGGTAAGACTAGTTTTAACTAGTAAATGAATTTTTATATATGCAAGGGGGCTTCAGAAATTCCATGGAAAAGTAGTATTAAAAATCAATAGATTTTTTTTCCACAAAGTGTTTAACCCCCCTGATGCACATATTATGTAAAGGAGCTTTTACTCAGCAGAGGGTTTCTCAGACCAGTGCACCACAGGGGCTGCTCAGCATTCTGTGGGAGAGCAGAAATTAAAGGAAAGAGCATTCCTGGTGGTGCTTTCAGGTAAGCCTTGAACTACTAACCAGTAAAAAGAAAATGTTTTGAAAAAGATGATGACAACATATGTACAGATATGTGTTGACACGTGGATATACATATGGATTGTGATAAGAGCTGTAAGAGCTCCCAATTTAAAAAAAGGGAGGGCATTTCTCTATCTATAGATAAGGACTGTGGCAAAGTTTTTTTTTTTTTTTAAGAGGAACCTAGTGAAACTTAGTGAGACTGTTGTTATTCTGAGGGGGATTCAGCCACTATAATCAAATAAAATGTGTCCACATGATTGACTGCAAAGCTAATTTTCTTTGTAAACTTTACCCATAACACAATATAACGTTTAAAAATAAAAGACAGTTCCATGGTTGAAACCCACCCGTCACTGTGCACAAGGCAGATGAGGCTGGCTGTTCCATAACGACTCCCCACGTCTCCCAACCCCGAGGCAGGGCTGCCCTGGAGGCACTGAGCTTTGCCTTTGGGTGCGTCTTTCCTTTTTGTAGTGGGGGTGCCTCACATAGCACACAATTGGGTCATTCCACTGTCTCAGGAATTTGGGGGCCTTCACCACCATCATCCATCTCAGAACTTTCCCTTCTGGTCCTCGCTCTCCGTAGCTCCCCATTTTGCCCCATCCTTCCTGGCCACGCTCCCAGGAATTGACCAGCCCAGTCACTGTCCCCGTCCATCTACCTACCCTGGGCTTCATGGACAGAAAAATCACATGAAATACAAACAGGAAGCAAACAAACAAGTGTAACTCAACAACCATGATGCAACAGCGGTGCAGATTACCACCGAGGACAAAACATAGACATGGCTCCGTGACCGAGCATGCCCGAAGGCTCGGAAGAGAAAGGGCTTTTAAAAGGGCTGGAGGGAAGGCAAATGATGAGATACTTTGTTTCAACAAACCTATATATGCTATCACCCATTTTACAACACTCTCTGTCTGATCGGCTTGTGGTATTTCTTACTACCAGATTCGGAGAACTGGCGAAGGCACCCCCCATGATCAGAATCAGGAGCAACAGGGACATCCAGGATTGCTGCCGACTTTCCCTGAGGGCAGTCCTGACGCCTACCGGCTCCCCTCCTTTCACTCGGAAAGGAGCTGGATTGAGAGTACCAAGGGACGTACGTGGGAAAGTCAAATGGCCCGCACAGAAACTTTATTTTTTGGCAGTTAATTGCTACTGCAACCCACCACGGCTCCCCCTCCCACTTTGGCTAATAAGGCGTGACAGATTGGAGCCTCCTGGAACACTCCTTGCACTAATAGCGTCATAAAGCCGCCCTCTAATGGTCACCTGCGGCTGGAGTTGCCAAGTAACTAACGGAGAGAAACTTGTGGCAGGCTTGCCTCCAGTAGCACGGATGGGGAAGTGTCTTTCGGATGGATTTCTGCCCAGCCTCTACTTACTGAGCTACCTGAGAACGGCGTTCAGTACCACGTAATGTGTAGTGCCTAACCACATCCGAGTGCATGCACTCAGATCTCTGCTGTGTTGAGATGACTGATGATCCCCATGCCGGTGGGCGTGGGGGGGTTGAGGAGAGGGAGTTCGGGGACCACTCCAGAGGTTAGTGCTGGAAAATAGTGCCTCTTCTGCATGTCATACTGAGGGTCAAATTCCGAATCACACTTTCCAGTCAAAATTACCTATTTGATCCTGGCATTCCCTCTGCTCCCTAGGCTCTTCTCGAGCGTCTTTAATACGATTCTGTGCATCATTGCACCGATAGATAGGAACCAAGGGACTCTGCAGATAGCATCATGAGAGAACAAGAAAAATCACCAGAAATAATTTAAAAAGGAATGTGTCCTAATCACCACTAACAGTAGAATACTCCTGGGTTTCTGAAGTGCATTCGCTGACCTCACATGCCAGGATCATTGAAATAATAATTCTGATGCCTTTTAAGGGAAAATGTCGTAGCTTCTTTCAGGATCAGCACCTCTTGAGAAAGTACAGGAGGCCAGTGTGTCTCCCTCTCTACTCCTTTTCGGAAGACAGTACGCTGTTTGCTCCTTTAACTTTAGTGAGAACTTGATACAATGATCAACCCATTCTTCATTAGCAGTTAGTGACCCAGCTCCCAAAGGAGTGCAGAAATTAGCCTTCAGGAGAGAAAACAAAAAACTATAAATGCACATGGAGTTGTTTAGGAGTGTTCTTCAAAGTCACGTTCTGATCCAATCAGTTACCTTCTTTTCTCATCAGGCAACGTCATCATGGCTGTCTCTTCTCAGCGCTGGGAGCCCGAATGCAAGACACCGCCTCAGGCCAAACGAGCTGGGAGGCTGTGGTTTTCGGACAAAATGGTGCCAGCCTGTGGGGCAATACACGGAGGACACCAATGGGTGTCTGGAAGTTATGGTTGTCTCCACACTGGCAGAGAGAGCGCTATCCTGTGACATTGACCTCCCCGTGTGGAGGTGCTCACCTCTGTTGCCCCCAGAGAAGCTCTTGCCTCCTCGGTGGTTTCCTGCCAGGTTTTCTGGCCCGCCCCTGAGGGATGCCTGGAGTCCTGCCCGAGGAGCAAGCACTGTTCTCGGCGGCCAAGCTTTCATTCCACAGGCCATGGCACTTACTAAAATCACTACCAGGAAGTAACTTAAGGATGGTTTTTCTAAAATATCAAAATAAGAAACATGAATGGTCAGGAGGGTCCCTTTGAGTACTTGAAAGGGGAAAGCAATCGCTTTGAGACAGAGAGGAAATGCTAAAGGAGGCAGCTCATTTGCAGATTCTTAAACTCTTTCGTTGTTTCATTTATTTATTCATTCATTCATTCACATAGCATTTGAAAAATTGTATAATAAGCTTTTCCTCAGTGGAACCGGTATCTTCTCGGCCCGTCTCTTTGGCAGTGGATCTGTAGAACAAGATGTACTTAAGGGGGGCGGGGGAGGGCAGGTGGGAGGAGGGCACTTGCCCTCCACTTCCAAATTTAAAACAGCACAAGAGCAAATGATCCTCCGACATGCTATGTCCAGAATAATATCCCTAATGCACATTCAGGTGATTTTCGCGAGACTGTGGTCAAGAGGCAAAAAGCCATCACTGGAAGTCCAGGGAGTGGAAGGGCAGAAAGGACACACCATTTCTTCCTCTTTCATATTTTCAGAACAGAAGCGAGTGAAAGGGAAACAATAGACTGTCTTCAGGTACGCAGGCCACTTCACTGGAAGCCCATTTGTTTCGACTCCCTACGAACCCACTAACAAGAACGCTTTCCACCTTGAGAAGCAGGAGTTATCCTATGTGTCCACGAGGTGCAGTGGCACCTCTCCCGGGCTCTCTGGGGTTAAATCAGCTCTGTCTGAACCCCCCTGGGGCTGCAGGCACAATTTTCACCCATCAAAGGCAGGGACATCCATTGCAGGCATGTCTAATGATAAATATTATTCCTTCATATTACTCTAATCCATTTTAGTCAGCGTTCAGATCAGAAATAAATGCAGGCCTGGGCTCCAGTCCTTAGAGACGGTGCTAATGGCACATTTTAGCGATTGAAATAAAAATAATCAGACATAATGACAGTATAATAAACATGCTGAATCATATTCTCACATTAGTGCTTATTAACCCACTTTCGGGCTAAATGGAAGCGATGGATGGCCTGGTGAGCTTGTGTGCTTTCTTTCCCGGGCCTGATTAACCCCCGGGAAGGGCTAGGTTCCGTCGGTAGTCGGTAGTCGAAGGGGCTGGCGA
Source organism: Tenrec ecaudatus (assembly GCF_050624435.1). Lineage (NCBI taxonomy): Eukaryota > Metazoa > Chordata > Mammalia > Afrosoricida > Tenrecidae > Tenrec > Tenrec ecaudatus. Next base: position 4,885,205 of record NC_134531.1, read on the forward strand.
TGGGGAGAAGATGGTGAGCAGCCGTGTTCTCGCTGCTCCGGGAAGCCCACCCAGGTGGGACAGGCAGAAAAGGAGGACCGGCTCTTCTGCTTCCAGCACAGCTGCAGTCGCAGCGGCAGCAGCGGCAGGCGGGCGTTTCCCCTGCTAAATTTAGGGAGGAGGAGCAGCACACCAGGAGGACCACAGATGAGAGTTGACTTAATCATCTCCTTCCTTTCTAATTGCCACCTACAACTTCCCGGGGAGCATTTCAAGGCTTATACTTTTCCATGGTTACGTACAGTCGTCAGTTCCATTTGTCAGTTTATCCACTGCTCTTGGCTAAATGGTGCCGCAGAGACGCAGAGACGTGAAGAATAGGCTGCTGTCTTTGTTAATTTGACTGAGAGCAAAGTTGGTAGGGCTGTATCAGCGAAGTGGGGCGATCCCACAGCAGGCTCTAAGGCAGGCTGCATGGAGCACACTTGGATAGAGGGAGAGTGTGGGTCCCATAGTCTCAGTAGCACAACTGGCACCAAATTCTCCTTAATTTTTAATGGACGATTGGGGTGGGGGCTGGAGGGGCAGGAGGTGTGTGTGTGTGTGTGTGTGTGTGTGTGTGTTATGAAATAATAGCCATTGCTCTTCCCTTAGGCAGGATGGAAGAGAATGATGGAAACCGCGCGCGTGCGTGTGTATGTACATTTGAGACATGACTGTGAATATATGTGTACCCGGTCCAGCGGAAGACTTAGAAATGCATGTGTAATGCATATTTCATTTTTGTCTCATTGGCAGTAATGGAGGGAGCTTTTTTATTGCCGTTGCTTCTTATTCTGATTTATTCATTTGAAAATGAAAATGTGATAAAAGGCTAATCAGAAAGGTATTGCTTTGTAAACAGCGAGATAATGAATTCCTATTATAAGAGTGCATAATTGAAAGCTGGTGCACCCGCCTGCTCTCCCTGACGTCTTCCACCAATTTCTACCGGAGTTTGTGCGTGTGCGCGCGTGCGCATGTGAGCCGTCAACTCACTTCTACCTACTTTTAAAGTCATTCCTTGACTCTTTCCCCGCAGCTGGTGGAAATTCTGCTGCAAAGTGCACGGACCGAAATAAATCTGATACGTGGGAAGGTTTTATAATGAGGCACTAATGAGTGTTCTGAGTCCAAAGGGAAGCATGTCACCGGGGTAATGTGGCCGAGGAGAACGTGCTAATGAGAAACTCCTCCGTACACAGCCCCCAGGCCCCTCTTCTCAGCCTGTCCCCGGCCCCCACCTGGACAACTCAAGGGAAGGGAGGCAGGAGCTGTCCTGTGAGCCCGGTGGGGGCTCCCTGGGTCAGCAAGCAGCGAGCCCTCCTGATCCTGAGACAGCGTCCCACGTGTGCAGAGCAAGAAAGCATGACACAGAGAGCCTTCCGCCGCCCCACAAAAACAGGGGCACGCCTTTGGGGACTTGGCTTCTCCCACCCTCGTTCCTCTGGTTGGACGTGTGCATCGCCTCGGTCCTTTCCCGACATCTTAGTTGCGAAAGAATTTCTTCACCTTCAAAAAGCTCTTGAGGTTCTTGCTTGCGGGGTAGATTTTCACTGTGTGCTGTTTAGGAAATCTCATCTGTTGCTTTTGTTCTGTTTTCACCCCTCACTTACGTCAGGAGGTCTTCTGAATGCGTTTCATTTTTTCCTCTTTGAAATCCATCAAGTGGGCCCTGAAGCAGCCAGCAGGACAAGAGCTTCCAACCCGACATCATCGTGTTTCTCCCTTAATCCCAATGCTCTTCAGCTTGCCGGGAAGCAATGATCCCTTCATTGAGAGGATTTGATTGCACCGGTTGGTAACTTTAAAACGAGATTGTGCGGCTGGCTGGAGGCTGGAAGCCCGAGCTCCATCGCCCACTCTGGAAGCAAGGACACGCGCACTCTGAGTTCTTTGGAGCCCGCTCTTCACGTGTCACCACCAATACCACTTTGCGTCAAAGAACATATGCTTCCGGTAGTGAAAACAAGGCTGTGTTTGGTGCCACTGGCTAGCTGTCCGACGGCTAACACGTGGATGGGCCTGGCGGGGCCGTCCCCCGGCCCCGGGCCCCCTTGCAGCCAGCACAAAAAGGGCAGGCGCAATTTTATCCCCATTCAATGAGCATCTCACAGTCATTCCCGCTGGCGAATATTTAGCTGCTCTTCCATTGTTCTCCTGACAAACGGGGAATGTCCTCCATTTGCAGTGTTTGACCTTGACTAATTAGGTAGAAGTGGTGCAGCTGTCCCCTCTCTTTACTAAGTGCTTTCTCCCCGGAACACGCGGGCCACTTCTCGAGGCCACGGTGGGCGCCCCGTCCCTTTGAGGACTTCATCCCTGCGCACACAATGCCGCGCTGTGCTGTGCCGTTTGCCTCTTCCGCGCCCTCTGCAACCAAATGTGCGCCCAGCATTGCTATTCATGCAAAACAAAAACCCCCAAAACGCTATCTACAACGTCTTGCTAAATAAGGAAAAGAAAAGAGCAGAAACATTTTAAACACGTTTCATAGTTTTGCTATGGATTTTCCTTCTTGGTTTTAGGCGTCACTGGAGAGTGGCATGGGCGCTTTTTCTGGAAGGCTATGATTAACCATCACGCAGCTGATCACAAAGACAGGTGACAGATGTAGAGGCAGACTCCTACTGGTGCCACACAACTCAAGGGGAGGCGGCCTGAGCTCATTTTCGTGATTATCTCAACATATATGTCAAGTACGGATCCCAGCCCCCAACCATAGGCTCGGGTGGAATAAATGCTTCTTATTTCAGAAGCATAGATAGGTGTTTGTGCCTTTGTTTGCTTATTTACAGAGGAGCCCTTGAGGGATTCCTTTTATCAGAATAATCAATTTCCATATAAAGCTTATTGACGGAAAGGGCAGGTGTATTTTTAACTTTTCTTGTTAAAAAAGTAAACTAATGAGAGTATTTTATATGATGAAACTTGAGCAGAGGAAAATTTGTCATTGCTAAAAGTGTAGAAGGCAATACACAGGCATAGATTTAATCTAATTCTAAAAGTAATGCAATCACTAATTAGGTGAGAGTTTAGTGATCAAGGTGTTGGGTGGGTGAACGGACACGGGTTTTGAGCATAGGCAAGAGGCCGTTTGCAGGCTTCTGCCCATTTTCCTAGCCTCACTTGATAGGACTGTGGCTGGCTGTGCACACCCCGGGGTACAGGTAGTGGTGGGACAGGACAGTCCTGTGTGTAAAGCACACCTTGTCTGCACCCCTGCTAGCACCAGTTCACGCAGACCTTGCCCTGTGTTTGCAGACTGGAAACATTTTCAATCACACTGCCTTTACCTGGAAGAATATGCAAGGAAAGAGAGCATTTTTAAAATAATAAGAATTAGAAAGAAAAAAAGACAATTGACAAAATAAAATATGGATAGTGGAATTGTATCCTTTATAATAAGGATTTGGGTCCTGAGATTCTGGTAGGGGGTGGGAAGCAAACGTTCAACATTTTATATGTTTTATGAGTAACATATAATAATCAGTTTCCAATTGTGTAAGACTTCGAACATAAACAAAAATCTTCAGAAGAAGCCTGTGCTTGACGTTAAGGAAAATAAAATGTATCCATGGCAAAGAAATAATAAGAAAGGGTGGATGAAAAAAGAGGCATCTGGTCTTGTTTATAGGGGAAAAAGAATGTTTTTAATACTTTTATAGACAAACAACCAAAAAGATGAATTATCCTTGTGAATCAAATTTACTAAAACATCCTGTAGAAAACTTTAAAAATCTAGATATTGGTAAATATTGAAACCCCTTCTTTCAGATGAGCTTTTTCCACAGAAATATTCTTCCTATCCTTATGTTGCTTGTGGTAGTGAGCTGCCTTCAAGTCAGTTACCACTCCAGGTGCCCCGTTGTACAACCTAAGAAAAGCACTGGGGGGTCCGGTGCCATCCTTCCCATCCTGGTTATGTGTCAGTTCATTGTGGTAGCAACTGGGTCCAGCAATCCTGTCCAGAGTCTTCCTCCTTTGGGCTGACCTTCAACTTTTCCAAGCACAGTGTTCTTTCCCACGGATCTGTCCCTACTGAAAACATGTCCAAAATACTTGAGATAAAGGCTCCCTGTTCTAGCTTCTGCAGAATATTCCAGCCGTTCTTATAGGTCAAATCAGTAGTCCAAGGTGTGTTCATTATTCTTTGCCAACATCATCCATTCGTATTGCATCTTCCTTTTAAAATTGCCCAGCATGCGGAAGCGAGGTGACTGAAAATCACATGGCTGTGTCAGGCATTGAGCACACCCTAGTCTTCAAAGTGACGTCTTTGCTTATTTAACCCTTTACAGGGGGTTTTGTGCAGTACGTTCTCCCAGTTCAATACCTAGTTTGATTTCTTGACTGATGTTTCCAAGGGCATGGAAATCCAAGTAAAATTAAATTCTTGACAAATTCATTTTTTTATCATGATGCTGCTTATTGGTCCATTTAGGAGGATTATTTATTTCTTTATGTTGAGTGTCATTTATACTAAAGAAGACTGAAGTCTGATCTTTATTTAGGCATTGACATTTTGTTTTGATTTTTGAGACAAGACAATATTTCTTCTTCCTCTTTAGGATTGAGTGGGATATTTTGTATGAAATAAGAGCCACAATCCAACAGATTTTCATTATCTTTGGGAGAGCTATAACTCAGTTTGGTTAGATACTAAATCCTTTCATGGTCTGTCTTCATTTTGTACCTATTGGTTTTTCTATAGAAAGAATATAATTGTATTCTCCCCACCCATCCTTCACAGTAATATGTCTAAAAGCAGGTTCTGACCAAGGTCATGGATGAAGTGACATTATGCAGATTACATACATACCTGCATGTTATGAATAATTTCCCTTTTCCACAATTGAAGGAATACTGCTTACTTTGATTGATGTAATGCTTATAGCACTGATTATCAAACAATAGAAATAACACCAACAGCAAACCTCACGGCCATTGAGTCAATGCCAACACAGAGTGACCCTATAGAATGGGGCCAAATTGCCCTCTGTGAATTTTTGAGATTGTCATTCTTAATGGGAGGAGAAAACCCTGTCTTTCTCTCAAGGATTTGATGCTGGTTTCAAACTCCTGACCTTGCAGTTAGCACGACATATAACAATTATACCACCAGGGAGCCTTATTGATCATGATAAAATATGCCAATATTTTAGAGAACATAAACTTGGTTCTAGGGAAAAGTCATGGAAGTTTTCTGTATGATTAGACAGAGTTGTAATACATTATATCCAAGAAACCAACAACAATGAAAAGGGCCCTTCCATTGTTTTGTGTACAGGGCTTTCTGATTTTGTTTTTCTGAGTTGTAAGCTGGCATTGCTTATTTCAGTGGAGTTCAGAGAGAGTCCAATCCAGAGTGAGAAGTAGCACTAGGGTCACGATGTCACGATAGGTGTGTGTGTGTGTGTGTGTGTGTGTGTGTGTGCGCGCGCGCACGCGGGGTGGTGGTGGGGGGGGGTGGTGGTGGTGAGGATCCTCCAGGAACCAGGAGAACAGTGCATGATCCATTGGTGCTCTACTGTACCCTGGTTGACTCATCCCTTTGCTGCGACCCTTCTGTGGGGGATGATCCACTGTCTAAAGATGGGCTTTGGGTCTCTGCTTCGAACTTCCTCATTCTCAAATCCGTGTTTTGGTTTGTTTGTTATGAATCTTCTGATGCCTGTTCCTTGATCCCGATGACACCTTCTGATTGCACCGGCTGGTGTGCTTCTTCTGTCTTCACAACACACGGATTCCAGGAACAGGAGAGGGAATAGCAATACCAAAGGGGTAGGAAGAAAGCGGGAGAGATGGGGAGGAAAGAGGAACCAATTGCAATGATTGGCACATAAACACACACCCATCCTGGGGGAAGAATAACAGAAACCATGGGGGAAGAAAGACAGTGGTCAGTGTGAGTTATGAAAACAGTAATAATTTATCATCTATCAAGGGGTCATGAGGGTGGGGGGGAGGAAAAAAGAGGAGCTGATACCAAGGGCTCAATAGAAAGTAAATGTCTAGAAAAGAATGATGGCAGCATATGTACAAATATGCCCGATACAATTGATGTATGGATTGTAATAAGAGTGGTAAGAGCCCTCAAAAAAGTGACCTTTATTTAAAAAGGGGGGAAGAGAAAATATTCTCTTATTTTAGAAGGAAGATTAAATTATTAAAATTTCAAAACATAGAAAAAGTGACGTAGCCTATTTAAATATGTTCTATAACATTCAATATGTAAGTATATTTATCCCCAAATATGTTTATGTCATTTGTTTTATAACAAATAAATAAATGATATTTCTGGAAATATAGAAAAAAGAAAGTGTTCAATTGAAATAAACTATCGGGGTAGGGTATTTGGAGTCTCCTGCTAAGGATTGGATACAACTGCAATTAAACATTTATAGGACTCCACTGCTTAGTCAGTTCGTCTACAAATAGCCTGGAACAACCTGAGGGGGAAAGCACAGTAAAGTCTTGACTAGCGTGGACCTCTTTCAGTTGCATTTCTACAACCTGAAGCACCGGCACTAATGGCAATAGTCACGATGTTTGGCTGTACATTTAAAATGTGGCCACATGTTTCAAGAAATAGCCAATTCAGAACGCTTACCTTTAAGCAAAATTTTATATGTAGTATTTTATAAACCTGATGGCTATCTCTGATGGTTAGGGAAAGGCATCCAGGAATAGAGATCCCAGCCGATTGCCTGGCAAAATTTGTCGAGGACTTGGGAATATACCAGCCACTCAGAACTAACTCACTGCCAATAATTCGATGCTTACTGACAGTGACCCGATAGGACAACATAGATTTCTCTGTGAGTTTCTGAGACTGTAACTCTTCATGGGAGTAGAAAATCCCATCTTTCTTCCTAGGAGTTCCTGGTGGTTCAGAACTGCTGACCTTCTGGTTTGTAGCCCTACTTGTAACCACTACAACACCAGGGGTCCTTCCCAAATCTCAAACCAAGCTTCCTTTTCCTCTCTAGTACATTCTGACTCATGGCAACCTATAACACTGACTGCTAGGGACGGAGAGGCTCCAGTCGTCACACCGTAAGAATAAGCACCACAATGATTAGTCGAGAGTCTGAAGTCGACAGTGGTTTCCAATCAACACCCACAGAAGCAGAAGTCCGTTTGTAAATGGTGCATTGCATTGGGCAAATCTTCTGCAGAAGACCTCTTGAAGGTGTTACAACCAAAGGCGTCACTTTGAGGATATGTCTCAAATTATGGGATTTTCAATCACCTCATGCAAATACTTATGAAAGCTGGACAATGAATACAAAAGGCCAACGTGGAATAGTTGCATATGAATCATGGTATCGAGCCTAAGGAGCCCTGCCTGCCCTATTGGGCAAGCACTTGATGGCGTTCAAACCCTCTGGACACTTTGAGAGAGAAAGATGAGGCTGTCTGCTCCTATAAAGATTTATAAAGTCTCAAAACTCCTCTATCGGGTCATTATGAGCTGGAATCAACTCAAAGGCAAGTTTGGTTGTGGTTTTTCCAGAATAATAAACACATCTACCTTAAAGAACACAACACAAATGATCCTTAGAAGCAAGGATGGCAAAACATTGTCTTACTTTGGACAAGTTATCAGTAGGGAACAGTCCCTAGGGGTGAACATCGGCCTAAATAAAGCAGAAACTCAGGAAGGAGGAGAAATGCCCTCAAGGAGAAGGGCTGCGGCAATGGGCTCAACAGAGTCAAGGTTTCAAGGCTCCTGCAGGGCAAGGCTGTGTTTCATTCGCTGGCACACTGGGTCCCTCTGAGTTCTAGCAGCTCAAAAACACGTCGCCACTGAATGGGAACTCTTTTTTGGAGGCAGACTTCCACATCCTCTCCCATGGTGATCGGTCTGAATCTTTCCATTATGACATTGCACCAGCAGAATGCAATGGCGTATAGCCAATGCAATGGCATATATCCAAGTCCATTGTCTCTGACTCCATGCTGGTTTGTCTAGGTCCTATGACATGGAGTGTAAGCACCTTTGGGGTTTTCAAGGCTGCTATCTTTACGGCAGCATGTAGCCACATGTTTCTCTGGAGGGGTAGCTGGTGAGTGCCAACAGTTGGCCTTTCTGTTAGCAGCTAGATGCTTTAGCCAGTGCATCACCAGGGTCTCTGTACAGAGTAATGGATAAGAGACCAAAAGCGAGGTACAGAAATGGCCTTCTTATAGGCTGAAGAGGGAAGACATGCTAAATTGTTTCCTGTGATTGTGAGAGATCAGATCCTGCCATTTCTTGTTAGGTGATGCCACGAACATCTGTGTTTTGAAAAGTAGCAATCTCTCAGAAAAGAGAGGGCACTGGAGGCTCTGTTTTGACCCGTGCTGAGGCAAATGGCCTGCACTTGACTGAAGTTCTGCCCACGAGCTGCAGAAGGGAGCAAATGCTCTCTGTTGAGGAAGCTGGTTTGCCTTGGAGAGAGGAAGGGTGGGGGAGGGGTGTCTACCCACCAAAGTGGCAAGTATCTCCCCAAGACATTCCTCAGTTCCAAGAAGACATGAGCATTTCTCACATGCATATTCCCACGACACCTTTCACAGACTCCTCTCCTATCACCCTTGAAATCTGTACTGATTTTTCATTCTTTTCCTCCAGGGTCTCTGATCCTGGAGGGAAACCTGCATCCCTTTCTCGAACCCAAGATGCATTGCCATTAGATGGTAAGCCAGTGGATAGTGCCTACGTGGATGAAGTCAATATGGATGTGCGTATTTGTGTTTCTAGGTATGTGCCCAAGGCCAGACCAATGGTCATAACAGAGCAGGAATGCAGGTCCAAGGCCTTACCCTCAGCATGTCTTATGTAGACCGCCAATCAGCACCTCGCCCACCACCATGAGAAGAATACTTTCCATTGCAACCTTGTATTTTGTGCTAATACAGCTCACTTGAAGGTCTAGAATTGAATTAAAGGATCTAGTTTTAATAGAGAAAAAATTCTCATCTGCAACATTCAGTTTTAAGACTTTTGTGTAAATGGTGGTGTTGGTGAAGATTATTAAACATTCATGGGCGGCCAGGAGTCAAACCATGTCTCTTGAAAGAGGATACCCAGATACTTTTTATAAGTAAAGAGTCTGAGACTTCATTTCATCTGCTTTGATACCGTCTTCTTCCCTGGGCGGTTTTGAGAATGAAATATTTGATCACTTCTTAGTGTAATCCTTACATGCTCTAAAGGAATTATTTTAAAAACTCATACAAAAGTGAAACTTTTCAGTCATTTAATAGTAAATCTTTACCTCAGCTTCCTCGTAGGTTTGGATACCCACAAGAGGAGCCTGGTAATATAAACATTTAGAAGGCCAGGCCATCCCTTGTGTGTCAATGCGAAGTGTGTGTCAATACGTTTTCAATGACTAATCTTTTAGAACAGCACCAGGCCTTCCCTCTGAGGAATCTCTGGGTGCATTCATGCTGTCAGTCTTGGGGCCAGTAGTTAAGCTCTTCAATGTTTGTACCACCCAGTGACTCCCCCAGAATCCCACAGGCATCAGGACATTGCCTTCACAGTCCTGAGAGCTTGTGGGGGAATCATACATCTGGTCTACTCTATGGTGGCTCCTGGAATATTTCCAGACTCCCTTAGCTTCAGTATCCAGAACCTTCCCTCCTCCACCCCCACTCCCTAAGCTCTGGCCCACAACCAGGAACCATTGTTTTTGAATATAAACAAGCCTTTATTCAGGTGACTAAACATAGCATAAACTCTGCCAACCACTCAAACCACAGGTCGCCTACGTGCCTCTTCTGTAGAAATATGTCCACACCCAGGAGGGAGAGGAGACTGTGTGGTTCCCCTAGCACTCTGCACACAAACACTGGTCGGTGTCATTCTGCTCGATTAGCACCTGGAGCCTTGCACGCATAAGCGCATGCACACACACCAACATGGAAGTTGATAAGTTGGTTGACCTGGGCAAGTGCTTTCACAAGGAAGTTGGATAATTAAGGAATTTATTGGAAAATATAAGTGTTATTTACCCGCGAAACTGAGCAATGGTAAGAAACTAGACCACAACGTCCAGGTAGGGGATAACTAGGGATTTTTGCAGGAAATTGATTTTTTCCCTTTCAGCATCTTATTTTTTAAAATGTTCACTCAGCACACGACACCTAGAATGAATGGAGACATCTTCTATTTTTATTTATGAAATAATCTCTATTTCTGTAAAATTAGTCTATATTCCCCCCCAAATCTGAACACACCTAAAATAACTATTAAATCTGTGCCCAGATTCTATTGCTGAAAAACTTATTTGGGGGTGTAGCTAACAGATAGCTTAGCCCAGTATATAAACCTCACAGTGGAACTGATGTGGGGGCTACACCTGATCCCTTCCAGTTCCCAAAGCTGATTGCCACAAGGCAGGGGACAAATATGCACCTACCCACCCATCCTTCTTAATGCTGTTCTGACACCAACTATTTCTCCTGTGGAGCTCTGTCTCCTGTGCACTCTACTTCTCTGCGAAGGCCAGACAGATCTCACAGAAGATACTCATTATGATGGGGTTTCTTGGGGAAGTTGTCAGATTATAATTCATGAAAGAACTGCTCAGGCTATAGTTGTTCATTCAGACAGTTTCTCCTTTGTTGTGCCCATGGTCAGATGTCTCTGGTCCTCAGACTATTTGTTCGGTCCACTGTCTTCCTCAAGTTACGTTAGAAAGCTCTTTTAGGGACACCAATAAATGTCTAAAGGGTGTCTCCCTCTATTGTTCACCTCAACCTGAAGTCACTCAACTATGGTTCCATGGATTAGCCGGCCCAGCTCTCCCAATTAAGTGCCCAGAGGCACCCCATTCCACAAGTCAGCCTCCTGCTTCAACGCACTCACCTTTGCTTGCTTGGTGGATGGCTTCTTGTTCTGCTACTGCTCCTCTGCCCATCCTCTGCTGTCCACTCTGAGTCCTGGGTGAAGGAAGTTATGTGCAGGTATTTTGGTGTCCAAAGGACACACTCTCATGCTGGCTCTTCTCTCCAGCTGGTAGTGAGATCTCTCCCATGCTTCTTTGATGGCTCTCTTTACACCCACCAAGGTGTCAATCACTCATAGCTGAATCATGTAATCTAATCAGTATCTCCCTCCATCCTCTTACCAGAACTATCAGGAAAAAAGTCCTTTGGTGGAAGTAACAAAAACTATGGCTAGAAGAGTGATCTCGGTAATTCAATATTTTGAATTCATGTGTAGTTATTGTGGTAGTTACATAATCTCCTGTCAACTTAAGCAAAGAGGTGGAGTCTAGCCTGTCAATCGGGTCACAGTTGATGACCTCATTTGGAGGCACTGCAGAGATAAAAAGCTCACTAGAAGCCAGACCAACTCTCTCTGCCTTCCTTGTCCTGCTGTTGAGACGCTCAGAGAGCTGGAGCAGACATGTGGAGACCCATGCCAATGTTGAGATGCTTCCACTGCCACTATATCCACAAGATCTTCTACCCCCTGGCCTGTGATCTTTCTGCATTCAGCATCATTGCATGTGCTGTGTGAGTCTAAAGAAGAACTTAGGGACTAGTATAAGACATATGGACTAATATGGGCTTATGGACTTTATCTGGACTGGGATGGGATGTTTTCTCAATATACAATTGCCTTTTTATATAAAGTTCTCTCTTACACTCATACGAGTCTCCCTCAATTTGTTTCACTAGCCTACCCAGATTAACACAGATATTGCTACAGATTTTCATAATGATTCCTTTCTCTATTCATTTCTCACGTTTGGAGATACAAACCAATTACCTGGGATACTCCAATATGGTCTTAGGAGAGACCCATCCAAAGTGCCCACCTCCCTCCAAGAAGTAGAGCTCTCCATGGATGGAGTTGCATGAAGATCAGGATATTTTTTAATTGAACCTCTCCTTTGGCATATAATGCACCAAAATTGAAAGGTACAGTCACCTTGCTCATCTCTCATGACATCCCCAAATAAATGTTGACTTCCCCACCTGGCAGGTGCCCCTCCATTAGCAAGAGAAGCCAACTGCTCTAGAAGGACTTGTGAGTTTCACATTCTCAGCTCTGAAATCTTCCAGAAAAGAAGTAGTTTCAGCTAAAATAATCTTGGGAAATTTTTCTGTGGGACTTGCCTAGACTTCTAGAGCTGAAACACGCTTGAAGAAGATGGAACTATTTCCAGTGAGAGGCCTGGAGTGGCCAAGTTCAGGGTAGGTGAGGATACTTCCAAAACACAGCGATTCCTAGGAGAAGGGTCCACTGCTAGGGCCAGTGTTCGTGCTTCAAGGGACACACTGACGCTCCTTGCTCCTTGGAAGTGGGGAAGCTGAGATTTTCTGGACATGTTTAAGTAGAGAGCAGACCCTGCAGAAGGACATCATGCTTGCCACAGTGGAGGGAGGGAGGGAGAGAGGGAGGGAGGGAGGGAGAAAGAGAGAGAGAGAGAGAGAGAGAGAGAGAGAGAGAGAGAGAGAGAGAGAGGGGCCCCTCAATGAGATGCCTTGACACAGTGGCTGCAACAATGTCAATGAAGAACAATTGAGATGGTGGCCCAGGACCAGTTGGTGTTCAGTTTGGGTCTGCACAGAGCCACTATGATTCAGACCTGACTGGCCAGCCCTGAACAATCACAACCACATGGGGTCAACACCCCCACCATCTGGAACTTTAATCTTCTGAGAGACAGTCACTCAGTTTTGAGCTGGGCAGAGCTATTAAGCACTGCTGCTCTGCGCAGGTGACCAATATAAAGAACCCAGAGACTACCAGTGAGGGCACAGATTGCTAAAATCATGAGGATGGGATGAAGACTGAAGACCACACCAACCCATTGCTCACCACCAAATACTGACGCCTGCATGTCCAAGAGAACACAGCCCAGGTATCCCATAGCACGTCCAGGATGGCAAACCTTCCAGAAGCAGGCTGCCCATCTCCTCCTGCAGAGCAGCTGATGGCAGGGCGAAGCCACTGACCTCGGGCTACCAGCCGAGCCCCTCCGAGCTGTGCGACAGGCCTCCTTGATGGGGGTTCAAGATGGGGTCACTTGTCTTGAACATAATTTCCATGATTAAGTTTTCGCAATTGCATTTTCAGCAGGGGCTGTGTTAAGCCCTACCAACTTAAAAGATTTCAAGTCTTGGCAACCCAGAGGAAGCTGTTCTCCTCTGTCCCACAGGCTTGCTATGCATTGGAATGCAGGTGTCAATAGTGGCAACTTCAGTCTGGATTGATTACCAACCAGTTAACTGCACTGGATGGTTCCAAATGCCTGTGGAAATCAGGATTTTCTGACATTTTCCATCACATATAATAGTGTAGTAATGAGAGGACACTTTGTATGGAACTAACCCCAAAAGGAACTTCCATCAAAAATGTTTTCTTTCTTTCTTTTTTATGTATTCATTTGATTGGGGGCTTGTACAACTCTTATCACAATCCATCCATCCATCCATTGTGTCAAGCACATTTGTACATTTGTTTCTCTCATCATTCTCAAAAAATTTGCTTTCTGCTTGAGCCCTTGGTATCTGCTCCTCGTTTTTTTCCTGTCCCTCAAGAATGTTTTCTGATGTGTTCATTTCTCTCTTCTACATAAATCCTATTTCCTTTTTATTTTTAAATTTTAATCATTTTATAGGGAGTTCTTATAAATATCATACGATTCCATACTTCAATCACATGAAGCATAATTGTTTAATTGCTATCACAATCGATTTCAAAACATTTTTCTTTCTTTTTGAACTCCTTGATAGCAACTTCCTTTATCCCCTCTCTCCCCCACCCTACACCCAAGGGACCATTTTCCCCCCTATAATATATATTTTTGTGAGTGCCATATCTTACACAATCCAATATATCCATTCATATACAATTCTACTGTTCAATCCCACCAAGTGGTGTTACACAGTCGCCAATGCTATCAGCTCCTTATCAAACCATTTCCATCAAGTCAGTTCAGACTTAAGACTTCCATCACTTCATAGGGCTTTCAGTAGCTGAGGTTTTAGAAGCAGATCACCAGGCATTTATTCTGCCGCACCTCTGAGTATATTGATGCAGGAAGCTGTGTAAACCAGATTCAAAAGAGCTGAGCACACACAGGCTCCTTAAAGTACCCCGATTTTACTTTTTGTTAAATTTTATTAAAAAGACCCAAAATAGGTCCTAGCCCGAGCTACCGTCTGACGCCGCCGCCACCGTCCTGCGCTATGCCGTCTGAGAAGACCTTCAAGCAGCGCCGCTCATTCGAACAAAGAGTGGAAGATGTCCGGCTTATCTGAGAACAACATCCTACTAAAATCCCGGTGATAATAGAAAGATACAAGGGTGAGAAGCAGCTTCCTGTGCTGGAGAAAACCAAGTTCCTCGTCCCCGATCACGTCAACATGAGCGAGCTCATCAAAATCATACGAAGGCGCCTGCAGCTGAACGTCAACCAGGCCTTCTTCCCGCTGGTTCGCGGCCACCGCATGGGGAGCGTGTCCACGCCCATTTCTGAGTGTACGAGAGCGAGCGGGATGAAGACGGCTTCCTGCACATGGTCTACGCCCCCCAGGAGACGTTTGGCATGAAGCCGGCTGCTTAAGACCGACCAAACCATCTCCAGAATTGTCACCCTTACTAAGGGGCGGGGAAGGAAAGGGATGTTAGCGCGGGTCGATCAGTCAGCCCCTCTAAGCACAGGCCCTCACCGCTGCGGTGTCCCGCCCACTGGGAGTTGTAGCGTGTTTCCCTCGCGCAGTGCGCGTCCTCAGCTTCAGCAGGCTATTCTTATTTAACCCAGATGTTAGGTTTACAAATAAAGTGTTTTGCATTTTAAGTTGCCAATAAAATAGACATTGGAGTTTTTAAAAAAGACCCAAAACAATAACAATAATAACTAAATAGCCCCTGTGCCATCCAGTCAAATCTGATTCATAGCCATGTATTATAGGGTTTCTGTAGCTAAATATTTTCAGGAGCTGACAGCCTTGTCTTTCCCCTACAGAATGGTTGGTTAGTTTGAAAAACCGACCTTGTGGTTAGCAGCTGAAAATGCAAGCCACAGCTTCTAGAACATTGTGTAGAGCACTCACGTATGATCTTGCAATTCACTGTCTTCCTTCACTAGACTTTCAGTGCCCAAAGGGCAGAGAGTTCCAGCCTTCTGATCAGAGATGCATCCCAAGCACCTGCCACTTCCTTCAGGAAGGGACCTCCACACATATTTATCGAGGAAAAGGAGCCTCATCAGTTATGTCCCTTGTTTTTTCTAGGCTACAAAGTATGGGTTCTGAACGTAACCAGGGGTTACTGCGTGGTTCAAAATCAGGAGAGGTGTGCATCGGTGCTGTATTTTCTCACTATACACAGTCCATCTGAGAAGCTGGAGTGTGTGAAGAAGAATGTAGAGCCAGGATCAGAGGAAGGCTCACTGACACTCTGCTGTATGCAGATGGTCCCATCTTGCTGGATGCAGTTCAGAACTCGAGGCTCTTGCTGACAAAGACAAGGGATTCCAGCCTTCACTATGCACTGTGGCTCAGCGCGAAGGAGACCGCGATTCACTCGTGTGCACACATCACGGTGAATGGAGAGCAGCCTAAAGTTGCCAAGGTTTTTTTTTTTAATGGATTCACAATTAATACTCAAGGAAGCAGCAGTCAAGAGGTCAAAGGATAACTTGCATTGGGTAAATCTGCTGTGCATGACTTCTGTAAAGTGTTGAAAATAAGGATGATGTCATTTTGAGGACGAAGGTGTGCCTGATCCAAGCCATGGTATCTTCAATTGCTTCCTATGCATGTGAGAGTTGGGTATGAATAAGAGAAATATAAAAACAGTAGATGCATTTGAATTATGATTCTAGCAAAGAATATTGAAGAGTACCATGAGCTGTTAAAAGAACAAGAGAAAGTATCTTGGAAGAAGTTCAATCAGAATGCTCCTTAGAGGCAAGGGTGGCAAGACTTCTTCCCAAGTACTTTGGACATGTTGTCAGGAGAGACCAGTCAATTTAGAAGGCCACCATGCTTGGTAAAGTAAAGGGGCAGCAGAGAAGAGGAAGCCCCTTGGCAAGGTAGATTGACATAGTGGCAGCAACAATGGGCTCAACCATCTGAAAAATGGTGAGGATGGGGTAGTGGGGTAGGAGCGGGCAGTGTTGTGTTCAGTTTTGCATAGGGTCGTTATGAGCTGGAACCAACTTGATGGGACCTAACAACAAGAACAAGAATATGGGGATTGCATCTGATGATGCAGGAAAGCAGTGTAAGATGGAAACTTTCAGGGGAAGGAGAAATCAAAGATTTCCCACGAAAACTGACAATAGAAGTGTTTCACAGGCCGCAGGCTATGAAGGCCCAAAAATGTGTGAGACCCAGAACAACAGGGAGATGCTGGCAAGGTCGAGCGCTCTCAGATTTCACTGCACAGATAACGATGCTGCTGTAAAGAAAGCACAAAGGGTGAGAATTATAGGCTGAAGACTCTGTGGTCTTCCTTTGATCGTCCTTGTCCGTGATCTGATGGAACAACTGTGATGTCGTTGCATGCAAACCTGAGCTAGAGTACTTGTTTCACATCTATCCGTGCTCATCCTACGACTTGCCAAAGGCTGCACAGTTCCCTGAAAGGAATCTAGCATCCTCAGAGCACACGCAGTAAGTGCAAGGATGCCAATGGAAAGGATGGCTCTTCGGTCAACATACTTCCTGCAAGAAAGGCCTATTGGAGTGCTCCCGAAGCACAGTGACCATGGAAGGTGTGTGGAGCTCTTCGACTAGAACGCACACGGATTTAACGTGAGCAGGAAGTGACCGGATGGCAACTGGGTTGGTTGGGTTTTTGCTTTGGTTTGATGTTCATGCAGGTAGCTCAGCACTGTGAATGTTCTCTAGTAGCAAACTCAAGAGGCACCCCCACTTCCCTGCATGGCGGTCGATGAGAGGCGGGCATGCACAGCTTCAGATCCAATGCCCCTAGTAGAGGGCAATGCTTGTCAGTATCTCTGCTCAGGAGAGAGGGCCAGGGAGGAGGGGAGCCTTAAGCTGGGAAGATGCAAGCGTGGCTGTCATCGACTGTGCTCAACATGGAATTAAGGAGCAAGCTTTCAGGAAGAAAGCAAAGACACCAATGTCCAATCAACAGCCTCCTTCCAGCTTCGGCTCTATTTGCCTGCACATAACTTTCAGCGTCCCCTGCACAAAGCCGAGTGTGATCCTCTGTGCAGGGGCCTGAAACGGAGTAGAAAGCACATGGATTTGCATGCAGAAAATCACCTGGCCTGGCCCTGTCTGTTCTTGGGATGGAGAGATGTATCTCTCAAGATTTTCATTTTGATGGGTTTTTTTTTCAAGACCACATTCACAATCGCTGCATAACTTCCAAGACTCGCCTTCACCTTCATTACCCAAAAACCTTTTCCAGAATTGTCCTCTGAATTAACTAGCCAGGCTAGCTGTGACTCCTGGCACACAGTGGTATGTTGACAAATGAAACTTGTCCACCGAGAGGGGTAACCACACCAGTTATAAAGAATTAATCTTGCCTCATAGAGGGTTTACAAGCAAAAAAAAAAAAAAAAGACATCCAAGGGTTAATACAATTTCCGTCCCAGTGAGTTTTGCTTGCCATCATTGGCTTCTTCTTTTCTCTCTTTTAACTGATTCGTAGCATAAAATCTTCCTGGACACCTAATTACCAAGCCAGCTCACAGTCACAGCTGTCTGCTTGGAGAACCCATTAGATACAGCAGTTGAAGCTCCCATAATTTCCCAAACTTCCCGGCGGTGAATATTAAGAAAAGATTTTTACATGTCATATGCAATTCGGAGGTGGAGTGAATGGCCTTAGAGATGACGCGGGCTGAATGCTTGTCCATCACGCCATTCACTGGTTACAGGTGGTCTCATTTTCCACTTTCACATATCTGCTGCCTATGACAGCAGGCACTCAATTTGCATGTTCGACAGACAACAAACGGCCCCGTGCATGTCAAAATAGGTGGTGAGGTGGTGATGCATGACAGTTCCTACACAATGCTGTCGCCTCTACGCCTGACCTTTGGCCTCTTTGCATGTCTTTTTTCCCCACAATCAGAAGTAAAAAAAAAAAGAAAGGAAAAGAAATGAAAAAGAAAACACACATTATATGCACATCTCAGCTTTGGAATAAATTTGATACTAAATTGGTTATTTTCCTTTCTTCTTCCTCTTCCTCCTCTTTCCATCACTACCCCCGTTTCTCCCCACCACCCTTTAAAGGGTGCTAGGATTCCAGGTTTGCAACCTAATAGCTACAAAACTCTACCGGGGAGCCTCATAAAATTGAAAAATCCGGAGGCTTTGTAGACAGGAAGCCGTCTTGTGGAAATCCATTTGAGCTAAATTGCTTGGAACCTCTTTCTTTTTCTTTTCTTTTTTTTTTATGAATGTAACCTTTAAGAAGGAACTCTAATCAGGTTAATTTTTATTTAAAAGATCATAAAATTAGACTCTCGAGTGCTTTTCTTTAACTTCTGTTAATGAGACCCCAGGTCCTTGCAACCATTTTCATATTAATATTTCACTGTGGTGGGAAATGACTTCCTCTAATTGCAGGTTTGACCGCCTGGTATTAAATATCACACCCAGTTACTCTAATTTTCCATAACGTGCCTGGGGAGAAGCAGCCCCTTCTGCTCACCACGGAAACCTGCTAATGAGAACACAGCTCACACTTGTGCGAAAAGGTTGAAAGGGTGAACAGGAGAAGCCCTTGGACTCTCCGTCCCCGGGGAGTTTGGGACCCCTGCTTTTGATTTGGGTGGGGGGTTATTCATAGCATTCGAAGCAATTTTGTGGACATAGCTGGGGTGCCCCTGGCCTGCAGAGGGGACCTCAGACTGTGACCCAGAGTTCTCATGAAACATCTGCACCCACTGTCTCCCTAGGGAGGGACAGGATACTGTGCACAACCAGATGTTAGCCCTGATTCTTGTTTTCATGAGGAATTAAAGCAAGGCAGTCCATAATCACATCTCTTGGCTGTTTTAGGATTTAAGTTGCAGCTGTAACCAAATGATCCGGGAAGTGTTTACCCCCTAGATCATCATATCCCCCAAGGTACCTGGCCAAGGGCAATGGAAGGTGATCTGTGAGGGAAGACAGGAGGGACCGTCAGGATCCCACTCAGGCTGAGCTGGAAGCATTTGGATGAGTGGCATGTACACACACACACACACACACACACACAGTCCTGAAGGGGACTCAGGAGGGCCAGACGTGGGTATAATGTTTCCCTTGATCTTGGCAGGACCTCCATTTCACAGATGAGGGAGCAGAAGACTTGGAAGGGGGTGGAGTGCAGGGCTCCTGAGTGGTGACTGGGAGAAAGCTGGGTCTTCACTTTCTGGAATCGTCTCCCAGGGCCATCTACAGAGGATGTGGATTCTTGGACTTGGAAAGGAGTCAACGACAGTGAACGCAGTGCTGTGGAGGAGCAGGTCTCTTCCAGGGCACTCAGCGTGACAAGTAGTGCTTTTGTCCATTGTCACCCAGTGAAGTGGACCGCTGGGTCAACTGGATTAAATTTGGCCTGGCCTGGCACCATCCTCATGATTGTTGGTGTGCTTCCATCCAGGAATGCAGCCATTGGGTCTTTTCAGTGTCTTCTGACCTGAGGGCCACATGTTCCATCATGCCAAAGCAAGAAACAATAAATAAACCTCCCAGCCATTGAGTCAATAATGATTCATAGAAACCCTATGGAGAGGTAGAACTTCTCTGAGGTTTCTGAGAGTCCGACTCTTAATGGGCGTAGACAGACCCATCTTGCTCCCTCAGAGTGGTTGGTTTTTCCAACTGTTATCGCGCAGCATCCACTGTGCCAGAAGGGGTCCTCTTCCAGCACTGTGTGCTTGAGTGCCATGGACTCACTCCCTAACCATAGTGAGCCTATACACAAGAGAACGAAACACTGCCCAGCCCTGTGCATCCTCATCATTGTTCCAGTGACTGAACCCATTGCTGCAGCCACTGTGTCCACCCAACTCCTCAAGGGCCTTCCTTTCCTTCGCTGACCTTCTGCTTTACCAAACATGCTGTTCTTCTCCAGAAACCGAGCTCTCCTGACAAATGCTCCAAGTTTGAAAGACTTAATAACATCACCCGTGCCTCTAAAGAATACGCTGGTTGTACTTTTTCCAAGACAGATCAGTTTGTCCTTTTGGAAGTCCATGGTACTTTCAAAATTCTTCTCCGGAACCACAGTTTGAATGCTTTAATTCTTTTTCAGTCTTCCTTATTCAGTGTTCCACTTTACAAGCATGTGGTGCAATGGAGAATGCCATGGCTTGAGTCAGGCACTCCGTCGTCCTCAAAGTAACAGCCTTGTTCTTCAAAACTCGGATTGACCCAATGAGATACATCTCTGATCCTTGCTGTTGCTTCCATGAGCATTGATTGTGGATCCAAATAAGACAAAATTCTTGACAAATTCAACCTTTTCTCCATTTATCATGATGGCCAGTTGTGAGGATTTGGGTCCTCCCTACATTGAGCTGCAATCCATACTGATGGCTACAATCCTTGATCTTCATCAGCAAGCGCTTCAGATCCTCCTCACCTGCAAGGTTGTGTCATCTGCGTACCACAAGTTGTTAATAAACCTTCCTATAATTTTGGTGCTGCACTTCCCTTCATATGATCTAGCTTCTCTGATGATATGCTCAGCCTGTAAATTAAACAAGTATGGTGAAAGGATGCAAGCGGGACACACAGAGGCCTCATTGGCTATACTCTGATTGACAGGATAGACTCTACCCCGTCACTCTTAATCCTCAAATTGACACAAGTTTATGTGACTACCACAGACCTTTTGCTTTTTTCATGAATGATGGTGTTGATGTCCATCCACAGTTCATCAGGTCTTCTGTCATTAGTGTTACAAGTGTCAAATGTGTTCTTGAGATGTTCTTGAAATTCAGGTGGGATCAACTCCAGGTTGGGTTTTGAATCCCATGGACTTGATTTAAGTTTCTTCAGCTTTATCCTGAACTTACTTATGAGCAGTCAATGGTGTCTTCCACGGTCGACTCCTGGTCTAGTTTTACTTGCTGATACTGAGCTCCTCCATAATGTCATCCGACAAGTGTAGAGAATTTGATTTCTGTGTGATTCATCTGGGGTTGTCCATATGTGTAGTCACTTTTGTGTTGTTGAAAAGGGGCATTTATTATAAATAAGGCATTGGCTTTGTGAAAATCTATCATTGATCTTCAGCTTTATTTCTATCCTCAAGTCTCTATTTTCCAACTACTATTTCTTCCTCTTTGTGTCCATCCTTTGCATTCCAATCACAAATAGCTGTCAATGCACCTTGATTACACGTTTGATCAATTTGCAACTGCAGCCTTTGGTAAAATTCTTCAATTTCTTCATCATTAGCTTGTGTGATTGGTCCATGGATTTGAAAAATATTGGTTTTGACTGGAATTTTTTGAACGTGGGTAGATATAATCCAATCACAATTAACATTGTACTTCATGATGGATACTGCAAGATCCTTTCTTACAATGAATGCCATAGTAAAGCATATGATTTTTGATTCATCACAGCAAATACCAGTGCATTTTAGCTCACTAATGCCTAGGATATTGATCTTCATTTTTTCCATTTCATTTAGACCACTTCTAATTTCCTTAAATTCATAATTACTCCCCTCATTGCAACTCCCAAATGTTAGAAGACTTTTGCAACTATTTCTCTTTACCTGAGTCATGCCCATCAGCAAATGAAGACCCAGGACTCCACTCCCACAGGCTTTCCTGGACTCATGTCACCATGGCTGACTCCCTTCCAAGAAATCATCTCCTCTCCAGAGACATTTAGAATGCCCTTGGACCTCAGGGACCCATCTGCTGACAGTATCCCTGACAATGTTCTATGTCCTTTGCTAAGGCTTTCAGTATTTCTAAGTGATTCCAAGCTATGCATAAGCTTTTCAGAGGCTTCTTTCTCTGAAATGGGGAGATGAGTCTACCTTTGTTGTCTTTCCTTAGTGTCGAAATCCTGCTGAAACTTGTTCACTTTGGATGACCTTACTGGCATGTGAAATACCAGTGACAGCTTCCAGCACCACAGCAACACACTAGCCACCACAGTGAGATACACTGACAAACAAGCGAAATTATAGTACACTAATGTTCCTTCTAGCCATACTGTGATGTATTATGTCTCTGTGGCTATCATCCCATTTTGAAAGGCATATTTATTATAGTAATGGGAAAGGTTTGTTTGGAACTTGATTTGACTCTAGTAGAGCATCGTACTGAGTCACACCTGTAGTCTGGAGCATCTTTAGGTTCTACTCTAGCAGAGGAGCTGAATCAAGCTACAACCTGTATTTCCTTGGGAACATCTTTAAGACTATATCTTATTAGAGGGTGTGATTTAGGACACCATTCTTTGGTTTCCTGGGATGTGGCATATATATATGGGTACCTAGAGTTAGAAAAAAAATAAAGAATGCTCCCAGTCTATCTTAAACTGAAAGAATTTAAGAAAAAAAATCAAGGCTTGATTTGCAATATTGAAAGATTCTGCAGACAAGAGATCAAAAAGGAGAGTGGCGTGAAGTAAATCTGCTGCACAAGACCTATCTAGAGTAATGGGAAGCGAGGGTGTGACTTTGAGGACTGAGGTATGCTTGGCTCAAGCCATGGCAATTTCAGTTGCCTCGTGTGCCTGTGAAGGCTGGACTGTGCAGCATTCTATTCAGTTGGACATAGGGTCGCGATGGGTCAAAGCAGGGAATATCACTACCATCGGTAAAGAAGAGTCTGAGGGGGCAGAAATCCCTTGGCCCTCAAGTCCCTTTCCTGGATGTCTTCAGCCCAGGTGACATAGAGTTGTACCACCAATGATATGGCAAGGAAGCAGTGAAAACATGAGACAGTGCTGCAGGTTTCCTAAGTCACAGAGCAAGAAAGATGTGTGCCTTTGGGCAAGAGGCTCATTGGCAGAGAGCGGGTGGCCTCCAGGTACTTAGTTGGGCCTAAGAAAGTTTTCTTACACAGGCCGCTAGCTTTCCTAGCCTGCAGGCTAAGACCTACCAGCAGAGTGGGCATGTCATAAGCAGAACCACACTTGCCTGAGCAAAGCAGGAGTCAAGGGACCACAGGATAGGATAGAGAAGCCAAGAGCTAAAAGAATTGTAACCAGTTATTTCTTTAATAAAATCTATCCTCATGAAACACTTCACAATAACAAACACATCTTACTCAATAGTTTCAAATGGAACAGATTAAGTGGAATTTTCACTTTAATGAATTTCCTTTGTTAACACAATGTTGCTGTTTTACTTTCTTGCCTTTCATTGTGGTGTCAGTTTTATTCATGTATGGAATGAAAGAATTTTCCTGTTGAAATAAATTTTATATCAAAACAGTCATCAATAATAGCTTCAGACAAACAATTTATATTTTGCCTTCATTTTTCTTGAATTGATTTTGTGCCGTATCCAAAGATCTAACAAATCAATCAGTGCGTAAAATACATCCACAACATTGGAAATTACAAGTAAAATAAAGGAAAAGTAGAAGATACTTCCATAGAATCCCCTCAAGAACAAGCATACTCAATAATTTGGAATTCAGTAACAAAGATCAAGGACAGTCATAGTTGATAATTATGCCTAAGAATTTACTCAGTTTTTCCCCATACAATTTCTTCTTCATTCATACATTTGTTGGATGCAGATTATGGTTTGGAATGAAACTGCTGTCTGAAAAGGAGTCTGCGTGGATCAACAGATCCAGAAGTAGAACCTGAAGGCCCAGGTGGCAAGAACAATGCTTCCTGCTTCCGTGTTCACAGGGTGAGTGAAGGGTCGGTAAGAGAATGAACGGGCTGTGCTTGAAAGTCTAACAGCTATTTTACTTTAATTTCATTAAAATCCACCTAGGGCCAAACAAAGACATAACAAGTAACTTAAGGTCTAATTCCATTCCCTTTGTCTACCGTACAATTGGAATGACAAAGTGTAGCCTACCGCTGTTCGCTCTCAACATCCCCTTTTCCAAACCTTTGCCATTTCAGCTTAGTAATGGTCCCAGGAATGTACTAGCAACAGGTGGCTAGAAATCTGAGTCTACAATCTTCGGTTTTGTTGTTTCTCTTATCAGATACTGCTCATAGCAACACTGTGTACCGCAGAGCTAAACCCCTCTTGGCTGCCATGTACCGTCATCACAGCCTTTCCTATGTTCGAATGAACACACGCAAAAATGTTATGGCCATCAAGTCAATTCGTTTCATTGAGAATCATCCTGTTTTGCCGATCTTCCACTTTATCTGGCATGATGGCCTTCCCCACGGACCGCTCCCTCCTGATAACGTGTTCCAAGTAGATACAAGGAGGTCGCTTTGTCCTTGCTTTTAAGGCGCTGGCTGCCGATACTTATTGCAGAACGTGTTTCTATACTCGTCTGGCAGTCTGTGGTACACTTAAAATTATTTGCCAATACCATGTTTTAAAAACGTCAATTCTTCCTCAGTCTTCCTCATTCATCGTTCAACTTTTGCAGACTTGTGAGGTCATTGAAAACACCGGGGCTTGGGTTCGGTGCGCTTTCGTTGTTAATGGGATAATTTTCCTTTTACACTTTAAGAAGTTTGGCAGATATGCAGTGCATCCCTTGATTTTTTTAATCTGCTGCTTCCATGGTCACTGACTGTAGATCAGTTTCGATGCTTGATAACTTCAACTCTGTATCCATTTATCATGATGTTGCTTTTTGGCCCAGTTGGTGGGGGTTGTGCTTTCTATGTATGCAGATGGCATCCGTATTGAAGCTTATCACCTTTGCTATTGATGATTGAGTGTTGACGAGTGTGTGTTTCAAGTACTCTTGGCTTTCAGCAAATTAGGCTGTATATATATTATGTGTATGACAGGCTGTCAAAGAATCTTCCTTCTGGTGCCTCATTTTGCCCCGGGTGCTCCTGCTCTGAGATTATCTGCTTAGCATGATTGAATAAATGCGGGGAATGGACACAAACCTGTGCACACATTCCTGATTTTTGAAGCCGTATAGAACCCTTGTTCTAGTTAAGCGACTACCTCCTGCTCTATGGAAAGTTTCCTCAAGAGCACAGTTAAGTGCTTTGCTTTCTTTTTTTGCAGCTTCGTTCATAGTCTATAAATCACACATCAAATATCTTTGCAGTGTCAATGGAACACTTGTCAGCTTATTTCTGGTATCCTCACCTTTAATTTCAGCTCCATCTGACGTCAGCAATGAACGGCCTTATTGCAGGCGCTCTCCTCGCTCTGATGCGGGTTTGTCACAGTCCCTGTAGATTTATTGCTGCCACCGGATTGAAATGACCTTCTGTAACTTTTACTTGCATTCGATATTAATGGTATTGATTCAATGATTTCACTTGGATCAACTTTCTTTAAAACGAACATGAATATGGATCTCTTCCATTTGGTTGGCTAGATATGTGTCTTCCAATTGCCTTGGCAGAGACCAGTGAGCACCTCCGTGGTGCGTCCCTGTCAGAAGCATTACGATGGTCATTTTATCAGTTCTTTGAGCTATGTTTTCCCCACTGCCTTTGGTGCAACTTGGCCTTCTTCCTTCACTGGCATTGCTTCTTAGTGTTATGCTACCCTCAAAAACAGTGGGACACTGACCAATTATTTTTGTTAGAGTGATTCTATTTCATCCTTTTGGATGCTCCACCTGACATTCCTTTTTGTAGTTTCTGCTCTCATAGAATCTTGCAATGTTGCAAATCAGGTCTTGATTCTGTTTTCTCCAGCTCTTTTAGCTTGAGAAACGCCGAGCACGTCCTTTCCTTTCAGTTTTCTACCTTTAAGCTGGTTCACATTTCATCAGAATACTCTATTTTGAACTCAGAGACATCATTGGAAATCTGTTTAGATCATGTATGCCACATTTCTTACATCTGCTTCAGCTATTTTACATTCAAGAACAAGTTCCAAAATCCTGTCTGACATTCAATTTGGTCTTTTCATTGCTTCCTGCCTTTTTAATGACATGGCTTCACATAGGATGTCCTAGATGTCACCACACAACTCTGCTGGCGTGTGGTCATTAGTATCCACTACATGAGTCCCATTTTTGAAATGGCCTTTAACGTCAGTTGGCATAACGCAAGTTTGTGCTTTGTCTCTTCTGGACTTCTTTTAATTTCTTTCAGCTTCAAATTTCACTTATATCTGAGAAATGGATGGTCCATCCTACAGTCAGCCCCTGCCCTTCTATGACTGTTGATTGACTTTCTCTATTGTCTCTTCCCAAGGATCGAGTCCTTTTAATTTCTGCATATCCCATCTGGCAAGGTGCATACGTATAGTCACCACTTATTTAGTTGAAAACTGGTGCTTGCAGTGTCTTTGGCATTGTGAAATTCTCTCTTGTGATCGCCAGCACCATTCTGATCACCAAAACCCGATTTTCCAAGTGATCCTTTTTTGCCTCAAACTCTCTTACTTCTAATCATCAGTAATTAGCACTTCTAAACATTGTTTTCATGTTTGGTCGATTTCACATTAAGGAAGTTGATAGAAATCTTCAATCTATTTCTCTTGATTAGGAGTAGTTGGTATATTGATTTGAATCATAGTCACATGGATTGGTTTTTCAGGTAGGTGTATTATCCTATCACTGACAGCATTGTAGTTCAGGATAGATCCTGAAATGTTCTTTTTAATAATAAATGTGATCCCATTATTTTTCAATGTGTTATTCCAGACATAAGAGACCATATAACTGTTAAATTCAAAACAGCCCAAACCTGTTCCTGTCAGTTCACAGATGCCTGGAATATCGATCCCTATGTGGTCCATTGCCTTTGGAGGACATCCAATTTTCTTACTTTCTACATTTGATGTTCTAATCATTAGTTGCTATATTTGACTGTTTATTCTTATGTTGCCTTGTGCCAATCAGAAAAGGAAGTTGTTGAAACCATTGCTCCATCGATGTTCTTAAGGTTGCCTCTACTTTCAGGAAGCAGCTTTTTCTGGGTCGTATTTTGGGTGCCTTTTAACCCGAGGGGCTTATCTTCTGTCACAATAACAACTAATGTCCCACTGCTATTCATAAAGTTTTCAGTGGCCAGTGGATCTGTCAGCAGTTATTTTTCAAGTCTTTCTTCCCAGTCTGTCTCAATCTATGTTGGAACATGCCAATCATGGCTGACCCTGCTGGTGGCATTTGAAATAACAACAGCATAACTTCCAACATAACAGCAAAACAAAACCAAAAACATAAAACAAGGTGATAGACAAGTGGTGGATCATTAGATTTCTGTGTATTTATGGGATTTAAATTATATTTCACTGAGATGATGCATGTTACATGCCAGTTGGCTATACTGTGATCCTCAGTGGGTTGACAACCACCGCCTAACACCTTCCATTGTATGATCTGATGGTCTCAGATCATAATCACTTGGAAGAGGAATTTTCTTAGATATAAGACCTACATCCACTATTACTGGATGTTCAGGTAATGTTTTCACTCATTCTCAGTCTTGTAGTCCTCTCATTATGCTTTGATCACCAGTTTTGGGAAAATGAGAATCTTTCAGCCTGTTGCTTGACCTGCAGATTTTGGATTAATCAGATCCAGCATGTATCCCTGTGAGCAACAGCTGGCCACTGGAACTGCAGTTTCAGGGTTCGCCAGCCACTGGAACCACATGAGTCAAGGGAATCATCTAGCCTTATACTTGACCCATAAATCTGGGACTTGCTAGATGCCATGATTAAATTAGACATTTCCTTGGAATGGCTCTCTCTTTAGATAAATATAAAGATCACTGGTTTTGCTCTTCTATAAAAACCAGCTTAAAATGCTCAATATATCATTAAAGCTTGAAGTATTATATTTTCAATATAGCTTCTCCACAATTTGCATGCATTATACAAAATATCACTGATATCATGCCAGTAAAATTTTGCTGAAGGTCATCTAACAGCATTTGCCTGGATCCCTGGTGGCACAGCAGCTACGCATTGGTCTGCTAAGAGCAAGGTCAGCTGTTTGAGACCACCAGAAAGCAATGTGCACCGCAACCAGGTGTTGCTACCTGTCCATAGAGTTTTGAAAGGAAAGGTTGATACTCTGTACAATACACTGGCCCCTCTAGTGGTCTCTCAGGTAGAAGATGTTCTGTCACTAAGGTGGGCGCTGAAAGTCATCGTTCTAAAAGCAAATGGCTTCCTGGGCTGTAACCTACTTCCAGACAGATGACTCTGACTCAGTTCACTATGTTTTTTTTGTTTCTGTATCATTTTATATCATATATCCACTGTATCAAGCATATTTGTCCATATGTTGCAATCATCATTTTCTAAATATTTACATTCTATTTGAGCCCTTGGTATCAGTTCTTCATTTTACTCTTCCTCTACACCCCCCTTTGGCCCCTTGATCAATTATACATGATTATTATTTCATACTTACACTGAGTGCTGTCTCCCTTCCCCTGTGGTTTCTTCCCCCCTTCTCTGCCCACCTTCCCCCTACCCTCCTGGTTTCTGTTCCTAAGAGGTTTCATGTGTTGTGAGCTCTTATCTGTACCTGTGCACATGCTCCAGGATTGGGGTCATGATAGTGGGGGGTAAGAGAGCCTCAAGGATACAGAGGATTACTGTGTTTCATCCGTGCTTTACTTCACTCATGAAGTCAATTTCAACTCATCCAACCACATCGGCCAGGGTAGAACCGGCCTTGTGAGTGAAAGCCCCTTCTTGCTCCCACAGAGCGGATGGTGCTTTGAAACTGCTGACTTTGCAGTTAGCAACCACAGGACCATTGGGTCTCTGAAGTACCCCAAGGAGGTTTTAAATGAATGCCTTTACTCTTGCTGCAGAAACTCCCATACTCAAGATTGTAGGGAAAACATCATGCAACCCAGAGAAGACAAGCTGTCAGTAGAGTTAAGAACCCAAACACCAGATTTACCTGCAATGTGAGTCCTATTCTGTCCTTTCCTAGAATATCCAACACCAATCCCTCTTATATTCAATCTCTATTAATCAAACACATTCTTTAAATGCGTAGTTGAATGGATCATATTGTGCCACTTCCAAATAACTTTCTCCCAGTAGGCTTCCCAGTGCATATGGAGAAAGTGGGGGGACACCAGTATGGGTGGGCACGCGCATGTGGTCTTTGTCGGGAGAACGTTTTGATGGTGTCATCCTGCGGACCCAGATGTGACTGCTTAAGAAATTCCAATTGCCATCTACTTGATTGTTCCCCAAGACAACCTCTGGTGTGTCTGAGCAGAACAAGACACCGTGGGGGCATTCATGTGTTTTCTCTGTACCGTTATTTCCCCAGGATTTTCTTAGAGGAGCTCATGAGGTGGATTCAAACCTGGAATATTTTAGTAGCAGTAAAGCAATCTAATCATTTAAACCTCCCAGGGAATCCAAATTTATCCATTAGAGAATCATGCATTTCATCCATAAAAATTATACTATCGCTCTAAGGGAAATTCTTATAATAAAGAATGTTAATGATCAGTTCATGGTGGCATCTTATCTGAGGTGACAAAACTTGAAACTGCATCAAATCATCATAGTTGAGAAAAGCATTTGTGTTTCAGAAATGTGACCAAATCTCGCTTAATGTCATAAGAAGAAGACAGCAACAAATATCCTTGGAGATTTGTTTAAACATATTGATTTGCTTTAAAAAAAATAAAGGAAAGAAAAAGAAATTAAGTAACCAGTGTGTAATTCTAAAATGTCAAGTGCACTCTAGACATAATAGATTATGTTTGGTTGGCAACTGTAATTTTGAAAAGTGTACTGAATACCTTAAAAGAAAATGTCACAGCATAGTGGATAAATTCCAGAACTGTTTCTCTTTCTAATTTAACTAGAAGGGGAAGGCCTGGAATTGACCTCTGTTTCCTGTGAATGTTTTTCTTAATGACCTACTTAAAGATATTGCTAGAAATCAACCTGATGTGCTTTATTATTGAGGAAGGAAGACAGATCCCCCAGAAGACATCATAAATATGTGGTACATTAAAGAAAGTAAATGTGAAATGACTCCTGGCTAAATCCGTTGTGCTCAAGAAGAGTCACATAGATCCTCATTGAGTTCGGAAATGCGATTGCTAGCATCAGATTTATTTATCTCAGACCTTGTGTCACTATTTACAATTCTATTAATCCTGCTGTAATGTGGCATACACAGTGCTCTTGAAAAATGTGACTGTGGTATAAATATTAGACTCACAACCATGACCTTGGACACAACACTATTTTCTTTAGGTAGATATTTAGGATCCAATCCATTGGTCCCAACATTGGTGTCACTTCAGGATATCCCTACCTTTCATTACAGGGGAAAAGGCACAAAGTGGTTACCTCAAATTGATTGCTCCATGCTACTGTAAGATCAACCTGAAGAGCCCATCATTGTGCAGCCGATTTAGCATGTGACAGAGCGGGACTCTCAGTAGGGCTTTCTTGGAGGTCATTCTTAAGGCAGCACGTCTCCTCTAGGCCTTTCTTCCTTGCAGCCACTGGTGGGTTTGAACGCTTAACCTGCTAGGTGTTGGTGAGTAGTTGACTAGGGACGAGATCCATATTTGTGTACATTCCACAGAAACATCATTCAAAAAGAAAGGCTCAAACTACTGCTTGGTATCATGGATATTGCCTACAGGTAAAATTTTACTTCAGATCATCCAACAATGTTTGCAGTATCACTTTGGCAGGAAACTTCCAGAAGTTCAGGCCAGATTCAAAAGAGGATGGGACACTGAATATCATTGCTGATGTCAGATGAGTCCTGGCTCAAAGCAGAGAATAATAGAAATATGCTTAGTTATTTTCATTGATTATCCACAGGCATTCAACTATTTGGACCCTAGTAAACTGTGGATAACCTTGAGAAGAAGGGGGATTCCAGACCACTTCATTGCACTCACTTGGTACTTGTACGTGGACCAGGAGGCAGTTGTATGATCAGGACAAGAGAATACCATGTAGTTTGACATCAGAAAATGCATGCGGCAGGGTGGTGTTCGCTCAGTCTGTGTTCAATCAGTGCACTGAGCACATCATCAGAGCAGGTGGACTGCACGAAGAAGAGTGTGGTCTCAGGACTGGAGGAAGGCTTCTTCATAAACCGTGGTACACAGATGACACAACCTTTCCTGCTGAACGTGGAGAGGTTGAAGGACTTGCTGATGAAGAGCAAAGATCAGTCTGGCAATGGATTGCCACTCAATGTAAGGAAGGCCAAAGTCCTCATGATAGAATTGATGGGTAACTGCATGATCAGTGGAGAAAAGGTTGAAATTGTCAAACTTTTGTCTTATTTGAACCCACAATCACTTCTCAGGGAAGCAGCAGTTGAGAGATCAAAAGATGTACTGCACTAGATAAATCTGCTGCACAAATCCTCTTTAGAGTTTTGAAGCACATGGATGTTCCTTGCAGGATTAAGATGGGCCTGACCCAAGCCATGACTATTGCCATTGCGTCCTAGGTATGTGAAACTTGCACCTGGATTAGGGGACACTGTAGAAGAATAGATTCATCGGAATGGTGGTTCTGGAGAAGAAAGACTATTGAAAGTACCATGGGCTGCTACAAGGATCAGCAGATCTGTCATGGGAGAAGTAAGGGCAGAGTGCTCCTTAGAGGCAAGGATGGAAAGACTTCATCACACATGCTTTGGGTGTATTGTCAGGAGAAACTGGTCCCTAGAGAAGGGCAGTGAAAAGGAGAAAGGTCTTCAGGGAGATGGATTGAGACAGTGGCTGCCTCCATAGGCTCGGGTATAGGGACAATTGTGAGTATTGTGTGGGACTCTGTTAGGCTTAGTGTCATTGTGGCTAGGAGCTGACTGGATGGCGTCTAACAACAACAACAGTGGGTCAGTAGAAGAGCCCTGGTGATATAATGGTTACAAGTTGGACTTATAATCAAAAGGCCAACAATTTGAAAACCCCAGCTGTTCCATGTTTTATGAATGCAAATGATTCTAGAATACTGTCTGTTGGTTTGTCATATGACAGTGGCTGATGTGCTTCTGAGATACTGGATGCTATGTCACTAGCATATTTCAGATACCAGCTGGGTCAACCGAAGTGAACAGGTTTCAGCGAAGCTTTCAAACTAAGAACAGACCACAGAGAAAGAGTAGGGAATCCAATTAGAAGGGAATCAACCAGCGATAACCATATGGGTCACAGGGGCCTATTAACAGGTCCTGAAACCTCATGAAGACCACCATAACATCGTCAGAGACAGTGCCAGAAGATTGCCCCTAATGTCAGAAGACACCTAAAATGTGACTGAGCTAGAATGGCCTTTTCAAAGTGAAGTGGCCACAAGAAGCTGAATGGAGTAAGGTCTGCAGAGTAAAGCCTTCCTGGCTTTCATTTGCTGATAGGGAAGGACTCAAAATGAGAAGGACTAACTGTGAACACCTATTAATAATCATAACTTTGAATGCAAAAATTATGAATATAGGAAAATTGGAACTCATCAAAAATGAAATGGAACACACAAAGTTCCATATTCTAGGCATTTGTATATTACTGTATTCTAGGCAACATATTAGATATTAGTAATGGGCCAGTATTGGTCATTTTAAATGAGAAAATCATGTGGTTCACTATTCTAGGAATAACAGACTCAAGAGGGATTTCATAGCTTTGTGCATTAAAAAGCATATTTCACATATTTCAAGATCTAGCTTGTAGTTCAGTGCTGTCAGGGATAGTATAAGTTCTATTAGAAACCAAGTACATCTAGTCAATATAAATATTATTCAAATTAATGTACCAAACTCTAAAGCTAGTAATGCAGAAATTGAAGACTACTAATAGTGCATTCAGTCTGAAATTTGATCATACATGCATTGAAGTTGCATGGATAATAATTGAAAATTAAAATGCAAAGGATGAAATAGAGAGAAAAAGGACTTGGAAAATATGGCCTTCCTGATAAAAAATGAAGCTGGAAATCACATTGATAGAATTTGTAAGAGCACTGACTTCTTCATCACCAACACATTTTCAACAACACAAAAAGTGACCATATGCATCAGATTCTCCAGATGAGGTACACAAAAATCACATTTGCTACAATGGTAGGAAAAAAGGATGGAGAAGCTCAATATCAGCACTTAAAACAAGGCCAGGGGCAGACTGTGGAAGAAACCATCAACACTCATATGTAAGGTCAGGTTGAATTTAAATAAAATTAAAACAGGTCCATTAGAGCCAAAACATGGCCTACAGTCTATCCCACCTGAATTCTGAGACCATCGCAACCACAAATTGGCTACATTGAACACTAATGACAGAAGGTCTGAATGAGCTGTGGGAGGACATCAAGAGCATCACTCACGAAGAAACCAAAGGGTCTTTCAAAAGGCAGCAGAGAAAGAAAAGATCAAAATGGATGTAAGAAAAGACCGAGCAGCTTGCTCTACCTCCTAGAGCAGGTAGGGCAAAGGGAAGAGATGGTGAAGTCAAAGAGATGGGCAGCTCAAGACAGCCGGAGTTAAAGCCAAATCCCGTTTCCAAGTTGAAAAGTAGAAGAGTCGAGCTGCATCCAGTGTTTTCACCCTGATTACCCTACTGATGACAGATGCTGAAAGAAATATTAGTCTACAATATGCACCCTGCCATTCGAGGCTTCTGGGCTTTATGCGATACTAGTCCTGCTCGGTAGCTGCCAGCTTAATAAAGATTACTAATATGAAAAAAAGCAGTATCAAAATGTGAAAAACCTAGTGTTAGAAAACCAAAAGGGAAGAACAAACTCATTCTATCTTAAAATGGAAGAACTAAAGAAAAAAATTCAAGATTCACTTGTAATACTGAAAAATCCTATGGGAAAAGTATCAAATGATACAGCAAGCATCAGAAGAAAATGGAAACAATGCACCATCACTGTACCAAAGGGAATTAATCCACCGTCACCCATTTCAAGAGGTAGCATATGAGCGAGAGCCAATCATAATGAAGAAAAAGTTCAAATTTCATAGGAAACAGTAGTCAAAAGAAGGCCAAAGGAATTGACATCATACCGATTGAAATGTTTAGCCAATCTAACAAAGCACTAGAAGCACTCCATACTATATGCCAAGAGATGGCCAGCTGACTGGGAAAGATATATATATATATATATATATATATATATATATATATATATATATATATATATATATATATATATATATATATATATATATATATATAATTTCCTAAGAGAGGTGATCTAACAGACTGCTCACATTATGTCATTGATATTACATGCAAGCACAATTTTCCTGAAGATCTTTCAACAATGTTGGGGCAACTCATGAACAGAGAACAACTAGTAATTCTGATAGATTCAGAAGAAGAGTTAGATTAAAGGGTATCATTTTGGACATCGGAAGGATCCTGGCAGAGACTGGCAGAGTGAGATTTACTTGTGCTTTACTCACTGTGAAAAGGCATTCAACTGTGTGGGTTATAACAAACTGTGGATAGCGCTGAGAAAAACGAGAATTCTAGAACATTTAATTGTGCTAATGCAGAACGAGTACGTAGCTCAATAGGCAGTTCTGCGAACAGAACAGGGAGATTCTGCATGATTTGAAATCAAAACGGTGGGCGACAAGGTTGTATCCATTGGCCGTACACATTCAATCTGTACGTGGAGCTAAAGCTTTTGGAAACTGGATGCGGAGGGCACAGCCTTGCTTGCTGAAAGTGGGGAGGACTTGGATGAAGCACTTGCTGACGAAGATGGAGATTTGCAGCCTTCAGCATGAAGTGTAACTTAGTATAAAGAAAATCAAGCTTCTCGTACTTGAACTAATAGATACCATCATGATACATGGAGGAGAGTTTGGTGTTGTTACTTCATGTTGTTTTCATCCATAATCAAAGCTAATTGAAGCAGCCGTTAAAAGATCAAATGACTCTACACTGGGTAAGTCTGCTGCAGAAGATCTCTTTAAATAGCTGGAAAATAAGAATGTTACTTTGAGGATTAAGTACACCTCACCCAAGCTATGGTATTTTCAGTGGCCTTATAAGGGTGTGAAAGTTGCATGTTGAATAAGGAAGACTCAAGATGAGGTCACAGTGGAGGAAAGTAAATTCTAATCTCATCTGAGACCTAGAATCGTGGGGAACAAAGAGGCAAAGAAAGCTCCATCTAGATGATATTTCCTCTTACATAACTTTCCTCAGTGAAGCCGGGAATATTCTCATCATACTCATTGTTAATTGATTATGCATTGGTTTATAGCCATACGGTCTTTAAAAAAAAATAGATGCAAAGGGAAAAATCTAATGTAAAATTCTTCCAACCTTTTTTTGCCTTTCCTTTGTCAAATCTTTGACACTTGTACAGTTTTCAACCGCAGCCTGAATGTTAAATAGATTTATTTATAAAGAAAGCACTGCTCTGTTAAGAGACGCGGTTTTGAAGAAACATATGGCCGTCATCATATGCAGAATATCAGGAATATTTTATCAGGTCCCGCTCTCTTTGGTTTAAAGTAAGAGAGGTAGCAGAATCTCCCCTTCACAATGTTCACATCGGATGAGATAAAGAGTGACAGCTGGGTCGTGTTAAATTTAATCAATGGGCAGTCGGTTTGAAAACACAGCCCTCTGAATGCCAGGAACTGAGAATAATATTCTTCTGCAAAACCTGTGTCTTTCATAAGTGCATACAAAACATATAAACTATATTTGTAGTAAAATTTTAGGGCAAAATGCATATGCTTAACCAATACGGTTTTTAATATGTGCAAGGTTACTTTTCAGTTTTGTTTAACGTCATATAGTAATTTAATTATTAGCATTCAGTGGGAAGGAAATGTCTTCTTTCTTCTTTAGATATTTCAGCATTCTAAACTTCTGTATTACAAAATTTGGTTTTCTTACACGGTTGCCCTCATCTTTAAATAGCTGCCCTTCTTTTTGAGATGACACGTTAAAATATATATCGTGAATGTGAAATTTAAAAATACAACAACAATTCAGGAGTCTGAGTGATATTTGAACCACATTTTCAACAAAGCTTGCTCTCTTTAACCTACAGGTTTCATTTTAGATAATACTTGCTCTCACATAACGTTCCTCAGACTCATTAGTAAAGCGCCCAGTCCTTATTCTGCCCGAGCCTGTTACTGTGGCTCCCTGCTCACCCTCACTGCAGCCCCCATGTCCATAAGGCCTGAGCTGAGGAGCTTTACATCTATGGTGCCCATTGACCTGCATGGAACTCTGGGCAGAGCACGGGCTCTTAGTCAACGTTTGAATGACAAAAAGCTATTGGCATGGTTTTATTGCTTCTCCAGGCTAGCACTTAGTAGTTTCTTAATATCTACTGGTAAGTCTAATCACATACAAAATGCTAATTTTAAGCACATGGGGTAGATAGAGTAGTTCCTGCTTTCCTACAAAATATACAAACATAAGAAAATAAGACAAACATATGGTAGCTGTGAAAGGCATAAAGAAAGCAGGCTGGCTGGGATTTGGGCACCCAGATAATGAGCTGAAGATCAGGTTTCTGGGATTTGTTTCTGTTTTAAGACTTGGGGCTGAAGAAGCAAGCAAACTAGAAACTTTAATGGGTACAGGAGCAAACAAACAAAAAGTAAGGGAATAACCCCCAAAAGCTACATTCGCTCACCAGAAGATCAGACAAGAGGCAAGACCACAAGATAAAAATATTTCAGTGCATCCCAAGATTACAAAATAATCTGGGACCCACCACTCTGAATTCTGCAGAGACCAAGTGGAGCATCACCACTTCCTTTGTACCTAGGACGCAGTGAGATGCTCCAACAGTCTTGTTCCAAAGATGGTGGAGAATGCTGGGCAGCGAACCACGGTGTCTTCTCTCTAAGGAAATGAATAGAACATGAGCGCCTGCTGGGCCATGGAGAATATATGGAGATCTCCCCCAGACTAGGGCACAGACCGAGGAGATGTGGGAAGCAGGTAAATCCTGACTCGGACTTTAAACCTACAGGACTATGAACAAAATCAAAATCCGGTCCTTCGGCCAGGGTGGCCAGACAGCCTGACAGGTGCCAATGACCCTTACACCATCCTCTCTTGGTTGGTATCTGGAAGGTCAGTTTGGCAAAGGGAACCTCATGTCAGCTGAGATCAAATTGGTGAGGGAGGGGGCAGGGTGTTGACGAATGAGTGGCTGCCATGCAAAGTTATCACGAGATCCCCTGGGCCAAAGGGATCCTGGATCGTCAGGGTGTACCACATGCTCCAAAGGCCGCACCAAATAGATCCAATGGCAACCCCACGATGTTAACTGGACTCCACTGCAAACCCACTGGCACCCTGAGGACTGAGACTTGAAATCCCTGGTATTTGAAGAAGCAGCAGATCGCTATACCAAGATGACTGAACCTTCAGTAGGCAGACAGTCACTGATTTACTGCATCAGAGCACTTTATGCTGTATTAAGTCATTTGTTATTCTGGCAAAACTGTGGCTGACATGCTCAATGAATATTATTGTAAATGTTTCCTGGCAACCAACCCTCATTGTTTGTGTGAATAGCATCCAGAAAGAAATCATTTATTTTGTACAATGTGAATAATTGAGATATGTGAATTATATGCCAATTAAACTGTTAAAAGTTTAACTGTGCTTTATTAACAGGCTTGTTTGTTTCTTGTTTTATAACGAGTCAGAGTGATATTCCTATCCAAGTGCCATGGGTTAAGGGAACCTGAGGTTCTCCTAAGGATAATGGAGAAATTAGGAAGTGGGTGATGTAGTGGCTGAACAACATGATATATATATAAATACATATCTCCTTCACATGTTTTATTAATAATATATTGCATATATAGTTATATATAATTAATGACATTGAACTGTACACATGAAGCATATTCAAATGGCAAATATTTCTATCTATATTATTAAATTGTAGTAAATATGTATATAAATAAAGGAAACACTTAACAAATATATATATATAAATTGGTTACGATAATTTTTAAAATTAAAGGCATAGTTGAGGGTCTAAAAGGAACATGATCCTTCTAAAAATATTGAACAGCATGAATTTACTGCTGGATGATGCATATTATTAGAAACAATCATAAGCCATGGAAAAATTATCACTAAGAATTTTCGTTAGGACTGTGTGTATATACATACACATATTATAATGCTATTTCTGTAATATATGTCTATCTCTAATAATATATCTACCTCAGCTCACTATGTCAGCTCTCTAGCACCTAGTACAGCCATCTCTGGATGTTCTTTTTCATTTTTGACAACTCCCAATTTTCCTACATCTTACTTTGTGCTGTCCAAGTTCCAGTTACTGATGAATGTTTACAGCTGCTACTTCTCCGGAGGGCTGCTCCGTCAGCAAAGGAAGGTCCTGCAGGCTCTCCTCCTTCCACCTCATTATGGCTGACTCAACCTGGAGAAGGCAGCCCTTTCTCAGTCATTTTGTGAGGGCCCTTCAACTTGTGGGGATCGTCTTCCATCACTGCCTCTGACAATGTTCCGCTGCTATTCAAAAGGGTTTTCAGTCGCAGACAATGTTCTACTGCTGTTGATAGGATTTTCAGTGGCCCTCAGGTGGACAGCCAATTCTTTCTGCATAGTCTGTTCTTGTTGTCAGAACTCTGTTGAAATCTTTCCACTTTCAGTGACCCTCTTGGTATTCGAAATGCCACTGACAGAGCTTACAACATCACAGCAACACACAAGCTACAACAGTATGACAGGCAAGCGGTTTATAGAGACAGTATATAGTATTTACTAGTTATAGTGATGTGGTTTAATTATACGTGTAGCTATGGATTCAACTCGGAACCCATGTGTTATAAAACCTAGCCTCTGAGTATATATTTACAATCCCATTTGGCAGTGGGTTGTGTTTTTTTTCTTTTGTCAATGAGTTCGCATTGACTTGAGTCAATATATTCAGAGATATGAAAGAGATGAAAAGAGGAATTTGGATAGTAGAAATGGGAATGGATAGATGCCAAGCCAGATGGAGATTTCCCAGGAACCAGGAAAGAAGCTGAGGAACTATCTAGCCTCTTACTCCATGAGAAAAGAAATGTGTTTGTCAAAGCCATCCATTCTAACACTCCTGTTATAGAAGCACCAGGTAACTAAGACACGCACATGCACATATGTACACATACTGGACTGTGTAAAGAACGTGGCTTTGGGGGTTCCCACTTGCCCGTGCACTGGTTTATTACAAACAAAATGTATTTACACATATCTTTGTGATCAGTGCTGGCTTCAGACAAGTTCTATCAGTAATGCACTTGTCTTAGTCTCCTAAGGGTGGCTTAAAATTAAAGAGAATAACTAAGAAATAAATGTTGCTTGAAGATAAGCCACCATAAAGAGTTTTTCTTTCAATAAGTGAACAAGGGAGAGAGTGCAGAGTGGAGACCCAAAGCCCATTTGTAGGCCACTGGACATCCTCTTACAGAAGGGTCTCAGGGAGGAGACGAGCCAGCTAGGGTGTGATGTAGCAACGATGAAAAAATACAACTTTCCTATAGTTCCTAAATGCTACCTCCCCCACTCCTATCATGATCCCAATTCTACCTTGCAAGTCTGGCTAGACCAGAGGATGTACACTGGTGCAGATAGGAACTGGAAACACGGGGAATCCAGGGCAGATGATCCCTTCAGGACCAGTAGTGTGAGTGGCCATACTGTGAGGGTAGAGGAAGGATGGGGTGGAAAGGGGAAACCGATTTCAAGGATCTACACGTGACCTCCTCCCTGACCCTGGGGGATGGACAACAGAAAAATGGGTGAAGGGAGACATCGGACAGAGCATGATATGACAAAATAATAATTTATAAATTATCAAGAGTTAATGAGGGAGGGAAGCGGGGAGGGAGGGGAAAATGAGGACCTGATGCCAGGGGCTTAAGTTGAGAGCAAATATTTTGAGAATGATGAGGGCAATGAATATACAAATGTGCTTTACACAATTGATGTATGTATGGATTGTGATAAGAGTTGTATGAGCCCCTAATAAAACTATTTTAAAAAAATAAATTACTAGATATTTGAGGACTTCTAACATGAAATTCAACTGGTTATTTACTGCTATAATGCTGCGAAGTGAGCTCTCAGTCTTAAACAGGCTGTGAGCAACACACGAAGAAGTGACCCTTTGTGGTGGTTACATAATCTGAGACTTGAGACTTAAGAGTGAATGGGGTGGAGTTTAGCCTGTCAATCAGGTCACAGCTTGATGATCTCATCAGAGCCACTAAGGAGACAAATAACTTCCTAGAGGCGGGACATATGCTCACTCCCCGTGAGACATTTCTGAGATATACCACATGGAGCTACACTGATGCAGCCAGAGCTCTGGGAGCTGTAGGAGCCACGTGGAGACCCCTGCCAGCGCTGAGATGCTTCTACCACCACAGGATTCACAAGACTTTCC
This sequence comes from Tenrec ecaudatus, assembly GCF_050624435.1. NCBI lineage: Eukaryota > Metazoa > Chordata > Mammalia > Afrosoricida > Tenrecidae > Tenrec > Tenrec ecaudatus. Next base: position 4,925,688 of record NC_134531.1, read on the forward strand.
ACCCACTGGCCTGTGATCTTCCTGCATTCAGCATTATTGCATGGCTGCCTGGATCTAAAGAGGAATTTATGGACTAGTATTGGACATATGGACTACTATTGGACTTATGGAATTGATCTGGACTAGGATGGGGTATCTTCTCAATGTACAATTACTCTTTATATAAAGCTCTTTCCTATACACGCAAACAATTATAAAAGCTAATGAAGACAATATTATGAAATGAGTTATGTGACGGTTACATAATCTCCTGTCAACTTGAGTGAAAGGGTGGAGTCTATCCTGTCAATCAGGTCATAGCTTGATGACCTCATTTGGAGGTACTACAGAGATCAGTAGCTCACTGGAGGTTGGACCCACTCTCTCTCTGCCTTTCCTTTCCTGCTTTTGAGACACTCAGAGAGTTGGAAGAGCCACGTGGAAACCTGTCTGCGTTGAAATGCTTCCACTGCCACTGGATTCACAAGACCTTCTATCCACTGGCCTATATCTTCCTGCATGTGGCACCATTGCAGGGGATGTGTGAGTCTGGAGAGGAATTTATGAAGTAGTATCGACCATATGGGCTAATATTGATCTATGAATCTGGCCTTGGTTGGGATGTTTTCTCAATATACAACTGCTCTTTTATGTAAAGATCTTTTTCATACACATGAGTGTCTATGAATTTGTTTCTCTAGTCAACCTTATCTAACACAACTAATAAACAGGGATGAATCTTGAATTTTCCAACTTGAGTTAAGACCCATCAAAACAATGACCTCTGAGTGGATATGCAGGGCCAATTAAAATCAAGGCAGAAAGTCAGCTCAGCTCAGAAAAATACTGGTGACCAAATAGTATTCTTGGTAGATCACCTCTAAGAAGATAGAATAGTCATGGAGTTATAGAAAGAAGAAATTTTAAGAAAATTGGAAGCTATGCTGGTTAGGAGATTTGAATCTATAAAATTTTTTTCCAACCTGAGAATATATACCCACTCATTCTTTGAGGGTGACAAAGGAGGATGTAAGTCTGAATGGAATAAATGGCAGTGTGAGGCTAAAGTCCCATACATTTTGTATTTTATGACAAAATTATTTCATAAATGAAAATTGATGATGACAACCATTCCATTCCCAAAGGAATTTTCCCCTTTTAGATCATAAGTTACTTTAGTCTTAGCACATATGGGACTGTGTTCATGGGGTCAGCTCTCTGTTCCTGTGTAATCTGTGACACTTGCTACTGCTACGAGAAATATTCACGGCAGGTCACCTACTCTTTGTATGCTTCAGTGTCCTCGTTGAAAACTTAGGGGGCACCAATGTCTGCCTCCTAGAGAGACTAGAGGCAACTAGAGCGATGTGCTCTGATAGCCATGCCATGGGATTCTCAACAGTCCAGTTGTACATGAAAGCTGGAAACTGAATAAGAAAGATAAAAGAATTAATTATGATGTTGCTAAAGATGATTGAAAGCACCATAGACAGCCAGAGGGACAACAAATCTCTCTAGGGAAGGGAATTGCAGCCAGAAGGATCCCTGGCAGCAAAAGAGGGCAGTATCGCATCTCACAAAATCTGAACATGTTATCACAGGGACTGCCTGTTGGAACAAGACCTTATGAACTAGATGGTGAGTAAAAAAGAGGAAGGCCCTGAATGAGATGGAATGACACAGTGGTGCAACAATGAATTCACAAGTAACAGCATTGTGAGGATGGTGCAGGACCGGGAAGAGTTCGGTTATGCATGGGGTATGCATGGGTTCCCTGTGAGACAGTGCTGACTGGATGATACCAAACAGCATGATTATTACGATCCATGTGCTGCATACTCCCTTGACTGCATCAGAAATGAGCTCAGATCTGAAACACCCTCATCTTCAGCCGACGGTTGTTGGATTGGGGGCTTCTGCCTGTGTATCTCATGAGAGAAGTCCGCCATGCTCTGCCACCATTCTACTCTGTTGTACCGCACCACAGATGCAGCTGGGTTTCCCTTTAACTAGATACCCCTTTAAGCAGACTGTTTTCTTGACAGTATGAAAGCTAAGTACCAAAACAGGAGGTAGTTTTTGGAATTCTGGGTAATGGGCAAGTCGTGTCTGTTTGGGAATTCATGATCACTTATGGAAGTAGAAGTTCTTGGGGCATAAGCTTTAATTTTCTCTCTAAAAAACACATCTGGTCCCATGATTGACCACTCAGACACGGTGCTTTCCTTTTAATTACAAGCCCATTCGTGTTGTCCCCAGTGCGATTCTGCTCGGCTTTGTTTGGGTTGGCACAGTGGAGGGGCAGTCGAAAAGATGAAGGCGCTCAAGGAGATGGATTGACAAAGTGGCTGCAAAATGGGCTCCAGCAGAGAAACCATTGTGAGGCTGGCACAGGCCTGGGTAGCATTTCTTTCCGTTGTGTAAAGGGTTGCTCTTGGTTGGAACCAACTGGATGGCACCTCTCAACAACACCAGCGTCTGAGTGAGGTCTTGTAGAAGACTCAGCCATTAGGAAGAGACAGCAGCACCGGCCAGATCTTCCCTATGGGCTGTTCGCTCTGTGCCGTTAGACCTACACATGAACTGGCTCCCCTTTATTGAGATGCTACAATTAATCAACTCATCTGTTTTAGATGGCAAATGCCCAAGGCATCTCTCAGAGTCCTTGGAGTTTGCTGTTCCCCTCTAGGTGGGAGCAAAAGATACAGATAAGATCTGACACCTGAAAGAAGCCAGCACAGTGGGGTTGTGTCTTTCAGACTCGGTTGGTTTGGAGACAGAGAGAGAGAGAGAGAGAGAGAGAGAGAGAGAGAGAGAGAGAGAACATCCCGTATCTGCATCTCTGTGTACAGACATGTGCATTCCATGAGGCTCCCCCTCTCTTGCCACCTGCTGTGCACATTTCCCAGTCCTGTATCCCAAAAGCACCTGTGTGTCCTGGTAAGGATAGGTATGCACTGCCAACCTCCTCCCAATAATCCCACATGAGGGGGCGATTTAATTTGTTCCCTTGACCTCCCTCTATTGTTCCCTTTCTGCTAACACCACCCAGAACCCAGTTCCTCTCTTTAATCTTTCATTCCCTTTCATCTCAGCCCTTTCTCTTCAAACACATGTGTTTCGCTAAGAGGGGGAAAGGAGATTCACAATTGTTTCCTTCCTCACGTGCACCTTCCTGAGTTTGTCAGGTAAGAAGCCTCAGTTTTGAAATCCTGTTGGATTATTTGTTACTTACAGTGTGTGAGGTGGTTTTTCCTCTTCCTATCCAGCTTCTCTGTACTCTCTGATTCTCAGATGTCTAGCCTAATGACAAGTAGCCCATGCTCCCTCAAATCACCTCGACCTCCTCATCAGAAGACAAACTATGCTCCACCATTTCTGGGTGGCTCAAGTGTCCTCAGATCTTCGTGGAAACAGACTTTGAAGGACCAATGACATAAAATAGGTCACATATTTATCGCCACCAAAAAAGAATGGCAATAAAAACAAGGTTGGGATACCTTCCTGAATCCACAACCACCCCAGAATTCACATCATTACTGTATCATCTTTTACTTCCTCGGAACATGCATTGTTTCTTGTCTAGTTTCATAAGGTGTCCAGAAGAACCCTGTAGAAATAGATGAGAATAAGGTAAAAAGGTCAACATGCCAGATGGGGTTTTCAAAGTGTTTTAAGTGACCTTGGGTGACTATAACAGAAATATCATAAATAAGTGACGTCAACAAGCAGAAATGTTTTCTCTAACAATTTAGTAGGCTCAAAGTCTGAATCCAGAGTTCTGGAATTAGGGGAAAACTTTTTCTCTGACAGGTGGAGTAGGAAGTCCTTGACCATTTTCAACATCTGTGGCCCCGAGTCTTTGGAGCTGTGGATATGCCTTGGCATTGCTCTGACTCTGGACCTAGGGTTGTCTTAGGCTCAATTCTATTGAGAAGCCACTCCAGATTAACACACACACACACAATTTATTTTTTAAAATAGCTACACAATTGTATAAGTGGGTAAGTCCAAAACTGCCTAGGTTTTAAGTTCATAGCTCATCTGCTTGGGTGGAGACTTCTTCTGACTCACATATTTTCAAAAGTTGATAAACACAAGATCAATACGAAGGCAGAAAGCTTGTGGCTTCAGAAGCAATGAAAGTCAAGGTTGATAGGCGAAATGACAGACCACTTATGATACCCAAGATTGGCAGACAATATGGTAGGTAGGCCATTAACTCAAGTTCAAAGAACTAGAGGACGGTTAGCCAGATGCAAGACCCAGACCCAGCAAAAAGCAAGCCAGCTTTTCCAGTGTCCACGCAAATCAGGAACAGGCTATACCCCTAAGATAAATTTATTTTCATTATTTGCATCAGATTTCTATAAGAGTGTTGCATCCCTTCTTAGTCTTCTTACAACCAATTGGTTGCACATAGCAGATCCTCCTGTGGAAGTGGTTACATTATATTAGTTCACATTATGAGGGATTGCTAGGTCTTAAATGCCAGACCTGAAAATTTTGCTCTAACTTTCAGATAAAAATGTATGTTTCTTTAGGTCCTATTTTTGGGTACCAGTGCTACCCTTGATGCATCCTTCCCAAGCAATGACTCTCTCACATGGTGCTGTCTGAGAAACAGACACCACACAGAGGGAGTTTGCAGGTACCTTCACATCATCAAATTGGTTGATCTTGATCAGTGATGGGCTTCTTGAGGCCATCCCAAGTTCTCCAAAATCATCAGAAAATACAATGTACTTCTATTACTCAGTGTGTACTTCACCTCCCACTAAGTGTCAAGAGATCTCTTTTTCCATAAGAGGTGAGGTGGAATGTGAATTTATATAATCAAATTAGGTATGGTTCCTCCATTTTTTGCCCTTGAAATGAATTTGTAGAAGAAAGGACACAGAGCTAAGATCATTTTGAAAATGGTACTTTACTTCACCTCTTATGAATGTGCAAGTAATTTTAATGATCAAGAATAGGGAGCCAGAGAAGAATCAAAGCCTTTTGAGTTATGGTTTGATCTGTGTCCTGTTAGACGTAAGCATGGACTGCTGACAATGAATATTGATAGTATATTGGACTGTGAGGAGAATGAACAAATCCACTTTGGAAGAAGAAGATGCAGAATTCTCTTGCAAAGCAAAAATGATAAGACTTTGTTTTATGCACTTTAGACATGTTATGAGGAGAGGCCAATCCCGGGGAAAAGGAATTATCCCCAGCAAAGTGGAAGGTCAGCAAAAAAGAGGAAGACCTTCAATGAGATGGGTTGTGGTGGCAACAATGGGCTCACACATAACAGTTGTGAAGATGAGACAAAGCCAGCTCATGTTTCGTTTTGCAGTATAAAGGGTCACCGTGAGTCAGAGCTGACTAGATGGCACCTAACAACAGCTCCGTTTGAGCAACAGCCAATATTATAAATGTAGTAAAACTATCACCATCACCATTCTCCAAGACTCAGACAGCTCTAAAATCCAAATGAGTAATTGCAGCAGTTACATAATCTCCTGCCAACTTGTGTAGGTGTGGAATGTAGCCTGTCAATCAGGTCTCAGCTTGATGACCTCATTTGGAGGCACTAAGGAGATAAATAGCTCACTGGAGACGAGGCACAGGAACTCTCTGCTTTGTCTTCCTGGTGACAAGATGACTCATGGAGCTACGCTAGAGTCCTGGAACTGGAGGAGCCACACGGAGACCCCTGCCAGTGAGCGCTAAGATGCTTCCACTGCCACTGAAGCCACAAGACTTTCGACCCACTGGCCTGTCATCTTCCTGCATTCATCTTCAGTGCATGTGTTGCCTGAGTCTGAAGAGAGAACGATAGACTGGTACTGCACCCACGGGCTAATATCGGCCTTACGCATTTCCTCTTGACTGGGCTGGCATGTTTTCTCAATGTATAATTGCTCTTTATCTAAAGCTCTTTCTTATGCACATATACGTGTCCCTGGATTTGTTTCTTTTGTCTACCCAGGCACACATAATTTAAAGAAGAGCAATTGTTTGGGGAAATGTGATTCATGGAACTTGTAGTTTCACATTTTAATGATCTTTCCAAAAGAAGGACACTGCAAATAATAGTCAGCTAACTCCCAAGTCCAGAGTCTAACTTGCGGAGACAGAATAGCTAACAGCAAGGTTGGTTGTGACCGTCCATAGCAGAGGTCAAGGGGAGGAAAGAGCTTGTCTGAGTCATGAGTAGTACCTCTCCTGGAGCAGGGATGAGGGACAAGTGGATACCTGTTGGCCCTTTTGGTGAGCACCTTTGGATATGGCTCCAATAACCCCAACTTCTGGTGTTTGAACTCTTGTATCATCTTCTTCTCCCACTAGAATGTGGGCTGGATATACTGACTTGCTTCTAATGAATGTTGCAGTTGATAGTGATTGTTGTTATTAACCACCATACAGTTGGTCTGACTTAGGGTGACGCCATGAGAATAGAATGGAACACTGTCCAGCCCTGTGTCACTCTCATCATACATTGCATGTTAGGATCATTGCGGCCCTCAGAGTTTTTATTGGCTGACTTTCAAAAATAGATGCCTACACCTTTCCTCTAGTCCATCTTGGTCTGGAAACTCCACTGAACCCTTTCAGTATTACAGCAACCTGAAAACCCTCACCAATGGACATACGAGGGACAAGAGTCAGCACTGAACCTGTGTCTCCAGCATGAAAGGTGAGAGTTTTACCATGAAACCACCCATGATGTCAAAGAATGAAACATTACAAAACTGTTGTTGATAGACTATCAGATAGGTGCCTTCCAGTTGGTCCCAGCTCATATCAGCCCTAGGGACAACAGAAGGAAATGCTGCACCAGCCTCCTAATGGTTACATTTGAGCCATTGTTTAGTCATCATGTCAAGTCATCTAGGCAATATGTCCTTTTCCTGGGACTAGGCTCTCCTGATACCATGCCCCAAATAGTCGATGAGATGTGAAATCCAAGATTAGGTTACAAAAGAGTCTCGCTCTCTCTCTCTTCTTCATAGTCTAGTCTCTCTCCCTTCCTCATCTGTTGTAAAGAAGCCATGTGCCATGTGGAGAGCTGCACTGTGAAGGGATGCAGGTGACACAGACCCAGGGGACTTTCCTGACCGTAGCTGATAGGAACTGAGGTTGTAGGAGCAGCAGCCTAAGGGGCAGGGACTCCTGTCAACAACCAGGAGTCTATTCTCTCAAGTTACAACGAACACATCTCAGCCTTCTGCGGGACCCAGAGCCAGAGTTCCAGGGCACCACCCACTAATATTCCGCAAGCCCAGCACTGTGGGACGTCCAGGTCACTGTGCTAGATGTTACACAGCAAGAGATAACTTATACCAAGCTCAGCCTTAACATCAAGTGCCCTGGCTTACACGGTGGTTGTTGTTAGGTGCCATCGAGTGCACTCCCACTTCCACAATCCTGCACACAACAAAGGAAAACACTGCTCAGTTCTGCACCACTCTCACAACTGCTCTTGTGGTTGAGCTGTTGTTGCCACCATGGTGGTGACCCGTTTTGTTGAAGATCTTGCTTTATGTGCTGCTGCCCCTCTACTTTAACCAAATCAATGTCCTCCTCTCAAGATACGGTTTACTATTAGAAAAATAAATATGCATAATATTCAATAACCACTATGTCACAGAGTCAGACTTCCCATTCCTTACCTTTTTTTCAATCAAACTATTAGGGGCTCATACAACTCTTACCACAATCCATACATACATCAATTGTGTAAAGCACATTTGTTTGTACATTCATTGCCCTCATCATTCTCAAAACATTTGCTCTCCACTTAAGCTCCTGGCATCAGGGCCTCATTTTCGCCCTCCCTCCCCGCTCCCCTCCCTCATGAACTCTTGATAATTTATAAATTATTATTTCTCATATCATGCCCTGTCCGATGTCTCCCTTTACCCACTTTTCTGTTGTCCATCCCCCAGGGTCAGAGAGAAGGTGACATGTAGATCCTTAAAATAGGTTCCCCCTTTCAAACCCACCTTCCCTCTGCCCTCCCAGTATCACTACTCACACCACTGGTCCTGAAGGGATCATCCACCCTGGATTCCCTGTGTTTCCAGATCCTATATGTACCAGTGTACATCCTCTGGTCTAACCAGACTTGCAAAGTAGGATTGGGATCATGATATTGGGTGGGGGAGAGGAAGCATTTAGGAACTAGAGGAAAGCTGTATTTTTCATCATTGCTACATCGCACCCTAACTGTCTTGTCTCCTCCCCAAGACCCTTCTGTAAGGGGGTGTCCAGTGGCCTACAAATGGGCTTTGGGTCTCCACTCTGTACTTCCCCAACTTATTCACTATGGTAAGATTTTTTGTTCTGATGATGCCTGATAACTGATCCCTTGGATACCCCGTGATCGCACAGGCTGGTGTGCTTCTTCCATGTGGGCTTTGTTGCTTCTGAGTTAGATGCCCGCTTGTTTATCTTCAAGCTGTTAAGACCCCAGATGCTATGTTTTTTTTATAGCTGGGCACCATCAGCTTTCTTCACCACATTTGCTTGTTCACTCGCTTTGTCTTCAGTGGTTGTATCAGGAAGGTGAGCAGAGGAGGAGAGAGTGGAGCACATCCTGGCCTACTAGGCAATAAGGACGATAATCCCAATTAGAGCAGCCAGTCCACAGAGAGGACCACACGGCCGGCTCCACTATGATACATGACGCCCCTCACTGACTCATAGCCTATAGGGGACAACACCAGAGACAGTGTGGGAATTGCACGCAATCTGACCCCACCACACCGAAGCAAAACACTAAGGGGGTGCAAGAAAACAGCAAGGGAATGGAGCAGCGTGGACCCAAGGGAATGCTGAAGGTGAACTTTGGGGCCAGGGCGTGGTGCTCCAACAGATTGTACTGGAAAACACTCCTAAAGGCCAACAAACAAGCTACAAGCTTTTCTTTCTTGTTTTATTTTGTTCTGTTGTCATTGGTTTGTTGTTATTGTTGTTCTTGTGTTGTATGTGGTTGCTTGGTATTGCTCTGTCTTGTTTTTGTGCATGTTATTATCTCCACAGGTCTAAATAACATAGGCTGGATGAATAATCTGGAGGTGAAAATAATGGGACTGACAGTTCCGGGGGTACATGGGAGAGGGAGAGGTGAGGAGAAATGTAGTGGTGTTAACAAACCCAGGGACAAGGGAACAATAAGTGATCCAAATCGGTAGTAAGGAGGGTGTGGGAGGCCTGGTGGGGCATGATCAAGGGTAATGTAACCAAGGGAGTGAGCATGATAATGGGACAGGAGGAAAGTCAAAGGAAATAGAGGAAAGAGCTGGGAGGCAAGGGGCATTTATAGAGGTCTAGATAAAAGCATGTACATATGCAAATATATTTATATATGAGGATGGGCAAATAGATCTATATGCATATATTCATAGGTTTAGTATGAAGGTAGCAGAAGGACATTGGACCTTCACTCAAGTACTCCCTTTACTTACTTTTATGTAAAAAGGTAAATCACTTTTTAGTTTGGATCAAGGCATCAGGAAGAAAACTCTTGGGTTGTGATATGTGATTTTCCTCTATATTTCAGGAAAAATTAAAAGACAAACTCACTGCCATCGTGTTGATGCCAACTCTAAGGGACTCTGTTTCACAAGCTGCTGGAAAACAACATATGCATTTATTTTCAAGTAACCAACCATAAAGCTGGAGTCAGTCTCTGCATTTACTACATCTTTCTCATGATCTCAAAATTGAACTTGTACAAAGGTCCACCTCAATCTCCCTCCCCCATCACAAAAACTAGTGCAAGAAGTGGTGGGATATTCTTAAAAGAAACATGATGTGTATAATTTAAACTTTATTTATGAACATTATTGAAGAAAAACTAACAAAATCCTACTTGTGATTTGAATTGAACAAATAAGTGAAGCTTATTCCTTGTTCCTTATTAAGTAACTGATAGTTGTTAGATTATTTCCATATTCATCACTATTTCAGCAGGTTGTTGTTGTCTACGATTAGAAAACAAACACACAAGCCAAAATCCCGCTGCTGTGGAAGTTGGTAATCTCCTCGCTTCTGTCTGTGGCACCTGCCTCCCACTTGCCCAGTTGCTGTTCTAACGGGGAAGTCACCTGGAGCAGCGCTCCTTTGATGTGTCACTTGTCTCCTCCGTGGCTCTGGCACTGGGGTGCTGTACTGCTGTAGTGTTTGGGGCTAATGTCGAGGGTTTGACTGACATCTGGAACTGGCTGCGAAGGCGAGCGTTTATTTGAACAAAGACGGGCTTGAGGAGAGGCGAGTCCTTTGCTTCACTTCCCTATGTCAAAAAAAAAAAAGGTGCTCTATTTTGATTCTCACCTTTGTTCCCGACATTGGGGAATTGCACTCTATGATCAACAGACATTACAGCTTGTTTCGGGAAGTGAGTGGCTGCAGCTTTGATGAGTGCCCCTGGCTGGCTCTAGGCTGCCGTTCGGTAATTGCTGCCACCGGGCACAGCTCAAGCCCACCAGCCTCCAGCCCTCCTGTTGGACAACGTTTCCTCTTCAGAATCCTCCTGTGAACCCCCGGGCTGACTGTTAATAGCATCCTCACCATGTCCGCAGGCTAGCTCTCTCGCACTGAACCCTCCACGCGGCAGCATCGAGCAGCTGAGGTAACACCTGGCTCCCTTCAATGTGACCCTCTGCGATGGCTGCGCTCACTCCTGTTCCGGATCGCTGGAAGGGGCAATCACGCCAATCACGTGGAACAAGACTCCGGTGAGGCTGCTTTCCTCCACGAAAAAGCCTGGGTGCTAAGCTCACTTCTAGGAAAATTACAGGAGTGATGGCAAGGGGATAAATATACATGATAGATTAGGAGTCAAAGTCGTCAAAATGCCAATGTATTTGGGATTAAGAGGCCTGCTCCTCTTGTCGCAGCAGGGAACAAAGCAATGTTTAGGCAAGAAGGATTGTGTGTGTACATGTGTGTGTTGTGTGGCATCTATATATGTATTGGTATGTATGGTGTGTGTATTCATGTGTATGCCATGTATCTTTACATGTGTGTATAGTATGTGTATCGTTGAATCGTGTATGTGAAGGATGTGTGTGTTTCAGGGGCTGTGAGGGTGTTATGTGGTATGTATGGTGTGTACCCCTGTTCAGATTTATTGGGAAAATGTTGAGGGAATAGCTTATAGACATTCAGGTTCTACTTCATATCTAAACGAAACAAACTCACTGCTATAGAGTTGATGTCAACTCATAGTGAGGCGATGGGACAGGAGAGAGCTGCCCAGGTGCATCTCCAAGACGGTCACTGTTCTGGAGGCAGTGCTGCTGGCTGAGGATTTCAAACTACTGACTTTTGGATTACAGCCCAACTCCTAACCATCAGACCACCCGGTCTCATGCTGGGAACCCTGGTGATTTAGTGAGTACAGGTTAGGCTGTGATTCTAAGCCACCAGCCACTCAGCAGGCTAAAGACAAGCTTCTAGTCTCTTAAAGAGTTAGTCTCAGAAACTCACTGGAGTGGTGCTGCCCTGTCCATGGGCATGGCTTGGATGGCAATGAGTGAGCTGTGCCGCACAGGTCATCCATATTGGTGGGTTCTGAATGCAATGTGTTTGGGGGGTCCACTATTTCCTGTGACCATAAATTAGATTGTTGATGAACATGAGCAGGAGTGAAGGGAGAAAATGAAAGTCTCAATAACCACAACCTTGTTGGTTGTGGTAAAGTCTCTAAAGGATTAATATTTTGCAATCTGTTTAAACTCTGTTAGAGCAATGGTGGAAACCCTAGCCTGTCTACTGTGAGGGCTTGGTTGGGTTTATAAGGATAAGCAGAGACTAATTTAACTGTGGCCCACTGATTTCACCATGTAGTCAGTCACACGTGGCATTCATTTGTCTAAGCACAAAGAGGATTAATTTGGATGATCTACCCCAACTAGAAAAGCAACAAGAAGAACTATGATTTAGTTGTGAGCTTATACCATTTTAACCTAAGTCAGTATTCTAACTCAGTTTATCACTGTAACCACATAGAAATGAAAAATGGGTTTATTTGTAGTGTGGACATGCATATTTGAAAGGGCACATGGAATGTTGTTGAATAGGTCTTTCTGCATGCCAGTGACTTTAAACATGTGTGCTGCCTGTGACACCTAGTACTTTTATAAGCAATAGTACCATTGATAAATGGGTTCTACAGCAAAGGAACTGGCTGAAGTTGACAAAGAACCCTCAGTGTGATGTTCGGGACACCTTTTCAAGGGTTTCTCCTTCTTCCTTCCTTTAACTAGAATCTTACCAACTAATTCTGGAAGTTAGGTTTGGCTTAAGACTTTAAATAGCTTTATCGTCATTATTAGTATGCTTTAAAAGAAGACTGAAGAGCTCTCATTGAAGCCACATGGTGGCGGTTAGTAAAACTAGAGGCCCTTCATTTTCTCTTGGATATTCATTAAGATAAGAGAAGGCAGTAGAAATTAGAGGAAGTCAGTTATGTTCTTGAACTTTCTGCAATGATCAATATCCCCGTAGTCAATAATGACATATTGCATTAGATGCGCTGCACAAAACCTCTACAGAATATTGAAATGCAAGCATGTTACTTTGAGGACTAAGGTGCTCCTGACCTAAGACAGGATATTTTCCATCCATATCGATGGGAAACTTGGACATTGAATAAGGATGGCTGAAGAAGAATCCATGCACTTGAATTGTGGCACTGGCAAGAATATTCAAAGTACCACCAACTGCTTAAAGGACAAACAAATTTGTTTTGGAAGAAGGACAGTCAGAATGCTCCTTAGAAGCAAAGTTGGTGAGGCTTCAGCTGACATACTTTGGATATGTTAACAAGAGAGGCCATGCTCTGGAAAAGGATATCATGCTTGGTAAAGCAGAGGGTCAGCAGAAGACAGAAGGCTCTCGACAAGGTGGGTTGACCCTGTGGCTGTAACAGTGGCTCAGGCACAGGGGCCACTGTGAGTGTGACGACCATGCAGGCCTGGGCCGTGCCCCTTTCGCCTGTGCGTAGAGTCGCTATGAGTTGGAACCCTCTGGATGGCACCCAGCAACACCAATTTGCTTTCTTCATTCTGTAATTCAGTTTACTTTGTATATGTCTCATCAATGCATCCATCCATATTCTTTTTTAAGCTTAGATTTCATTTATGTCCACCTCACACCCTCTCTTTGGCACACACGGCCATGCACAGCTTACCGCCTACCCAACCTCCTGTGAAATTGGATCTTACGTGATTTGGATGCTGCGTGGATACCTTTTCACAGTGCTTTTATAAACATTTCAAAAAAAGCTCTGTGCTTTATCAGCAATCATTACAAAAGTCCTGAGAGGGGTTCACTTTCCAATTTGGTCCTCAATCCATGCCATTGGTACTTTCTCCATACCTGGTAGGGTCCCCCTTCCATTTTTTGTTAGTTTTGTAGCTTTCAGTGGGTCCGGTTGTTTAGCAACTTGGAGACTTTTGTTTTCTGTCTTTGCTTTTGAGGACCATTGTGAGTTTTGAGTGTGACACGCCTAACTGGTGAGCAAAGACACTCACTGATATTAGACAGCCTTGCTGTTGTCTAAAAACCTTGTGTTTCCCTTCCTAATCAACACACCTTTCGCTCCAGCTGCTGCCGTCACTACCTCTGGTGGGCTGTGTTGGGGAGCCATGATGCACTTCATGGCTTTTGAAAGAAAATTAAGCAGTGAGATGTTGGTGCACTACTCAGGAGACACACATGAGGTGGGTTGCTGCTGCCTGCAGGTTAAAACCGACACTGTTATACCATAAAGGAATTAGATAGAAAGTATAATATGTCGATAAGCCAGCAGCAGGAATTTAGGATGGCTATCAAGTCACATGTCTTATAAGTTAGATAGGTACTAGATAGGTACACCTAGAAGTGCAATAACTTAGTATCAATGAGGCCTGAGGTCCATGAGTGGCACATAGGAAGTATTTGTGGTCCTTCTGGTCTATTCTCCAATTGGTATTTCCGAATTCTACTGTAACCTTATGGGACCATGGACATAGACACAATCAGACATTCCCAAAGTGTATGTTATGGGGCATTTGACTGCCTACGCATAGTTTTATGTCATCATCTGAAATCTGCCGTAGCCCAGGTTAGCTGAAATCTGGCATGGACTAGATGGACGCCTCCTTTGTATTTGAGATTGTGGGAACAGTCATATGGGGCAGCATCCTGGGCCACTTGGAAGTAGACTGACTGCCTCTCTCTCCTGAGGAGTCTATGGGCGGGTTCACAGTGCAGTATTTTGGGGAGGAACTCAGTGTAACTTGCCTTTTTGCCTTATCAGCATTCTCTCCTGTATAATTAGTCATCACCAAGTTGAAATTCCTTTAAGCATCACTCTATTTTTAGGGCCTTAGCTATTGTTGTTCCTCAGACCCATCACTCATCTGCTCAGTCGACTTACTAGGGGGATTTGACTGACTACATGTTGCTTTGATGTTGGTCACTAGGCCACTAGTATTTCAAATACGGTCAGGGTCACCTGTCATGTGTCTATAGATTTCAGAATACCTTCCGGTTGTTAGATGGTTACTATAACACAGAAACTGATGCTCTATTGCTGCAAAGAAAAATGACAGTAAAAAGCTTATGAATGGAGTAGAACCTTGTCTGGTGTGTCAGAAAGTGAACCCCTCAGGATGAAGGGCCCTTACCATGTGAAGTGGGAAGAGGTGCCTCCTCAAAGCCAGTCTACCCTAATAGCTTTGAAGCAGTGACATTGTGGAACCTTCCCTTGCTGCTGCTCCATGATTCAAAAAGCATGACAAAAACACCCATGAATAATCAGCAGATAGCATGTACCAGTATGAATCAATTGATAATTTCTCAAAACAGAAGTATAATGGGTGAAGATACACAGTCTGAGAATTACCTGGAATAAGTGGTGTTGGCCATTTTGATATCATATGGTTTAATATGCAGGGGATTATAAATTAGAGTCATGCCATCACATTCATTGTCCAAAAGAACATCTCAGCATCTCTCCTGAAGCACAACCACTGCCAACGACAAGATCATCTCCTCACCCTATGAAGAGAACCAGTTCATATGAATATTATTCAGATCGATGCACCAACAACCAATAGAGAAATGGAAGAAATTGTAATGTTTACCAGCCTCTGAAATCTGAAATTGACTAAGTATGCAGTGATAATTCATGGTGATTAAAACGTGAAAGTTATAAGCAATGAAGGCTCAGGCCTGATGGCAGCAATTTTGACAGAGATCATATAACACAGGTTTGCGAGACCAATTACTTTTTAATTACAGATATATTTTTTCAAAAACACAAACAGCAACTATGTACAGGAAGCTCATGCAGGCAAGTGAGTCTTTGGCAAGAGATGACAGAGACACCCAATATCATCAGAACAAATTCAGGAATCACCGTGGACATAGACAGTCAATTGTCCACTTGTAAATGCATCTCGAGGGTGAAACTGTTGGAAAGAAGTCCACGAGAGCCACAGTGACAGCTTCAGTATTGGCACTCGATTTCAGAGGCCACTTCAAGACTAGATGTGAGACATGGAACACTCATGGTAGAAGATGAGAAAAGTAGGGGGATGACACCAAGGACGTCATCATGCAGGAAGAACGCGAAAGAAAAGACAAGGTGGGCCACTGGAGGAATCTGAAATGTGCTCTTGAATGTGAAGTAGCTAAGGCTAATGGGAGAAATGGGGATGGGAAAGAACTGAACAGTTTCCAATGATGGCTCCAGAAGGCCGCACAAAACCCTATGAGGCCCTGGATCGCCGCTCTTATGATTCTTTTCATCCCCACCCTCCCCAGAGTAGGACTTTGCTTCCCTTTGAATCTGTGCCTCCTACGCTTCACTCTGTGACACTCTAGCCATGTTGCCATGAATACCTTTCTTCAAATTGTTTCTCTTACCAACAGATCTGCCCAATTCCAGGAAGAGGACATTCCAACCATTGTCAATGGAATGTGCACAGACTCGGTAGCTGTCAAGTCTGACTCAAGGCCCCGTGTGCAGCAGAGTAGGCCTGTGCTGTAGGGAGTTAGTTATCCATGCTGACTCTCCCCAAGCTGGTTCCAAAGTCCCTCTGGGTAGACTCAAACTTCCAACCTCTTGAACAACAGCAATGTGGATTAATCATTGGCTTGAGGAATGATAAGGTGAAGCGTTGAGGAATGAATGACTAGAAAGGTAATAATTAAACTAATTCACTTTCAACTTGAGAATGAAAAGAAAGCTTTAAAATTACACCAAATCCAAACAAACCCACTGCCTAAGAGTCAAATCCTCCTCATGGCAGCCCTATAGGAGAGGGTACAACTGCCTTCCAGAGCTTCCAAGACAGTTACACTTTGCCAGTCTGCCTCATCTTTCTTCCACACATCAATGGGTGGTTTTGAACAGCCGACTTTGCATTAGCAGCCCCAGTCATAAATGCTGCCTCATCAGGGTCCCTTAAAATGCCACCAAATAATAAAATGTTTCTTATATGGAAGGAGTTTAAAGGAAACTCTAAAATCTAAATTTATTTTTCACAGAGGTGTTTTAGGGTAATGTTTTCTGTCACGTAAAACTGGCTATTTCATTTGGAAGATAGGAGTAACTTGCAATGTTGATTTTTTTTTATTGTGAAAGAATTTCAAAGATGGTACCAGGGGTATCCTTTGTGGTTTGGACCCAGTTTCCTCTTTTGTTGAAATCTCACATACCCAAGGTTACTATGGTCAGCACGGATTAATTAGTATTGTTTAAAAGTGACTCTCTATGCTGCAGGGTTTACAGGAGCTTCTCTACGTTTTTCCTCAGCAATGTCTTTGGTCTACAACACTGCAGAACACCACGGTGCGTTGACTTCTGATGCCTCCTTCATCCCTTTCAACCTGTGAAATGGTCTTAGTATTTTCTGAACTTTCCTGGCCGTGACATTTTTATGAGTACCAGTTCAATATTCTGCATAATATGGATTTATCAGATGCTTTAAGTTTTATCGCCAGGCTCATAGATGCATTTATTTGATGTTTCCTCATAATCAGCTCAATGTCAAGGATTCTGGAAAAGTATAGCACACATGTAACCACCTGGCCTTATATCAACGCTGATAACTTGTTCACAATTAAGATTGCCTAGTTTCTTCATTGAAAGGCTACAGTTTGCCCCTTCCCACACCCTACCAGTTAGAAATAAGTCACTAAGCAGAGCCTACATTCAAAGTGAGGTAAATTAAGGCCCACTTTTTAGAATGTGAAACAGTAGAGAAATTGTGGACTTCTGATAAAAACCATTAGTTATTAACAAACTATTTATAAGAGATACATTGAGTCTACAGTATCATTTTCTCCTTAAAGTTGTACCAAATAGTTGTAAAGGCTCTTGATAGCAACCATTGTTCTCTCCCTGGCCAGTGGAAATAATTGTGATAAAACCAAAAGACACAGAAACAATTAGTCCCATGAACAAATAGCTCACCCAAACACTGATCTCCGCAATGCTGAGACTGGAAGAAGTAGATGGTGCCCAGCCACCACTAACACATTTTGTAGATAGGGTGACTAACACTGGATCCTGAATAGAAAAGGAAAAAAAAACAACATTGTGGAACAAAATCCAAACTCACAAAGGATACCAGGCTGACTGATCAGCTAGCAAATAGTGGAACCCCAAGGTCATAGTCCTTAGTCATCCATCAGGTCTGGAACCGAATCCACTTCCATGTACTCAGTTTTCAGCAAACAATAGACGGACCTCTAAGGGGAACAGTAACACTGGTGTAATTAATATTCACACCTTAGAATATCCATCCATTTCAGATCAAAAGAGTAGCGCTCACCCAAGCACTACATTAGAAGGCTGGAAGAAAAGTAGTGTCAGAGACAAAAAAACACAAGGTGGGAATGGGATAAGGGACGGTACCCTGAGGGGATCACCAGGGAAGGGATGAAACAAGATTGTTTGGATTGTTGAAGGTAAAACTGATGATCTGCTCTATAAATGTTCACCCATTAACTGCAGCATTCAGTAGAGAATGTTAAACTGTCACAATTGCTATTATGATTCTCATGATTTAATTTCGAATTCCCTCTTTCTTTCTATATTGACTCATTGGGAATTTCACCTCTAAGAAGAGAATTGTCCTTCCCATTTATTTATTCTTTCAGTTATTTTTATATGCTGGTATGGTATATATGCATGGATCATTAAGAAAACAAAACTATGGAGAACCTTGAGAAGAATGGAAATTCCAGAGCACTTCCTTGTGCTTTTGCAGGACTTGTACGTGAGTCAAGAGGCAGTTGTGCAAATGGAAAAGGGAAGGCTGCATGGCTTAACATCAGGTAAGGTGTGAAAGAAGGTTATATCCTGTTACCATATTATTCACCCTGTTTGCTGAGCAAATTATCAGAGGAGTTGGATTATATGGAAGATAACGTGGCGTCAGGACTGGAGGAAGTTTTATTAACACTCCGTCATATGCAGATGACATAGCCATGCCTGCTGAAAATGAGGAGGAGTTGAAGCACTTGCTGATGAAGATCACGGACTGACTGCAGCCTTCAGTGTGGATTGCAACTCAGTGTCAAGAAGACCAACGTCCTCACCACTGGAGCAAGAGGCAACATCATGATCAATGGAGAAAAGCTTGAAGTCGTCAAGGATTTCGTCTAGCATGGATCCACAGGCCGCGCTCATGGAAGCAGCAGTCAAGAGCTCAGAAGGAGAGCTACATTAAAGAAATCTGCTGCACAGACCCCCTCGGAGTAATGCAAAGCAAGAACGATGCTTTGAGTACTGACTTCAGCCGTGGTATTTTCCATTGCCTCATAAGCATGTGAAAGTTTGATGTTGAATAAAGAAGACTGAATAAGCATCAATGCATTTGAACTGTGGTGCTGGGGAAGAATGTTGAAAATACCATGGCCTCCTAAAAGGATAAACAGATCTGTCTTGGAAGTATGGCCAGATTGCTACTTAGAGGCAAAGATGGCAAGCTTCTTACATACTCTGGACACATTGTAAAGAGAGAGAAGTCCCTGAAGAAGGACATCATGTTTGGTAAGGTAGAGAGGCGGCGAAAAAGAGGAAGGCTCTGAACAAGATGGATTCATATGGCAACTGCAACAATGGGCTCAAAGCCTGGAAAATTGTGCGGGTGGTCTAGGCCTGGGAAACATTTCATTTTGTTGTACACAGACCAGGTCACTAGGAATTAGCGCCTACTTGATGTCACCTAACAACAATTAAAGCAACCTGTTCGTGCTTCAGTTGTGAGTCCAGATCAAGCAGAGGAAACAACCTTCCCATGGAGCCAAGCGCTTACTAGAATCCCGTCCACTGCCATTTGGGTGCCTTGTTTATGAGGTTCACAGCAATTAGAAGATCTTTGGATTCCTTAATTACCTTGATCAGTGCTACCCTTCATGTTTTTTGGAATAAACACTGCCCTCAGGAGCATTGACAGAGGCATTGGGGATGATTCATTGGCAACATTTTCACTCCCCTTGTGGGAGCCCCATTCCCATTCCCATCCAATGGGCCCTATGTGCATCCCCGACCCTTTTCCAGCCGAGCCCTGCACGCTGCTTGCACGTTGGGTGGGTGTCAGAGGAGTCCCAGACTAAGTCAGGATAGGAAGAGAGGTCTACCAGCTCTTGACAAATCAATTAATAAAAACCTGTAGATCACAACAGTGAAACCTGCCATCTGTTGTGGGGTTGCCACTGGACAGGTCAACATTTATTCTGTGTGGCATGGGGCTGTCAGGAGGGGACACTGCACAGCTGCGATAAGCCAACAAGTAACGCTTGCTATCACCCATTTGCCGATGGCATTCCGCCACGCCAATGAGACGTTTTCCCTTTGTCCTTCCTTCCTGACCCTGTCTTTAGTAAAAGTGAAGCATGCATATCATCTTACGCAGATGAACACAGTTTGAGGAGAAGTCGACATGATGAGGCCTTCAGTTCCGAGTTGTTTATGAAATGCGTTAATATCCTTTAAAGTATGTTGTGTGATACTGCCCAAGGAATATCTGTGTATAGCATGTTTTGTGTCTCGCACTTCTGAGGGGAAAGAAACTGTGCTTTCTGATACTAGTGGAGGACATGGTGACGTGAGCCCATCAAACACCATGCCTCCGTTTGGACTTCCTCACTTACAGCTCCTGCTGTGAGGTGCCACCGGCGGGTTCTGCATTACAGTGACACCATGAACAAGAGGAGAAAGACTGCCAGTCCTGCTGTTGCCTCACATTATTCTTATGTTTGAGCGCATTGCTGCAGCTGCTGGGTCAGTCCATCTTGTTATTGTCCTCTTTTCTACCACCTCATCGCATTAGGAAGCATGTCCTTTTGCAGGGCCTGCTGGTCTCTCCTGACATGTCCAAAATGCATGAGAGACACTCTGGTCATCCTTGACTTGGCTGTACTTCTTCCAAGACAGAATTGTTTGGCAGTCCATGGCCTTTCAATATTCGTCTCCAGCGCCACAATTCAAACCGCATGGTTCTTCTTCAGTCTTCCATATTCAATGTCCAACTTTCAGACAGATGCATATGAGGTGATTGAAAATATCATAGTTTGTGGAAGGCACACCTCAGTCCTCAAAGCAAACTCTTTGCTTTTCAAAACTTTAAAGAGGACTTGGGTGACAGATTTACTGAATATACTGGGTCCTCTGATCTCTTGACTGCTGCTTCCCATGAACTGTTGGCAGTGGACCCAAGCAAGATGAAACTCACTAGCTGCATAAAATCCAGATACTCTCCCTTTGATCCCAGCCTCCGGAAACTCCACGTGCTTACGTGTCGGACTATGTTCTCAAGCATCATCAGTGTTTCATGTTTCAGAAGTAGCTTGCTAGGCATTTCCTGAAATGTGCCTGTCAGGTAGACCAGAACCTCCAACTCCCCTGTTAGCTGCTGAACACTTTCATCATGTTTACCATCTTGGGTCTCTAATAAGGATCCCTGGTGTCTCAGTGGCTAATGCATTTGGCTATTAGTTTATGCAAAAAATTACAGCCTTGGAAACTTACAGGGCAGTTCTACTCATTCTATAGAATTTCTATAAACAACAAAATGAAATAAAATAAAAGCTCACTGCTATGGAGTCAAATTTGACTCATGGTGACTCTGTAGGATATAGTAGAACTGCCCCTTTGGGTTTCTGAGACTGTAACTTTTTACAGGAATAAAAAGCCTCATTTTTCTCTCAGAGTGCCTGATGGGTTTGAACTTCTTACCTTCCATGTAACCCACTAAAAATACCTGGGGTCAGGGTTCCGATGAGTTGAACTCAACTCAAGAGCAGTGCATTTGGTTTTGTTGGTTTAGCATTCTGCAGACACATTTATCAAACCTAACCCAACCCAATGTCCTAGAGTATATTTCAACCCAGACCCACTGTATTTAGGGTTCTGAGACTGTCCACACAGCCTCCCCTTGGTCCTGAAGAGCAGCTGGTGGGTTTGAACAGCCAGCATTGTAATTAGTAGCCCAATTAACTCAACTCAATCAGAAACAAGAAAGAAAGATTTGGTTTAGAAAAGTATTTCAAATGTGTCGGTAGCCGAGATGCATTGGTACGCACAGCATTGTGGAGATACATGGGAGCAGGAAAGGCTCACACCCAGGGGGAAGCCCGCCACAGTGGTGGTGTGGTTTTGGGGTCACCACAAAGCCGCTCAGGATTCCTGGCTCCTCATCCTGAAAAAGAAGTGACGAGGCTCTATGAGAGTCCTCCAGGAACCCGTGAAATTCAAATGCCTAGGATTCCCGTGATTCTGGAAAGAAGGTGGGGAATACAGGTGTCAACTCTCACAAGGCCCTTGGTTGAGACTCCTGAAGCCCGGCCTCAATTAAGAAGCCAGTGTGGCGACTGATTCAGATTTTCTCCTCGGCCGCTAGAGGTAGATGCAGGAGCGGTGTCCCAGGATCTCCTCTGTCACACTGACTTCTACTTTAAAGGTTCTCGGAGCCCAGGTGAAGGTCCTTCCTGCCAGGGGCCCCTGTAGTGGCAGGAAATCCTTGTCAAGTGCCATACTTCCCTATTTTACCTCTCAGGGCCAGGGCCCCACCCATCTGCTGGTCTCCTATGTACGCATCAGTCTTGTCCAGTTGGCTCGCGTGTGCCTGACATGTAGCCCTTTGCTCTGCCTTTCTTTTACAGAACATCGAGTTGTGTTGTGTCCTCCAATCCTTCAAAATACTGTGCTTCTTTTGTGCATGCTGTAGCCCCCGATGAGGCAAGGGAGATGAGAGAGCTGGAAGGCTTGTCAGAGGGTCTGCTGAAACCGCTACGACACGGAGGGATGCTAGGACCTGCCCGCAGTTCAGTCTGCAAACACCTCGTTCAGTTTCTGAGGGAGAAGAAGAGGTGGATAGAGTGTTGCCTCTTCCTCCGGCCCATCCATCATGCTAGCCTTGAAGAGACAAAGAAAAGATTAAGTGGCAAGGAAAGCAAAGTAAAAATGAAAAGGCAGAACTAAATGGTTCTAAACATCTTCACTTCTGTAGACCAGACCTGAACCTGGCTGTACCTCTAGCAGATGACTGATCTATACCTGCTGCACTGGAGCTGAGGTCACCGAAACTGTATGGATTCCCAGCCTCCATCGTGGCTGGAAGCTTTTTGAATGCTGAATACACTTTAAAGATCTATTCGAAGATATCCCCCCCCCCCCCAGTCCTGGCTTCCTTAGTGAGGGACTTATTTGCATCAGCTTGTCAAGAGTTATGACATTTAATGCTATTAATGTCACATCCATTATTCCACCGAATATCAACTGCCTTCACCTACAAAATGTGAAGGCTTCTGACGACAGGACCATAACTAGAGAGCCCAGGAAAATGAATAAGAAACACAGGTCGCCGTGCTGTGGGAAGGCCACCTTGCTGGCTCATGGTGTCATTCACTGCCATGGGTTTGTGGCTGTAGTCTCCTGAAGTCAGAAATAACACACACGCACATACACACACACACAGTTCCTTTTACTCTAGAAATCCAGGAATATTCAACAAACACAGTCAATTCTTTTACAGCAAACTGCGTCGGTCTTGGCAAATGACGGCATCTTTCGGTGAATTTCTAACCACACAGGGAGACCCAATTATCGAACTACAACAAGGAGCTTGCGGACCGGAGAATTTCTAGAGAATTTAATGAAATGATAATTTTGGAATTGCTAAATACTAAAATGATTTTCACATGGATTGATCACCAAAATTTTTAATATCATACAACAATATTGATAATATAATCAAATCATCAGTTTGAAACCCCTAGCAGCTCCCTGGGAGATAGATGAGACTCTCTGCTTCCATAAAGAGTTGGAGTCTCAGAAACTTACATGGGTAGTTCTACCCTGTCCTGTAGGGTCACGCAGAGTCACAGTTGATTGGATGGCAGCAATTTTTAAAAATTAGGTATTTGCATTTTCAGATATTCTGGGTACCTTTTAATAAATTTATATTGCATATGAGTTTTCTTGACTTCTTATAGAAGCCCCTCCAGATACTCTGTGTGGCACGTAGTCTTTATTTGAACCAATTTTTAATTGTAAATTAGGTGGGAGTTTATGATTTGGTTTGGTTTTTTTCAGAGTTCGGTTTGTTTTATTGAACGTGTTATACAAAAAAGGGTTTTGTCAAAAAGACCCAAGCCCATGTCATCATCAGATTCTTCAAACTCTTCTTTCTTGGTTTCCACTTTCTTCTCCTCTACTGCGGTAGCAGCAGTGGAGGGTGCAGGTCCTCCAGCTAGTGCGGCACCAGCAGTTGGGGCATGGGCACCAGCTACTACATTACAGATGAGGCTCCAGATGTTGACCTTGGCCAGGGACTTGGGGAACAGGCTCGGTCACAAGGGCTCCACGTTGATTTCAGATATCTTGTCCTCCCTTATGGTCACCTCGTGGTCCTGCAGGATGAGGGCTGAATAGATGCAGGCAAGGTCGGAGAGCCTGAGGTCAAGGTGCAGGAGTGTTGGGCTGGCGGCTGCCAGGCACGGTGGTCGCCAGATGAAGTGAGGGGCTCACCCCAATGAGGCCTTAGCTTCCTCAGAAGAAGCAAGCACCTTAGCGGCAGCAGAGGGAAGAGAGTTGGGAGTGTATGTTTAGTAACATCACTTTTGTATTGAACATGTTCAACTCCTTGATTTCTCTTCTCCTTCTTGTGGCCCACCATCCTACCCTTGTCTTTCCCCTCTGACTTGGTCTAACACCTGTCAACCCTCTCCCTGCACCTGTCCTCCCCAGCTTCCTTCTCTTGGGCAAACTCCAAAGTCTATCCCTGCTGGGATGAAAGTCTTTATCTTGGTTTGTCCATCCCCCTCCCACCCTCACCTTATAACTGTGATTTTGCATAGGATTTGCATAGGATTTGTGATTGGCTAATTTCACTCAGCATCATGTTCTCCAGTTCCTTTCTTCTAGTGATGGGCATTTGGGCTGTTTCCAATGTTTTGCTCCTGTGACCTGTGCTGACTGAACATGGTACATACCTGAAATGGGACACAAGACTTTTGTTGGACTCTCCCCTTATTTCTATGCATTAATGAAACAGTGTTTGTTCAACAGCTTGAATTTCACTATAGTGGTCACTCTTTGCTGATGCTTAGGGATTCCCCAAAACTCACCCTGTGAGACATTTGACTGAATGCTGATGCCCTACGACAGGTGTCACTGATCAAGAGCATCTTGATTTTTTCTTGTGCACATTATGAACTGACCTTTGTCTAAGGAATCCTGGTTCCGGTAGTTGTCAATAACATTTAAGGTCATGTTTTAAATCACTTACTGGAAACAATGAGTATACATTTGGCCTATTAAGTTAGGAATATTAGGTGCCATCAAGTTTGCTTCGAGTAGGTATAACTTCTTGAAAAATGAAACTATGAATCTTCTAAACAGTATATAAAAGTGTATCTTGGCATCAAAAAGTGCAGAAGGAGAAAAAATAAAGAAGCTATTAAATAGTAAACAAGATAAAACATTGGAGTCTTTGAAAGAGTTTTAAAATGTTTAAACTTAAAAAGCAACTAATAGTAACTCTCAGACGGATTTTTTAAAAAGAAAAATCACACTCCTTTTCTAAGAGAAAAAAATTTAAATAAAAGTAAAGGGAAATATTGAGTATAAAGTTATGACAAGAGTTTTTAAAAATAAAACTCACTGACTCAGAGAAACCCTATAGGACAGCGTAGAACTGCCCCTATGCGTTTCTGAGACTATAACTGATTACAGGAGTCAAAAGTCCCATCTATCATTAAAGGATCAGCTGGAGGCTTTGAACTTCTGACCTAGTAGATGTGAAACTCCTACTGCACCGGGGCTCCCGTGAGATGATATGGATTTCATAAATGAGAATACAAAGTAAATCAGGGCCACAAGGTTGGCAGAAAATTTAGTATCAAGCCCTGTCGTCATTAAGGCAAGATAAATCAGAGGCTAAAGCTGTATTCTGTCAAGCATAATAGATCAGACAGCAGGGGCGTCCTCAACACAGGTGAGAAAGAAACCTAATACGAGGGCAGATGAAATAACTCTTTCTTCTTGAAGCTACCCTTGTAGCTTGAATATACCTTGGATCTTTTTGTTGAGAAACACCCACTAGAGACTGAAGCAGGACTGAGGATTAAAGAGTGGCAATATCTCAGCCGGGGCTTCCTCAATCAGAGGTGGGACAGTGTCAGGGCCTCTGGTGATGTCAATGGTTAAGATGCTCGGCAGCTAGGATGCTAAGCAAAATATTGAGGGCCAATGGCCTGGTGATCTGCTTCTGAGAAACGAGCTATTGGAGCCCCCAGAGGCCCCCAGGGAGTCAGCTTCTGATGCACACGGTGTCACCACACATTGGGAAGGACCTGATGACAGCAGGCAGGGGTGTGGCATTTTTAGTAAGAAGTGAGCATTTCAAGTGACAGGCTTCCCAACCAATGGGACACAACAAAGGCAAAAAGATCATGTGGCTGAGAGGTTGAGGACCAAGAGACACATCTGTTAGCATGGCTGAGACAAGGTATTGTGTGCAAAAGAGGGTATCCTTACAAGGTTTCACTATTGTCATTCCTAATAACCCCCCTTATGGTAAACATTGCTGGGAATTCTGTTCGGCCATTTCCATGAATGACGGAACCCAGCTGAGGAGTAGAGTGCTGGCTGACGTGGCTTGGTGTCAAAATAGTATAGGGGGAACTGTATTTACTTTCATGGTGGCAGAATAATTTGGAAAAGGAGATCAATAATGGCTGTACAACATGAAGAATATACTCAATGACAGTGAATGATACCTGTAGAAGTAGCTGAATTGGAGAATATTTTGTTGTGTCTATTTTTTGCCATGTTATTTGTAAATTGCATGAATAACAATGAGGTATTCAAGAAAAGTTCTAGAATTGATCATTGTGAGAATTGCACCAGTCTTCTTGAAATGACTGAATTGTTCAATTGTATGACATGTGGATGAAATGGCAATAAAACTTTTTTAAAAGAATATAAATACGGTGGAGGAGAGAGAGCACACGAAATCCTAACTACTAGATGAATAGGAAAAGTCAGCACACTGTGAAGAAGCCAGATGAGAAAGAACAGCATATGGAGTTGTAAGTGCTTGTCTTAAAACAGTCATCTGAGTGAAGGGCTGTCAAGTCCAGCCAGAAGAAGCAGACCAGCCCGTGTGATCGAAGGGTTATTGATAATAAAACCTGAGACCAGAGGAAGGAATGATATTAGAGCTTAAATCCCATTTGCAAAAGTTATGGATGATAGTGAAAACCCCAATCTATTTTCAGGGCCTCTGGTAATTCCTCTCTGAACACTGGAAAGTAATGGAAAGTGGACTAGTGCAGATGTTGTTAGGTGAAAGTTGAACACCTCATCATTTTTCTACCTTGGACCTATTTTAAATGCTTTCCAGTTTTTATTGTTGTCTGTATTTTGTTTTAGTGAATGAATGGATATGCTGCGCTATCCAATCAGTGTCATTACTTGCAAATGTTTTAGGATGGAAAGTTATTTTAAGTAAGTTCCTCCCTCTGGGTTTGTAACTTTTTATTTTTGTTGGTTTGAGATGAACTTGTTTGTCACTGAAGACTCCTAGTCCATTTCAATTTTATTTCATCTCCTTAAATCACACTCTGGGTTTGTAATTGCTTTCAAATGAACACAAGTAAAATAAAATATTGGAGGCATCTCTTCTCCTTAAACTGATAACTGTAAGGTCTGTACTTCAATCCCGCTGGCTGCAGCTGGTGAGACAGAAGATGCCGTCTACTGCTGTGACATTCACAGACTCAGAAACCCTAAGGAGAAAGGGTTGCTAAGAGTCAGAACGGACTCAGCAACAGTGGACGTCCTAACGGGAAGGACCCTCAGGACTTTTTAGAACATTAGGAGAGTTGAGATGAATTTCCACCTCAAAGAAACACCAAACTCAATGCTTTTGCATTGATTCCAACTTGTGGCGACACTATAGGACAAGGTAGAACTTTCCAAAACTGTTACTCTTTATTGGAGTAGAAAACCCCATATGTTTTTCTCAAAGAGCAGCTGGTGGTTTTGAACTATGGACCTTGCAGTTAGCAACCACTACACCACCAAACGTCCTTGTGTTCGTTTGCTCATATCAACTACATTGCACACGCAGACACACATTCAGTTCTAGATGGACCTACTCTTCCTTCCTTAAATGAGGGGGCCTCAAAACATTTGTTGGAAAAACTATGTGATCTTTGCATTTCATCCCCCCACAGACAGCCCTCTGGTATGTTTGCACTTCCCCAAGTTCTCAGTAGAGTGCCAACTTACTGTAAAAAAGAAAAGCTATTTTCCTCAACTAAACTGTACATGCTCCAGAAAGCACAGGGTTACAGAGCTTTTTCCGATGACACTATGTCTAGCCCGCAGGAGATTCCACGAGCTTTTCAGAAGAGGTCAAAAGAGTTGGGGTTCTCCAGAGGAGAGGGAAGGATGAGTTAGCACCTGGTTTGCTAATTGCTTAGTAGGAGAAAGGATTGAAACCGGTCAAATCCTAATGAGTGCTTACAACTTCCCCGCTGCACAGGCCTCCTTTCAGGGACCCTTGTTGTTGGTACCTGAGAAAACAACCTCCAAAGAAGCCAAAGCCCATAATTACCAGTCTTTAGTGCAAACCTTTTTGGAGGAATTCTCTGTTAAATCCACTCTTTAGAGACATAGCAAAGGGACTCGTAATTAGATGAGCTGTTCTTGAAGGCATGAACCAACACAGAAAATGCTAGATAATTAGCAGATAATTTTCTAGGTATTCTTGGCACTGAGCACTAAAAGCAAAATTAAGTCAGGCAAATTGCTCTGAGACTTGCTCATGACCAGCTTACCTTCAGTGTGAATTGAGAAGAGAGAAAAAGAGGATCTGTTTCTCTTTGTCCATTGCCCACTTAAGAGTCTGATCAGATAAGAGAGAAGAACAGGGGTTTCGGTCACTGAAAGGAAGTCTTGTCGTGTGAGCTGTTTCCTGGCCACCATTCTCAACTTTGACCATCAAACATGATTTACACTTGAATTATTGGAGACCTTCAGTAAGCTTTGCTGACAGTTGTGTGTTTTTGCCATTTCTGGCACATGTGTATGGTCAGCGGGTATATTTATGGTCCTTGTACTAGAAACACATCTATAGGGGGTGGTACTCATTCTCTGAAGTGTTTTGAGATTCTCTGTCTCTGTCTCTCTCTCTCTTTCTTCTTTTTTATAAATCATTTTATTGGGGGTTCATAAAATTCTTATCACAATCCATACATATATGCATTGTGTCAAGAATATATGTACATTTGTTGCCATCATCATTCTCAAAACATTTGCCTTCTACTTGAGCCCTTAATATCTGCTGCTCATTTTCCTCCTCCCTCCTCACTCCTCCTACCTCATGAACCCTTCATCATTAATAAATTATTATTATGCCATATGTTACACTGTCAGGTGTCTCCCCCAATCTTCTTCTCTGCTGTCCATCCCTCAGGGAGGAGGCTATACCTAGATTCTTGTAATTGGTTCCCCCTTTCTACCCCACATTTTCTCCACCCTCCAGGCATCGCCACTTTCACCACTGGTCCTGAAGGAGTCATCTGTCCTGGATTCCCTGTGTTTCCAGTTGCTATCTGTACCTATGTACATCTTCTGGTCTAGCCAGATTTTTAAGGTAAAATCAGGATAATGAAAGTGGGGGGGGGCATTTAAGAACTAGAGAAAAGTTATATGTTTCATCGTTGCTACTCTGCACCCTGACTGGCTCATCTCCTCCGCACAACCCTGCAGTAAGGAGTGTCCAGTTGGCTACCAATGGGCTTTGAGTCTCCACTCTGCACTCACCCACACTTTCAATGATATGATTTTTTGTTCCTTGATGCTTGATACCTGATCCCTTTGACAGCTCGTGGGCACACAGGCTGGTGTGCTTCCTCCATGTGGGCTTTGTTACTTCTGAACTAGATGGCCACTTGTTTCTCTTCAAGCCTTTAAGACCCCAGATGCTATATCTTTTGATAGCCTTCACCACATGTGCTTATGCACACGTTGTCTTCCTTGATTGTATCAGGAATGTGGGCACCCATCGATATGATTTTTCGTTCTTTGATGTCTGATACCTGGTCCCTTCTGCACCTTGTGGTCAGACAGGCTGGTGTGCTTTTTCCATGGGGGCTTTGATGCTTCTTAGCTAGATGGCTGCTTGTTTATCTTCAAGCCTTCAACACCCCAGACACTATATCTTTTGATAGCTGGGTACCGTCAACTTTCTTCACCACATTTGCTTATACACACATTTGTCTTCAAAAATCGTGTTGGAAATGTGTGCATCCTCAAATGCCAATTTAATAGAACAACATGTTCTTGCATTGAGTAAGTGCTTGAGTGGAGGCCCACTGTCCATCTGCTGCCTTTGTACTAAACCTATAAATATATGCAGATAGATCTGTTCCCCTACACTCATATAAATATATTTACACATGTACATTACAGTCTTTAGACCTCTACAAATACCCTTTGTCACCTAGTTCTTTCCTCTATCTCCTTTTACTTTCCTCTTGTCCCACTATCATGCTCAGCCTTCATTTGAATTTCAATAATTTCTCTTGGTTACCTTGCCCTTGCTGAATCCCTACCTGGCCACTCACACCCTCCTTGCTACTGATTTTGGATCACTTATTGCTCCCCTGTCCCTGGGTTGGTCAGCACCAACTCCTTGCCCCCTCCTCCCACTCTCCCATGTACCCCTGTAACCATTGGTCCCGTTGTTTTCTCCTCCAGACTATTCATCCAGTCTATCTTATCTAGAAAGATGTGTAGAGATAATAATATGCACCAAAAATCAAGTCATAGCAAGATAGACGATGAGTGAGAACACAGCAATGACATCAAAAGAGGAAAACAATTACCCATAAAAGAATAAATTAATTAAAGAAAAAAATTTTAAAGAAAGAAAAACCTGTAAATAGATCAAGGTCTGATCTTTGATCTCTAGGCGTGTCCTTCAGTCATGTCCAATGAGGTACCATGCGTTGGCCCCAGAGTCTGTCCTTTGTACTGCCTCGGGTGCTCCCTGCTCTGCTCCCATGGTTGCTCTGCCACACGCTTTTAGTGGTTTGCCTCAGTGTCACAGGGTCAGTCTGGGCCAGTTACAACCCTGAGTCTCCAGTATTGTCCCCCTTAGGGTCCTGGGCCATCAAGGGATGGTGTGTCTCATAGTGGGATCAGCCATATTGTCCACTCTGTCCATTGGCTGTTCAGAGCAGGGATATCGTCCTCCAGGCCTGATGTGCCAGGTTGTGCTCCATTCTCTCTTCCTCCCTCTTCATTTGCTCCCATTTGCTCTGATTAAACATACCCTTTTCCCCTAGCTGAAGCTTCAGTGCTGTCCACTCAAGTAAATTCTTCTGGGGAGAGGGGTAGTTGTCCACGTAGCTGGTATGGGAGCCAAGCCCTCAGGCCCCTCCACTGACTCCCCACTCCTTGCCGGCACACTGCATTCATCTGGCACTGGCTTTATATCTGGTCCCTCTTTCCCTGTGGAGACACAAACAATACCCTCCCCTTGGGTGGGTCAGTGCCCTATTCCCCCACCACACATCTTTTTTTTTTCTTTCCTCTTTCTACCATATATACCCCTGGATTTGGTCTGGCCCCTGCTGTACTACCTGGACCTTACCCCTGGAGTGTTTGTATACAGTTGCTTTTTCCCTGTGCCCCTTACCTTTCTGTTCTCTCATATATATATATATATATATATATATATATATATATATATATATATATATTACGTGCTGAAAAAAAGGTAGAGCAAGCCCTCCCACTTTGTCCTTCTTCTTGAGGAGTTCTCTACTAATTCTGGGCTTCTTCCCTCTCCATATGAAGTTGGTAATCTGTTTTTCCAATTATTTGAAGAAGGATGATGGTATTTGTATCAGGATAGCATTGAACCTATATAGTGCCTTGGGCAGAACTGATAATCTTTACTATATTCAGTCTGCCAATCCATGAGCATGGGATATCCTTCCATTTGTTGAGGTCACTCTTGATTTATTAAAGTAGTATTTTATAATTTTCCTCATACAAATCTTTCATTTTTTTTGTCAGGTATATTCCTAGGTATTTCCATTTCTGCTTGGCAATTGTAAAGGGTACTACCTCTTTAATCAACTCTTCTGTAGACTTTTCTGATGTATAGAGCACTCCAATAGACTTCTATTGGTTGATTTTATATCCTGCCACTCTGCCATATTCCTCTGTGACTTCCAACACTCCACTTGTGGAGTTTAAGGGATCTTTAACATATAGATTCATATCGTCTGTGAATAATGATAATTTCACCTCTTCCCTCCCCAGCTGAATACCTTTAATATCTTTCCTTTGTCTTAAGTTGTTAGCTAGGACCTCCAGTACTATGTTAAATAGGAGTGGGGACAAGGGACATCCTTGTATGGTCCCCTTTTTCAGAGGAATTATTTTCGTCTTTTCTCTGTTAACTACCACATTAATGTTGTTTTTTTTCATATATGGCTTGTATAATATTGAGGAATTTTTTGCTATTCCTATCTTCTTACATGTCTTAAACAGGAATGTATGTTGGATGTTGTCGAATTTTTTTTCCGCATCTATTTAGATTATCATGTGGTTCTTATCATTTTTCCTGCCAATGCGGTGACTAATACTGATGGTCTTTCATATGTCGAACCATCCCTGCATCCCTGGTATGAATTGCACTTGGTCGTGATTAATTATTTTTTAATATGCTTTTGTATTCTATTGGCCAGTATTTTGTTAAGGATTTTTGCAACCATGTTCATTAGGGATATTGGTCTATAATTCTCGATTCTTATGGCATCTTTGCCTGGTTTAGGTATCAAAGTTATACTAGCTTCATAGAAAGAGTTTGGGAGTTTTCCATCTTTTTCTATGTTCTGGAAGATTTTATATAAGATAGGTGTCAGTTCTTCCCTGAATGCTTGGTAGAATTCTCCTGTGAAGCCATCTGGCCCAGGGGATTTTTGTTGGTAATCCCTTGATTACCTTGTCTATTTCTTCCTCTGCTATGGGTCTGTTGAGGTTGTTGACATCCATCTGGGATAGTCTAGGGAGGGATTGTGTTTCCAAATATTTGTCCATATCTTCCAAATTGTTGAATTTGTTAGAATATAGACCTTCACAGTACTGTGTAATTATCCTTTTGATTTCATTTGGGTCCATTATAATGTACCCTGTTTTATATCTCATCCTTGCAAATGTCGTTTGTTCCTTCCTTTCTTTGGTTAAGTTTGCCTATGAAGTCTGTTAATTCTTTCAAAGAACCAACTTTTAGCAGCATTAATTTTTTCCATAGTTTTCTTGTTTTCCTTCTCCTGTACCTCGGCTCTGATTTTTATTATATCTATCCTCTTGATATTAGTAGGGTTCTTCTATTGACTCTGCTCTAATTGGTGTAAGTTTTGTGTTAGCATATCATCTACAAGTCTCTCTTCTTTTTTTAATGT
Organism: Tenrec ecaudatus; assembly: GCF_050624435.1. Lineage (NCBI taxonomy): Eukaryota > Metazoa > Chordata > Mammalia > Afrosoricida > Tenrecidae > Tenrec > Tenrec ecaudatus. The sequence continues at coordinate 4,958,658 of NC_134531.1, forward strand.
GTGTGTTTATTGCTAGTAGCCTTCCTCTGATAAATGCCTTTGCTGGATCCCACAGGTTTTGGTATGTCGTATTTTCATTCTCATTGGTTTCTAGAAACTTCCTGATTACATCTCTGATCTGGGTCAATACCCACTCCTTTTGCAATAGGAAATTGCTCATCCTTCGATTGTTTGCCCTTGTTTTCTTTGCTGTCCTACTGTTAATTTCCAGCGTTGTGTCACAATGATCGGAGAGAGATGTCTGTATCATCTCTACGTGCTTGAATTTACTCAAGTTTGACTTGTGTAGCAGCATGTGGTCTATTTTCGATTATATGCCATGGAGCTTGAAAAGATTGTGAATTTTTTGCATGTGGGTGGAAAGCTCTGAAAATATTTATCAAGTCAACTTGTCCAATTGTGCTATTTAGATCTGTAGCCTCCTGGTCGATTTTCTTTCCCAATGGTCTGTCTTTATCAGAGAGTGGTGTATTAAAGTCACCAATTATAATTGTTGAGCCTGTGATCTCTTTTTTCATCTTTGGAGTGTTTGATTTATGAAGTCTTTCATTAGGTGCATATATGTTTATTATGCTCACTTGTTCTTGGTCTATTGTTCCCTTGAGCATAATATAGTGCCCCCCCCCCCTTGTCTCTTGTTATGGCCTGTGTCTTTAGTTCAATTTGGTCAGATATTAGGATCACTGTCTCTGCTTTTTTTGCATTACCATTTGCTTCGTATATTTTTCTCCAGCCTTTATTTTCAACCTGTTTTTGCCTGTAAGCTTGAGATGAGTCTCCTGGAGGCAGCAGATCGATGGGTGTTGTTTCCTGTGCCAGTCTGTTAGCCTCTGCCTTTTAATTCCTGAGTTCAGGTCATTGATATTCAGTGATATTTATATTTATCTGTGGACTCTGTGATGTCTTATTGTACCTTTTGTGATGGATATTTTCCTATCTACCTATCTTATCCGCTTGTTTTGTGTGAGTGGCTTATGTTGCCTTCTTTCCACTATTGAGCTCATGCAATCCTGGGGGCTGTTTTCTCTTTGTTGCCCTATGGGTGGAGTTGTTCTATGTGATAGTCTCTTATTTGCCCTCGGTGAGTGTTGATCTTCTGCCCATACTGGATCGGCAAGGATCTTTTGTAAGGCTGGGCTTCTTTTTATGTATTCTTTGAGTTTGTCCCTGTCTGGGAAGACTCTTACTTCTCCATATATCTTAATAGATAATTTGGCTGGGTAAAGTACTCTTGGGTTTGTGTTGTTTTCTTTCAATTTTTGGAATATGTTACTCCATTCTCTCCTCTTCTTCATCGTTTCTGATAGATCTGAACATACTCTTATTGGGGTACCTTTATACGTCACTGTTTGTTTTTCCCTAGCTGCTTTTATGATCTTCTTTTCCTCATAGTTGAATAGTTTGACAATTATGTGTCTTGGTGACTTCTTGGGATTCAATCTGGCTGGTGTTCTTTCAGCCTTCTGTATGGTTGCTTGACTTTCAACTATTAAGCTGGGGAAGTTTTCCTCTAAGAATGAATGTGCTATTTTCTCTGTTGACTTCTTTGTTGCGTCTTGTTCTGGTAGTCTAATTATTCTAACATTGTTTCTTTTCATAGCGTCTGACATGGCTCTCCAGTTTTCTTCAGCTTTTTTTACTGTTTTATTTGACTGTTTTTCCCATTTGCTGAGGTCTGCTTGGTTGTCATCTAGGTCACTGGTGCGATTCTCTGCCTCCTCAAGTCTATTCACAAGGTCTGTCGCTTTTTCACTGGATTGTTATTTCGTCCCTTACCTCTTGTATTTCCCTTTGGTGTGTTGCCTTTATCTCTTCTATCATTTCATCTTTTTTCTGCATTGCTTCCCTCATATCCTTTATGACTTTAAGCAACATTTGAAAATTTCTTTTTGTGGCAGATCAATATCTGCTTCTTCTATGCACTTAGGTTCATGACTTCTTCCGGCATTGTTTTCTTTTTTCCCCCTGCTTTTTCGTTGAAGCTGTTATAACTAGTTGATGTTTACGTGCTGTTTTATAGGATCCTGGAGTCATCTTCCTGAGTCGGAGATCCCTGGGCTCTCTCTAGGGGGATTTGTATGACTACTTCTATGAACTACCTGCCGGTAGCTGTTCTGAGGGGTCAGGCTATCACTCTGTCTTCTTGTGGTTTCACTCTTATCTTAGCCGCCAGAGTGTGTTGAATATTGCTCTCCTGTGACATTGGTCGGGTTGTTGTGGGCCCACGATAGCATCACTTCCCTGGCCTATCTCTAAGTAGGCTTCACAGTTCTTGGAGCACCTCGCTTGGCCTGTGGTGTTTTCCTCTGAAACTGTAGTGCTGAGGAGAGTGTGCGGGTATACCCTCCTTAGTGTAGATCTCTGTGGCTAGCATGGGATTTACCATAGACAGAGAGATCACCTTGGAGGTTTGGTGGATGTTCCCCCAGTAGCATGGAGCCCCACAAGTGGTGGTGAGGCGTTTCCCCCAGTCACTTGTAGGGCCTCAGGATTTGGGCTGGGGATACCCCCACTCTTTGTAGGGGAGAATCCCCTGCAGCTTGGTGTGTGGGAGAGGACCAGCGTGAATTCCCCAGCTTCTTTCCAAGCCAATAAATGCGGGTGGGAGCTCCCTGCAGTTTGGCTTTCAGAGTTTCCCTAGGCAGAGGGGAGTGGCTTTGAGGCCTCTAGTGTTTTGTGACAGGAGAGTGAAAGGAGAGGAAAAGAGAGAAAGAGGAAGACACAGACCAGGGCAATAATGCCAAGCAAACTGACACCCACTCACCCACGCACAACTAAAATGCACAGAGTAAACAAAGGTGAGAACAGTAAAAAAAAAAAGGAAAGAAAGAAAAGAAAACAACTAAAAATGAGAACTACATTTGTTGAGGTTGTGGTAGGAAATAGAAAGAGCTTGAAGGAGAGAAGAGTTTGAAGGAGAGGAGGAAAGAAGAAAACATGAAAGAAGAGCACAATGAACAAAAAAAAGAGGAGAAAAGGAAGGAGAAGAAGAGAGAATTTTTAAAATAGTTAAGGAAATAGCTGACCCTTTGCTGTGCTGTGTGTAGCACTGACTTGCCCTGTGTGCAGCACTGTCTCAGGGGTCAGGCTGCCCACTGGGAGGACAGGGTTGCCCTAGGCTGAGGGTAGGGGCCTGGGAACCAGCAGTGGTATGTGAAAGGAATGAGAGGGAGCAGAGAGAATCAGACGAGCAAAGAGAGAGGCAAAGAGAGCAAAGACAGAAAGAGGAGAGAAAGAAAAAGAGAATAAAGAGAAAGAAGGAAATAAACCCAACTGAGTTCACTCAGGTTGGCTGTGATGGTAAAGAGGGAGGAGAGAGAGAAGGAGGAAATAAAGAATACAGAGATAGCTGATCCCTGATTGCTCGGATGTGGGGCCAGAGGGGTTTAGACCCTGCCCCCAAATGGCAGGTTGGTGTTGCCTTTTAATGCAGGGACCCAGTGGTGCTGGGCAGAATTGCCCTAGTTGATGAGATTGCCTTAGAGGTCTGACGGAGGTTCCTCAGCAGCGCAGCGCATTTTAGATGTTTGTCCCAGGTGCCTTGCATGGTGTACACCACTCCCACAGAGGGCAGGCTGGAGTTCCTCCGCTATTTGGGTTATTTGCCCCAAGCAGAGGGCAGTGACCTGGAAGCCAGTAGTGGCATATGATAGGACAGAGTGGGAGAGAAGAGGAGAAAGAGGGAAAAAAGAAAAGAAAAAAGAGGGATAAAGAAGAAAGAGAGAAAATAAAACCTCAACACAAGCCTGAGCTTGTTGAGACTGAGTGTGTTGGGAAAGTTGGAAGGGCTAGTGAATATAGAGAGAAGAAATAGAGTAGTAGGTAAGGAGATAACTGAGACCTGATCACCTGTCTGTGAGGATGGAGGAGTTCCAACTCTTCCTCAAGGTAGCGGGGTGGTGTACCCATTTGATGTAGGGTTCCACAGATGCTGTGTGGGATTACTTCAAAAGCAAGATCATGCCCATGGCCAGGGGTCACTGATATACCTGGAGTTCACTGGTATACCTGCCTTGTGCTGTATTTAGAACTGTAACAGGGGCTGGGAGGAGGGCACTGGGGTGTTCCCTCAGCCCCGTCTAGGGGCCCAGAACATGTAGGGCCTCCCCAGCTATGTGTAGAATCACTGAGAGGGAAGCTGGGCTTGTTGTCCTATCTAGTCTGCTGGTGCTTACTAGATCAGAAGATTTTAATTTTTATATCCTCCTGGCCAGCTAGAATAAAATCAAATTAAATTGTCTCTCACAGTCACTGGGCTGCAGCTCCTTGCTGTTTAGAGCTGACACTTGCTATAGCCGGTCTTTGTTATGCCAAAAGCCACCAGGACTGAGTTCTGGCATTCCTTAGCTAGGTTACTTCTTATGCTGATTTATGTTAAGGGCCTCAGCCTATGTGCTCCTTGGAGGCCAGCAACCAGACTTGGGTTTGAGTTTTAAACCAAGACTATATATTTCACCTTTTTTTTTTTATTATGCTTGTGATGTGGTCTGATTTGGGGGGCTGTCAGGCTGACCTGAAGGGGAGATCTAGCTTATGAGGGGGCTTGTTTCCTTCTTGGCCAATTGGAACTAAATTCGCTCCCTGGACTCCCGACTTTCTGCCTATTTTCTCCCATACCTTGATTCTACCAGAGGAAAAAAAATCTGCTTTTTCTTCTACTCTAAATTATAGCTACCTGCCACCAACACTTCCCAGACTGTGAGCTCAAGGCAGCAAAATCCGGAGAGCTTCAGAGTGGGGATCCCCTCGTGTCTGGGATTCTGTCCCCTCTCAGGCGTCTGCCTGCAGAAATCACTGCTCCAGGCAAGGGCACAACCGGCACCTGCGGGCTCGCCAAAGCTAGAGCACTTTAAAGCGTTCTTGGTTTGCTTTGTGAGTGGAAATCTCATGCAAAAAGGGGTTCAGGAGAAACCCTGGTACCCTAGTTCTAATTTCAGGACTCCACCTCCCTGTTTCCTTCCCCTTACCTCCCAATTTTCTAGTCTGGCAGCATGAGCTCCGGACGGATGAGTCCTATCTGGTGGACATTTTCTTCCCCCTCCCCTATCTCTCCTTTTTAAGGAACCTCACTTACTGCTATCGCTTCGATTTATTAGGCAGATAGGCAGGGATGGGATGTCCATTGACGCATGCCCAGGAGAGCCAGTATAGGACAAACACCTGGATTTTCCTGCCAGTGGGCACGAATGGGCATTAACCTGGATCAGCTCACCTGGGCCAGGTGATTGCAATTCAGCCAATGGGATCTACCTGGGCTTGTTCACCATGCCTCCCCCCCTCCCCCCCCCCCCCGGAATCTTTGAAAAGTCAGGAGCCAGGGGGAGAGAGGGAGAGATACGAAAGGAACTGGGGAGAGAACTTGAGAAAGAACTTGAGACAGGGTCTTTTTCGAAGGAAAACTTGGGAGAGAGATCTTTGCGTGACCCCGAGCAGTCTCTGCCAGGCCGTATGGTCAAAAGGAATCCTATGGGTGCCGCGTAAAACCTGAAGCTTCTTTTAACTCTCATTAAACTCACTTGGATCACGAGCCCAGCTTCACTGTGAATTCTTTCTCCTGCGGAACCAAGGACCGAGGTTTCAATCTAGCCCGGAGAGAGAGACCTTACAGATTCTGAGTCCTATTGACCCCATAGGACATTGCAGCTCTGCCCCTGTGAACTGCCGAGGCTGTCAATGGCTGCAGAAGTGGCCCTCCCCCTCACGTGTCCCTGCAGAGCAGCTGGTGTGCTCTAACTGCTAATATCTTAGTTAACAGCTTCACGCTTAACCCGATTGGCCACCAGGGTTCCGTCAAAGGAACCACAGTGTTTCCCAAATACATCATACATGTGACGACTTGGTAACACATATGTGATTCATTTTTTTAATGTGTTAGAAGTCAGCCAATGTCAGAAAAATGGCAATGCTCCTGAGAGAGGAGGGTCTGAGGGAAATAACTCTAGCTCTTCACTGTTGACATTTTTTTAGAATAATAATTTTATTTGTTTTGTTAATAATAAACTGCAAACAGCAAGATTCTTCCAAATGGAATCCCTTCTTTTTCACTCTCCAACTCTTCCTTGTGGATGTGATTGCTGTAAAACATGCATTTATCTCACTGGGACTTTGAGAAGATAGCTTACTCGCAGGCTTATTGTGTGTTTCCTGCATAACCAAGGACATGTCATTTCTTAACCTGACTCCTCTGTGTTCACTTCAACCCAAAGGGAACACAGCACCATTTGTATCTACCCAGGCATTACTGGAAAGTTTCAATGTAAAATGAATGGGGTGTTATGATAATTGGGAGGGGAGGAAGCGTTCAAGAACTAGAGGAAGGTTTTGAGTTTCATTGTTGCTACACTGAACCCTGAGTGACTCATCTCCTCCCCACTACCCCTCTGCAAGGGATGTCCGGCTGTCTACAGATGGGCATTGGGTCCCCATCATGCACTCCTCCTCATTCACGGTGATGTGATTTCCCACCCCCACCCCCCTGTCTTTGTTGTTTGAGACCTGGTCTCCTCTGCCTTTCACGATCACCCATGTTGGTGTGCTGCTTCCGTGTGGGCTTTGTTGCTTCTGGGCTAGATGGCTGCTTGTTTGCTTTCAAGCCTTTAAGTCCCCAGACGCTATATCTCTCAGTAGCTGAGCACCATCAGCCTTCTTCACCGCACTTGCTTATGCACACCTTCGTCTTCAGCGTTTATGTGATGAAGGTGATCACACAATCATTGTTTTTGTTCCTTCGTGTCTGCTACCTGGTCCATTCAACACCTTGCATTCGCTTAGGCCGTGTGCTTCTTCTCTGTGGGCTTTGTTGCTTCTGAGCTAGATGACTGCTTGTTTGCCTTTAAGCCTTTAAGACCCAGACGCTATGTCTTTTGGCTAGCCGGGCACCATCAGCTTTCTTCACCACGTTTGCTTACACACACGTCTGTCTTCATGATCTTAATTCTACCTTGCGGACCTGGTTATACCTGAGGATGCACAGCAGTGCAGTAGGGATCTGGAAACACAGGGAATCTAGGACGGATGAACCCCTCAACACCAGCGGTGGGAGTGGTGACACCGGGAGGGAAGCAGTTGTAGAAAGGGAGAACCAATCTTGGAGATCTATGTGTAACCTCCTCTCTAGGAGATGGGCGATGGGAAGGTGGGTGAGGGGAGATGCCGGGCAGTGTAAGATAAGATAAAATAATTATTTATAAACTATTAAGGGAGCAGGGGGAAGGGGGGAGCGGGGAGGGGGGGAGGGGGAAAAAAGGAAACTGAGCTGATACCAGGAACCCAAGTGGAAGGCAAATTTTGAGAATGATGAGTGCAACAAATGTATAAGAGTGCTTTGCTCAATTGATGTATGTATGGATTGTGATAAGAATTGTATGAGCCCCAATAAAAAGATTTATTAATTTAAAAAAAATGAATGGGGTGTTAAATTTCAGTATTCTGTACTACAAATGTTTGTTACTATTTTTAGTACTCTTATATCTCCCTTGATTTTGGACATGTGATTGAGATGGACCAATTGCTATAGAAGGATATAGTTGTTAGGTGCCATTCGGTTGGTTCCAACTCAGAGTGCCCCTATACACAACAGAACAAAACACTACCTTGGAGTGTGGCATCCTCACAATTGCTCTTCCGTTTGAGCCCAGCATTGTAGTCACTGTGTCAATTCATCATGAGGGTCTTCCTCTTTTACACTGTCCCTCCATTTTATCAAGCATGACGTCCTTCTCTAGGGCCTGTTCTTTCCTAAAAACTTGTCCAAAGTACATGAGACAAAGTTTCACCATTCTTGCATGTAAGCAACATTCTGGCTGTCCTTCTTTTAAGACATATGTGCTTGTTCTTTTGGAAATCCATGATAATTTCAATATTCTTTACAAGTGCTATAATTCAAGTGCGATAGAAGGACATTATGCTAGTTTAAAGAGAAAACAAAATAAAATCATCGGCATCAAGTCAATTCAAACTTACAAGAATCCCATAAGTCACAGTGGACCTGCCCCTTGTAGTTTCCAAGGCTTTAAATCTTTCCAGCCACACTTTTCCATGAAACAGTCCCTGGGTTTGGAGGTCTGAGTTAGCAGCCCAAGGTTTAACCCAAGGCACCTTCATTGCTCCTTTGGTCAACTAGAAGCCAGTGAAAAATAAAGAGCCTTAGTCAGATGGATTGAAATACAGTCCATTCACACTTCCCTCTGATCGTGAAGATGATGTAGTACCAGACAGTTGCTCACTCTGCTGTACCTGGAGTTGCCAAGAACTAGGGTCAACTCACTGGCAACCACCACCACCAGCAGCAGCAAGCGTGCTGGGATCTTTGAAAGCAAAAAGGAATCATCATTCAAATAACACTGAAATATGGGAAGTCCCATAGGTTGTATTTTCGGTGAATGCTTGCTGTTGGATGCTGTGCAGTCAGTTCAGACTCATGTCAATCGCATGCACAACAGAATGAAATCCTGCCTAGTCCTGTGCCAGCCTCAAAAAATGTCCTTGCATTGGAGCCCAAGGTTGCAGCCACTGTGTCAATCCACTTTGTCAAGAAGCTTCCTCTCTTTTGTTCCTCTTGTGGTTTACCAAGCATGATCTCCTTTTCCAAGGACAGGTCTCTCATGACAACAGATCCAAAATACGTGAGACCAGGTCTATGCTTTCTTGATTTTAAGGAGCCCTCTAGCCGCATTCTTCTAAGACAGATTGATTTGTCCTTTTAGTAGTCCATGGTACTTCTAATATTCTTCTCCAGCATCAGAATTCAAATGCATCAAATATTCTTCAGCCTTTCTTATACAGTTAATAGTGTGGATGGGATTTTTTTTTCACATTTAAATACATTTACTCCAATAGAGTCAACGTTTACTCTTCTCATGATTTCGTGCTTCTTTCTTTAGTTTTTTTTAATTAAAAAAATTTTTTTTGCTTCTTTCTTTATTTTGCTTATTCCCTGAGTTGATCATCCACCCCCACTATCTAGGCAGTGTTTCCTGAGGGCCTTTCCCTTCTGGCCGCCTGCATCTCTCTTCCCATCCCCTTTCTTTGAAGACTCTAAGAATTTCCTGTGTAATTTCCCTGTTCTCATTGCCCGCTTTCAAGTGGAGCTCAAACTAACGCAGTTGCAACATTCTGTGTAATCTCTTTACTAAACTTAAAATAATTAGTTGCCTCATGTGCTCAATTTGAAATGAATGCTCCTGCAATTTTGAAAATGAGAATTTAGGCTTGTGATGAAGACTTTTTCTAAATTAAGAACTGTACTCAACTTAGACCAAGCCATTGCTTGTTTTATGTTTCCTTGGATCTGATCCTGACCATCAGCACTCGAGTTGGGTGTACAGGCCCTGCATCCCTTCTCCGGAGCGGAAGAGCTCTCTGTATGCAAGTGGACCTTGAGAAAAAGCCTTTCCAGGTCGATGCTGTGAGTCCAAAGCAAGCCAGGTCAGCACAAGCAATTAAGTGCTGGCTACCTGGCTGAGAGTTTGGCGGTCCAAATCCAGAAACACCTCGAAAGAAAGATGTGGCAATGCGAATTTAGAAGGTCCCCAAATATAGACACTTCAAATCAATTCTGACTCATGGCAACCAGTAGAACAGGATAGCACTGCCTCTGTGGGTTTCTGAGGTGAGAGCTCCTTCCAGGAGTAGAAAGCCCCATCTTTCTCCCTCAGAGCTACTGCTGTTGTAGAACTGCTGCTCTTAGAGTTGGCTGCCTGCTGCATTACCTACGACACCACCGGGCTCCTTTCGAACAGCCCGGGCTGTGTTCTACTCAGCATGCAAGAGGTCCCCAGGAGGCAGAGCAACGTGTTGGAGACAAACAACACTGATACAGTGTGTGAGGCAGGGGAACGGGTGACAGAATGACATCTGAAGTCTTTCAAGGATGTTTCTAGATGATTAAAACTTCCTGAAATTTTTATTTTCAGTTATTTATTTGCTTATGTAGGAAATGGGACCAGATCTGAACATCATCTATATTTACTCATCATAATAAAAAGGCCTGCATGAAAGAAGTGCCAACGGTGTATTGCACCACATTAAAAACAATGCACGTACAAACTATGTCAGTCACCTTGGCTGTCATTCTGATTTCTGTCGGGATGTCCCTGGGGATCTTCTGGGATCCCTGGTGATGTGGACTCCACAAGTTGGGCTGCTGACTGTAAAGGCAGCGGTTTGGAACCACCAGCCCCTCCTTGGGGGAAAGATGCACAGGGACAGTCTAGCCTGTCCTATAGGGCCAGCCTGAGTCTGCACTGACAAAATGGCCATGAATTTGGCTTTGGTTTTTAGAGAAAGGAAGAGCACCTTTGTGTCCCACATTTCTGGGGATGATTAGGTCTCTGTTAAACTCTCTCAATAGCCTTTTGTTTTCCGTGTAATCAAAGACTCGTAGGGACAATCCCTTATACACTCTGCCTCCATGTTAGCCATTGTGAGAGGAAGAGCTGCAGATGTTTGAGAATGACCTTGTTCCGGGGTCGGGCAGCAATCTTCCAGCCTGCTGTCAGAAGAAGCGGCTCCGTCGAAGGACCCTCCGACTGCATTGAAGTATCAACACCAGTCCATGTTTCTTGCCTGCTGTCCACCCAGTTGCATGTCACAGTTCAGCCATTGAAAATGCTCTCTCCACACCTTTGAATCCAGCTGTCAATAGGGTGATAGCTTTTACCCCACAGAAGGCACCCAGGAAACAAGGAAAATCCTAAAGATCGGGATGGTGTTGGGTTACCATCATCAAATGAACCCACTGGTCATTCTTGAGTCTGCCACCTGGGTACCCCTGTGGGGAAGTTCTACTGTGTCCATAGAGTTGTTCCAAGGTTGACTTGAATTTGCTTTTTCCTGTCGAGCCTCTCTGAGTATGGATTGATTCCATGGCAGGAGAGGATGCTGAAAGGAGACCATGATAAAGAGAGGTAATGTACTAAGTGGGATAATTTGCATTTTCATGGCAGTATTCAATGCTTAGCTTCTCAAATGTACTAATAAGTACAGTTATATTATAAAGAATAATTCAAATCAATGCCAGGAACTTTGTAGTACAGTGGGCAGGAACTGGGCTACTGACTGAACAATTAGGGGTTCAAACCCACCAACCACTCTGGGAATCAGAGGTGGTGATAGACTCTAAAAACAAATGTATAATTTTGGAAGCCCCATGGGGCACTTTTATCTTGTCCTAGAAGGTGACTGTGAGTCAGAAAGAACAATACAGCAACTGATCTGGTGCTGTTGGTACTACCTTCAAGAACTCCCTGCCATTAAGTCTTTGCTGAGTGATAGCGATGCCCCGATAGTTTCTGAGACTGTAGCTATTCACAGGAGTAGAAAGCCCAGTCTTTCTCCTGCAGAAATGCTTCTGGTCTCAAACTATAGATCATGCAGAATGAAGTCCATCACCTACCCACTGCACCACCAGGGCTCCTGATTGGTTCTGCCGTAGAAGCAAGAACGGCATGTCTAGAGTTGATCACCTGTGTCTTATTATCACATGTTATTGTGAGGGACCAATCCTAGGGGGAGGGCAAATTGAGGGTTAAGTACAAAGCAGAATCTCAATGTGATGGATGGACAGAGTGGTTGCTATAGTGGCTGCCAACAGAAACGATGCGAGGAAGGCACAGAGCAGTGTTTGTTCATTGAACACAGAGACAACCCAAGTGGGTGCTGACTCAAGGCACCTGACAAGCACCAGTAGAAACTGGAAATAAAAAAAGAAATAAATAAAATACACCTGTTGCATCGGATGATGTAATCCTAAACTCCACAATTTAAAAATGACACTAACCTGACCCCTAGTTAGCAAAGAAAAACAAAACAAAATGAAAATAGACATTCATTATCTACACTTGTAGGCTGATGATCTTAAGAAAGTGTTCACGGTTTAACATTTTTAAAGAAGAAGGAAGTGAGGGGGCTGGAGGCAGGAGGGATGGACAGAGAGTGGGCAGGGGGGCAATTGACTCTGGGTCTGTGGATAGTAGATTAAAAATCAAAGATCTCTTCTCCACTGACTGTTTAAACGAAATCGCGTTTTTTTTGTTTCAAGAATTCCTTACAAAGGCTTAGTGTTGACTTTCTCAGTCCACAGTCTCCGCCACCCTCCCCCAGCACCTTCCTGGTGAGCCTCCTGGCCAGACCCCAGGAAGACGCCTGCAGAGAGCCAGTGACAGCTGTTGACGGATGCTGTGTTTTGCCAACCTGTCAGAGTAATCCAATCGTTTGCTAATTTAAGGCCAGGCCTTTATTTGAAAACATCAAATGTGTTTTATTGTACACATCTGTGTCAGGGACTAGCCTGCCAACAGACAAGCGCGTGCTCATTTCAATAAATCAGCAAGGAGACTATCAAGAGAAAACTACCGGTGTGTTTTCGGGAACAGCCGGTTTTCCGACTTGCAGAGGCATGGGGCAGTGATCTTGGGCTTCCCCCAAGCATTCCTGGGAGGTGTTGATGACTTTAAGCCCCTCAAGAATGTCTCTAGTTTACACAGAAAAGACCATTCATCAGTGTCAGAAGAAGGTGTAGCGTTTCCTACAGGTGAGCTTTCCTGATCAGAGAGGATAAAAAAGATCTTGTGTTGCCACTTTGGAAAGCGGCATTGTCGCTGGGAGTCTGCTCCTTTGATGTGAGCTTTGAAAGCTTCCACTGGCTTTCTACTCGGGAGGTATGTGTGGCTGGAAGCTGGGCTGGGCTTCATTGAGGACATGACTCCAGGAGGCGGAGGAGGGAAGTTCGGCACCATGAACTTCATTCAGGAAGGTGAAGTCACTCAGAAGGCTAGAGCCAGAGAGTTGACACCGAAGGAAGGACTCGGAATGGGCATATCTTTTCCCATCGGAAGCAAACCCACCACGGATCTCAACTTCAGAGATGAGGAATTCCGTACAGGAGAACTTTGTCTACTTTGAATAAAGCACGGATGTCAGTCCTACAATTGAAATAAAAAAAATATGTATCTAGAGAGAGAAGAAATGTCTTAGCTACCAGGTCAAGGTAAAGTAGAGATATCACAAGTATCTTTTTACAACTGAAATTTAATTTCTCCCTGTTGAGGCTAGACCTCTGAAGTCCATTAGGCAGTCCCTTTAAGGAAAGGTTTTCTTTGTCTACAAAAGAGACTAATACGGGGGATACATACTCAGTGGCTCCTTCAAAAGTTTGTGGTCCGAACCCGTCAGTGGCTCCTAGGGAGAGAGTTGTGACGATCTGTCTTGTCAACACAGACAGCCTTGGAAACCCTGGGAGCGGTTGTCTCTTAGGAAGAACTCTTGCCTCCACTTATTGGGATTTCTTGACAATCTGCACATGGCATACATCTTTCTCACATCATCCAGCTCCCATCCTTTGCCCTTTACCTTTTTGCTATTTACCTTGACCTATATGAGTACTCTTTTGTGTGTGTGTGTGTGGGGGGGGGGGGAGGTTGGGGAGACCTGAGAGATTATTACCACAGGATCCTGTTTCCAAAGGACCCATTCTCCTTAAGCATTAGGCACCAAGCACTCTTGTGAGATTGTCCCCAAAGGCACATAATATCAAGTTATGGCACTTCCTTCCAGCAGGACCATGAGCCAGCCAATCGCCTAGGTGAACCGCAAGCCCCTCCCACCGCGTGGTACCTTGCAGAGTATGTAGGTGGCTTATACCTAGAATAATGGCGTACGAGATTTTGGTCCAGGCAATCATTTTGAAACAATTACAAACCACAAAAGAGTTCAGAAAGAAAGCCCTTATAAGAGAAAATCAGAAACTCAATCCTCTCCAACCCATTAAATATACTACTTAGTTCTATAGCACAGCAAACAATAACATGATTTCTGGGGGTGGACTGCCATGAAAAATGCCGCAATGCAGCTGGATGAAAGGAACATTAATAACTTGTCTGTCAGTTATGGAAGTGCGGGGTCTCAAGGCCGGGTATGGATAGTAGTGGACCCACCCCAGAAGTCAGGTCTCTCTCCCAGCTCCTAGTGGTTGCTGGTGATCCTTGGTTTCCTTTCGTGGCTTAAAGATGCTTCTGCCTCTTGCGTCACAGGATGGTAGTGTGGGACCAGGCAGGGTTTCACTCTCTTGTACGTCCAGTGGTTATGAGTTGGAAGAGACTCGATGGCATCTGACCACTAGTGGAAATGTACTTTTTCCCCATGTAGGAGGCCAGAAGTTTGACTCCAGGGTGATGGCTCATTTTTGGTGAATTGACCCACGATAACTGTCATTTCCAGCGTGTGCTTAGTTTCTTCTCTACCTGATCTAGTTCTTCATCTCAAAAAAATGGTTGCTTTAAAACACATCCTTTAATGGCATGGCCTCAGTGACACACACACACACACACAGTGACCGCCCTCCCCCCCCCCCCCCACGCACCTGCTTCAAAGCAGGATCACATCCTGGTACTAAAGGAGGAGATTCACAACACATAATTTGGGGATCAAGACCCTTCGATCCATGGCAAAGACCAACCCTGTCCCGGCATGGCCTCCTGATCTAATTGATAACCTCTCCTTTCTAAATAGGGTCACATCCACAGGTACAAGGGTTAGAGCGTTCACACACCTTTTTGTAACAAACAGATAATCTTGTCACGGGTGTCACAATGTGTAGTGACTTTCCATTCTAAAAAGGCCACATGAAGGCCTTCTTTTAACGAAAGGAGCCCCTCATTCAGGAAGGTGAAGTCCACCAGGACACCTGCCATGAGAGATGCTCTCAGGGTGGCGTCTGGAACAACCAAGGGCTCTAGGGAACTAGTATTAAGTACATCATCAACCCTTTAGTTAGAATTAATTATTTGGTTCTCTTATAGAGTGGTAAATAAAGAGAGTGAGGGTAAAAACTGTTTTGTTGAGGTGAATTTGATTGTTAAGTGCCATCGCGTCTTAGTAGAAGAAGAAGAACACCTAGAATCCAGTCCATCCTTTGTTGGCGCCCTTTGTAGCTGCCACTGTGTCGGTCCATCTTGCTGAGCAGCTCCCCCTTTTTTTCTGACCAAGCATGGCATCCTTCTCTAGGGACCCACCCCTCCTTGTGTGTACACATGTGCAAAGCACACGATGTAAAGTCTTACCATCCTCCCTACTTAACTTCTAAGAAGATGAGGAGAAAGGAAATAGTGTCCAGTGGACACCATCCGTCACTCATCAGACCTTGTTATCTGTTCTTTCTTTCTCCCAACCAGCTGCAGTGCAGTTAAATCATTCTGTCATCGACCTTAGAGAAGAGCTGGTCTGCAGAGGTTCACAGAGATTTCACAGGTTTTAGGATTTTTTAAAGCCATGATTTCCTTGTGAGGGACCACTGTGTGGATTTGAATTACCAACTGCTTGTCCCAGCCTCTCTTTCAATAAAGCACTGCAATATTTTAGGTGATGAATCACTCACATTACTAGAGGAGACCTCAATTCTCAGGGTTATTTTTGCTGTTTCTACCTCCTTGGCTGACACAGTGCCCAGCTTCTGCTTATGAGCTAGGAAAAAATCCTTTACCAGGGTGGCACACACCCTAAATGTACTTAATATGTCTACTTGTACCTCTTTGGCCTTATTTAGTTTATTATAGCGAGAGATAAAGATAGAGAGAACAAGATTTTTTGACTCATTTAACTTCTTTACTTGATGTAAGAACAAAAAGTATTACCTTTTAAAAGCATGTGGGAAAAGTTTACATGCATGCAAGCATTATGTTTAACCTGTGGAGGATAATGTGAGATTTATGTAGCATACTTTGAATAGGTCCGTAAGGCTTACTACAACATTTCACCTTACATAACCATCATACTAGCAGGTATCATTAAAGTGGATGATAGGATACCTCACTACCAGAAGAACACATGATTCTTATTTGTAAATGCATGAAATGTTTCAAGGCAGCTCTCTGGGAAATTACTGAAATGGAATTGAAAGAACTAGTGGGGATGATAAATTCATAATGCATGAATAAGATAATGAGGAAGAAGAATAACAAATTATATGACTAGAGGAAGAGGAAGCGACAGTGAGATACGTTTTCACCACAAAACAGTCTCCATTATTTCAGGACATGTTGTTTATTTCAATATTATTAGATTCTTAGTGAACCCTTACTCTGATACAGATAGCTAGGGTAAGTTGTTAGGTCATATAAAACCAACTGGGTGCATGAAAAATGTTTAAGGCAAGAGTTTTGAATTAAAGTTCCTCTCTGATCATCAGACCTGAAGTCGTCCTGTTGTTGGGCAGCATGGGGTCGGTTCCATCCCTCAGTGACTCCACGCACAGGGACCCACTGCCCTGCGCTCCTCACCATTGTTCTCTCATTTGGGCTCATTGTTGCAGCCACTGGGTCTGTCCGTCACGGAGGACCTTGCTGGCTTCACTGCAGTGTCATTCTCTAAGTCAGGGGTTCAAACCTTGCTGATGCCACGACCCTTTCATACAGTTCCTCAGGCTGTGGGGAACCCCCCAGCCATAGCATTATTTTCGTTGCAACTTCATCACTGTCATTTTGCTACTATTATGAGTCGGGCAACCCCTGTGAAAGGATCATTCCACTCCAAAATGGGTCATGACCCACAGGTTGAGAACTCCTGCTTTAAGTAGAGATGTCACGCCACCCTGGTTCCATTTTTGTGTCCTCTTCCCACAGATGAGACAAATGAACAGAATTGTAGAATTTTATCCAATAAAAACGTTCACCTCCAGCAAGGAAGTGGGTGGTTATTTAACATTCACCAAGACTGCGGAAAAGGAGGTCACCGAGAGGTGGCCCCACGTGTCTGGAACCTCGTAAGATTCGAGGCAGGCAATGGACAGAGTATGTATGTTGGTCCTTGTAGGTGCTTCCATGTTTTCACAAGTCTTGTTATCCAAGATGCGGTGTAGGGTTTCCTCCAAGGACACTGGATCATCAGCAATATGTAAATGTTGTCTTTTCCCGTTTATTTTTCCAGGTGAAAGCTCTTCCTGTCCATGAAAGAAGCCTTTTGTAGCTACAACTCCCCGGTTTGCAGTAAAACCAGAAGAGATCAGGTTCCATGATCCCTCCTGGGAGTGTGGCCTTTGGTATGAGAGTGAGGGAGCTGCCTCTCCCTCTGCCACTTCATCTTCCTCCTTGCTGGGAGTGGTCACTGGGACTCTTTATCTGCCTCCAGGGGCAGCTCCAGATGGGCCATCTGGCCCTGAGAGCAGTCAGCTTCCACTGACCTTGGCTTCTTGTACCTCTGCACCCAATGGTTTGTGACCTGTCTGCTTCCTGTTTCACTCTTAACATCCCCAGCCTGTAGCTACATGAGTCTGAACGTGGCTCTGTCTAGCATCTGACGAATAGAATTGCTTTAGACTAGGTTGGTTTGACATCTTGATACGTAATTGTTTCTTGATTATAAACCTCTTTTGATATAGTCTGAGTGTCCCTGGTTTCTCTAGACAGCCCATCCTAACACAGGCGGCCCTCATGTCTTGCCCACCTGCACATCCCCACACCTGATGCGGTCACATGAAATGGTTCACCTGAGCCTGAAATGTCCAGAGAAAAGCTGTGACAGAATGCAGGGAAATATGAATAAATTTAATTAAAGGCAGCCTTCTAATTAAAAAAAATCAGATAGTTCTTAACGACTTTGCATGAAGGTTCATTTTCCACTTGTAGTGTTTCACTGTGAAGAGAGTCCAAAGAGCATCGGTGCAGAGATATGCACAGAGACTATATATATCGAACAATTGAGACAATGAGAGACTATGTATATATATATATATGTATATATGTACATATATATGCACACACACATATACATACATATACCTATACTACTTGGAAAAGTGCAATAGACTATACATATGTATGGTGTATGGTATACACATCTATTTTAATCCCCCAAATCCTTGTGAGATTAGGATTATTGTCATCAGTTTCCAGATGGACTGAAATTCACATAGGTACCTGAGCCTTCCATTAAGTGCTGGGATGTGAAGTGGGTGGCCCCACTGATAGTTGGGCAGATCATGGTTTGCTGCTTGCATCTCAGAGTGCAGGCCCCATGGAGACACGAGGAAGCTTCTGAGAACCAGCCTTTGGAATGATAGTGGCTCCTTGAACCCTTTAAAACGCATTATCCAGCTCAGCTGAAACAGCCATGCGTCTGAGGAGGTTACCTGTAGATGCTTTAGTACACGTGCTAAATCTGATACAATGCTTGACGCCGGATCAGGAATCTGCTTGAGTTTGTGGGAGTCAGCAGCCATCCTAGCCCTTATCCATTTTCTGCATAGCCCCCACTGCTAAATGAAATGAAGATATACAGTAAACTATCTTTAAGAGCGAACCACAGCAGAGGTAAATATATCATAGACAACCCTACAGTAGCCACGATCTATGACTGGACATGTAGATAGACAGGCACGATGAAGAGCTGTGGGAAAGAGACTGCAATTATACACATCAACATATAAGAATGTAGGTTGGACAGGATGTTTCTATGTAGGTCTTCATGCTGCCATGACGTGTATGAATATAGTTAGCACTAGCAGATGCATTGGAAAATGAGCTTTCATTCAAGTTCATTTGTGTTAGCATTGCTGCTTAGGCGGAAACTGCCAATATATGTATGAATGGAGTGAGCATTAGCAAATAGGACCCCATTGCATTAGCCAGTGGAGTCAAAATGATGAAAACGTATTCAACAAGCACTTTGAGGGAATGAGTCCCTGCAATCAGGAGCTCAACCCTCTCGATCCTGGGCCAGGGGAACTGGAAGGTGCTGATGGCCCTCACTGATAATTTGGAAAGGAATCACACGAGAAGGCCCTGAATAGAAAGCAAACAGTCAAGATCCTCGCTTATATTGGATCAATCCCGACTGACTCATAGTGACCCTAAAGGAGAAGCCAGAATGTCCCCTGCGGGATTCTGAGATGATAACAATTGCCGTCCAAAGGGAGACCTTTGCCCAAAGACACAGTTTTGAAGGCAGGAAGTGTTAGGGACAGAAAAGGGAAAGGAGTGGGAAGCACAGCAGGTCGTGGGGACTCGGTGCCACATCATGGGATCACAATCAATGTGGTGACACACCTGTATGAAATGGTGATTGGAAACCCATCGGCTTCATAAAGCTGCACCCGATGGGCAATCAAAAGTTAAACAAATAGAGGACAAGTCCGCCTCTTCATCTTGTTTTTTTTTATTTTATAATGTTGGCATGCATGCCAATAGTGCTTTCTGGGATGCGATATCATTTATAATCTTCTATCTTGAGAGAATCTGATCAATAAGATGGAGGCTGTGTCTGACTCACCTCCGCTTTATTCTGCGCAGCAGCCCTCGTTTCCTGCAGCACTGTTGCAACTTCGCTGGTGAGGTAGAAAATCTCTATGCCGTGGCACCATCAACCTCTGACGTCCGTGGTTCTAGCTTCCTGTCATCTCCATGGCTTTCAGGAAGGAAGGCCGTATGTCATCCTCTCCTCTCCTCTCCTCAGCTCAGGGGGTGTATGACAGCTGCCACTGAACAATTAGTGATGCTCCAGTCCTTTTTGAGAAGCACTCATTTGGCATCGTGGTTACAGAAGGTCAGCAGTTCAAAACCACTACCCGCTCCACAGGAAAGAGGTGAAGCTTTCTATTCCCACAAAGAATACCAGTGTGGGAAAACCACAGGGGCTGCTCTACCCTGTTCTTCAGGTTGCTGTGAGTTGAAATCAACTCAATAGCGGCCAGTTTGCTTATACGGTTTGTCTTTTCCAGTAAAACATCATTTATAGCTGGGACAACAGTCAGTCCTATGATCCTTTCTGAATTTCCCTGGCGACGCCCAGAATATTCATTCTAGCATGGCACCTTTTAAGCCTTTTAACTCCTTTCTTAGGGCTTTGGCATTTCAGCTGTGTGAAGACGGGCCGCCCCTTTGTCTAGGTTCCTATGTTCAGTTTCCTGACCCATTTTCACCGTTCCCTGGGGCCTGTATAAAGGCGGCGCATCCTGTAGCTCAGAGCATTTGCAGGCAGTATAGTTATCCTGACCAAGTTTGTGTCCCGGTTTATGGAAATTTAAGTTAGGTTTATCCAACATCTTTAGAATCCAAACCTGCTCTTCCTCCCTTGGTCCCTGGGCCACGCTTGCTAGATGTTGGAGATCTTTCAGGATGAATTCCTTGCCTCAACAGCTCCAGGTGTGCTGTTCCACAGCTCAGCCCTAGTTCGAAGTCCAGTGGACAGAAGGGCATGGATTTCAGATCCCGAGGGAGCATGGGTTGTTTTGCATGGGGAAAGTCTCTCTACTCTTTTATCACAAGAAAGCATTCCGCATTTAATCGTGAGTTCTAAGGGTCCCGTAGTGGTCGAGAATTCAGTATGACTGGGAGCATAGGTACAAATACCTTCATCCAGTGTCCCGCTCCCCGATTGTCCGAACCTGACCTTAGCCTTATCATTATGAATGGGTGCTTAAACATCGCTAAAATCATCGAGACTCTCACATCCTAGACTTGACCTTCAGGTGTTTCTTGCTGCTATCTTCGAGTCCTGGAATGCAGCCAATGAAGCTGTATTTGTTCCCTGTGGATGCTGAAACAAAGCAGCACAAGTAGAACGACATGAAACCATGGGAATTTGTTCTCTGAGAGTTCAGGAAGCCAGAAATCTGAAGCCCAGATTGAAGCAGAGGTGCAACATTGCTGAGAGGCTGCGAGAACCTGTGTCCTGCTTAGCTCCTAGCCTCTGGGGGCTGCCAGCTGCCCTTAGAACCCACTGGAGGCTCCATCGTTACCCCATCTGCTTTGGCCTTTACCTGCCCTTTGGCTCTGTGTTGTGTCTCCGTGTGTTCTTTTCTCTTCTTGAAATAAAACACGCCTGTGAGTAAGTTTGGCACTTTCAACAAATTAGACTTTATTTTCAATCCGGAGGACATTCTGAGGTCCCAGGTGGACCTCTGTTTGTGGGGGCGCGACTAAAGCCACAAGAGCCGACCTTCCTCTTCACTCCTAACATCCAGCAGTCTGGCTGGCCTTCAGCTTCTCAGACTGTGCCTACACCATCGCTGGCGCCGAGTGATCGCTCACCCTCTCGCCCTCCCGTGCTGTCTCCAGAGACTGAGTTGCAAATCAGACAATCCCATTTCCTTGCACTAGTTTTTGCCCTCCACTCACCATGAGCAGAATCATAGGAAGTATCTTCCATTTTGAGAAAGAGCTTATACTGTTGGAACAAGGATCGTACAATTAGGGGCTGAGGCTTTAATGACAATTCCTGCCTTATACCCCGACTATTTTACAAGAAAGGGTACTCCATACCATTCTACTACAAGTGCTCATCAAGAGTGATTGTGGCATTAGAAATTTAAGTGTATAGTTTAATTTTTCAACATTAGCGGAGAGTATCTCTTTGGATATTAAACCTACACTAGTAATGTTAAATTAAGAACAAATACCCCCAAATTAAGCTTCATTTCCCAGTCTCTCGAACTGAAACTATAGAAGATCCCTTCATTCAACTAATGAAGCCCTCACCCCACTAGCTGTGGAATGCTACGTGTAAAAGAATGACAGGTTAGACTCTTAATTAGGAAATGAATTTCTCCTCAGAGGATGTCTGCCATGTACTAAACCTTGCAAATCTCCAGATCTTGGAAAGCATTTTCAATGCATTTTCAAGGGGAAGGAGGCTCATTGTCCTTTGAAAAGAGTAATTACCTTCAAAGAGAAATCAAATCTTCCTGGCCCCATCCAGCAATAAAGAGTCTTGTCTCTTCTCTTCTCCGGGAGAGATTTGCTTGGAAAGTGGAGGTGCCAAAACTAGGCCCAGACAAAGCCATTGGGGAATTCCCAGAGTAAGCTGGGAAGTTGTTAAATGCTGCACTATTGTTTGTTTCATCAACCTCATCCTGACACAAAGTTGTACTTCATTCCATCCAAGTGTGCTTCTGAAACACATTTGTTCTCTTTAGATGACTCTCAGACCATGCCCCACTCAAATGTAATGTCGCTCAACCAGGCAACAGTCATATATTTTAAAAAATTGAAATTGGTTGTTTTTATGAACTGTGCTAGGGATGGAGTAAAAAAGCCATATAACAGATTTCATTCCATAATAGTTGTGATTATGTTTCTGATCATAAGTCACTCATTGTTAACTATGCCCAGCCCCAGTATATGACTCTAAAATTTTTGAGGATGTTGTTATTTTTAGGTGCCAGAGAATCAGTTCTGGCTCATAATAACCTTATATACAAGAGAACAAAGCACTGCCCAGTCCTTCATGCTTGTCACAATTTTTGCTATGTTTGAGTCCATCTTTGTAGCCACTGGGTCAATCCATGGGTCCATACTGTTGTTGTTAGGTGCCGTTAGGTTGGCCAAGGCCCATCGTGACTGTATGCACAACTGAAGGGAACACTGCCCGGCTCTGTACCATGCTCACAGTTGGTCCTGGGCCAGAACTCATGGTTTCAATCCATCTTGTTGAGGGCCTTCCTCTTTTTGATGCCCATCTACTTGATCAAGCATGATAGCCTTCTCTAGAGACTGGTGTCTCCTGACAGTATGTCCAAAGCACTTGCGAGGAAGTCTTACCATCCAAGCTTTCAAGGAGCATTCTGGCTGTACTTCTTCCAAGAGAGAGTGGTTTGTCCTTTTGGAAGTCCATGATATTTTCAATATTCTTCATCAGCATCCTAATTCAAATGCATCAATTCTTTTTGGTCTTCCTTTTCCAGTATTCCTTGTTTTGAGGCGAAAAGGAGGAAATAAAAAGAAACATCCTCATACGAGGAGTTTTTGTCTATGGTCTTATAGATCATTGACAAGAAAATCTATGGTTCTCTTAGTGGAAACCCACATCAGATACTAGCCAAGGAGCTTTAAATGTATAGGATCTTATGTTCCATGTATCATTTTACCACCTTTTGAGAGAGAGAGAAAGGAAGAGAGGGTAGAACATTTACATAGTTTTTAAAGTCTCAAAGTTGACGGCTGATAGACTAGACATGACTGACTATTGATGATTCTGACACTATTCTGTCAACCCCCACGCGAATGAGTAGAACTGACCCCTAAAGCTTTCTTAAGAGTCACCTTTACAGAAGAAGGTTGACAACCTCCACTAGTGTTGCTGTGGGGTTGGATAGAACCACTCACCTTTTGGGGAATAGCCAAGTGTTTAACCGTTTCACACCCAGTGCCTTTTGGACCAAGCCTAGAACTCCATGCTAAAGAGGAACAGCCTCCTAAGACGGGAGGTCTAGGACCCCACCAGACCTGCAGGATGTCTGTATGGGTGCATTTTCAGATGCAGAGGTTTCAGACATCTCAGGTCCCTGCGAGACCACAGACCAGCCAGGATATCCTGATAGTAATAGCATATTACAGACCACAGTGGGAGAACCTGTGGTGTAAGGAACACAGGCCGCCCTATGTACAGGAGCTCTTACATGGGCATGGCAGGTAAAGGATAGCTGTGGAGGAAAGAGCTTCCAGGTGGGACCCAGCCATGCACCGGTTTTGTACAAAGGAGGAAGACCCCAGTACCCAAGAACTTATTATTATCTATCAGGACCAAGATCACTCAGTAGCAACTGTCAGAACGCATCTTTGCCCATCGTCATGAGCATTGGATATGCTGGTACTGAACACTGAATCTGGAGGAGAGATCTTTCCACGGTTCTTCAAGGGAGTCTTTTGTTGCTTTAAATTATTTTTTCATGTCCGTTAACTGACTAGAGCTTCCACATAGAGCCCCAGTTGTACTTCTTATTTCAGCATCAGTGCAGGCTCTGGACGTGTAGACCTTCCCTGTGTCTAATGGAGACTCAGAGTCTGCCTTGTTCCATTGGTGCAGAAAGCACTGTATTAAAGAGCCCCACCCCTCACCACACCACCTCCCTGAGGAAAATGACCAAGGGGCTTCTCTTTCATCCTTCACCCAAGCTCACCTCTTTATTGTGTACGTGTCATAGCGACCTCCAAAGGGAGACTCTCTATTCCTGTAGCAGTCTAAGCACGCAGGTCTCTGAACGCAAGAGACCATATTATGTTTTGCGTGGTTGACACAGCCTCAGGCTATGGGGGGTCAAGCTCATCATGACATCTTTACATCCGTGCACAGGTGAGTCGCGTACATTTGGATATTTTTTCTCCTGTGATACTTCATCAAGACAGAGCTAGTCCCTCTTGTGAAACCCACACAATTGCAAATATAGGAACAGCATGCAGAGAGCTCTTCATGCAAATGAATATTGCCATCAGAATATACAACAATTCTTAAAGCAGAATAAAAAATACCTTTGTGTTTCACCAAATTCTCTTTTGTTTTATTTATTTCATTTCCCCCTTTCTAATTTATTTCTTTGAATTCCTGAAGTCACCAAATGTAACGTCACAAAAGAAATCAAATGCAACTTTGAGCATCCACATTGACTTAAAAATGGCACCAGGAATGGTTCCGTCACTTTTATAAAAGGAACATCCCTGCTTCTTCTCCTTTCTTTGATTTTTTAGAAGTGCTTATCAAGATGAATGAGAGCCCTGATGTGTAATTTCAAAGATGAAATTGTTTCTTTTTGTTCTCCAGCTTCCACTCCAGGTTTTCAAGGTCACCATGAAATGTAAGTCGTGCTTGCCTGGCCTTCCTCCTGGTTCTGTGGCCAACTCCTGGCCTCTACAGGGAAGAAAGGTGCCTTGGATAAGTGTTGAATTCTACTGTGTCTCTTCGAAGAGGGTTTGAAATTCCTCCCCATCCATATATTAAAGGGTAAAGCTGACGTGTGGAGAAGAGGAAGTGCCTTATGTCTCCAATTTATTCTTCAAAACCAAGTAACTACGTTTCTCTCTCTCTCTCTCTCTCTCTCTCTCTCTCTCTCTCTCTCTCTCTCTCTCTCTCTCTCTCTCTTTTTAAAGAAATGGCGCTGTAGAAGGTATCTGTTGTTGCATACATTCCAATAGTCAGACTTCCTCCAAGAAGCTCTACCACATGGGTGTGTAACCCTATACAGAGGATGGCAGTAAATTGTTTGAATTAATATTTAACAAAACAAATCAAAAATATGGTTTGACCCTTTCTATTCATTAGTATGTTAGTCTGGGTTGACTAGAGAAGCAAATTCATAGGCACTCAGCTGTGTATAAGAAAGAGCTTCATATAAAGGGTAATTGAACATTGAGAAAGGATCGCAACCCAGTCCAGTCCAAGGCCATAAGTCTGATATTAGCCCATATGTCTGATACCGATCTATAAAGTCCTCTTCTGACTCATGAAACACATGCAATGATGCTGAATGCAAGAGGATCACAGGCAAGTGGGTTGGAAGTCTTGTGGATCCAGTGGGGTCATCAGCATCTCAGCACTGGTTGCATCAGGGTAGGTCCATGTGGCTTCTCCAGCTCCCAGGGCATGTGTCTTGCAAGTAGAGTGTCTTCAAGGGAGGGAGAAGAGAGAGAAGCGTCTTCTGCCTCCAAGGAGGACAATACAGGAGTTTCCAGAATTCTCAGGAGAAAGCCATGCCCACACAAAGGCCTCATGGACTATGACTCAATTGACAGCTTCAACTCGATCCTTCACTCTGAATCCTCTCAAGTCCCAAATTGACACAGGATTATGTAACTACCACAATTACCCAGAGGGATATCATTATTTAAACCATTAATCTGAAGAGTCACATTTGAAAAAAAACCAAGTGCCAAACTATTGTCAAGTATGTGTTGCACCTGTTGGTGGCAGTAGAAGATGTGGCACCTGTGGCAGACATCTTGCCAGGGCAGATGGCAGGGCTTTCTCCCACAAAAATCCCTCAGTGAGTTTCAACCTGAAACGTTTCAATTCCCTTAAGCACCCTGCATGTTGTGTTCCTTCTTCCTGATAGCTCGTAATGCTAAAAGCTCACCAAGTCAAAACGGTCAGCTCAGAAGGTTCTGGGGACTGGTATTTGGACACGATGGACACGAAGGCCTGTATGAACTACGTGGTTGTGTCCTTGTTGCTAGATGCCACCGAGTTGCACCTGACTCATCACTACCTATGCACAACGAATGAAACACCCGTCCCGGGTCATCCTTACCATTGCTCCCGTGCTAGAGCCCGCTGTTGCAGCCACGGGTCATTCCATCTCCGCGAAGGCCTCTCCCCCTTTGCTGCCCCTCTAGTTTACCAAACAAGGTGTTCGCGCCTCTCCTGATACTATGTCTGAACTGTGTAGGACAGACTCTCTATTATTGCCTCCAATGAGCACTCTGGCCCTCCTTCTTCCAACACAGGTCAGTTTGTCCCTTAGCCGTCCATGGTACTCTCCACATTCTTCTCCAGCACCACAATGAAACTGCAGCAACTGTGCTTCTGGCTTCCTTATTCCCTGTCCAGCTTTCACAGGCACATGATGCAGTGGAGAATTCCGTGGCTCGGCCAGGCTCGCTCTAGTCCTCAAAGTTACATCTTTAATTTTCAATACTCTAAAGAGGTCTGTGCAGCAATTTTACCTAATGCAATAAGCCGTTCGATCTCTTGAGACTGCTGCTTGCATGAGCATTGGTTGTGGAGCCAAGCAAGAAAAATCCTAGACCACTGTGTTATTTTCTCTATCATGATAACTATTGGTCCATTTGTGAAGAGTTTGGTCCGACCATCAGAAAGCAAGAGACTGGAGATCCAGAAAGACGAGGCTCACCGAGCCATTTCTCTCTCCACCCTTCAACTACTCCCACATATGTTTATTGGCCAGGTGGGCACAATAAACCTTAACTATCTCAGCTACGATCCTTGATCTTCTTCAGCAAGTACTTCCATTTCTCCGCTCTTTCAGCAAGCAAGGTTGTGTCATCCGCATGTCTCCAGGTTGTTATTAACACTTCCCCCGATTCTGCTGCCACACTCTTCGTCATGTAAGCCAGCTTCTCCAATGATTTGCTCATCATAGAGATGAACAAATATGGTAATAGGATGAAACCCTGACATACGGCTTTCCTGATTTTAAACCATGCACTGGTCCAGTTGTGCAGAACGTTATCTTCTTTACATTGAGTTGTAATCCGTAATGAAGGCTGCAATCCTGTTCATCAGCAAGTGCCTCAAGTCCTTGCTTTCAAGAAAGCTTGCATCATCTTCATCTTGCACGTTGTTAACAAAAGCCTTCCTCCGATTGTGATGCCACATGCTTTCCATATAAGCCAGCTTCCCCGATGCTTTTTTTTTTGGCACACAGATTGAATAAGGACGGTGAAAGGATAGAACCCTGCCTCACACCTTTCCTGATTTTAAACAATGCAGTATCTCCACCAAATATTTTTCCCTGCGTGGGTCTGGTAAGAATGTGGAAGGAGATATTGATGAGGTTTGCCTGTGACTAATTATGAACAGATTCCCTGCAATAACAGCCTGCTGTGTTCACAAGGAGCCAACAGAGAAGCAGCGGTGCAATCTCATCACTGGCAAGACCCATGAGTAGGGTTCATACCCTGGACTTGGCATTGGGCTGACCCCTGTCTGACCTGATTTTGGACTGAACAGTGCCTACCGTTTAATGAGACATTTTATAAACTCTTTTGAGTTCTGTTGAAGACTGTAGCAGCGATTCCCAGACCCCAGAATGTCAGCGAATGCACTCAAGGGAGGAGTGAGGGGGGGAATATAAAACAGTGGGGCATTTGGGGCTTCCTCCATTTCCAACTCCTGTGACTAGTTTCGCATTAATACTTTCACACAAAAAGTATTAACACACATGTTGCTGCAACTATCAAGTGCATCCACCTCCTTGTTTGAATTTGTATCTGTTTGATTTCCTGGAAGCGAAACACCTTCTGCACAGTGTCTTGTTCTTTGACATGTTTGTTAGCTCATGAATTGCCTACTGGTGTGTCTTCTCATTTTATGGAGATGTTATTAGGACATAGATTTTTCATTGACTATTGAGAGAATCATTTGAAAGTCCTAGTCAATCAATATTTTTGGCTTAATTTCAAGTTTTTCATCTGTTACCGATTTCACTCTGAAATTTGTTAAAATATATATTTATATGTATCTCAACATAATATGTAAATATATCAGACCATGACTAGGCATCATTTCATATTGTCACATACTTCAAGAGCTTATTTTTAAAAATTATTTCAACACATGTTGATTCATTTATAAGATATAATATATTTTCAATCACTTCACATGCATGTGAAAGTTAGATATTGAATCGAGGAGACTGAAGAAGACTAGAAGTATTTGAATTATGATACTGGAGAAGAGTACTGAGGGTACCATGGACTGATGGAAGAACAAATGAATCTGTCTTGGAGGAGGTACAGGCAAACTGCTCCTTACAAGCAAGGATGTCAAGATATTGTCTCATCTGCTTTGGAGGTGAATCCAGAGACCGTCCTCGCAATTGTTCTGATTTTTGAGGCCACGGTGTCAATCCCTCTGGACCAGAGGCTTCCTCTTTGTGCCTGCTCTTCTTCTTGACCAAGACCCTGATGATGTCTCTCCTGATGATGTTTTTGTTGTTATGTACCGAGTAGGTTGTCTCCTGGTGACCCTATTGTGTTAGTCTGGGTAAACTAGAGAAACAAATCCACAGAAACTCATATGTATAAGAGAGGTTTTTGTATAAAGGATAAGTATATATTAAGAAAGCATTCCAATCCAGTGCTGTCCAAGCCCATAAGTCTGACATTAGCCCATATGTACAACACCAATCTACAAACTCCTCCTCCATCTCACAAAACACACACAATGGCGCCGACAGCAGGAGGAAAGCCAAATCAGTGAGTATGTAAGAATCTCAGCATTGGCAGGGGTCTCCACACGGCTGCTCCAGCACCCAGGACTGCATCAGGGTAGGTCCATGTGGCTTCTCCTCAGGGATGTCTTGCAGGAAGTGAGCCTTGTAAGCTGAAGCAGGGAACTGGCTAAGGCAGCTGCACCCTGGTCCAACCATAGAAAGCAAGAGACCCGAGAACTAGAAAGGCAAGGTTCACCAAGGTATTTATCTCTCTGCCTTTCAATTAATCCCACATGTGTTTATCTGCCATGTTGGCACAATAAACCTACCTATCACACCTATGTACAACATGAATGCTCTTTGAGCTGTATTCGTAATTGTGAGGATGGCACAGGACCAGAGTTCTGCTTTGTATTAATCATTATTTCAGTCTTAAAATAGAATTTATCATCATAGGATCCTCTTAAATTTTCTTTTCATGATTCTCTATTTTTGCACCTATATTTTGCTGGACAATTTTAGAATTACATTTTCTGTGTTTAGTGATTGTCATTGGTATTTTATTAAGATTTTATGTAGCTTATGATTATTGGGGAGTACTTGATTTACTTTTCAGTGTATATATCATCTATTTCATTATGTGGTATAGCATTCACATTCTAATGTAATATAGCACAATGGAAATAACATCTAAGTATTCTATTTGTAACAGAGAAAATAGTGCTATTCAGACTTGTAATCATTCTCCCTGATGAATTAATCTACATATGGCCTGTGAAGTTGGATCAAGGTCTCAGGGCTTCTCTTCCTTTGTCTTAAGAATTCCATTTTTAATTCACTTTTTATAAATTAATAGTAAGTCTTGCTACGTTTTCTGATCTTCGGGGGTAAAACTCTGACAACCTCTCGGGAAGAGCGGAGTTTAATCTGCCTATTGCCTGCTGGTCATAGTAGTGTTTCCTTTCATGGGGTGAAAAATAAGATTTCCAACTTCAAGGGCTGTCCTTGCCCTTTAACATTTCTTTCTTCTCTTTGTCCCTAGGCTTCATCATTGTGTAAGCTTTGATATATCATTCCTCAGACTTTAAATTTAGTGTGATAGATCTTATACATTTAGTCTGATTCATATTAAGCCTCTCAATTTTGATTCTCCTGTAGAACAATAACTCCACAGACATTTCCCTGGTCCCCTTTAGAAATGAAGACTCGATTTGAGGTATAGTCAAATGACCAGCTGTTGTCGTTGTTGGGTTGTCCGACTTACAGCAACCCCATGCACAACAGAAGGAAACACTGCCCGGTCCTGTGCCCTCCTCACAGTTGTTCTTATGCTTGAGCCTGTTGCCGCAGCCAGTCCTTATTGCTGAGGGTCTTCTTACACTTTGCCTGTCATTTTCACAGCCCATGGCACTGTCACCATTCTTCACCAGCCCTCCTTCAAATGCATGTTTATTGTTAGGTGCAGTCAAGTTGGCTGTGACTATAGTCACCTTATGTTTGAAAGCAACTCTGCCGAGTCCCACTTCAGCCTTTGATGGCCATGGGGTTATGGTTCCTCCTCCCCTTTCCCCTGCTTCAGCATCAGACATGCAGCAGAATGAAATGCTCCCTGCCTACACCCTCCTCATCACGGTTCTCATGTCCAGCCCCCTGGTGCAGCCAGTGTGTCAGTCGATATTGCTGAGGACCTTCCTCTTGACAAACTCACAAATTGTGTACATTGTTGGACTATATATTTAACTAAATAATACAAAAATATGTACTGTGCTTTTCTATCCATACCCAGAGTACGAAAGTACTTAAATGATCAGACAGCTAACATTTATTGCCTGACAGTATATACCAGCCTATTATTCCTAGTGAAACTCAAGCATAACCCGGTTTAGGTTCAAAACAGCCCTGTAAATCTGGAGGAATTGCTATCCCATTCTACAGTTGCCCACTACCTCAACCTCATCGAATCAAGACCCATTCATTGCAAACCAATAGGAAGGACCGGGTAGAACCATTCTTGTGGGTATCCAAAACTATAACTCTTTATGGGAATTGAAAGTCTCATCTTTATCACTAGAAGTTGTTTGTGGTTTTGAACTGCTGACTTTGTGATTAGCAACCCAAGGCATAACCATTGTGACATCAGCGTTCGTCCTATGGGGAACATAAATAACTTACTCTTAGGAAACAAGTAATCACTCCACCTGACATTGATAGCCCAGCACAATGGAAAGATGGGACATGACAGTACAGCTGGACTTGTGGGGTTATTTTGATGATAAGAGTCAACATTTGAAAGTCTTGTGAAGGTCATATCTACCCTAATAGACATGGATAGCATCACCTAACTGAAATTTCCTCAGTGAGAGTGGGTGGTTGTGGTGGTGGTGGCGACTATTCAGGAATGAAAAGTACTTAACTTTTCCCTGTGTTTTCCTCCCTGTGTTCACTGAAGCTGACTAATTATATTGACGCATTTACTACTTGTTAAGAAATGTTTAGTGAGTGCCCATGATGATGTGGCATGACTCTGGTGTGTTAGAGTTACAACTTGGGAGGTTGGTACCAAGTGTGGAGCCAAGCTGAAGGCTGTGGCAGCCCAGAGTCCTGGAAAGACTGGAAGATGTTTCATGAACTGATGTCTCAGGAACTGTATGTGAATCTAAGGAAGGCCCTTAGAGAGAAGGCCATAGATCCCATGTAGAACAACAGCCCCATGGAAGTGTCTCTGGCCCCCTCGTAGAACTGAAGACACACTGGAGGCATAGTTAAATGGCTAGCTGTTGTTATTACTGTTAGATAACTTTGAGTAAGTTCCTACTCAAAGCAAACCTGTGAACAACACTGCCAAGTCCTGAGCCACCTTCCTACTTGCTTATGTGTTTCATTTTTTTTTTTTTGGCTGTCCTTCTACTTTAACAAGCACGATGCCATTGTCGCCCTTGCCCAAGGACTGTTCTCTCCAGATAGGACCAAAATATTTAAGACAAACTCTCAACATCCTTTGCTTCTAAGGAGCATTCTGGCTGTATTTCTAAGACAATGTGTTAGTTCTTCTACAGCCCATGATATTTTCAATATTCTTTGCCAGCACCACAATTAGAATGTATCCATTCCTCTTCTGTCTTCCTTGTTCAGTGCCCACCTTTCACAATGCATGTGATGCAATGGAAAATACCATTAGTTCTCAAATTTATATCCTAGATTTTTAACACACTCAAGAAGTCCCAGGAAGCATAGTTAACCAATGTAATGTGTCTGTTGATTTCTCCACTTCTGCTTCAGGGAGTCTTGTTTTTGGATCCAAGCAAGATGCAATCCTTAAGAGCTGGGAGGCAAAGGGCATTTATAGAGGTCTAGATAAAGACATGTATATATGCAAGTATATTTATATATGAGGATGGAGAAATAGATCTATGTTCATATATTTATAGACTTAGTATTAAGGTAACAGAATGACATTGGGCCTCCACTCAAGTACTCCCTCAATGCAAGAATACTTTCTTCTATTAAATTGGCATTCTATGATGCTCACCTTCCTGACACGATCACTGAAGACAAAGCGGGTGCATAAGCAAATGTGGCAAAGAAAGCTGATGGTGCCCGGCTATCAAAAGATATAGCGTCTGTGGTCTTAAAGGCTTGAAGTTAAACAAACGGCCATCTAGCTCAGAAGCAACAAAGCCCACATGGAAGAAGCACACCAGACTGTGCGATCACGAGGTGTTGAAGGGATCAGGTATCAGGCATTATCAGAACAAAAAATCTTGCCATAGTGAATGGGGTGGGGGGGGGGGAGTGGAGACCCAAAGCCCATTTGTAGGCCACTGGAGATCCCCTTGCAGAGGGGTCTCAGGGAGAGGACTAGGCAGACAGGGTGCGATGTAGCAATGATGAAAAAATATAACTTTCCTCTAGTTCCTAAATACTTCTTCCACCTCCTCCCCCCCGCCCCCCTCACTGTCATGATCCCAATTCTACCTTGCAAGTCTGGCTAGATCAGAGGATGGACACTGGTATAGATAGGTAGGAGAAACACAGCGAAGCCAGGGTGCATGATCCCTTCAGGATGAGTGGTGTGAGTGACGATACTGAGAATGTAGAGGGAGGGTGGGTTGGAAAGGGGGACCTGATTACAAGTATCTACATGTGACCTCCTCCCTGGGGATGGACAACAGAAAAGTGGGTGAAGGGAGACGTCAGACAGGGCACTATATGACAAAGTAATAATTAATAAATTATCAAGGGTTCATGAGGGAGGGGGGGTAAGGAGGGAGGGGGGGAATGAGGACCTGATGCCAGGGGTTTAAGTGGAGAGCAAATGTTTTGAGAATGATGAGGGAAATGAATGTACAAATGTGCTTTACACAATTCATGTATGCATGGCTTGTGATAAGAGTTGTATGAGCCCCTAATAAAATGATTGAAAAAAAAGATGCAATCCTTGACAATTTCAATCTTTTCTGTTGATTGTGATGTTACTTATTGGTTAATTTGTGAGGATTTCATTGCGCTCACCTAACAGACTCTGTCTTGACATCATGTCAGTTTGGGGGTTCAAAACTCAAACTCACTGTCATTGAGTCAATTCAGAGTGAACCTTTAGAACAAGGTAGAACTGCCCTGCAGGCTTATGAGACTTTAATTCTTTATGGGACCAGAAAGCCTCATATTCTCACTTCGTGGAGCCACTGGAGATTTAGAACTTCTGTCCTTGTAGTTACCAGCCAAATGTGTAACTGGTGTGGCATCAGGGAAAAACACTTTATAGTGCTTTCTAATATATTTTAAATCATGTATAATACCCTTACTCTGTTTAATAACTGCCTCATGGTCTGTGTACAGTTTCCACAAGGGCATAATTAAATGTTCTGGGATCCCTATTCTTTACAATGTTGTCTGTAGTTTGTATGATGCACACAGTCATATGCCTTTGCAGAGTAAAAAAAAAAACAAAAAGCAACACACACAAGTAAATATTTTTACTGATAGTCTTTGCCTTTAGTCCAGATGCATCTGATGTCAGCAATAATATAATTAATTCCATGTCTTCATCCAAATCTACCTTGATTTTCTGCCAGTTCCCTGTTAATGTATTGTTGCAACCCTTTTTAATTACATTCAACAAAATTTTATATGTAGGCGATAATAATGATATTGCTAGATAAGTTATGCATTCTATTAAATCTCTTTTCTGTGAAATCAACATAAATATGGACCTTTCCAAGGTGTTTGGCTATCTAACAAATTTCTTGGCATACACTAGTGAGTACTGGAAAGTACCATGGACTGCCAAAAGAACGAGTATATCTGTCACGGAAGAAGTATAGCCAGAATGCTCCTGAGAGGCATGGGTGGTGAAACTTCATTTTCCGTGCTTTGTGTATGCTGTCAGGAGAGACAAGAGTCCCTGGAGAAAGCCATCATGCTTGATAAATTAATGGGGCAGTGAAAAGAGGAAGATCTTTGGATATGGATTGACACCGTGACTGCACTGATGGGCTGAAGCATGACAATCGCGAGGATGGCACAGGAGAAGGCAGCGTTTCCTCCTGATGGATGTAGGGTCTCTATGAGTTGGAACTGACTTGAAGGCACCTACCCACAACAATGAGTGCTTCTACCACTAAATGAATATCTCTATTGATAGCCCATCAATGCACGGGCCTAGTTTTGCACAAAAGCCTTCAATGTCACTTGGTCTTTTTCCTCCATTAGCATCATCTCTCTTAAAATAGTGGTATGTCAAATATTATCTTTGGTAAAAACTAAAACAAGGACAATGTAGCTGAGAGGAATTACTGAAATCCCGAATGATGGCCAAACATGATAGTGGGACAAGAGGAAAGTAAAAGAAAATAGAGGAAAGAACTAGGAGGCAAAACCTTTAGAGGTCTAAATACTGGCATGTGCATATATAAATATATTTCTATGTAATTTTAGGGAAAGAGATCTATGTGCATATACTTCTTTGTTAAGTACTAAGGCAGCAGACAGACAATGGGCCTCTACTCAAGTACTAGCTCAATGCAAGAACACTTTTTTTCTAATAACCTGGCATCCAGTGATGCTCACCTTTCCCACATGATCACTGAAGACAAAATGGGTGCACAAGCAAATGTGGTGAAGAAAGCTGATGGTTCCTGGCTATCAAAAGATATAGCATCTGTGGTCTTTAAGGCTTGATGATAAACAAGCAGCCATCTAGCTGGGAAGCAACTAAGCCGACATGGAAGAAGCACACCAGCCTGTGTGATCATAAGGTGTCAATGGGATCAGGTATCAGGGATCAAAAATCCAGAACAAAAAATCATATCAATGTGAATGAGGGGGAGGGCAGAGTGGAGATCCAGAGCCCATCTGTAGACAATTAGACATTCCCTTACAGAAGGGGCACAAGGAAGAGACGTGCCAGTCAGAGTGCAGAATAGCACTGAGGAAACATACAACTTTCCTCTACTTCTTTAATGCTTCCTCCCCACCACTAACTTACAAATCCAGCTAGCCCAGAGTATGTACACTGGTACCAATAAAAACTCAAAACACAGGGATCCAGGACAGATAAACCCCTTGGGACAAATAATGACAGTAGCCATACCAGGAGAGTAAGGTGAAGCTGGCGGGATAAAGGGAGACATATAACTACCCACCCCAAGGGTGTGTTGACGACATGTAAGACTATGTAGGCAGTGAAAATAATAATAATTTATAAATTATCAAGGATTTATGAGGGAGGAAGTGTGGTGGAGGTTGGGGGGGAAATTGAGGAGCTGATGCCAAGGGCTCAAGTCGAAAGAAAATATTTTGAAAGTGATAATGGCGTCATATGTACAGAGTGCTGGACATGATGGATTTAAGTATGGATTGTGATAAGAGCTGTAAGAACTCCCATGGAATGATTTAAAACAAAGACAAAGACGATAATGGTCATGGAGTCAATGCCAACTCATAGCAAGCCCCGTGTGGGTTTCTGAGACTGAATCTTTAACAAATAGAATGCACAGTCTTTCTCCTGCAGAGCCTGCTGGTGGTTTTGAAC
Organism: Tenrec ecaudatus; assembly: GCF_050624435.1. Taxonomy (NCBI): domain Eukaryota; kingdom Metazoa; phylum Chordata; class Mammalia; order Afrosoricida; family Tenrecidae; genus Tenrec; species Tenrec ecaudatus. The sequence goes on from NC_134531.1 coordinate 4,994,345, forward strand.
CACTAAGATTGTAAAACACAGCCCAAGAGGTCACAGTGACTCTGTGCATTTGTTCAATCTTTGTTTGATGCTTCCTACATCATCCAATGTTTTGTCCATAGAATCCTCCAATGTTCCAAATCAGGGCATCACTCTTTTCTTTAGTTCAATGAAATTAAGGTAGACAGAGTATATTCTTCCTTTTTTTATTTCCTAGATTCTAGTGTGTGCACATTTCACTAGGATGCTTTAATTTGTCTACTTGAGCTGGGGTTTTCAGTGTTTCATTCATCTCTTTTACTTTAGCTACTTTTTGCATTCACTTTAGCTGCTTTACATTCAAGAGGGCATTTCAAAATCTCTTCTAACATCTAATTTGGTCTTTTCTTTCTTTCCCACCCTTTCAGTGACTATGTTAGGTATGGTTTTACAGAACCATAAAACCAGTGATGCTTATGTCTGTGTGGAGTGGTCTTTTCTAATTTTGTGTTTTTTGAGCATATTTTTGGCAGTGATTTTTATTCTCCAGAGGTATTCATCTTACTTGTTAGATAATCAAATCCTCAATATTAGATGATGAAATACCATGGATAGCGATTCTCTGAGGGCTTTTGTAATTCATTGTAAGATTAAACATTTAATCCAAAAGAGAAATTGAGGTCTTATATTTTTTAATTTTGGTTTCTACAATAAAATCTCCAAATTATAAATACAAAAGACTAAATCAGAAAGGATGACCAATTTTAGGGAAATAAAATAATCAGATTATATAATAGTAATAGAAATTAACTATACTACAATTTGATACTGCCTGCTACAGAAGGGGAAAATATTGTTTTCATTTGGATAAAAGAATTTTATACACAGTGCTTGTTTGTGAAAATCAAGCTGTTGCTGCCATTTTTAGATACTGTTGAGTCAACTTTAATTCATAGTGATCCTACTTTCAACTGCCCAGTCTTGTGTCATCCTCACATTGGGTGTTATGATCGAGCCCATTGTTGCAGCCCCTGTGCCCATCCATGCCAAAGTCTTCCACTTTCTGCTGTCTCTCTACTTTAGCAAGTATGATGTCCTTTTCCAGAGACTGGTCCTTCCTGATCATATGCACAAAGTAGGAAGTGTTGCTATTCTTGCTTCTAAAGAGCATCGGACTGAACTTTTCTTTTGGAAGCTTATGATATATTTAATATTCTTTGACAAAACTATAATACAAATTCATTAATTCCTCTTTGGACTTCCTTATTCACTGTCCTGCAAATAAAGTGCTTAGGTGAATTTTAATTATGCAATCAAAATACTAAGTTCTGACAAAATAGTACTGTGACATAGAATGTCCAACTTCAAATAATATACATTGTTTTGACATGCCCCATTTCCTTATAAACGAATTCTACTGAAAGCATGCTGATGTTAACATAGGCTGCTCTTGTATGTAGTCCACTTTTCTCTTTCAATCGATGGTTTTGCAATTAAATAAATTTCCATTTATATAGGAATCACATTTATTAACATTTGTTAAAAATTAAAATCATTAACATTACTATTGCAAATCATTGCTATACGAGGAGTAAACCAAAAAAATAAAATCAGATACAAAGCTCTCCTGGGCAGAGCTTTTGAAGCATGCATTTTTCCCACTAGGCAAGCATCCATCAAGCAACTCCCTCGGAGTTAGTGCACCCAGTGGCACCGACTTGGAAGGTTCTTTCTGATTTTCTTTTTGTAAAAGCAGTTTCACTACAAGCCTGTTTTTTGTGATAGCCAATTTAAAAGAACAATGCACAATTGTGAAATTGTGCTTCCTGATCAGGAAAAATGCTGCAGAAACGGTTGTGATGTTGAACACAGCTTACTAGGACAGCACTATTGGAAAACTCAAGTGTAAGAGTAGTTTTCTCATTTATAAACAAGGTGAGATATCAATTAATGACAAACCTTCTTCTAGACGTCCATCAACTTCCCAAATAGATGAAAATGTCAACTCATAGTGCATTTGGAGTTTGTTCCACCAGGGTTAGACTGTTAATCAAGCCTTCTTATTTAGAAGTTCTGAAAAGATTCTGTAACAGTGTGTAACATAAAAGGCCTGATTTGTGGCAGACAGAGGACTGGTTTTGCCACCATGACAATGAACCTGCTTATGCAGCCATCTCAGTGTGCCAATTCTGGCAAGAACCAGCATGCCTCTCTTGCCCCACCTGGCCCTGCGCCATGTGACTTTTTCTTGTTCCAATGAATGAAGAAGGACCTGAAAGGACAATTATTTGACAACATAGAAGAGGTGAAGAAAAAATTGAGGGAGGTGCTGTCAGCTATTCAAATAGTTGAGTTTGAAAAATGTTTCCAAGAATGGGATCGCAGATTTGACAAATGTATTACATGTAATAGAGAATACTTTGAAGGTGATAAAGTGGTTTTGTAAAAAAAATTAAATCCAAAGCTTTAAAAAAATCCTTTTGGGCAGAGAATACCCCCCTCTTATACCATTAAATATGTGGCCATTGCTGAAATTATGTATATTTTTGTTAACATGCAACTATACCCCCTTAATGAACCGTTCTAATTCATCTGCTCCAATGTGTCTTGCTGAGTTTACATAGTAGGTTACAAGCAAAATCCACAGTAGGGAAGATGAAATTCTAAAGTCTTCAAATAATGATTAGATATAATGTTTCCCACCAACATCATCGGATTCCCTCAGGAATTGTTACATTCATTTGATAAAAAATTATGTTTCACATAAAATCCTTGACTTAACACTTGTAGTTGTTCCATCCCTACATGATGGCAGAATGATAATTCTTCTAATGGGTTGACATTGGAGCATTTATTTATCTGCTGCATCAGAGTGCATTCTAGGGCATTATGAAAAACGGAATGTCCCATGTTTTCTCAAGGTCAATGTAGGTTTTGTGGGGAACATGGAAACTTCTTTGTCTCCTGCACACAATGATTTGAGTCTTTCTCACTTGAGTATTGGTTCCCACTGAGCAGGTTGGATCATTAGGGAGCACTGAGAACCAAGCAGAGCCATGTGTGCAGGTGGGGAACCTGGGAGTCCTGTGGTTTACAATCCTGGCCAGCCATATCCCAGCCCCAAACACCATACCACAGGATAGATTCAGTCTCATATTGACCCTACAGGACAAAGCAGAAATGCCCAATAGATTTTTCAAGACTGAAGCCTTTATGGAAGCTGAATGCCACATCTTTCTCCCTTGCAACAGATCCTAGACCTGGTTTGGTTGACTACAAATAATTTTATAATTACACCCCAGTACTCCTTGTCCTATGTACAACAGAACAGGGGGATAAAGCTCTGCAGCTAGTACTAATTGATTCAGACGGCATTCCAAAGCCAATGAGCTATTTGTCTTTTTGCTCTAACTTAACTCTAAATAAAATTTTCTACACAAAACTCTATACAGAAAAAAAATCAGCCAGTTAGCTTTCTTTCTTTAAGTAACATTAATATATTTTTATATTATATTTTTTATATTTTTGATACTTTTGTAATTCTGATGACTGCCATTTGGAAATATGTGCTACTTAGCTGGATTTACAAAGGAAAAATACTTATAACGTGCTGAGTAAAACATTTTTATACCATTTCAACCTGAACATTTTTTCTGGAAATTAAATGGGAGTCAATAAGATTTGTCATCAACTCGGCAGTTATAAATAAATAGGCCCATTGCCAATTTAAAAAATAAGATGAAATTAAGATGAGGAGAAGAAATTAAGGAAGAGAGGAAAGTTATTTTAACGACATATGAAAATGAACTGACTTGATGGCACCATTAACAGGGATTGTGAGATTTCTAAGACAGTGGTTCTCAACCTGTGGGTCGCGACCCCTTTAGGGGTGGAACGACCCTTTCACAGGCATTGCCCATTTCATAATAGTAGCAAAATTACAGTTATGAAGTGGCAACGAAAATAATTTTATGGTTGGGGGAGGGGGCGGTCACCACACCATGAGGAACTGTGTGAAAGGGTCACGGCATTGGGAAGGTTGAGAACCACTGTTTTAAGACAAACCTGCCTGCCTGTATGCTGTCCTGGATAATTACTTTCCAGCTTGGAACATGTTATTTTGTTTGTTTTTAATTTATTACCAACAAACTTCTCTTTTAAAAATACCCTAACGGAATTTGAACCTTTAAACCAAGTAAGTGTATCATCATGTAAATCCAAGAAACTGCTATGGTGGAGACAGAAAACAGTGTCAAATGATAGATTCGGATCATTGAAATTAATGTGTAAATGCCATTTTCTGACACTCTGAGGTGCATGCTGTTATCTTTCCTGTGAAGGTGATTCTGTTTCGGGGCAAGCACACATACTCCGTACTACCAGTGCTCCAGACAGTTTTCTTGGTGGTAATCTTTAGGATACCACACCATGGCATTTTCAACTGTCTCACATACATGGAAGTTGGACAAATCTGCCTAGGAAGAGCTATAGCCAGTGTGCTCCTTAGAAGCAAGGATAGTGAAACTTAATTTCACTTACCTTGGACACGTTATCAGGAAAGAGTTGTCTCTGGAAAAAGGACATCATCCTTGGTAAAAACCGGGAAGACTTCCACTGAGATGGGCAGCAACAATGGGCTTCAGCATCATGGTAGTGTTGAGGATAATGCAGAACCTGGTAGAACTTCATTTTTCTGTTCATGGGTCTGAATAGACCCAATGGCACCTGAACCCAGCAATCTTTATGGGAGCAGAATACCTGGGCAGTCGTCAAAGGTACAGGATTTGAATCACCAGGCTTTCCATATTCAATGGAGCATACACAACCATGGTTATAAGATATTATTTGCACTTACTTATGTCAAATTAAGAACAAATATGATTACCTAACAGAAAAATTTCATTTACCTAAAATTGCCATCTCTCAACAAACTTGTTTATTTTTGAATAACCTGAATTTTAGTATACTTCCAGTCATAATGAAGTTAAATTAATGAGCACATTCTCCCCTGAGAAAACGTGTGATGCAGTTAAGTACTAGACTGCAGCTGAGAGAGAAAGGAGTGGGGGTTTCAGAGGGGAAGAGAGTCTCAACTTTCTCCAGCAGAGCCGCTGGTAGACTCCATCAGCCAACTTGCTGTCTGCAAGTGATTGCTTAGCCCATTGGTCAAACAAGGTTCCAGACTTCTGAATACTCTCCATGGATTCAAGACACAGATTATATGCCAGAAATACATGATCATTGCAGTTTCTGGAAAATCACACATGAATAACAGTGTCAATGCAATCAATTAACTAACTTCAAAATCATAGAGCAGAAGCAAAGTGCTAAGTTTCTTACTTTCCCTTGAGTTTTTATGAGAAGCACAAGGTGGACAGATTAAAATATTGACTGCTTGTTTACACTATGGTGCTTCTAATGTAGGTAATCACAAGGAAGTAATATCTTGTCATCTGATTTCAAAGACTTCTATTAAGTAGATAAAGCCAACTTTTTACCTTATCAGTCCACTCTTGTCTCATGAAAAGCTTCCTGCTTCAGCAGAAGGGAAGCTGTTTCTTCTCATTGTTCTCTGATTTTACAGCCAGTAGGATGTTATGGGTAATCTCTCTGGCATCAGACTGAAGTATAGAGCCTCTATTTGTAGATACAATGAAAATAAAGCAGATTTTTAAATTGATTGGATTACTCCAATGTATGCAATGTGTGTGTGCGCGCGTGTGCGCGTGCATGTGTGTGTCATTTCAGGGAGTGAGGGATACCTGTGTTCTGATATTGTGAGACCCCTGTATTTACCACCTTGATAGACGTAGATTGATATAGGACCCCTCATAATCGTTGCTATGTTAAGAAAGTTAAAAGTACAAAGAAGAGAAGAGATAATGAAAAGGCACCGAGAGAATAAATTTATGAGGCAGAATAAAAACGAATCACAGATAATAGCTGAATCATATGTTGTCTTTTTATACAACACATTTGGATTAGAATATGGATGCTGAATGAAGAATTAGGAGTGGAGAGAATCTAAAAGGCAGTAGAAGAGGAGAATGATTCAGTGAGAAGACTAAGGGCAAATTGTCAAGAAATACAGGGAATATAGCACACTGTTTGGTCACATAAAGTCGGGACACACCTCATTTGGGGGTGGTCTTCATGGACTATAATTCATGGCCAAAAGAGCCAACCACATAAAAGGAAAGCTAGTCAATACAGCTATTATTCAACTCTATGTACCAACCACAAAACCTGATACAAAACCACATAATTCTACCAACATTGATCAACATACAATCAAGGTGCATTGATATTTATTGGCACATGGAAGCAAAGAGGAATGAATAGTAGTTCGCAAACATTGTCTTAGTGTTAAGATTGAAGTTGGAAACCACATAATAGAATTTTCCTGCCAAATACTTCTTGAAAGCAAATACCATTTTCCAACAATACTAATGTTGATTATGCACATGTATATCTTCAGATACAATGCATAGACATTAAATGGAATATATCTGTGGGAATAGAAAATGGCAAAACTCAGTATCAGCAGCTGAATCCAGGGCCGACTGTGGAACAGAAAAACAATTGTTCACATGCTACTTTGGGTTGAATTGGAGAAAATCAAACCAAGTCTATGAGAATGAGTATGAAATTGAGAATACCCAACTTGAATTTTGAAAACCTCGTAAGTGTAAATGTGACAAATTGAACAATGGTGATAGAAAACATGATAAGCTGTGGATGACATCAAGAACATCATACGTGAAGAAAGAAAAAAAGTCATTAAAAAGGAAGGCAGCAAATATTGAAGTGCGTGTCAAAAGAGATTCTGGAAATTGCTCCTTACTCATAGAGTCGCTATGACAAACAGAATAAATGATGAAATCAAATAGCTGACTAGGAAATTCAAGGACAAGCTCAAGAAGACAAAGCAAAGTATTACAGTGAACTGTGCAAAAACATAGAGTTAGAAATCCAAGAAAGAAGAGCATGTTCAGTATGCCTTAAACTGAAAGAACTCAAGAAAAAGGTCAAGCCTGGGGTTGAAAATTTGAATCTATGGCCAAAAGATTGAATGATACAGAAAGCATAAAAAGAAGATGTAAAAAAATACAGTCACCGTAGAAAAGAACTTGACAGCACCCAACTATTTCAATAGTTAGCACTGAGTAAGGACCACATGTACTGAAGGACGTTCAAGCTGCACTGAAAGCAATAGTAAAAACAAGGCTCTACGAAAGGTATCAGATGTTCAAAACTCAGCAACCAAATTGATGTGAAGGGTTGGGATGTAGTGGAGACCCCACCTACAGGTTAATTGGACAGTCCCTCTCAGAAGAGCCACAGAAAAGGAATGAAGCCTGGGTGTGATATAGCACTGGTGAAGCGCATAAATACCTTCTAGTTCTTGAATAGTATCCCCCATTTACTATTATGTTTTTTATTTGTTATCATGTTAGGCTTGCATATGTTCATTTGTATTATCAAGATCATTCTAAACATGGAAGCCAAGAGAGATAACCCTTCAGAGACAGTAACAGGAGTAATGATTCCCTGCGATATCAGGAAGTGAGGGGGGAAGGAGGCGGGGGGGGGGACAGCGGACAGCACTGATAACTGTATTACCCCACCTGAGAGGAGATAAACAAGAGAATTGTACATAAATGGATATATTTAATGATTTCAGATGTGGATATGTATATATATACATACACACACACATGGGGGGCAGGTAAAGGGGAGCTGATATCAAGGAATTTAAGAAGAAAGAAAATGTTTTTAAACTGACTGGTAGCAATTTTACAATACTGCTTGATGTGATTGAACTATGGCTATCACTAATATAACTATGGATATATGATGATGGATATATAGGAATATTTATATGGATGAACTATGGCTATCAGTAATATAACTATGGATATAACTAATGTTATGCTATCTGTAAAGTCTCCCAATAAAAGATTTTCTTTTTAAAAAAAGAATAGATAGAATACTAATTGGAAATATTTCAACAAGCTAATGAAGCACTGGAAACACTCACTTGTCTATGCCAGGAAATTTAAAAGACAGCTACTTGGCCAACTGAATGAAAGAGATCTATATTTTTACCCATTCCAAAGAAAAATGATCCAACAGAGTGTTTAAATTATAGAACAATATCACTGATATTACATGCAAGTAAAATTTGCTGATGATCAACCAGAAATGGTTGTACTAGTACGTACCCCAGGGCATTGCCAGAGGTTCAGGCTGGATTCAAAGACGTCATGAGACAAGGGATATTATAACTGATATCAGGTGGATCTTGACAGAAATCAGAGAATACTAGAATTATATTGACGTGTGTTTTATTGAGTGGGCTAAGGCACTCGACTATGTGAACCATAACAAGTTATGGATAACCTTGAGAAGAATGGGAATTCATAAACACTTCATTGTGCTCAAAGGGGATATGTACATGGATATGTACAGTTGTGCAAACAGAGCCAGAAGACACTGCATGATTTAAAACCAGGAAAGATGTGTGGCAGGGCTGTATCCTGTTGTCATACTTCTTCTATTTGATCTATATTCTTTGAAAATCATCAGAGAAGCTGGATTATATGGGGGGAAATGTGGCGTCAGGGTTGGAAGGAAGCTTATTTACAACCTGTAATGTACAGATGACACAAGCTTGCTTGTTGAAATTGTGGAGGACCTGGAGGGACTTGCTCATGAAGACCAGGAAGTATAGCTTTCCGTGTGGATTACAACTCAATGTAAAGAAGACCAGAATCCTCACAAATGGACTAATCGATATCATCCTGATAAATGGAGAAAAGAAATAGGTGGATCCACAATCAATTTTCATAGAAGCAGCAGTTAAGAGATCAAACATAAACAAGACCTCTTTAAAGTGTTAAAAAGCAAGGATGTCACTTTGAGGACTAAGGTGTGCGTGGACCAAGCCAGGGTACTTTCAATTGCCTCACATGTATGTGAAAGCTGATATTGAATAAGGAAGACTGAACAATCAATGCATTTGAACTGAACTGTGGTGCTAGTGAAGAATATTTAAAGCACCCTAGAATCCCAAAAGGACAAATAACTCGGATTTGGAAGAAGTCAGCCAGAAAGCTCCTTGGAGGCAAAAATGGGCAAACTTACATATTTGGGGCATATGGTCTGGGAATACTAGCCTCAGGAGAAGGGCCAAATGCTTGGTGAAGTAGAGGGGCAGGGAACTTGAGGAAGGCCTTAGGTGAGATGGAATGATGAGTGGCCTCAATAATGGGATCAAACACAAAACCAACTGTGAGATGGTGGAGAATCAGCTGTGTTTATTTTGATTGTACCTTGGGTCATATGAGTCATCACTAAGTTGAGCGCACCTAACAACAGCAAGAGGACTGGTAGGGGAGCTATTACACGAAATGGTTTTAAAGGAAAATGAACAATCGTTGACCATACCGTTGGCACATCTATTAAACCCAGAGCCAGTAAGAATAGGCAGATTTGGGGAATGTGATCAAGAAAAATGGGATAAACTTGATTAACATCACAAAGCTTTCCTCATGACAGTGTGTGTGTGCTTTATTTAAATAATGATTAAGCTTTTGATGTAGGAGAACTAAAATGAATTTGTGATTTCTCTCAATTTTTATCAAATGTCCTGGTTATATTCTAATCATATATGCTGTTGTTGGTAGGGGCCATTAAGTGGGTTCCAACTCATTGGCACCCTCTGAACAACAGAACCAAGCAGTGCCTGATGCTGCACCACCCTCACACTTCTTCCTGTGACTGACACTGCTTGTAGGCCCTGCTGTCAATCCATCACATTGAGAGCCTACCTCGTTTTCCCTGCCCCTCTCTATTACCAAACATAAGTGTATAGACCTTTAAAATAACCCCCTTCAAAGAGCTCGTTTTTATCAGAAGACAAAGTCAATCTTCAGGCGTGGTGAGCTTTTGCAGAATATAGTTTCCCATTTCCCTAATTTGAAGAGGCAACCTGTCCCTGTCTCTGTACTCTTTCCCATCTATGTTGGACTGGGGTCACTGGGTCGCGATGTCGCTCTTTGCCATCATTTTATTTCAGTGATTTGCCTTTCTTTCCATTTGCTCTTGTTGATATTACAAATGCAGCAACTGAGGGCTGGTCTGAATGTGCCTTCCCTTTACTGTGAGCGCAATGTGGTTTCTGCTGAGTTTGCGACATCAGGCTTGCTCTCCTCTTGTGCATACTAATATTTTCAGAGCAATTTCCCACAGTTCCTAAAATCATAAAACAATGGACGGTTTGAAATGACCAGGTGAACCTATCTTTGTTGGTAATGAACCTCAAGCAGCCAATAAAAGAACGTTAGTGATGATTGAGCTCAGGAGAGACCCTGGTGCACTGAGAAGGGGCATGGGTTCTGTAAGGAAGGCCAAGGATGGTATGGGGGGAGGGGAAGGGCCATGGAGTCAATTCCAACTCTCAGCAACCTTATGGACAATGGAACAATGCACTGCCCCGTCCTGTGTCATCTTCACAATCGTTGTCCTACTCAAGCCCATTGTGTAGCTCCTGTGTCAATCCATCTAATAGAGGGTCTTCCTCAATTCCACTGCCCCTCAACTTTACCGAGTGTCCCGTCTTTCTCCAAGGACTGGTCTCACTGGACAACCTGTCCAAAATACATGAGAAGTTTCACCAAGTCTCACCTTCCTTGCTTCTAAGGAGCATGCTGGCTGTGTTTCTTTCCGGAGAAAGTCTTAATCCCACCAATTTCCTGGGCCCATCTCTGAGACACATTGGCACACTAAGCAATCACCTGGTGCCTTCCAATTCAGGGGCATACTCTTTCATCAGAAGACAGTCAACAAGATAACGCTCTTGACTATTTCTCTCATCTAGTTGAGAAAGGACATATGAACCTGCCTTAGCACTTGGTGGGTGTCTATGACTTGGTTAGATTATACAGAGATGGGCAGTGGCCATAAACCTGGCCTTCCAGGAGCTCTATCCAGGCCCATGAGGCCAGTGGAATCGGCCTGAAGCACAGCTATGAAGACCATGTCTTTGAGACAGCTACAACAGACTGTTCCTAATATCTGCCTGGATTCTCTTACAGGTAGAATAGGGATAAGCAAGGACCATTGCCAGTAGCTCCCCCTGATAGAGCTGCCTCCACCAGTGCAGATAAAGGACTGACAGGGCTAACAGAAACCCTCCAACCTCCCTAAGCAAATGCTTCAGAAGGCAAGCTGGGGAGCCAGCTCCCTGAGTGGCCAGCAGCAGCAGGTGGCAGCATTGCTCAAGCCCAGGAGCCCTGTGGGTCCTGGGCCAGAGTGGTGCGGGCAGGGAATCCCTGACCTTCCCTGAACATATTGTCACCTTCCTGTGTGCCCACCCTTTGTTTGTGACTACTTCTAGTAATCAGGGTCCTCCAACACTGGAAGTTGATGCGTCTCAGTTCTTCATTGCTTTTAATTTCTACCATGTGACACACCTGGATCTGTTTTGCCTGCAATTTACTGATGGAGAGAAAAAGCTAGCCTCTCTTATGGTCGAACTTTGAAATAGATGGAGGTATGGCTACGGTTTTATATCCAGATCTTGTTATAGGTGGATATCAGGTGAGGTAGGAAGGAGAGCTTCAAAAATGTGTGGTAAGAATCCATTCTTTTCATTGCATCCTTCTAGGAACGTTTGCAAGAGTCCTCACACAGATTTAGACAGTTTTAACCATAGCTCGATGCAGAGAGAGAGGTTTATGTACTCCCTTAGAGGCAGGTTTAGTGATAGAGTTATAGATATTGTCAGAATTGGGACACAAGAGAGGGGAGTGAAGGGGAGATGGAGAAAGAGTGGATAATAAAATGTAACATCCTTGCTTTGGGACACTGCTCCTGGGGATGGGATACTCCCTAGTATGCAGGGCTGCATGAAGACATCAGCCCCGTCTCTCTCTCTCTCTCTCTCTCTCTCTCTCTCTCTCTCTCTCTCTCTCTCTCTCTCTCTCTCTCTCTCTCTCTCTCTCTCTCTCTCTCTCTCTCTCCTGAGCCAAGGACAGCAGCCCAGGCTCCACACAAGGAGAGCACAGCCAAGCGTGGCTGCTAATGACAGCAGGCGGCGCCAGGACACTGTCTCCCTGTCTGTGCTGTGAGGGTTGGGCTCTGACTTTTCTGAGCACTTCTGACACTAGGCTGTTAGCCCTCATTGCTTTTGCTTCCCATGCTGATTGATGCTAATGCCTGCCCGTGGTGTGGTGTTTCCCGTCCCGAAGAAATATTTTCACTGGGGCTGGGAAACCCGTTCATGCCCATGTCCATTCTCTCTCTCTCTTTCTCTCTCTCTCTCTCTCTGGCCCCTCTCCCCCAGTGTTAGTTTGTTATTATCTGTCTCTGCGTTCTCCTGGCAGCATTCTGTCTCTCTCTCTCTCTCTCTCTCTCTCTCTCTCTCTCTCTCTCTCTCTCTCTCTCTCTCTCTCTCTCTCTCTCTCTCTCTCTCTCTCTCCCCCCCCCACCATAGCTCTCCTTCTCTCTTTCCTTCCCTGTTTTCTCTCCACCCACTCCTGCCCCTTTCTCTTTTTACTGGCCTCATCGTTCTCTCTTTTTTCTGTGTGTCCTACTCTGTGCTCCTCTCTCTCTCCCTCCTCTGTTTTTCTCTTTCACATTTTGTCATCTCTTGTTCGCTTTCTCTCCCCCTTTCTCCCCGATCTTTCTTTTTCTCTCTCCCCAAAGTGCTATCCTCTCTGATGGTGTTTCTTCTTTGACTGTTTGCCATCATCTCCTCTTGTCCTTCCTCCCTCCCTCCCTCCCTCCTTTTATCTTCTAAAAGTCACCTTTCTCTGTGTCTCTGTCTCCCTCTCTGTGTTCCCATCTCTGCCTGTCTCTCTCTTTCTCTGTATATACCTTGTCTTCTCCCTCTCGCTCACTTTCTCTCTCTCTCTGTCAAACACACCTACACGTGAAAGCACGCTGCACACCTTCTCAGTCTCGCCCTCCCTCGCCATCCCAGTCAATGAGTGGTGATTGCTTACACATGCTGCACAGTTTAGAGTGAGCACGCCTGCCGTTACTGGCGCCGTCGCGCTGCCACACCAGAGGCCGGACGCCAACTGATGCGCCGGCTGCTTCACGCAAGCTGTTAAACGAAGCAGGAGTGAAGCCTGGGGTTCATTAAGCCAGGCAGGATTCTCATTAAATGTGTAGATTGACAGTCGGGACTGTCATGCGTGGCTTCTCAGACCCCCTATCATAGACATATACATATATATGTAATTTTTTGCCACAAGTGATATTATATTTAGAAAAAAATGGTGGCCCTCAGGTTAGCTGTTTGCCTCTGCTGCGTGAAAGCAGCGGACGGGCGCTTCTTGGAACAGGAAAGATCAGAGTGGGGTAAACCTGACCAAGGGCTGGCCTTGAACCCTTCTCGTGGAAGGCAAAAGTCACAGATCAAATGGATCCCTGCTAGTGGGACTCTAATTAAATAAGAACCATCCATACTACACACGCCCCAGGCTCTCCACCGCCATCAACGTGAACCATCTTTGGTGAGGTCCTGGGGGCGCAGCCCCTCCAGGAGGCGGAGCGCAGGCAGTGTGCGCCTGTTAACTTTCACTGTGTTTGGAAAGGGGGCCTCATGGTCTCAATGCATCCTCGTTATACAATAAACACATTCAATAGAAGCGGCGAGAGAGGCACGCCTTTCTCCAAAATCTTTCTTTCTGTTCCACACCCCTTTCTGGAAGGAGCGTTTAGGCTCACAACTCAGATCCCCTCCTCACAGCCTCTCCCTTTGCCCTCTCTAGGAGCCGGCTGCTCCCTGCTGGATTGAAAAGCAAATCCTGCATGAAGCTTGCCTCCTTCCCTTCTTGTGCTATCGCCATCGGGAATTTTCTCCGGAAGCTGGCTTGGTACCGTCTGTGGGTAAACAGAAAGCCTACCTGTCAGAGAGGAGCTAGAGGTGGGTAGGATGTAGATGAGGACAGAGAGACAGCATCTTCCCCGATTCCCGTGCCTGACACTTGTCCGAGGCTCCCCCAGGGCAGGAGGAGGGAGGGACTGCTGTCTTGTTTTTTTTATTATACCTCTCTGACTATCCTTGTCAAGGGCTTTAAAAATAAGTGATTAGGGACATTTTGGAAAACTCTTGCACCTCTGTCCTCGGATCTTCAAACGTGGTCCTTGAACCCCGCTGACAGTAGAGCACGAGCTCGGAAACGCATGCAGTCCTAAATCACTGCCATGGATGCGCTCTTGACGGTCTCAATTCTGCCAGGCAAGCCGAGAATGCAAACAATGCCCTCTGGAAGTGTATGTACATATATGAAAACAATGTTTTGAATTCATAGTATATGCAAAACCCCACAACAGCCAAAATTGTCTTAGAAAAATGAACGTAGGAGAAGGGGAAAAAAGAAGTGCTTATTGACTACATCCCTAAAATATTCTGTAGCGTTATTCAGAGGATATGTATGGGGTGGGGAGGGGGAACACACTATCCACAGAATGTCTGATGGTTTGGGGCACTTAGTGGATTTCCTGTGGGATTTAGTTTGTGTGCTAAAGCAAATATGCTAATTAAATTTAGGAGGCCAGTGATTTTTATTATATCGAGTTATTTTCTCTTCCGTTGTTCAAAAATGATGATATTGGAAATCAGACAGTGTTGAAAAAACCAGGTAGCGCCCTAGAATAAAACGCTTTCATCTGTGCTCAGTGTGTTCTAACTCTAATGAATCAAACCGGACCATTATGAGGATGTGAATGAATCCCCCAAATGTAGGGATATTAACAACACACTTCTAAAACTATCATCAAAGAGAAAATATCACAAAGAGGATTAAACTGTACTTTAAGTGAATTGTAATTAAAACAAGTTACACTAAAATTCCCTGGGGAAGATATTTATACCATTCACTGCTTAAATTATAAAAGAAGAAGAAGAAATGTCTCCAACTAATTATCAAAACTTCTACATTAAGGAGCTAGAGAAAATCAAATCTAAATTGAGCATAAGGAAAACTAATAACAAGCATAACAGAATTATGCACTGGAATTAAAAACTGTAAAAACCAAAAGCTCAAACATCCAAACTATGATTGTTCTTTAAAAGTCAATCTTGATCAACACCTACACACACTGATCAAAATATAAAAAGATGAAATAAAAATTCTTTATATCAGAAATAATATTAGTGACATTGATATAATTCTATTGATATTAAATATGTAATACCAATTATATTAATTAAGTGGGTGTATTAAATAGTCATAAGGGACTGCTATTAAAATATAAAAAATAGTTTGATGAGGTAAATTAAACAGATTTGTTGAATAACTCCAACTACCAATGTTTATGCAGAAGCATAAAGTGGGAAATAAAATTTTTTGTTTCAAATATTATTAGAAACAAAACTCTAGACCCCGATGCCTTCGATGGCAAATTCTCCCAAATATTTAAGGAAGCAATCATATAAATTCTATACAATATCTCCAAGAAAATTAGAGGTAGATAAAACGTCATAACTCTAATAGTACACTGATATTAAAATTAGGCAAAGGTTCTGCAGGAAAAGAAAGACATTTACACACTCTATAAATTTCATCATAAAAATACTTAATAAAATATAAATAAATCAAATCTACAATATATAAAAAGAATAATGAATCCTGATTAAGCAGAATTTACCTAGGGATTCAGGCTTGGTTCAATATTTGTAAATAAATCAGTGTAATTCACTATGTCAATATGCTGTATGAGAAAAACATGATCATCCCAACAGATGCAAAAAAGGCATTTGCAAAATCCAGTCATTATTTTTTATGTGAAGAACAAAATAAAAATTAAACAAACAAAAAATAAGCTTCACCTCCCCCCCAGCTGTTGTGAAGCATTTACAAAGACCCCAAAGCTCATATAATAATTACAAGTGATGGATAATTAATAATTTACAGAATTATTTTCCTTTTAAGAGTCTAACAAAATAAGAAGGGGATTTCTCATGATTTCTGTTCAGTGCCTGTATCAATTTCTTCTTGTTTCACTGCACATGGCCACCAATGTAGTGACTCAATACCTAAACTAAAGCACTAGCCCCACTGCATTGAAGTCCATTCTGTCTCCGCCAACCCTACACAACCGAGTCAAGCAGCCCAGTAGGGCTTTCAAGACTGGAAGTTTTTAAGCAAGAAGACAGCCACACACAGGGAGGCAGGTTAGTTGGAACCTGTGAGTTTGAGCCGAGTTCTTAGTTCTGATGCCACCAGCGTTTCCAGTCATTTCTTAGAAACCAGGTGTCCTATCTTAAGTTTCTGTGAGTCAGATGTCTGGGATCGATTCTTGCAAGGTGAAACAGAGGTGCCTTCTTTTACCAGAAGAGCCTTACTGATTAGTTGGGGGTATTTTCTCTTGGCTCCTCCTTTAAAAGTTTCCAGTCTCAGAAACCTCCCAGCGCAGTACCACGCTCTCTTACAGGGTCTCCATGTGTCGGACTGGATTCAATGGCAGTGAGTGAGTTGCTGACAAGATTCCAATATTTGAAATTATGGAATTGAAGTCCCCATTTTCTTTCTGACGGGTTGCCGATGGCTAGTCCTATTTTGCTTGGGGTTGCGGGAATCAGCTATCTACCTTGCCACGTATGTCCCTTTCTCCAAGTTCCAGGCCCCCATGGGTTGTCATCCATTCTCATACATTTGATCTCTGTCTCCTCCTTTATCATCTGTGTGACCCCATATGAAAACACAACCAACTAATACTACTCCTGAGATTTTTTAGGGTGCGTCAAATTAGCCTGGGCCCATGTAGTCATCCAGGACAGCCTGTGCATCATACAATCATGAGTGAAGTTTTTTATGACACGGAAGCTACATAGTCACAAAGTGATTGTGAGGTCACTGCCATATATGCACCTATTATAATGGGGGTATATTCAATAAAATAAGTGAAGAAAAGAAATAATAGAAGTCCAGAAAATCGAGTGAGAGAATGACATATGTCCATTAATAAGTTATTTGACTATGCATGTTAAATGCCCAAGGCACCTACAAAAATCACTAGCTACAAGGCATAATACACATAGATATGCAGAAAGGCAACATAAAAGGCAATTGCATTTCATATAACATGTATTGTCAGTTGGCTGAAGGCTTACAAAAGAGATAATCAGTTTTACATGAGAAAGTTCCTTTGTTGTCATTGTTGTTGTTAGGTGCCTGTGAGTGGGTTCTGGCTCATAGAGACCCTGTCGACACAAAGTGAAACACACTCAGATCCTGCACCATCCTCACAATTATTAGGCTTCAGACCCGTGTGCTAGCCACGGTGTCAGTCCGTCTTGTCTAGGGCCTCCTTTCTTTCTGCTTCCCATTTATTTTAGAAGCATGATGTCCTTTTCCAGGGACTAGTCTCTCCTTATAATATGTTCAAAGCATGTCAGAGGAAGCTTCCCCATTTTTGTTTCTAAGGAGCAATAATGCGTATCTATATTTTTTTCTCACTTCCTTCATTGTGATCCTCTCGATATAACTCAATTCCTGTCCTGTTACCCTGGGCAAATTTCAAAGGGATGAGGAAACAGGAAAAACAATTGTATTTGTATATACTAGAAATGCACCATTTGATATTGGTTTCTCCAAGAAAGCATAATTTGCAACATGACCAAGAATTGTTTGAGAAGTTAGTCTTGTACTGTAGAAACTCTCATCATTTAGGAGAACACTCATGCTGAGCAGGGTATCTATTTATAGATAGCAACATATCTAGGGAGAAAATTAGGAAAACTTAGCTTTAACTAAACGTGAATGTGAATTCCTACACCACCTGCTCAGAATCAACACTCAATATTAATGCAAGTAGCAGTCAAGAAATTATCAAACAGCATTATATTGGGAAAATCTGCTGCAAAAGACCTCTTTGAGGTGGTTAAGAATAAGGATATCACTTGAAGACGAAAGGTACATTAAATGTAGTGGCCTCAGATGCATGTGGAAATTGATCGATGAATAAGGGAGACTGAAGAAGAGTTGATGCACTTGAATGATGGTGTTTCTGCAGAATGCTAAAAGTACCACGGAGGTCTTGAAGAATAATAAATACTTTCTGGGATGGACAGCCAGTGGTCCAGGGGAGGATGATGGTAAGGCTTAGTCTCATGTGTTTGGACATGCTATTAGGAGAGGATCAATCCACTGCCATAGTAGATGTTGACTCATAATGACCCCAAAGGCAAGGGTAGGATTTCTGAAGCTGTAACTCTTTATGAGAGTAGCAAACCTCATCTTTGTCCCCTGGAGGGGCTAAGGGTCTCTAACTGCCCACCCAACTCATGCCTCTGAGCCACAAGGCATCCATTAGAAGTGCCAAGTGTCTGGAAGAGAATGTCATGCTTGGTCGGATGGAGGGTTAGTGAAACATAGAAAGACCCTGCAGAAGAGTAATTTACACAGTGGCTGCAACAGTGGCATAATAACAATTCTGAGTAGGGTGCACTACCAGGCAGTGTTGTGTTCTGATAGGATCGCCGAGTCTGAACCAACTTGATCACACCTAACAAAAATTATCTATATTGCTGTCATTATTTAGTGCCATCAAGTTGGTCTGACCCATGACACCCTCTGCACAACAGTACAAACCACTGCCCAGCCAATGCACCATTCTCACAACTGTTTCTAGGGTTGGGTCCATTGTTGTAGCCACTATGTCTATCCATCTCCATGAGGGTCGTCCTCATTTTTCTGTCCCTCTACTTTATCAAGCATGATGTCCACCGGGTCTGAGGCATCCTATGGGTCAATTCTACTTTGTCCTTAATGTGTTTTATGAGCTGGAATTGACTTGATGGCAGTGGTTCTAAGAAAATAATGTTGTGGCCATAATCATGACTGGTCAGGATGAGTGAGTGGCATACCTGCCGGGTATAGAAATGAAGCAGTCAACAAGGAAGGTACAAAGAGGAAACTTAATGTAACTTCAGCTTAGAGGATGTCTTTAAGGTGATGCTCTAGTGTAACTGTAAGTATACTTAGCCGAATAATTGTAATGCTAAACATTTGTGCCAGTAGAGGGTAGGAAAGACACAGAAATGACATGAACGTTAGTGCTGCTTATGGAAGGGAGACACTAGAAATAATAGAAAGATGAAGGGACTTATCACAATCATGATGGGGACAAAAGCAAACTTCCTATCACAGCATCAGTATTAAACAAGCAATCCGGATAGTGTGAGGAGGGGCAGGCCCAGGATAAAGACATCTTTCCGGGGGAGGTTAGCGGGTCAATGTTTCACAAGATGGAGTGACACATGACTGCAACAATGGGTTCAAACATGACAATGACGACGAGGCTAGAGCAGGACTGGGTGGTGTCTTCTTCTGCTGCTCACAAGGTGACTGTGAGTAGGAACTAATCCTACAGTACTTTAGAACAATAAATAGCTCAACAAGCAATCACAAAAAGGACCAAATAACCCATGAAACAAATTAAAGGTTTAAATGATATATAAACAATGAATATGCATGCAATCTGTAGCAAAGCATTGGCCAAACATCATTCTTATTTCAAAAAATATAAATATGCAGTAAAACAGAGTTAACACAATGTGATATTAAACAAGAGTGAAAATTAAAGAATTGGCAAAGGTAAATGTGAGTGAAGAGAGATATAAACAGGAGACATTGTCTTAAAATAGATAAATAAAATCAATAAGCTATTTGTGAAAGGCATTACTGTTGTTAGGTGTCATTGATTTGGTTCTGACACATATACACAAAAGAACGTAACATACCCTGGTCCTAGATCATCCTGACAATTGCTCCTAAGCTCGAATCCATTGTTGCTTGAGTCCACAGCAGCCGCTGTGTCAATCCATCTCCTTAAGGACCTTTCTCTTTTTCATTGCCCCTCAACTTTACCAAGCATGATGTCCTTTTCTGGGGACTAATCTCTCCTGATAACATTTTCAAAGAACATGAGACCAAGTCTTGCCATCATGCCTCCAAGGAGCACTCTGACCATACTTCCTCCAAAAGAGAATGTCGTTTTGTTAGTGCAGGATATTTTCAACATTCTTCTCCAGCACCATAATTCTAACACTTAGTTTCTTCTTCAGTTTTCCTAATTTAATGTCCAACTTCCACATTCATATGAAGCAATTAAAAATATCATGCCTTGAGTCAGGTGCCCCCTATCCCTCAAAGTAAAATCCTTGCTTTTCAGCACACTGAAGAGGTCTTGGGCTCTAAATGTACCCAATGCAACAAGTCTTCTGATCCCTTGACTGCTGTTTCCACGCAAGACAAAATCCTTGACAACTTCAGACTTTTCTCCATTTATGGAGATGTGACCTATTGGTCCAGTTGTGAGGAGTAGGGCCTTTTTACATTGAAATCATTTTGCAAAGCAGAACCTTAAACATTAGTTGACACTGTTGACAAATAGGTATACCAGTGTTGCCAGGTGCCATCAAGGCAGTTCCGACTCAAGCAATGTTATGTGAAACAGATGTAGCAGTGGGAGTGCAAATCCATTTTCACAATGGCTCTCATGTCCGAACCTATTGCTGAGCTACTGGGTCCAATCATCTCCTTGAGGGTCTTTACTTTTTCACTGACCTTTTACTTTAGGAAACATGATGTTCTTCCCAAGTTACTGGTACCTGTGCATTAGAGATAAGGTCTTGCCATCCTAGCTTCTAAAGACCATTCTGGCCACATTTATTCCAAGACAGATTTGCTTGTTCTTTTGAAAGATTGTGGTAAAGTCAATATTCTTAGCCAGAACTATCATTGAAATGCATCACATTTTCTTAAGCTTCTTATTCGTTGTACAGCTTTCGCCTATATGTGAGATGATTGAAAATATCATAACTTGGTTTAGGCACACCTCAGTCCTCAAAATGACATACTTGCTTTTGAAACACTTCAGCGATGTCTTAAGCAGGGTTTGTGTCCAACGTGGTACATAGCTTGATTTATTTATTCCTGTTTCCATGAGTGTTGCTTGTGGGTCCAAGGTCTAGAAATTCTCGAACAAGGTCTAGAAACCACAATATCATTGCATACAATAGCGTAGCAATGATCTGAACAAACAATCATCACAAGAGGGTCAGCAAGAAATACAATAATCCTGAATAGGAGATATTCCAATATCTCTAAGCTCATGCCTTGCCTACTTTAAATAAGACTATATAAATATCTTAATACAACAATTAATAAGTAAGATCTATTTTATATAAAACACATGCTGCGTCATGAAAATAGAGACCAGAGATTCTTTATTGCGATTGTGGAATTTCTCTAAATTTCCCAAATAATTGGCCACAAATGAAACACCAGAATTTGCAATGCGCTTTGCATTTCATTGTAGCTTATGATCTGTCTGTGAGGCAGAGGTAGGCAGATTTTATTAATTAAAGAATGACCATATGTTCTTGATTTATTAATTTTTCTAAAATTATGAATGGTTGTTGAATGCTTCCAAATGCCTGTCAACATCTATAGAGATGAACATATTTGTTTTCTCTTAGATCTATTAATAATATGGATTAGATCAATAGCTTTTTCTAACATCCAACCATCCACACTTAGTTATGAATGATGAAGACTTTTTTATAGATCTCTTGATTGTGTTTGCTCATTATTAATTCTGGAATTTTTAGTAACTGTGATTTAGCTTGATGATATACTCATGTGGGACATCACTCTAACTTCCAGCATGCTCACTATCGTCAGTATTATGCAGCAATCTGCTAGAGATAATAACCAAAGCAATTAGGTAAGAGAAGGGAAGGCAGAAATGACAAATGGGTGGGGGTGAGCCGCTGTATCACACCCTACGTACAGTACCTGAAGAGTGTAATTGAATTAATTGGACTACTATTGCACAAAAAATAAACCACCATTCAAAAAATAGAAAAATGTAGAAAACAATTAGCAAACATACATACACAGCTTTCATGGAAGTCTCCATTTAAATTAACAAAGCTACAAACAACATCAAAGAAGTAAGGATACATTTATAAGAGATTTAGTAGCAACTTAAAAATCATTTGAAACACAACTCAATAAATAATATGCCAAAGAAAATAAAAGCAAAGGAGTAGATGCACCAAGTTCCTGATTGAGAATCTTTAAAATCAAATATACATTAAGTATCACTAAATTAAGTCCTGGTATTCAAAATCATTTGTCAGAATTCAACTATTGTAAGAAGTAGCGTATGACCAAGAACTGATGATACTGAAGATGAAATCCATTCTGTACTACAGACATTTCCGCCCCACCCACCCCCGCAAAAAGAACCCCAAAGAGTTGATGAAATATCAACTAAAATGTTTCATAAAACTTCAGGAAGTCCTCATCATCTGTGTTAGGAAATTTGAGCGACAGCTCATTGGCAAACTGATAGAGATCATGTTTATGCCTATTCCAAAAGAGGTGAACAAACAGAATGTAGACGTTATTGCACAATACCATTAATATCACATGGACGTAAAATGTTACTGAATATCATTCAAAATCGGTTGCACCAGTGCATTCACAGAGAGCAGCCAGAAAGTCAAGCCAGGTTCAGAATAGGATATAGACTGAGAAATTGAGTGACTCAAATCTGATGGATCTTGATTAAAAACAGAAACTACCCGAAAAGGTTCAATTACGTTTGATTAACTTTTCAAAGGCGTCTGACTGTGTGTGGATAATGTTGCCAAAAATGAGAATTCCAGGAGACTTAATGGTGTTCATGCATAATCAGGATATATACCAAGAGGCAGTTAGTTGAACCAAACAAGGGGATTTTAAAGGAAAAAAACAAACATTTTAAAAAGCCCACAAAACATCCCGTTGATTTCAACTCCTAGTGACCCTAAAGGACAGGATAAGAGTGTCCCCATGAGTTTCTGAGACAATATTTTAAGCAAGTAGCAAGCCCCAGCGTTCTCCTGTGGAGTGGGTATACAGCCAGTGAGTGCTTCAGGCCACGCATCAGTTTGTGGAAGCATTTCCATTGGTATTTCTGTCCATTCTTGGAGCCTTATTTACAGCATTGCCTTAGTTCTAACCTGGAGTTCTTTTTCCCCTCTGATGCCTTTGGTCTGTGATCATGAACTACTTCTTGAAATAACTGACTGTACCAATTGTACTGAGCACAGTGACGCTGTGCATTCTCTCCATCTTCTTTTCACACTCCCTGCCATGTTCAACAGTTTTTCCCAGTAGAATCCTTTGACACTGCCACTCTAGGCTTGGCTTTATTTACTTCTTTAAGGCTGAAGGATGCGGAGTGTGTTCTTTCCTCTGGTTTTCTAACTGCGGATCTTTTCACATGACATTAGAGGTATTTCGCGCTCTCTTCTTTGCCTGTCCTTTGTAATTCTGTATGGAGCTCCCTGACTGCCTTTCCTCCAGTTGCATTGATGTCTCTGCAAGTCCCAGTGCCTCCTCTGACATTCATGTTGCTCTTTTCTTTCTTTTTCTCAACTAACCTTTAAAAAAGTTTATCTAAAACCAATTTATATAGGCAAAATTGTATAAAAATTTACCATGGAGAACAGGCAAAGGGACAAAGACTGGCAAATATAAATGAGCACAAAATAATGTTATCCAAATTTTATAATTTATTGCTGGTCAGATCATACCCATTGGTCCAGTTGTGAGGATTTCAGTCTTAGGGACATTGACTTGTAATACAGACTGAGGACTACAGTTCTTGAGTGTTAACAGCCAGTGATTCAAGGCCTCACTACTTTCCCCAAGCAAAATTGTACCATCTGCATACTGCAGGTTGTAATGAGCCTTGCACCAATCCTGATGCCATATTCATTTAAGTCAGATTTCCCCGTTATTTGCTGAGCATACAATTTTAATAAGTATGCTTGGAGAAAACCACCCTGATTCACATCTTTCCTGATTTTATACTATGCAGTACCCCATTGCTCCATTAGCACAATTGTCTCTTGATCCAGCAACAAGTTCTGCATGTGCATGATGATTTGTTCTGGAGTTCCCATTCTTCTCAAGGTTATACATATTTTATTACAGTCTAAATAGTCTATTGCCTTGGCCTTGCAATAAAGCACAATAACCGTCTTTCTAGTTTTCTCTGCTTTGAGCCAAGATCTATTTGACATCACCAATGATATCCCTTGTTCCATGTCCTCGTCTGAATCTTTTCTTAAACTCTGGTAGCTCTCTGTCAATGTACTGCTACAACAATTGGATGATTGATATATCCATACCAAAAATTAGTATACAAAAATTGGAAGTTATCAGAAAGGCTGACGTTGTCAAGGATTTTATCTTGTTTGGATCCAAAATCAATGCTCATGGCTGCAGCAGTCAAGAGATCAAAAGACATGTTGCATTAGGTAAATCTCCTGCATAAGACCTCTTTAGAGTGTAGAAAAGCAAGAATGTTAACTTAAGAAATACGATGTACTGAAGCAAGCCACGGTCTTTCTAATTGCCTTGTGTGCATGTGAATGTTGAACATCGAGGAAAGGAGACTAAAGCAGTATGACACAATCGAATTGTGGTGCTGGAGAAAAATAATCAAAATACCATGGACAGCTCAAAGGAGAAACCATTCTGTCCGGGAAGAAATAAGACCAGATTGCTCCTTAGAGGCAAAGAAAGTGAGATGTGTCTTAAATCCTTTGGATATGCTGCCAGGAGACACCAATCTCTGGAGAGGGGCATGATGTGTGCTAAAACAGAGGGCTAATGAAGGAGAGGAAGAGCCTCAAGGAGATGGGTTAACACCGTGACCACAACCATGCATTCAAGCGTAGGAACAATTGTAAGGATGGTGCAGGACCACACTGTCTTTATTTCTGAGATGCAGAAGTCCTTGACAGGTAGGGTCTGACTCCAAGGGACCGAACAACAACATACATGGTACATAAGCTGAACTGATTATTAATGAGTGTGTGCAACTCATTCTTGTCGTTTTGAGGCACGCTGCCCCATCAGCAAGTGGAGATCCCAGAATCTTAGCTACATTGCTGCTACTCTGTTTTTAGGAAAGAGTGCTGCTGGATTATAGGACAAATTTTGAACCACTATCTGTTAGGCTGACAGTTGAAAACCACCGGCCACTACCAGGGAAATGTTGGAACTCTCTGCTCCCACTGAAACCTGTCTAACATGGGATTTTTGAAATAGCAGCTGCATGGTTTCCAGCATCACAGCAACAAGCAAGCGACCACAGTGCACAACAAAATGACTCTATCGCAAGCGGGAAGACGTGGTCCTAAACCTACTGCCTTCTGGTCAATGCCAACGGATGTTGTCAGTAAAAAACAAAAAGTAAAACGAAACTCTCTTCATGGAGTCAGTTCTGACTCATAGTGATCCTACCCAGCAGGGTAAAATTGCCGCTGTGGGTTCTGCAAACGCGGAGCTCTTTCTGGGGATAGAAAGACCCTATTCCCCACTGTTGAGTTCACGATTAACAGCAAAACATTTAATCCCTACACCACCAGTGCTCCTTGAAGTTGTTAAGTGCCTTCAAGTTGGTTCTGACTCACAGCTGCCATATATGTATCTATCTCTATCTCTATCTATGTATATCTATCTTTCCCCTGAGGCTGCACACGTGTATGGGAGTAGACAGTCTCAGCTTCCTCCCTGGAAGGGTTTGGTAGTGTTGAATGGTTGACAATTAGAACAGGCTTTTGCTATAATTGCATTTTCAAAGGACATAGATAAACTTAAAAGAGAAACATTTAAATTATTCTCTATGCATCTTTTTAAAAATCATAGTAAACTATGAACTATATTGGAAATTATACATTTGTTGTCTTAATTATCACTTGTAATATATCTAGTTAATTTTATTTCATAATAGATTAAGAGACACATGACTTAAGCATCATTAACTAAATTAAGTAGAGTTTATGGAACAGTTATTTTAAAGCTCTTGGGATATCTTTTATAAATAACATCTTCACTTTCCCCTAGAGGGCGATTTTGGGAAAACTCAGTGATGTTTTTAATTTTATAGTATGTATCTTTGAAAGCTGAAATGTTTATGTATCTTTTAGTAGAAAAACCCATACATGTGTACTTACATAGTTATATTTATATGTATATTTATGGGTATATGTATACATGTGCTTATATACATATATGTATATGTGTATATGCATATATGGGAGAAAGGCTGGGATTTCTACTCCCATAAGGAGCTGCAGTCTCAGAAACCCAAAGGTGGGTCCCTATGAGTCAGCATTGACTCAATGGCAGTGAATGTTTTAGATGTGCGTGTGTGTGTGTGTGTGTGTGTGTGTGTGTATGGGGGGAAAGAGAGAGAGAGAGAGAGAGAGAGAGAGAGAGAGAGAGAGAGAGAGAGAGAGAGAGAGAGGAGGTGGCACACTCTCTCAAGGATGCTTTGGTTTGCTATCCCTCAACGATATTGTATTTGTCAGGTGCTATAATTCAGTTCCCACTCACAGGGCCCTATGTACATCCTCATAATTGTTTTTTTGTTGATCCTATTGTTGCAGCCCTGTGCCAGTCCACCTTGTTGAGGGCCTTCCTCTTTTACAAAACTCCTCTACTTTAGATGTTCTATTCCAGGAAATGGTCTCTCCTAATAACTTGTAAAGTAGGTGAAACCAAGACTCACCATCTTTGCTTCCAAGAATATTCTAGCTTTAATTCTTCTAAGACAGTATTGCTTGGCCTCTCCAGTCCTTGATACTTTCAATATTTTGCACCAGCACCAAAGTTCAAATGCATCTATTCTTCTAAGTCTTCCTTATGCAATGTCCAGCTTTTATATACATATGAGCCAGCTGAAAATACCAGGGCTTGGGTTTGGCGCACCTTAGTCCTCAATAATATCTTTGCTTTTCAGTTCTTTAAAGAGGTCTTGTGCAGTAAAACAACCCAATGAAATGTATCCTTTGATTTCGTGATTGATATTTCCCTGAGCATTTTGTGGATCTAAGAGAAATGGAATTCATGTCAGCCTCAGCCTTTTATCCATTTGTCACAATGTTACCCTGTTGGACCAATTATGAGGATTTCGGTTTTCTGTGCACTGAGCTGTAATTTATACCGATGCCTATGATCCTTACTCTTTGTCATCAAGTGCTTCTTCAAGTCCTCCTCACTTTCCACAAGCAAGTCTGTGTTATCTGCATATAGTAGGTTTTTAATTAGCTTTCCTCCAATCCTGATGCTGCATCGTTCTTCATATAAAGCAGCTTCTCTGATGATTTGCTCAGCATGCAGTTTGAACAAGCCTGCTGAGAGGATACAACCCTGGCACCCAGCTTTCCTGATTTTAAACCATGTAGTGTTCCCATGTTCTGTTCACACGGGTACCTCTCGTGCCATGTCCATGTTCCTCATGAGCACAATGAAGTGTTCTGGAATTCCCATCTTGGCAAGGTGATCCCCAATTTGTTACGGTCCACACAGTCACAAATCTTTGCACAGTCAATGAAACACAAGGACACATCTTTCTGGTGTTCCCTGCTTCGAGCCACCATCCATCCATCTTCAGAAATGCTATCCCTTGTTCAACGTCATCTTCTCAATCTGACCTGAGCCTCTAGTAGGCTTCCTGTCAGTGCACTGCTGCAACTGTTGCTGGGGGATTTTTCATGTTATATTAATGATATTGTTCTAAAATTTATGCATTTGTTGAACCATCTTTCTTTGGAGTGGTACAACTACAGAAATTGTCCAGTCAGTTCGTCAGGTATCTGTCTGTCTTGCAAATTGCTTGCCATAGATGAGTGAGGTGTTCTAGTGCTTCATCAACTTGTTGCCACATTTCTATCAATATCCTGTCAGTTTCTGGAGACTTGTCTTGGGCTAATGCCTTCGGTGGAGCTTGCGAAGAATAAACAAGTACACAGAGTCACTGTACCAAATTGAATTAGCTGACAGCCCGCCATGTCAGGAGGTAGCGTCTGAGCAAGAGCCAATGGTGCTGAAGGAAGAAGTCCAACCTGCGCTGAAGGCATTAGTCAAAAACAAGACGCCAGAAGTTGACTGGATCTGAACCAGCTGAAGGTCAACTAGTTCTGTTTGGTATGGTTAGATGTTTACTTACATATTCTTTCTGTCTTCTTTTTATGCTTCCTGCATTGTTCAGTGATTTTCCCCATAGGATTATTCCATATTGTGACTCAAGGCTGGTCAATCCCCCCTAGCTGCTCTGCAGGGGAAAGGTGGAACTATCTGATTCTGTAAAAATTTGCAGCCTAGGAAATGCGATGTAGGTCACCATCTGTTAGAATCAACTGATGGCAGTGAATGTGTGTGTATGTTTGTGTGCGTATGCACACACACACATACACGCAGAAGCTGACTGCCATTGAGTGAATTCTGACTCATAGAAACCTTATAGGACAGGACAGAACTGCCTTTGTGGTTTTATGCGTCTGTAACACTTTACCACAGTAGGAATCCTGAGCTTTCCCCTGCAGAGGACCTGGTGCCTTTGAACTCTGAACTTTGTGGTTAGCAGCCCAATGTATAACCACTATGCCACCAAGGAGAGAGCCTGTAGACTCGAGTATAAGCCGAGTTTTCCAACACATTTTTAATGCAGTTTCTGTGGTAACGTTAGGTGCCTCGGCTGATAGTCTGGTCAGCTTATACTCGAGTATATATGGTGTGTGTGTGTATATCTCTTTCTGTAGATGATGTATGGATATATCTGTATGTATACAGAGCAAGAGCAGCTTTTATCTTTTGAATCACTATAGCCAGCAATAGAATCATGTCTACCCATTTAATACTATGATCAATTGTTTCCAGTGCATTTAGGTTTCTTTATCATTACAGGGCATGAGTTTTCACAGTTCCACACATTTCAATGAGTGCATGAGTAACACCGCACAAATGGAATTATCTTTCTATCAGTGAACCAAGCACAGCTCACCTTGGGGCCAAAGGTTGCAAAGGATAGAATGGACAGCCTCTTGTCCCAACAGATGTATTCAGGCCCCAGTGACTGGTGCTGCCTTTAAATAGGACTTTCGCATTCTGCAATGGAATATAAAGTACCCATCACAATTTTCCAAGTGTTGTGGAGCTTATTGATGCAGAAATCAAACCTGCAATTTCAAGCATCTCTTTGTTCTGTTTAATCAAGCTTCTGAACTGCTCTCCAGACTCGGCGATAAATGCCCACCTTTGTATTGACTCTGTTCCCTGGCTCACGTGAAAGAATTAGCTGCGGTTAGTAAGCATAATTTGGTGGTTGAAACCCAACCGAGTGGTGTCTCTGAATAAACGGCTGGATTCCTACTGGAGAAGTTCACAGCCATTGAGAGTCTCCTGGAGCACCATGCTACTCCAACACAAGTAAGGTCTCCATATGTTGGACTGAAAGCCCCTCTGCTGGTGAATCTCGCTTTGGCACACATTCTTTAGCCTTGTTCACAAGCAAACATGGAGCCAGAGCAGCAGGGCGTGCGGTCCAATGTGCAGAAACAAATGTGAGCCATTGTGCTCCCTTGCCATGTGGTCAGTAATCTTGAACATGACCGAGGACCACCTCCAGCCAGTCTCCAGGACCGACTGTGCTCCAAGTATGGACTCAAGGACATATCAGCAGTTGCTTAGAGTGGGTGCTGAATTGCTGCCCTTGTGAGTTTTCAGTTTTCTTCACCAAGGAACTGTGATCCTCGAAGGGGTCTGTGGGATGACTGAAGTGTCCTACTGGGTTGATGATCAAGAAAGCATCACTTAAGTGGCACAGGGGAATCCAGGGACTGGCTCATCAGGTGAAGCCAGGAGAGTAATTCCATTAGCAAGAAGTGGGGTTCTAAGGACTGAAGACACTAAACCACAGGCTGCGTTTCCTGCTCGAATCTGCTCGTTGGAAAGGAGTCTGTTCTGTCTTTGGCTGAGCCTGCACTTATAAACACGATACCGTTTAGAACCACCCCATCACCTACCAAAACAAATTCTTGGGTCTGGCATTAACATTTCACTGATAATACACTTTTCATAAATCTCGCATTCCTGTTAAATTATTCATATGGCGTTCTATGGAAACATATGACAATTTTAAAAAATGTATTCTTCACAGCATCTTGCAATCAGCCGGAATGCCACTCCATGGGTTATTTTTCTGAACCTTGCCATCTGAATGTTCTGAATAAATTTTACTTTATTCAATAAGTTTCACTGTTGTTTCCAAGCATTTCTTTTATGATTTCTACAGCTTCCCTTCTATCATATTATCCTTCTATTTTATCCCCCCCCTTTTGTCCTGATTTCCCTTTATATCTGCTATGTGCTTCATTCTACCGTTTTTGCAATCTATCATTTTAGCTTTTGGGGGAAAAAAAGCGATTTCCTATTATCTGATCTTCCCTGGATGTACTTAACTTTGTGACACTCGTATTTCTCTGAGTGACCTTTGTGATATAATTCTTTGGTGCTACATCTTGAAAGTGCCTTCTGACAGATTTAGCGGGTGCCCTTTTAATTCCTGCAAGGAAACCACCAGGCCTGCCTGTAATGTCCTTTCTGCCAGCCACGCAGTGTCTGTGCCTCTTACATGGGAGGAGGCAGGACAATCACTCTTGCGTGTGCCATCCCTGAGTTACCGTGCACATTTTTCTTGGTGGAATTGTCAGATGACTGTTTCATAGTTATTTGCCTAAAGGAATCTAAAGTCAATGTAATGGAAACATATAAACATCCTCACCCAGCCCCTAAGGCAGGATATCTGGGAGATCTATGCCTTGTATCAAGCACATGACACCCACAGTTTCAGGGGTCGCAGACTCCTGTTCTGCTCCGTGTGGTTGGGTCACTCCCTCTCCTTGTTCCCTGTGTTGCCTTGTGACCATCCCCGGGGAAGGTTCTTCTCAGGACTCAGACCACGCTATCATTTCAGCTAGGTCATCTGTACAACCTGATGTCTATTTTCAGGGAGATGGCTCCTACGCCTTCATGCTTTGACTTCTTGCTGCCAGTTTCGCCTTCTGTTATTCATGTCCATGGTTCAAGATGAACTGTGTCCAGTGCCAACTGCCAGGGAAAGGCACAAGTCCAGATGGCTCTGCATCATGGCCACCTGATGTTCCACTCAATGAAATGTGCCTGATCTTGCTGTCCTCGCTGCCTTTGTTATGTTTGAACCTGTGATGGAGCAGCCTCGCCAACCCCATGGCCTGGAAGGAAGTTCTCGCTCATTTTCACTCACCCTATACTTTGCCAAACTTGATTTTCTTCTCTGGTGATTGGTCTTTCCTGGTGCCTTGTCAGAGATAAGATAGGTGACGTCTCACAGATTTCACTTCACAGCCAGGACTCATCTGGCTGTTCTTCTTCCAAGAAAGAATTGTTCGTTCTTTTGGCAAACCATCCTCTATCCGATATTTCTTGTCAATACCACCATTTCAATGTGTCAATTCTTCTTCAATCCTCCTCACCACTGTCCAGATTCTGCATGTGTTTGAGGTAGTTGTATACACCATGACATGGGCCAGGTCCACCTACGCTATTAAGGTGACTTGATTTTAACAACACAAGATGATATGACCATCATTCTATAATAAACTCTGTTGTTGAAAGTTGATAACATTGTGAGGTTGTCATGTCAGACAGCTTTTACTTACTGATATGGGTTGGAGTTAGTCTGGGAGGGAGGGGGCTTAGAAAAGACCTTCCCACACAAACAACAGAAAATCAAATGAGCAAACAAAGTCACAAGGTAGTAAGTTCAAAGTCATCCTAAAGGGAAAAACAATGTTTTATAATTTTAGTTCAAAAGACACTATATGAATTTTCCAAAAGCAACCAACCCCCAAATAAACCAACCAACCCCCAAATAAATAAATAAATAAGTAAATAAACAAATGCGCATCAAGATCCTGCCTTCCCAACTCTATGGGCGGTGTAGGGGCAACATGTTGGGCTGCTAACCATAAAGTCAGCTGTTCGAAACCATTAGGTGCTCTATAGGAGAAAGACAAAACGTTCCACTTCCATTAAGAGTTACAGTCTCAGAAACCACAAAGGACAGGTCTGCTCTGTCCTTTAGTTTCCAAAGCAGTTGACCCAGTGGGAGTGAGTGTGGTTTTTGAGTCACTCGGTTGCCACGTTGACCTCAGCTGCGGGCTTGCTATGACCGAGCCCTGGATATTGCCAGTTTCCCTGTTCATGCCCACTGTTATTGACCCCCACTGCCATCGCCATAGTGGCCATTTGAGAGTGCTCTAAATATTCTGAAAACTCCCCCTTTGACCAAACGACAATCCCGCATCTCCCCTACTCCCTCACTCCAATGAGCACTTAAAAAAGATTCTGTTTTACCTTTATTATTTTTTAATGCTCATCTTCTACCTAGATGGTAATGTCTATATGGGCATCCAATACGATTTATCCTCCACCTCCTTACTGAGTCTGAGGATTCTCAAGGTGCAGGGTTTGCACCATGCTGTCATTGGGTGGTCTTTCTGAACTTCCATACGGTTCTCTCTCCCATCCTCATTGCCTGTGTGGGTTTCTCATTTCTGTTGCATTTTGCTTTCCGTCATTCTTTTACTGGTGTACGTTTCCCCAACGTGTTATACATTTGTTTCATTAGAGAGCCTATCCGTTTGGTGCGTGTGGGTTGCATGTTCATGGCCAAGGTAACTTCTGAACGTGATCAGTAAAGATGAGCTGAGGTCCAGGGAGGATGCCACCATGATGGGGGATGGGTGGGAAAGAGAGCAGTCCAGGGAGATGGAATCGCTTGAACAAACCCGCAGCCATCTGTGAGAGTGTCTGTCAGCAGGACAGGCGGGGCGCCTGCGGAACCTGGTGGAGGAGGAGTGAGAGGCGGAAAAGTGGAAGCTGACGATGATGCTGTCCATTTAGTGGAAAGGGACACCTGGCGATTCATGGCATAAGGGGAAACAGAACGTAAGGACAAAGTGTGGAAAGATAATGAGTGTGCATTACAAAGAGTGACATTGATATAAAAAAAGGTGTGTAGGGATTCATGCTGGTTGAAAGAAAGCTCAACCAAGGGGATTGATCTGAGTGAAGTTAAAGTTTCATTCTGTCCTTTAGACTAATGTCAAGACGCAGAAACCACTTTTTAACTGATACACTTTCATTCAGTGTTCATCAGTTGACACTCTTCCCAGGAGTTTAATTGGCCGGAGTTGGACAGAGTAACTACATCTCCTACCAGCTTTCTGGGTTCCAAATACCTTCACACATTGTGTGTGTCTGTGTGTGTGTATACACACACACATATATACACAATTTTATATTTGTGTGGATCCAAATGGCTTCAAGTATACTTACATTGTAAACATATGTGAAATAATGTGTATTCATAGCCACTGGATTTCATATTGAACAATCGCTTGATTAAAAACGAGGGACTGGGCTAGCGAATCAACTTATCTGCAAACCCAGCATTTCCTGCCCATAATATTTAGTGTTTGGATGGTCTGGTTTGTGATCCATTTAATTAACACCTTTAATTTAAAACAATAAATTAATTGTAAATGGAGGGCCCTACTTGCTAAATTCCCAGAAAGGGTTTCCTTTCGCGATGTAAGTCCTTGGGATTCTGTTGTGCTTCACCGCACTGCCTGCTGTGGTGGCAATGTTAATGTCTCGATCTTATGCAAAGGGTGAGCTCTACAAGAAAACAAATACAAATGGGAAAGTGCACACTCTGTACCTTCGGACGGCTGCATGCAATGGCACCAGAGACAGGGGTTACAATAACATCTGAGACAAGCTGGGCAGTGGGAACCTTCTGGGACATGTTTGGGAGGGGAGCCCGTTGAGTAAGCACTGGAGTGATTTAGGACGCCATCAATTATTTCCTGCCTGTCATTTAAACAGGCTCTCTATATGCATGGTAGGACCAAAAGTGCACAGAGGAGGTGGACAGTGTGATTTATGGGCAGAACAAACACCTGTGGGTTCAGGAGCTCAGAAATTAGCCACAAGTAGCACATTAGTGCAGCTAATCAGGCACGGTTCAGTATTCTGGTTTCTTGATTTGCCCATAAATAAGTCTCTATGTGGCTGCCCCGGAGGCTTTCTGGTGATTAACTGCCCTGACCTACAGTAAAATACACAGAGCGAGCCACACAATGGGGTTTGCAGGTTCACGTTGTAATCATATGACTCTCAACTTCTGCATTTGTAGGCAGAAGGGCTGTGAGTTCGGAGAATTGTGTTAAAGAAGCTTATCAGCGTACTTAACAATCAATTTACCTTTCTTGCCTCTAATCCTGTTATTATGTTGACAGCTTGTAGACTCAACTAGCCTGTGACCAGTGACTGGCCATAAAGTATGCCCCCCTTTATGTCTGTTGTAGACAAGGAAAGGCCTCTTAATCCCGGCGTGTTAACATCTTTGTGCCGATGTAAATCGTGTGTGTTGTGTTACGGTGGGTAATATTTGTTTTCATATGTGGGGCTGTTTTTCATTGACTTGTGGGTGTTGGTGTTTCTTTGGTGGTGTGTTTCCATGTTGGTTCCTATGTTGGGTTGGTAAAGGTTTGCCTGTAAATTGGTGCACCTATCTGATTGTGGGTTGAGAGATATGTAGTCATGCACTGAGATGTGTATCATTGTCTGATGGTGTATGCTTGATGTCAGAATGTATCTCGCTGTGTGTTGATAGGTCTCTGATTGTGTGAAGGTGTCTCCCACATTCTGTACCCTTCTGTTGTCAGCGACAAGTCTAACGCGACTTCATGTTGGAAATGAAAGGGCAGAGAGATGGACTACACGGGGCTGCTGAGAGACAACTCCTTGCAGGCATTCCATTCAAAACCTCTAGATCGTGACTTCAGCATCTACCTTTGGTCTTAGGAAATAAAGAAGGTAATTCCCAAAACTTAACAGCCATGAGTCAAATAATCCCTGAGACTCAGTGAAAGCTTTGAGCATCACTCTGAGAACAGAGACATTTTCAAGAACACTGGCAAATTAAAACTTACAGGTATACTTAGACAAAGCAAAGCGCCTAGCAAACCACAACAATCAAAAACTAAGTAATTCCTTCATATTATTTTGGAGTTCCATGGAATCACATGATGGATTTACCCTACCGTAGAAGAATGAGTGCATGTGCACTGTGGGCGGGAGAAGAATATTGAAAGTACCATGGACGGCTCGAAGGACAGACCCATCTGTGTTGAAAGTACAGCCAGAGTGTTCCTTAGAGGCAAGGACGACTCGACTTTCTTCTGACATACTTTGGACATGTTTTCGGGAGAAACAAGTCCCTGGAGAAGAACATCATGGAAATAGAGGCGCAGCAAAAAAAGAAAACAGAAAGTCCTCAGAGAGATGGATTGGCGCACGTCTGACAATGTTTGGCGCACTATTGTGCGGATGGCACGGGATCGGGCAGTGCCTCGTTCTGTTGTACACAGGGGTTCATCGTGTTGCTCATGGGGGTGCTATGGGCTGGAACTTACCCCATGGCACCTAACAAACAACCACAAAATATAACTCTCAAAATGTTGTCGGTTCCTATAAACATCTCCTGGTTATTTTGGGAAGGTCTGTGTTGTACCTTTTTGCAAAAGCTTCGCCTTATTCACCTGGGATCATGCTGAGCCTCAAGAACAAGCCACTGGATGATGCTACTTCTTATGACGATAATGGGAAGGGAGGCACACAGTGCGGTGAAGACAAACAGCTTAGGTGAGGACATGGAGAGGAAGGCCGATTTGCAGCACTGCACTGCCACAGAAGTAATGGTCTCTGGGATTTGGTAAGCAGATGTTATTTTGAGTGGCAGAGGTGAGGTAGGGGTGGGGGCACAGGGAGCCAGAGAGGAGACAATAAGCCAGGGGTCACAAAGGGGAGACATCCTGCTTATGGAAATGGGGAAGCTAAAGAGTTGTTACTGAAAGATAGTAAACTACTTTAAGTGTATTTCAATTTGTAAGTTAATAAATTCAAGAGAAACCCAGCTGAGATCTAAACGCTAAGCCTACTCAGTCTGGGAGTTACATTTTAAACCAAACAGGGCTACGTGGATGATATTCCTTAAGGCAAGTACGGTGTCACATGAATTGCAAATGAGAAAGTGTTAATAGCTTTCCCAGGAGTTTGCTTCCTGTTAGAAACCCTTCAATGGCTCCATCCGTTCCTGGGTGGAAAAGCATGGCTGTGGCAGGTAGGAGCACCGTTCTCGGAATGTTTCCACATTACTGCCAACACTCACACCCTGTGGCTATTTATCCTATTCTTTGTGGCAGTAAACTGTCACCTTTTACCCTCAGCAACCCTTCTCTGAGCTGGGAAAGCAGAGGCCAGGCCTCTGGAGCCTCCCAAAGGGCGCTATGCATTTCTGCCAGTTGAGGGACCCAAATCCTAATGTTCTTTGGACAGAGCAGGGGATCTAGGAGGCCAACATCTATTCACCCCCCCCAAAGAGTTTCCATCATTAGCACACTATCCCACATCCCATTACTGTAACATGTGGACCCACCACCTGCTGCTGTATTGTCTATCATTGCTGATCCCCACAGCATCTAAGCATCGATGGGATCCGGCATAGGAGCAATTGGGAGGATGGTGTAGGACCAGACAGTGTTCCCATCTGTTGAACGCAGGGGCATTAAGAGCAGGAATCAACTCGAAACCCAATGACTCCTAACAACACAAAACCAAACATCTGTATCAAGACAGCAGCGATTCAGTGGTACAATTCTCAGCTTCCATGTTACAAACCCAGGTTCCATTACTGTCCAATGCATCTCCACATGTCAGTGGTCACCTGTGTGTTGCAAAGATGTGGAACAGATCTCAGCAGAGCTTTCTGACCAAGATAGACCAGGAAAGAAGTTCTAGGGATTACTTCTGGAAACCACCAAGTGAAAATCTGTGGATCACAATATCCTATCGGACCATGCATGGGTTAGCCATGAGTCAGGGGCCACCATGATGGCAGCGAACACCACAGCCATCAAAAGGAATCACATAGCTAATTCTGGTCCATGAGTGAGAGTGATGTGACATTCACAGGCCATGACAATTTAATAGATGTATAGTTTATCCACATACTAATCTAAAATAAATATATACACCAGTCATGTAGGCTTGAAGCAAAGGCTCCAAAATATCAGAATTTTAATTCCTGAGTCAAAGCTTGGAAGAGAGCATCAGTTTTTGCTGTTGTTGAAGCATACCCTAGTCTAGTCTGACTGATATACCCACTTTTTAACTGAGAGGTACTAAGAAAGAGAAAATCTTTATTTGAAAGATGAGTACTGTGATACTATAACCAAAAAACCCCAGAACTCCAGCCCCCTGATATCAAGTTAATTCCGACTGATGGTGCCCTCTAGCGGGTTCCCGAACATGTCAGCATGTATGGGTGCAGAGAGCCTTACCATTATCCACCAGAATGGCCATCAGGCACGAGCTACAGACTGAAATCAGCACGCCACTATGACTTAAATCAATGACCTAAAGGCTCGCTCTAAAAGAGTGTAGCTGGCAGCCAAGCAATGGAAGCTGCTGTGTAAGAATGTCGAGAGTGAGACTGAAACGGAGGAATGTCGAAAGCACCATGGGCAGCTGAAAGAATAAACCATTCTGTCTTGGAAGAAGCATGGCCAGAGGGCTTAGAGGCAAGGGTGGTGAGACTTCATCATGAATACATTGGGCTTATTGTCAGGAGAGGCCAGTTCTTGAGAAAAGACATCATTCTTGGTAAAGTGGAGAAGCAGCGAGAGGCATTGGACTGCGTGGGAAGGAATTGGACTGAGTGGGAAGAATCGGGAGGATGGCCACGGCCATGTGGGTTTCCTTACCTTCCCATGGTTTTATGAAGAACAGCCAAGATAAAAAGAGTTCTTCCTCATGTCGCATGTGTTCAAAATTCAATGTCTAGCTTCTTAAAGAGAAAACATCACATTTGAATTGCTTTAGGTCTTTGTGGTCCCATCTCACGTTTATTATTCTGTGAAGGTCTACTCATACAAGCCTATCTAAATTAGCTAATATGTTATTTTTTATCAGGGGATGGAATTCCCTTCCCATGGACACCATTGAAAGGTAACAGTGCCTGGCAGATGAATTCTGAAATTTATTTCAGAGAGAAAAAGAAAGGAAACAAAAGTCGCTCTGAGTCTGTTATAAACTTCCCGTATCTTGGGAGATCAACTTTAGCTTACAGTGGTTTCAATGAATTCCTAATTGCTATTGTGTTGCGTTCATTTAATCCAGGACAAAGGACTGAGGTATGAAGTGTAGCCCTCTTTCTTTCCTGGGGGTGAAATGAGGCTGTGTTTATCATGAACACCACCAGAATGAGAAGGGTCATTAGCCATCCTTTAAATTTGTATTTATCTGCATCCAAATCAATCTGAGTTAATGAATCATCACACACATTTAAATAACAGGAAGGTCTCATTTATTTTCTCCCATTACACTTAGCATATTTAGCATGACAATATGATTTCCCAACTTAGAAACCTTCTCTGTTTGATGTTGACTGTTTTTAAGACCTTGAAGAGGATTATGCACATTAGCCTCGCAGAATTTCATACAACCATGAGGAAAACCTTGCTATCACAGGAGAACTGTAAACTCTGAGGACATTGAGGAGGTTGCCAAAGTCAACGCAAATGCCCGGCTCCCTGCAGCCCAAATCACCCCTAAGGAACACATCCTTTAAAAGTAGAGAGTTTGGAGGCATAGTGGCCTTATTTTTGGTGTGTCTCTACAATAAAACATCAAACCAAGCCCCACTTTTGTTCAGGTGGGGAAACTTAGCACTGATGTTAGAAAGCACAGGACCCGGTCTGGTAAAAGCTGTGAAAAGAGCCGGCTTCCTTCTCACAGGACAGGAGTGGAGCAGATGATGACCACAGGGATCGATCGCCACATGCCTTCACGGTTCCTTTGCTATAAGATGTACCTATTTAATCCTAGAGACCCTAGGTTTTTTCTCTCAATGGTCCAGAGAGCTGCCCCTGAATATTAAGCCTAATATTTCACATGCTGTCTCCATAGGAGAGTGTTTTCGTCATTAATAAATATTTTTCACCCCTCATTGATCATTGCTGTTATCTCCCCAAAATATGTAATATGTTTTACATTTTTCCCGTGCAATTTAAGAGTTCTTTTTTAACATAATAGCAAGTTATCCAATGCTTTATGTACATGCTTGATGTAATGAATGTATTAAAATTTGAAGTTCAAGAGAATTTTTATCTCTACCACCATCATTTCCAGAGTCCTCCATCATCCAGGGATCACTTTTTATTAGCAAAGATGAAGCTTTCCAAACAAAACTAAACACCCCTTCACTGAGCCTATTCAAATTCAGAGAAAACATAAGGGGCAGCGTAGAACCGCCCTGTGGTTTGGGAGACTTTTAAAAATCTTTAGGGGAACAGACAGTCTCATCTTTTTCTGTAGAACGATGTAAAGGTTTCAGCCAAAGGCCTTGCCATTACTGCTCAGTGCCTAACCCAATAAGCATTTATTGTGGCCAATAATTAAGCATAAAAATGATTCTCAGAAATAAGATGCTCATGTATTAAATCCTGTTTCAGGGTTATGCTGAGGAACACAAATTACACTTTTAGCTTTTTCTTTCTTGTGACCTTTTTTAATGCGTACTACAGAACAATAGGTTTCCTGGGTGACCCAAAGAGTAAAGGTACTATGTTTTCCCCTGAAACTAAGGCATACCCATAAAATAAGCCACAGCAGGATTTCTAAGCATTTGCACAATATAAGCCCCCCCACCTAGTGATAGGCGTGGCCCTGCAGCGTAGGGTGTGGAGCGATGCAGACAGGCAGCCCTTCTCCTCTGCCCCATCATGACAGCTGCTATCTCAGAGGTGACCAGAGAGGCGGGCAGCTCCATTCACAAGGTAGGCTCCCTTGTCAGGTCCTGATCATTCTGTGCGTGCTGCAAGACCAGGCAGAGAGAGAGACATGGACAGTGAGAGTCAAAGTCTCTTCGGTGTAGTGAGGAGCAGGACGCTCTGCCTTAGGTGTTATGCATCCTCAGGGGGAAGGAGTAGAGCTGTGGTGGCCGTTTGACTCAGCACTGTGGGTCCATGTTCCAGAAGAAGGTGACTTAACTGTGTTTGAGTCAATGTAGATTGTTGTGCCATACTTCCTAAAAATAAGATATCCCCTGAAAATAAGCCATTGTGTGTCTTCTTGGGAAAAATAAATATAAGACAGTGTCTTATTTTCTGGGCAACATGGTTCTAGTCAAAGTTGCATATCGGTTAGATGGTTGCTATAAACTAGATATGAAGAGATTGTTAGCTAATTGTTGTACTGCCAGGTCAGCAGTTCAGACCCAGCAGCCACTCTATGAGAGAAAGCTGAGGCTACCTGCTCCCATCAAGCTTCCAGCCTCCGAAAGTCTGCAGAGTGTTTCTGTGAGTGAGAATTGACCCCAGGGCAGTGGGTTCAGGGTTTTCTATCAAGATAGAACACTGAAGAGAGAAAGATACTTATTGCTCTGTAGTATGTCCTCAGCCAGACATTTGCATTAGGATTGAGGTTAAATCTAAGTACGTATCATGGTGAGGCTTCCAAATCAAAAAGCTAGATGCTGGCTTAATAGAATGCTAGTTTTTAAAATGTTGAAAAGAACCCTGTACTCAATAATTTAACCTAATAAAATTGATATTACATATCTTGTTCTTTGCTGCTACGGTGCACCTAACCTGACTGATGATGTGTTCAGGACCTAAATGTGCATGAGGCAGACAAAGGAAATGAAAGAAGAATTGGCATATTTGAATCATGGTGCCAGTGATGGATAACAAATATCCTGTAGAATGCTTTAGGAAAAAAAATGTATTTGAAGAAATGCTGCCTATATGTTCCTGAGAAGCAAGCACGACAAGACGTGGGTGCTTGGAACACATCATGATAAAAGACCAATCTCTAGAAAAGAAGAGCATATTTGGAGAAATAGGTGGTGAGGGAAAATGTGGGGGGCACCATCCAGGGAAGGGGTTGACACAGGAGCCTCAACGTGGCTTCAAATCTTCCAGCCATTTGGTGGCACGGCACTAGAGGGCTTACTTAGCTCCATTATGCATTTGCTGGCAAATCACAGCCACCACCTGGGCGTCTTGGCTTACATAATGGAAATTGGGTTTATAATATTAGCGTGCTCTAAAGTCCTATCAGTGCATTTGATCAGATGGCCATTTATTAGTCTTTCTTGGCATGCATTTGCTGAACACCCTACTTGGTGTAGTAGAATCTGTACAAGAGATCAGAGTTTACTCTTTTACTTTTAACCTGTTCCAAAATATGTCCAAAGGATTTTCGGCATAGTACCTGGAAAAACTATTACCTGGAAAAGAACCTCATGCTTGGAAAAGTAGAGGGACATTGAGAAGCAGGAACATCCTTGACAAGACGGATGGACACAGTGGCTGCAACAATGGGCACAAACAAGAATCAAGGTGAGGCTGGCATGGGGCCCAGTGGGATTCATTCTGTGGGATACAGGGTGGCTCTGAGCGGAAATCGACTTGAGGGCACCTGGCAGCGAGCAGTTACGGCAGATCATGCAACAACAAGTGGGTAAAAAACTGAGGTTAGAGATTCGTATCTCTAATTTTGAAGCTATCTGTCTATACATAATAGCCCAGCGACAATGATTTTACCGAAAATAATCCTTGTCTTTTATCAAAAGGGAGGCCACTCAGTGTGGTTGCATGACATAAGGGCAGGTTGGAGGGAAAATAGGAACGGACGAGAAAAAAATACCAGAATTTATTGTGAGAACCCTGCTGTGGTAACGGACGATCCTTGGAAGAGCCCTTGAGATGTCAAAGATGATAATATAGTAACGACGTTTGGGAAGTACTGCTAGTCTTGCACTTAGCCTTTTGGCAGAAATTTATTAAGACAGAATAAGCCTGTGACTTTTCAATTCCGAGTACAATTTGTTTCTCTAATACATCCACAGGAGTAATGTGTGATGGAATTTTTCCTCTCCCA
This sequence comes from Tenrec ecaudatus, assembly GCF_050624435.1. Taxonomy (NCBI): domain Eukaryota; kingdom Metazoa; phylum Chordata; class Mammalia; order Afrosoricida; family Tenrecidae; genus Tenrec; species Tenrec ecaudatus. The sequence continues at coordinate 5,036,227 of NC_134531.1, forward strand.
GCCCCACCAGTGGTGGACGATGATATGCTATAATAGGTTCTTGCAGGCCATGTCTCAGCAATATAAAGCCAACACATGTACATCTGTGGCCCAGTGTCTGTGTCTTAAATGTACATCAGAAATGCATTAAATCTTCTGATTGCTATTCTGTTTGTACAGCTTGTTGGTTCAGATTTCCCCTGTAATGTACTCTGCTGATTACCTGGAATTATTGGTATATCCTTGCTGGAACAAGCACACCTTGTTGAGAGATAGAGTCACGCCGACTTGGCTGGAGTCTGTTGGTGTTAAGAGAAACAATGGCAGCATTTCTTGGGAGGGAACACAAGGAACCCTGGGCTTCCTTCAAGTCAGTAGCATTTGTACTTCCAGGTCAACTTCCCTCTCAGCACACCTTCGCCAGAAGGCTACAAAGATTCTCCGTATTGGAGACGCAGCAGGTGGATACACATCTTTGCAGGTGCCCTTCCAGGAGGCGAGGAAGAAGGAAAAGTGGTTTCTGCATTGGTTTGCGCCACATGCAGGGAGAATGCCCTCGTGCCTTCTGGGAGTGCAAGCTGGCAATGGCTGGTGGCGAACAGTGCTCAACCAGTCAGTCAAAACCAGTATTTTCATATTGAAAAGCATCAGTGCCATCGAAAACCATAGGTTGAAACACATATTGCAACTTCCTATGTAAGCAAATGAAATGTTTTCAGAGCATTATAGAATGTTCACGCAGCCTTAGAATGTTTTTTTTCCCTATACCGTGCATTTTTTAATCGTCTAGAGTCATTCTCTGTTCAAGTCAAGCTGAGTTTTGTCTTCTTTCTCTGATTTCTGCATCTCAGTGTGGACACATTGTACATCACTCATTACTGTCAAGGACCTCCAACCCTTCAGCCCAGGGATGTGAACTAAAGCCCTGGTTATGAACAGGCACACCTCCGTCGCCTTTTATTTTGTATATTCAATCATCAGGGAGCTCGGGGGTGTGGAGGTTACGGGCTCAACTGCTGACCCACAGGTTGTCAATGCAAGCCCATCGGTCATTCCATGTGGCACTCTGCTCAGTAAACACTCACAACCTTGAAAAGACTACCTGGTGGTTCTCCTCTGTCCGATGGTCATGCCATGAGTTAGGGTTAACAAGCTAGGAAGAGACTATGTAATAATTACCTGCTAAGTCGGCTTCATTCTTTATAATTTGGAGAACTACATCCCTTTTGATTTGATAAGCAACTGTGTAATTTGAAGATTGTATTTTAATGATTGCTACATACAAATGAGTACCTATTTAGCTGTATAACCAATATCCCTAATGCAATCTGTAGATTGCTGCTATTAATGATGTTAGGTGAAATGGCCCTGTTTGAGCAGGTTCTTTGAAAAGGTTCCATTAATGTGATTTAATATTTAGTCAACAGTTCTATAATCATGATTGATATAATTAGAAACAGATTCCACTCTTAATGGAAATAAACTCAGAAAAAAACAACACAGTCATGTAATTAAAGGATAAAATGTAACCAATGGTGCTACTATCTTAGCTATTTCTTGTCCTTTTTTAGCTTCTTATTTCAATTTGAATGAAAGATTATAAAGCAAATAGATTTTTCATTCAACAATTCATACACATTGTGTTTTGAGTTGTTAATCATAATCTTCAAATTGTAATACCATTTTCCCGTCCTCCTTCTTGGTGTGTCTTGTGTCCATTTTTCCTTCTTTCCTGTCCTTTGTTGCCCTCTGAGCTTTGCTACCCTCTTACTCTCAGATGGTTGATTTGTTATTCATAGACCTGACTCATAGACCTGTCTCTGGTTCCACTGAAAGTTGATCGATTCAAAGCCTGGTGGTGTTTAGGGGTCATCTTTTCAGGGTCCCATGAGCCTCCCTCAGACTCATAAGGCCGGTCTTCTTTATGATTTTGAGTTTTTATTTTCATATTTTCCCCCTCCTACTCTATCCAGAACCTTCTACTGGGATCCCCATCGGAGTGGAAGTAGCGGCAGCAGGGCACCATCTATGTCTCCTGGCCTCAGGGTTGTGATAGTTGAGGTTCAGATGGACTAATATATTTTTTATTTTAGGCACTCTTTGCCCCAGATATGAAGAGACCAATGGTTGTATTTTTATTTATTTTATTTTAATAGTTTTAAAGGTATATTGCATATGTCATAAAACATAACAATTACATCACAAGAATTGCTGTGTGATCATCACCACAATCAATTTCAGGACATATTATTTTCATACTCATTGTTCTAGCTCTCTATTTTTTCTCAGCCTTTCCTGCCATGCCCCTAGGTAATTATTAATCTAGTCACTGTCTCCATGGATTTACCTATTCTGGATCTCATACACAGAAAATCATACAAAATACCAACAGGACGCTAACAAACAAGCAAACAGAAACTAACAACAATGACAAAGCAAACATAGGGAAACCTCAACTGAAAAGAAATCAGAAAATATCAAAGGTGAAACAACTTTTAAATGAGTTAAAAGGGAGATAAAATGATAAAGTGCTACACTTTAACCTAACTACATCTTCCATGATAGACTACAATACTCTCTGCTTGATAGCGAGGCTATTTGCTCCCCTGAAATCAGAGGGAGTTCGTTGGAGCTTACGCCTGTCAAAGGATTTTGGGTGCCCACTGTCATCCACAGCCTTCTGCAAACCAGGTCTTCAGAATGCAGCCTCTAACAGTGCGGTTCCCTCCTGTGGCTTGGGTTTTATTAATTACAGTGCTTGGATCACACAGCCTGTGTGCTTTGGAGAAGATGTTTCATCTCCTGGGTTAAGTCCCTGACGGTCCCAGGTACAGATTCTGGGACACGGCTTTAGCAGTTAGCAGATGACTGTGTTTGCGAAGAAATGATTTCCCTCTGAAAGGTTCTTCGCTTCCTGTCATCCACTGTCTTCACCGCGGCAGAGCAGGTGCGTTGCCATTCTCACATCAACCGAGCTGAGTTCGAAACCGAGCAGCGGGAAAATATCTTGTCGAACCTGCCATTGAGACAACGTGCAGGATTTATTTATAATGATTTGTTTTTCAAGCTTTCAAATTGTGAATCCGGCGTGGATTTACACCTCAGTGGTGCCCTGGTAGCATCGTGGTTCCCTTGGGGCTGCTAGAAGGTCGGCAGTTCAAAACCAGCAGCTCCTCCACAACAGAAAGATAGCAGAGTCGACCCAACAGCAGTGAGTTTGCATTTAACATTTCAGATCGTCAACTCAGTAGTCAACACTTTAAAGCACCGATCTACTCCCCAACAGTGTACTCTGTCCTTTAGTGTACTCCTTTAGCCTCTCTACTCTGTCTTCTGGAAGGATGATTACCTTCCACTTCCCCCTTCCCCCAGCTTCTCACTGCCACTCCCATGCAGTGCTTCTGACTCTAGCATAGAGCAGAACTGTCCCTGGGGGGTTCTGAGATGATGACTCTTTATGAGAGTAGAAAGCGCCATTTCCCCTTTGGGGTGCCTGGTGGTTTTGAACTGCTGATCTTGCTGTAAGCAGTCCAATGTGTAACCCATTATGCCAAGAGAGCTTCTATCCCGCAACTTTAACAGCTGTCAATTCTCTAGTCTATGGCTTCATAGTCCCGCCATGCGTAGCCTTCGAAGCATGAAAAGCTTGCTTTATGTTTTCTTTTGTTTTGTGTTGGTATCAGTGTTCAATTCTCCTAGGTTGCATTGAGGCTTTGTTTATAAAAGGACAGCTCATGAGTTAATATTAGGGCTCTCTATATTCTGTAGGAGCTCTGGGCAGAAGAGTTACACATTGGGCTGCTAACTATCAGGTCACAGTGTGAAACCATCTGATGCTCTGGATGGCAGAGAATCCAATTCTACTCCAGTAAAGGAGGTACAGACTTGGAAACTCGCAGGGGCAGTTCTACCCTGTCTTACAGGATCATTATGGACTCCTTGACAGTGGGTTTCATGTGTTTTTTTTTAATGTATTGTGATATTTTAATGAGCTTTTTAGAAAGTAGTCTCTTGATAATTTTAATGTTAATATAAAAGAAATGCTAAAAGAAGGAGATAAAAGAGTGGGCAGAAGAGAAAGAAAAGAGAAAACGAACAAACTATTGCAAACCCCAAGATCTTTGGCTCTGGCCATCGGAATCTTTAGACTTTCTTTCCTCAGCCAAGGAACCTTGGTGACACAGCGTTTAACATTAGCTGCTCACCCAAAGATGTGTGGGTCAGCCACTCGAGGTGAGGACGGTGCTGCGGCAGGGTATCTCTGTAAGGTGACAGCTTTCTGAACCCTCTGAAGCAGTTCTCTTCTGCCACATTGAGTCACGATGTGTGGGAATGGCAGGAGGAAAATAGGGGTCTCAGCTATGCTAACTTGGACATGAAAATGCATTTTCTATTTTCAGTTTTAACATCCCTAGTATGCGCAAAATAACAAAAACACTATCTTTCTTACCTGTTATATTCAAAAACAGACGAGCGTAGATCAAAGTGCTGGGGAAATGAGAAATCATTTTTTGACACAGGCATTCAGTAACCAGGTCAACATCAGCACTGTGAAGAATAAAATGGAAGAAAACCAAGCCAGCAATGTAAAGGATGCACAAACTGAGACAAACACATAGGTTGTTTGCCACACAGTTTATTCCTGAAATAAAAAATGCAAGCAGTATAAAAGTGTCAAAAGAGAAGGTTTCTCAAAAGGCAGATGGTGGGCTGGCCTGTTATAGCGGCTGCCTTCACCGGGGCCCATGAAGGAGGGTTCGCGCCATAGGAAAGTAGAAGTGTGCAGTATTCTAATGCTGACCAATTTGCAAGCAGCAGACCTCAGCGCTGTTGCCAACGTCAAGCACAGAGACACTTCAAAGGGGCTGCATTGAATATGGAATTGCATTTCCACAGTTTCCTTTCCCACTTCATTTCTTTCACTTGTTGGCTTTTCTGTCTCCTTCAGTGCAAATATGTCCTCCCTGCCACCCCACCTACCCACCCCCAACCACCATACAGACATTTTGAAAACAGTATTGTTACTGACAATAACATGGCTGTGATTTTAAGTGTTTGCAATTTAAGAATATAACCCTTTTAGGATTGAGGGTCGGTAAGCATTCTGGCAATCCACCTCCAAAAATACAACCCCTCGTGTGTCCATTTTATTTATGTTGCTACTGAGGTCTTTTAAGTCTAAGTTGGCTTATGTGAATTTTTCTTATATTCTAGGAAGTTTATATGATTGTGGAAAACGTCTATTTCCAAGGCCACTCCGCGTTCAGAATTGTGCATGTGTGTTCCTGCATGGTGTGATTGAAGGCACAATGACAATTATAAACATTGGATATTAACCTGAGTCAGGGTAGCTTTTGCTTGTGCTATCGGTGTCTAGTATCTGTCTCTTTCTAATACCCATCACACTAGGACAGCTTCTATTTGAGTCCTGGTTACATAGCAGTCATGTGTTGGCTGCTAGCCACAGGGGCGGCAGTTCCAAACCACCAGCCAGCTGTTCTGTGGCCAGAAGAGATGGCTTCCCATAAAGAGTTACCATCACAGAAACTCACAGGGGCAGCTCCGCCCTGTCCTCGAGGGTCACTATGCGTTGGGTTCCACTCGAAGGGGGTGAGTTAGTTTGTTGTTTGTTTGCTTGTTTGGGGGTGAGTGGGTTTTTCCAAGTGTAGACTTCAGATACAGTGGCCAGATATTCCATTGGATCTAGCTCTGTTACTTCCTTCTCTTTAGGAGACTGGAAACATTTGCCCTGAGTGCAATGAAGAGGTGACTCGCCACTCTAATGTGAGGATGGAAATGCATACATGAGAATAAGCAATACCACCGAACTTTGTTGATTTTGACTCTCAGAAAGAATTGCCTCTCCTGCGTCTTTGAAACGTATGCAAAGGCAGCGATATTGCAGTCATAAAATTAAGGATTGGGAAAGGAATCCTGCGTCCCCGCCCAGCCCCACCTGGGTTAGCCTCACCAGAAAGCATTTGTTCTCCTGAATGTAGCTTCCAAGGGCGATAATCAGCAATCAGTGCAGAGCTAGACGTGTGTTCTCACTCATTATTTACCGAGCATTTGCTAGGTATTAAGGAGCCCTGGTGGCGTAGTGGTTGCATATTGGGTTGATAACCATGAGGTTGGTAGTTCAAAATCACAAGGCACTCCTTAGGAGAAAGATGCGGTTTGCCAGTCCTGTAAAGAGTTACAGTCTCTGAACCCACAGAGGCAGTTCTACCCTGTTCTATGAGGTCACTATGAATCAGTTGACTCAAAAGTGAGTTAGATGTTGGTGTAAGTTTCTAAACACCTTTAGATGCAGCGTACCATTAAACCCTCCCAAATAATTGCTTTCATGGAACGATTCTGGAAAACTATGTAGACCGTCCTTCTGGCCAGGAAGGCCAGAGAATAGACGCATTCAAATTGTGGTGCTGTAGGAGAAAACTGAAAGTCCTATGAGCTGCTAAAGGACAAACATCTAAAAAGAAGACAAAGATCTATGTTGGTAGAAGCAAAGCCAGGGTGCTCCTTAGCGGGAAGTTTGGCAAGATTAGTATTACATATATTAGACATGCATGAAATGTCAGGAGCACTCAGTCCCAGGTGAAGCCCACTATATTCAGTAACATGGGGGGGTGGCAAAAAGAGGCAGGCCCTCGATGAGGTGGACGGGCCAGCAGCTGCAGCAATAGGAGCGATTGTGAGCAGGGTGCAGGACCGTGCCGTGTTTCATTCAGTTGTGGGTAGGCTCGCTATGGGTCAAAGCTGACTTGATGGCATCCGACAACAACTTCAGCCATCATACCTTGTACTGATGGCAAAAGAAGAAAGAAATGGTGCTGTAATCGTGGCCATCTCTACTTACAACACACCTGTCTACTGTCCTAGAAGATACTTGTTCTTGCCCCCTGGTCTTATACACCACGTCCATAACTATACTTTGATCTCAACCTCAACTTCTAGCTCCACTTCTGTAGATTTATATATCCACATCTGTATCTGTTTCTATTTCTAACAGATGCTTATTGATATCTGCAATTAGCCTTGCTTCAGTGAGTTCGATGGAAAGAAAGGACCAGCAGGCTGTTGTAGGAGACGTGATAATAACAAGGTTTGAGTAAGTTTCCCAGTGGTGTTTCCATGGATAGATGTTCCGCTGATGTGCAGACAGGAGGCTCCACCGATCCCACCATCTGAAGTTTGCTTTGCCGAATGCTCCTTCTGAAAGTTATTCAGTCTTCACGAGTGGGGCCCAACCTGGCCGTTGTCAGCTGAAGGTGGGGTGGGCCATCCCTACAGTTCTTTTCCCTCTGCCCACTCAGTCAGAACTCGCACTGTAATAAACTCTTTCTGAATGTTCTCATTGTGAATGTGCCTTTCATTTACTGCTGGCATTCAGGATGGCTCCAGCTAATCCTCAGAATGTTTTATTCCGGTATTTTGTCTCAGTGAAATACCAATCTCAACTAGACTCACAATAAAGTATAGAAGACACTCGATCTAATCTGAAAATAGTTTGTCCACCCACGCAGTTACTCCAGGATGGTACATGAGCCCTCATATAGAACTGAATGCTCATCTAGATTCTAGGGTTTAAACTCTGCACCAAAAGGGCCAAATAACTCCCCTCAAGAGATTTATGTTCTATTGGGGGGAAATGGGAAAACAACTAAAAACACATGTCAAATGATGAAAAATGCAGGATGTGTAAGGCAGGACAATACCATTTGGGGAACCATGTGTATATCCAGAGCAAGAGATGCACAGGCAGAGAATCCTGTAAGTGCAACGACCGGAGGAGAAACACAGCTCTGCGGTCACACAGAAGAACAGCAGAGAGGAGAATGATGGGTCCTGAGACAGCCACGGGATGGCACCTGTAGGCAGAGTTGTGATACCTGCTTCCTTTATTGGGTAACTTAGTTCCTTATTAGGTAACTAACACAATCAAGGAGAATGAGGATTGAGGGTCACGGAGTCAGGTAGGACCAGATCAGGTGAGCTAGTGATGCATAGACATCACCAGCAAGTTCTCTATCCAAGCTCTGATGTCAGAAGGCAAAACACACACTTCCAACAACACCCTGGATTTGGACCAAAAACAAAAGAAAAAAACAACCCACATTATCTTCGCGACCCCTCATCCATATACACAAAAGACACAATTTATGTTGAATCATCCTTTAACAAGTACCAATGAGATGACCTTATTACCCTACTCGATGTAAATAAAGGTAACCAAAATGTTCACTGCCGAGCCAGTAGGAAATGTCCTGAGAGGAAGAGAAGGGGTGGAAGGTGTCAAGGATTTCATCTGGCTTGGCTCCACAATTAATGTTCATAGAAGCAACAGCGAGGACATCAAAGAACCCATTGGTTTTTACTCTGGGTGATAGAAGGAGCCCTGAAATGATTTACAGTTGAAAAAGCCCAAAATAAATGAGCTGTCTTCTGGTGGGTTCATATGGATAGTGAACCACCAGACAGAGCAGAAGTAGTCCATAGGATTTCCAAGACGGTGTCCGTACAGAACCACACTTCCATCTCTTCATCCCTCCAAATCGCTGGTGGGTTTGAACTGCTGACAGTGTCTTTAGGCGCCTAACACTGTAACGGAGGTACCAACTCCTCATGGTGTTCAGTGCAGAGGAGGCATACTCTGACTTATCTTTACCAAGTCTCACTCAGATTACTTTGTGGGAAATAGATCGTTCATGATCAAGGTGGACAGAGAAGCCATTATAATACTTCTGCAGCAATTTGGCTGGTGATTCAGGGCAGGGTGCTTGTGCCATAGATCAATAAGATGCCCACTGAATCATTTATTGATGGACACATCAATCATTTCGTGATGGAGAGCTCACCTCATCTTCCAGCTGCTTTGCACTGAGGTGGAGTTATGACATGTGTATTCATCAATGGAACTTGAGTGTGAATATTGTGTTAATTCCTGAAAAGGCACACAGCAAAGACTATGCCTTCTCCGTGTCCTGTTACCACCACACAGATGTTTCCATGGGAATTCCAAAGGCACTATGGAGACATGTTTCTGTTTCTGGAAGATGTTATTCACTGCATTAGATACATTTGGATAAAATTGTTACATCAACCATATTGGATCTTCCAGATACTGCAGAAAATATCTCTCTCCATTCATTGAAGTACACTTCAAATATTTCCTCATAAATGTATTAGGTTTGCTAGTTCTAATTAGCAGTATATTTGTCTTACACATATGAAAGAGATTCAAAACGTTCACAGAGAAATGGAACTAAATGATAAGAGAATATTTTCGCAAACTTTTTGAAGTCCCATGGTAAGGTCATAAGTACTTCACATCTGTTGTTATATGGTATTGCGAATTTCAATTTGTGATTGATCGTTGTTAGTATACCGAAGGGAACTGCATTTTTGTTCATTGATCATTGAATTTTACAACCCTTCAAAACTTCTCTATTAGTTTCAGTGATTTTTTAATGATGATATACACTTCTACACAGAGATGAGCATACCAATTGCCACTAATTCAGTTCCACCTCTTTCTAATCTTCAGGTCTTTAATTTCTTTACTTTTGCTTTATTGCCGAAGCTCGGGCCTTCAGGTAAAGTTGAGCAGACATTGTGCTGGCAATCATTCCTCTGTTTTGCACTTTTTGTAAGGTTTCATGCAACCTACTGTGCTTATTAGTTTTATGGGTTTGCTTTCTAATTTAATATTTGAATTAATTTAGCAACATTTCCTTTCAAGGGACGCTAGACTTCTTCACAAACAATAAAATGGTACTAGAATAGTATATTTCTTCTCCAATTAAGCCTTTTGTACTTTTATAAGTTATATTTTTAAAATATGATATACATGTCAAATTATGTCATTGTTATTCAGCAGTCAATTATGCTTTTATTTTTAAAAAAATAAGATATATGTTTCATATCTGTATGTAGGTACTGTTTGCAATGTCTTCATTTCATAGTTTTTCATTCATATTTCCATCCTGTGTTATTTCTTATGCCCAACTGGGTAACACAAGTCGTCGATGATTAATTATTTCAGCTTTCATATGTCTGGATACATTTTGTCATAAAATTTTCACTAGCAAAGAGGCTTAAATTGAGAGTTTCTTGGAATTTTATTTGGCTGTTTTCGTTGAGAACTACAATAATACATTGTTCTTTTTCTACTGATTTACATAGTTTTGAGAAAGAAAACCATTGCCATATTTATATATGTTCTCTTGTACATAATTTTTCTTCTCCTCCGATTTCCTTTAAGACTGAAAAAATTTAGCAGCTTTCAAATTTTTAATATGATGTATCCTGGTACGGTTTTATTTGAATGTCTTGTTTTAGAGATTTGTTGGGCTTTTTGGATCTTTTGATCTAAGGTTTTCTTCAAATTAGAAAAAAACTATTGCTATTCCACTTATTTTTCATATTCTAGCAAATTACATACAGCAGACTATTTGGAGGCTCATAGAGTACTGACACACTACTTAACAATTTCTGTACCATTGTTTCAGTTTTGATATTTTCTATTGTTATGTTTTCAAGCCCACTAATCATTGCCTTCAGAAATTAATCTGCTCTTAAAGGCATCTGGTGTATTTTTAATCTTATACATTGTAGTAAACTTCAATGTTGCATTTTTTATTATACCTATCTCTACTTAAACTTTTGAAATATGGGGTGCATTTGCAATAAGTTATTTTCAAATCACTGTTCGATAATGATTCCATCTATGTTATATGTTGCGGAGTTGATTGAATATTTTTTCTCTCCACGTTGGTTCATATCTTTCTGCTTTAATAATATACCAGGCTATGTTTGATTTGATGACACAGAAGAAGAATGTTACTTTGTTGCATTGTAGCTTTGTTGCGGATGCAGTTACATCATGGCCCCTTGGCGCTCTCCCTCTTCGAATTCCAATGCACTCTGCTGCTAAATGAAAGAGACTTTTCAAAGCCACCAGCTGCAACACTAGAGAAAAGATCTGGCAATCACCTCCCATCACAATGACAGCCTAGGGAACCCACTGGGGCACTTCCACTTTATGACATGGGTCTCTATGTGTCAGAATTGAGGTATCACCATTTTGTGTATTTTACCTCATGCTCCGTTGATGAGTTTTCCTTTACTGCCTTGAGGACTATGATGACCTGACTCAAACCATGGCATTTTTTGTCACCTTGCACTACATAAGAAGGTCGGACAATGAAGAAGAAAACTGAAGAAGACTTGATACATTTGGAACATGGTGTTAAAAAAATTCTGACTCGGCTGTCCTATAGAACAGAGTACCACTGTCCCTGTGAGTTTCCATCCAAGACTGTAACTGCTTAACTCAAGCAGAAAACCTGGTCTGTCTCCCTTGGTGCGGCCGGTGATGTCACACTGCTGATTCTTAATGTACTGTTCAACCAAGGTACCTGAATCATGGTCCTGGCAAAGAATATTGAAGGTACTGTGGACTGTCAAAAGAACAAGCAAATCTGTGCTGAGGAAGTGCAACCGAATTTTCCTTGGAAGTAAGAATAGCGAGACTTTGTTTCGTGGACTTTGGAGATGCTAGGAGGTGAGACCAAGCCTTAGAAAAGGTCATGATGCTTGGTGAGGTAGAGGGTTAGAGAAACAAATGGAAGACCCTCCAGGCCATGGATTGACACAGTGGCTCTACCATACTGGAAATTGTGAGGATGGTGGAGGACCAGGCACTGTCTTGATCTATTGTACATAGATTTGCTATGAGTTGAAATATACTCGCTGTTAATAGAACACCAACGACCACCACCTAGTGATATTAGGAATAATGTATGACCTTGTGTGAGCTGTATTGTTCTAGAATCCCTTTTTAGAATTATAGTGTAGTTCTATAATCCTTTTCTTTGTATCTCTCCCATACCCTGCAATCTCAGTACGCTTGTTTATTCGTTTGAATCATTTTGTGCAGAAACCTGGAGCATTTTGGTTCTGTGTTTGTCTGAAAAACCCCTAGCTATGGGAGAAGAGTGGGGCCTTCTAATTCTGCAGAATTTTAGTCTGGGAAACCCACAGGACCAGCTCTACCCTATCTGATAAGTGGGCATCCACTCGATGATAATGTTTTAACTATTTTCTGTGTATTTATTTGTGTAGGTATATGTATCTGTTTGAGTGTGTGCATGTCTTTTGCATGTGTGTGCATGTTTAATATTTTCTATCTCTTGAATGATGTGATGTTTTTCACGTCTCCCTTGCTTATAGCCAGGCCTTTTCTGTCTTTTCCCTTGCCTGACTGCATTGGCCGTAACCACTAGACTACACTGGATAAATGAAGCAGCAGTGAATATACTGCCCCTTTCCAAATCTTATTGGAAATAGCCTCGGTCTTTCAGAATTGAATCCCACGTCCATTGTAGATTTTTTCATGCATGGTTTTAAGGTTCCACTGTCTGTATTTTATAATTTTAAAATGGTGTTCAACATATTTATTTGAATAAAGATACATTGAAAGTTTTTCTTGATTCACTTTTAAAGTGAATTCTTTCAATAGTGAATTCAGTAGGAGTTTATATATCAGATCATCATGTTTGCATTTAACAACTTACACAACTGATCAAACCTCCCAAGGAGCTGCCCTAGCTCCTCCCAACCCTAATTTTTATTTTCCATTTCCCTCTTGTAGGAAATGATTTTCCCTTTTACCTAAATTAATCTCTGCTCGATTGCTTCCTCTCCCCTGCATTGCCCTCCCAGCCCCAGTTAATAGCTACAATCTGCTTATTTTGATATGAAAAACCTTACCTTAATTTCTAAAAATCTAACAGTCTCATACAATATTTGTACTTTTTTGATTGACTGCTGTACTCAGCATAATGTTGTAAAAAGATAACATGAAGAACAATATTTTAGTCAGACAGCCCCATAGTCTTTTTAAGACTGTAAATCTTTATAGAAACAAACTGCTACGTCTTTCTTCCAGAGAGCAGCTGGTAGGTTTGAACTGTGGACCTCCTGCTAACAACCAAGTGCTTAATGACTTCAGTACCAAGATTCCTCTTTCTGCTCCATGATCTGTGTCATAATTCTTACAAGCCTTATTATTTCCATTTGAGGATATTCAAAGAGGTCTCCAAGTCTCTGAAACTATTTGCTCATACGCCTTGTTTTCTTTAGGTTTCTCAGACTAGACAATATCAATTGGTCTATTTTTCAGTCAACTAATCTTTTTCTTTTGCAAACTCAAATTGGTTGTTCAGTTGCATTAATTTTTTTAAATACTGTTACTTTGCCTTCCAACTGTAGGACTTCTATTAGTTCTTCTTTATCATTTCCATCTCTGTTTCCACTTTCATTATTTGGCAGGACATTATTGGAATACTCTTTTATGCTTATTCAGACATAGATTCTTTAGGTTATTAACCCTGTAATGCCTGAAATTTTAATTTCAGGAAAAAAATTTATTCTTTACTTTCATAGTTATCAATATATATGTATATATATTAATGTATACAGTTTAATGAAATGTTATGAAAACGTCACTCTCAGTGTTATAGGGCTAAAACATATTTTTAAATGTTTTATTTATAGTAAACTCACTGCTATGAAGTGGATTCTGATTCATGCCAATTCTATAGAAAAGACAGTTTTTGAAGTTGCAAGTTGATACAGATGCAGAATGCCTCATTTTTATCCCACTAAGCATCTGATGGGTTTGAACCACCGTCATTTAAATAAACAGTCCACAGTCCAATGCTGAAATCACTGAACCAATCAAGCTCTTTCTATCCTTGTCATCATGGATTCAAAGTCTTGCCAAGTATTTTCAACACATGTGCCCATTTCATTTCTGTTTGTTTATTTTCTTTCTCCCTCGGTAATTGGTTCACACTTTATTTGTTTGATAGTCTTGTGACTTCATATTAATAGCTAAACAGTTTAGATAATGTGGCAAATCTGGCAATCAAATTTTTACCCTGTTCATGATTTTACCAGTTTCTGGTTTCTATTATGTTGTTGTTTAATTAGTTTCCCAACTAATTTGCTAACGTTGTGGTCCCTGTAACTGGCTGCGGCCTCTCATGACTTGGTTAAAATCATTCTCTGGGTCAGAGGGTTTTTTTTTTTTTTTGGCAGATGGTACTATTTTATTTATTTATTTTTTTCACAGTACTTGTATTTAATTTTTGTAAACTATGATTTGTGGACAACTTTACATTTTATTTACATAGCTGGTACATTTCAATATTTTGAATATGTGCTGGTTGTCCACTCATAGTGACCATATAGGACAGGATAGAACGGTCCTCTATGCATTCTGAGAATATAACTCTTTTTTTTAAATCATTTTATTGGGGCTCATACAACTCTTTGCACAATCCACACCTACATCAATTGTGGGAAGCACACTTATACCTTCGTCACTCTCATCATTGTCAAAACTCTCACTTTCCGCTTGGGCTCCTGGAATCAACTCCTCATTTTTCTTTCCCCCACCCTCCCTCCCTGCTCCCCCCTCCTTGATGAACCCTTGATAATTTATAAATTATTAGTTTATCATATCTTACACTTCCAGGCATCTCCCTTCAACCACTTTTCTGTTGCCCATCCCCAAGGGAGGAGGTTAGATTCTTATAATGGGTTCCCCCTTTCTAATCCCCATTCCCTCTTTCCTCCTGGTATCACCACTCTCACCACTGGTCCCGAGGGGTTCATCTGTCCTGGATTCCCTGTGTCTCCAGTTCCTATCTGCACCGCCATGTTTCCTCTGGTCTAACCAGGTTTGCAAGGCAGAATTGGGATCATGATAGTGGGGAGGCCGGCGGGAAGCATTTGTGAACTAGAGGAAGGCTGTGAGTTTCATTGTTGCTACAGTGCACCCTGAGTGACTCATCTCCTCCCCACTACCCTTCTGCAAGGGATGTCCAGTTGTCTACAGATGGGCATTGGGTCCCCATTGTGCACTCCCCTCACTCACGATGTTATCCCCCCCCCCTCCTTTGGTGCCTGATACCTGGTCTCCTTGACCCTTCCTGATCACACATGCTGGTGTACTTCTTCCATGTGGGCTTTGTTGCTTCGGTAAGATATTTTTTTCAAGAGCTTTGGCCTACTCTGTATTTCATCCTTTGCCAAGATCTTGTGTGCTGGGGCACATTCATTTCCCACGTGTTTTATAAGTTGTCCATATATTTAGTTTTGTTGTGCTGCTTGCACACTGACTCACAGTCAGCAAGAGCCATTGCACCCTCTCCGAGGTGGCAGCGTGGTTGTGCATTGGGCTGCTAACTGCGAGGGGAGCATTTCAAATCCACCACCTGTTACTCGGGAGAAAGATGAGGCTTTCTAGGCCCATGAAGAGTTACAGTCTCAGAAATTGACACTATGACCTGTCACCGACTCAATGACACAGGGGGATGTTTTTTGTTTGTTTTGTGGGATGGGGGCGGGGGGTGAGTTAGGTGTGTTGTCTGCATGAAGTCATTCTTTCACAGGTATGTTACCTTCAAGAGCCGCAAGAAAGTGCATAAAATAGCAACTGGGCATCACATGTCTCAGGCATCCTTTCCACAGTTGAGGGTGAAACTAAATGGCGTGGCAGGGTTGGGCAGTTCAAGTGTCAAACAAACACAACTGCCGGCTTTGCCAGATGCCTGGAGATTGGACTTGTCATGGAGCGCGGAAGCAAGTTTCAGAACAAAAACCCTCCGCAAGTGGGGCCTTTCTAAGAATCTGCTTCATACCCCAGCAGCGGCACTAATGCCACTTCACACCGCCGAGCATCCGGCTCCTCGATATGATGCACACACATACCCAGCATTATTATAGATAAAATAAACAATAGTAAGGTTGTTCCGGCGGGCGGGCGGGGGTATAGGGGAAGGAGGGAGCAGATAAAGAGGAGTGGGTATCAAGGAGTTCAACAAGAAGGAGAATGTTTGGAAACTGATTGTGGTAAAAAGGTACAATACTGCTCGATGTGACTGAACTATAGACTGTGACGACTTTGCTAAGATTGGTAAGAGCTCCCAATAAAATGATAGTAATAACCAATATAATAGAGCAATCAAGCCCTCACTAGCCATCACACTATTTATGACGTTTTGTTTTCTTTCTGGTACTGCCCATACTTATTTTGTTTAAAATGTGATTCTTTCGTGGGCACTTCATTTTTACTTGGAGATGGATTGTCATACAATAATCCACCATCACTGAGTCATTTCCAGGATGCAAAGCTTTCTGGGAGCAGAAAGTCTCTCCTTTCTTCCATGGAGCAGCCAGTGGGCTGGTTTGAATCATGGGCCTTATGGTGAGCAGCCCAATGTTTACTGGGAAGTGACACTACGTGTCCTTACTGATGATTATACCCACCTTAGATAAATATTTTTAACTGAATGCCATTTAGATTTTATGACGTGTTCACTTGTTCTCTAATCCTAATGGGATCAATTCCATCTCCTTTCTGCTATTTTTTCCTGTATGCCTTTTAGAATCCCGAGCACCTCCCCTATGTCCCTGTGAATTAAAATGTAAACATAAAGAATGCGTAATTATTTACATGCAACTGTCCAGCAATACTGTGATTAGATCGCATCACCATAGGACTCTCTGCCAATTAGCAAACACACACGTGTCTCAGAAATCTCCCTGAGAAATGGATTTCTTGTCCAAATTACTCCCTCTTTTTCCCTCCTCTCTCCCCTCACTTCTCTGCCCTCTCTCTTCTCTTTCTGGTAGAAAATGTGATGCATTCTTGATGGGAAGAATCCACTTTCACATCCTATTGAGCTGTTGATTAGTTTGCATTACTGGGACTACAAAGATATTATTAACATCTCGCTGTCGTACCTTCCCGAGCCTTTACTAGAGATAACTCTGAGCCCCTGCTGATTTTTTATTCAATAGGGTCTGTTTATAACTTCAGCAGAGACTGTGTTTTCATTTAAAAATGGCTGAAATCTAATTTATTTGGAAGAATTAGGGTATGCTTTCCCCTTAGAACTGCCAGGCCACACATGGAATAAAATAAAGTTTGACAGCAAGTTTCCAGGGGGCCGAGATGAGGCGGTAAAGCAGTGCTGGGAAGGCACGGCAGTCCGCGTTTGATTTCAAAGAACGTTTCAGAAGTTTATCAATTTGTTTCTAGTTAGGTCGTACGTAGGTGTCAGCTTGCTTCTTTGCACAGTCTTCCAGGCTAGCTTTCTGCTTTATTATGAGTTACCTGAATATAAGAAACATATAGAACTTGTGTCTAAGAGCACATGTTAAGAAGGTAGTGGTGCAGAAGACAATTGAACAAAAAAAGAAGAAAGAAAGGTTTGTTAGCATAGCACCAAATGGAAATACTGACATAATTAACTGAAGAGCAATTCTTGGTCATTGCCAATTCTTTGTATTGGGCAGTTTTTTTTAAACCTGGGCTACTTTTTTATCAAAAGAAAGAAATATTCAAAATATGAAACCCTAAATACATTGTGAATTCTTTTCTTCACGGATGGAGAGAAAGAATTTGACAGGATCCACAGTGCTCCTTAGAGGCAAGGATGGTGAGACTCCACCTTCCATATTTTGGACATGTCAGAAGGGGGTGCTTTTGTTTGTGCTTCTATTATGTGATTCTGCTTGGATTTATTCATTCATTTTTCATTTAAAAATGGGTGGGTATTATATGCTATGACACATCTCCTTTAGGTATTGTAAAACAAAACAAAACACCCTGTGTCCTTTAGCCCCTAACTCATAAATCTGGGTTAAGATACAAATTGTAGAAACATGGAAAAAAGGACAAAACAATAAACCAAACCAAAGCCATTGCTTTCTTGGAGAGCCTGATTCACAACGTAGCCTGTACGGCAGAGTAGAACACCCCATAGGCTTTCCATGGCTGTAAGTCTTTATAGAGACCAACCACCAAATCTTTCTCCAGTGAAATAATTAGATGGTTCAAATCACTAGCTCTTGGGTAGCAGCCAAGAAGTTGAATCAAGATTCCACTTATGATTCTTTAAATAATAATAATAAGCACAAAAGTAAAGGTGAATAGACTACTGATATTGTTGTTAGGTTTCATCCTGCAAGTTCCAACCGATTGTCAGACATGGTGGCTTGTGTGTTGCTGTGATGCTGGAAGCTGTGTCACTGGTATTTCAAATGCCAGCAAGTTCACCACAGTGACCAAGTTTCAGCAGCACTTATTAACGAACTGCAATATGCAGGTGACGCAACTTTGTTTGCTGAAAGTGAGGAAAACCTGAAATACTTGTTAATGAAGGTCAAGAACTGCAACCTTCAGCATGGATTATGACTCAAAGTAAAGAAGACCATCCTCCTCACAAGGGGATCAGGAGGTAACATCATGATAAATGGAGAAGAGGTTGAACTTGCCAAGGCTTTTGTCTTGCTTGTCTCCACAATCAATGCTCACGGTAGTGGCATTCAGGAGATCAAATATGAAATTCATTAGCTGCACAAGACAACGTAGAGTATTGAAAAGCAAGAATGTCATTCCTAGGAGTAAGGTGGATCTGACCCAAGTGATGGCATTTTTAATTACCGCATATGCATGTGAAAGTTGGACACTGGATAAGGAAGACTGGAGGAAACTCAATGCAGTTGAATGGTTGTGCTAGAGAAGAATATCGAAAGTACCATAGACTACTAAGAGGACAACCTGATATAGCTTGGAAGAAGTACAGCCAGAGAGCTCCTTAGTGGCAAGGATGATGAGAGTCTGTCTTAGGTACTTCGGACCTATTGTGAGGAGAGACCAGTCCCTAGAGAAGGACATCATGCTTGGAAGGAGGTCCTCAATGGGATAGATTGAAAAAGTGACTGCAACAATTATCTCAGGCATAGGGACGGTTGTGAGGATGGAGCCAGACAAGACAATATGTAGTGTATATAGCAGACTACATAAGGGCATAGTATAAACTGGTTTTAGAAGATTAATCATGCCTGTGCAGGAACAATTTTGATGACCACATGCTTTCCTAGAGAAAGATACAGGTTTAAATCACCAAATGGGTCCTTCCTTTATTAAATTCCGAGCTTCACTAGGGAAGGAAGCTCATCCTGTGTTACCCAACATGCTAATCCTAGCTTTTAGTCTAGCACCTGACATGTAGTACATGCTCATGGTACTTCAGACCAGGCTTCTACATGGCTCCGTATAGAGCTGGTGGATGCCTTAATGTTGTTTCCAACCATGAAAGACACTAAGTACAACAAAACAACATGTCACCTCACCTTGTATCATCCTCACAAATATTCCTATGTTTGAATTCAGTGTTTTAACCACGTTGTCCATCCATTTTGTTGAAATTCTTCCCCTTTGCTACTGACTCTTTGTTTTACCCAGTGTGTTGTGCTGTATTTGCTAAATAATCAACATCAACATATATATATATATTCAAGACAGTGACTCATAAAATTATAGAAGCAGTTAAATCCAGGCTGGTTCAAGTGGAGGGTTGATGCCTTCCTTGACTCATATAGCTGTTGTGGTTGCAGAAGCAAGAAGCAGAACACTGAAGCAGGAAGACCACAGGGTGGTGGAACAAGAGGCAGAAGAATACAAGGGCAATAGGCAATGCTGTCAGATGCAGGATCCAGACCAGCAAAAAGGAGCCAAACCTTCACAGTCCCATTTTAGCTAGAAATAGGACCCATCTCTCAGGAAATACCTTTTCCATATCATTCCACCCTAATCTTTCCACACTGCAGGGATGTGTTCTGTTCTGCACACGTTGGTCACCATGAGTCAGAACTGACTGACAAACATTTTATTCTTGACCACATAAACACAGTGCCAAGACAGGCTTCAAGCGTTCATGAAGTCACCAATACATGTTTGCACACTAAATATTTTCCACCATCAAGAGAATCAAGTCCAACTGATGTGTCCTCTATAACCTGAATTTGCATCACTTTCATCCTCACATTCCATCATTACTCAACTTGCATCTTCGTTGTAGATTTGCATAATGACACATTGGTGTCTGGAAGCACATGCCATTCACCTAGAGCAGCAAGACTCTTAAGAGAGGGGCTAATTCTTATGTAACCTTGAATTACCAAGCTAACACAGAGGTTAACACAGCACAGCACCCCGCAAATACTACCTCTAGCCATTGTGCTATCTCACCATTCTTGACTGGATGCCAAAATGCAGAGTCCTAATTTTCAGCAAATACTAAACACCTAAATGACATCAGCAACATTACTTAACTCTCTGAATGGAGTCCTTGGTATTTGAGAATATGGGTCAATAGTTAAATCACATTAACATGAAAATAAAGCTGTGGGTGAATGCAATCTAGAAGGTGGATATTTGCATGCCTGTTTATATTTCTCTAACTCTCCTTTCTTATCCACAGAGAGAAAGAAGCAAGAGCTAAGGTTAAAATGTCAGAACATAAAGGCAGACACCATTGACTTGATAACATGTAAATTATTCATAATATGCATGAGAAAAGCTTAGGTGTCCCGAAATAGGGCTTTCACAACAAAGATAACAATAAAAATATCACATACTACTTATGATAAATGAAGAGGTCTGAGGTAACCAGTGGACATATACATTTTGTTCTGAAATGCCTGTGAGAGGGCAACTGATTTACCACAGGGGCATCTACCTTTTTTTTTTTTAATTTTAACAATTTATTAGGGGCTCATACAATTCTTATCACAGTTCATACATATACATACATCAATTGTATAAAGCACCTCTATACAGTCTTTGCCCTAATCATTTTTTCTCCTCTTTTCTTTTTTTACATTTTATTAGGGACTCATACAACTCTTATCACCATCCATACATATACATACATCAATTGTATAAAGCACATCCATGCATTGCCTGCCCCAATCATTCTCAAGGCATTTGCTCTCCACTTAAGCCCCTTGCATCAGGCCCTCTTTTTTTTCCCCCTACCTCCCCTTTCTCCCCTCCCTCATGTGCCCTTGGTAATTTATACCTCGTTATTTTGTCATATCTTGCCCTATCCGGAGTCTCCCTTCCCCCCTTCTCTGCTGTCCCTCTCCCAGGGAAGAGGTCACATGTGGATCCTTGTAATCAGTTCCCCCTTTCCAACCCACTCACCCTCCACTCTCCCAGCATCGTTCCTCACACCCTTGGTCCTGAAGGTATCATCCACCCTGGATTCCCTGTACCTCCAGCCCTCATATGTACCAGTGTACAGCCTCTGTCCTATCCAGCCCTGCAAGGTAGAATTCGGATCATGGTAGTTGGGGGGAGGAAGCATCCAGGATCTGGGGGAAAGCTGTGTTCTTCATCGGTACTACCTTGCACCCTAATTAACCCATCTCCTCTCCTAAACGCCTCTATGAGGGGATCTCCATTGGCCGACACTTGGACCTTGGGTCTCCACTCTGCACTTCCCCCTTCATTTAATATGGTATACATATACATATACACATATATACACATACATACACACACTTATATCGTTGTTTTTGGGGGTTTTTTGCATGATGCCTTATACCTGGTCCCTTGGCACCTCGTGATCGCACTGGCCGGTGTGCTTCTTCCATGTGGGCTTTTTTGCTTCTGAGCTAGATGGCCGCTTGTTCACCTTCAAGCCTTTAAGACCCCAGACACTATCTCTTTTGATAGCCGGGCACCATCAGCTTTCTTCACCACATTTGCTTATGCACCCATTTGTCTTCAGCGATCCTATCATGGAGGTGTGCAGTCAATGATATGATTTTTTGTTCTTTGATGCCTGGTAATTGATCCCTTTGGGACCACTCGATCACACAGGCTGGTGTGTTCTTCCATGTGGACTTTGTTGCTTCTGAGCTAGATGGCCGCTTGTTTCTCTTCAAGCCTTTAAGACCCCAGTCACTATCTCTTTTGATAGCCAGGCACCATCAGCTTTCTTCACCACATTTACTTGTTCATCCACTTTGGCTCCAGGTGTTGTGTCGGGAGAGTGAGCATCATAGAGTTCCAATTTAATAAAAGAAGGTATTCATGCATTGAGGGAGTGTTTGAGTAGAGGCCCAAGGTCCTTCCGCCACCTTAATACTTGACCTATAAATATAGACACATAGATCTATTTCCCCATCCTCCTATATATATTTGCATGTACATGTCTTTGTCTAGACCTCCATGAATGCCCTTTGACTCCTAGCTCTTTCCTTCATCTCCCTTGACTTTCCTCCTGCCCTACTACCATGCTTCATCGCCACCTGGGCTAGAGTATACCTCTTCTCTAAGCAACCTTACCCTTGATCATTACCCACCAGGCCTGCCACTCCCCCTTCTCTACCATTTGGGGTCCCATGTTTTTCCCTTGTCCCTGGGTTTGTTAACACCACTTCCTTACTCCCCTTACCCCCCCCCACCCCAAGTCCCCCCGGAACTGTCGGTCCCGTTGTTTTTCCTCCAGATAGTTCATCCAGTCTGTGGAAGAGACCAGACCAAAACCAGGGATGTACATGGTAGACAATGGTGGAGGAGGTGGGGAAAAGAAAACAAAAGGATGAATACAAGGAAGAAAAGGGTAGTGGGGTCAGGGGGCATTAATCCACCCAAGGGGAGGGTATTGTTTATATCTCCACAGGGAAAGTGGGACCAGACTTCAACCCAGTGTCGCAAGGTGTGAATGCAATATCCTGGGGTGGAGGAGGGAACCAGTGGAGAGGTCTGGGAGGCTGGCCCCAGCACCATAAATTAAGTGGATTCCTGCCCCTCCCCCGAAAAGAATTTGTTCCAAAGGACGACATTGACTCTGTAGCTCTGGGAGATGGGCATATCTGATCAGAGCACACGGGAGCAGATGAAGGGGCAGGAGGAGAGAGTGGAGCACAGCCTGGCCCACCAGGCCGTGATGATGATATTCCTGAGTAGAGCAGCCAGACCACAGAGAGAACAACATGGCTGGCCCTACTATGAGACATGGTGCCCCTCAGTGACTAAGGGCGATACAGGGGACAGCACCGGAGACACAGTGTGGGAATTGCACCTGACCTGTTCCCACCACACCGAGGCAAATCACTTGGGGAGTGCAGCGGAACAGCAAGGGAATGGAGTGGCAAGGTCCCCAGGGAATGCTGAAAGTGGACTTTGGGGCCAGGGCATGGTGCCCCAACAGACTGGACTGGAAAACGCTCCTAAGGGCCAGCAAACGATCCCTGAACTAACTACAAGCTTTTCTCTTGTGAACTGTTTTGTTCTGTTCTTTGTCAGTGGTTTGTTTTTGTTGTCTTGTTGTCGGGTTGTATACTGTTGCTTTGTTTTCCTCTGTCTTGTTTTCGTGCATGTTAGTGACTCCACAGGCATCTACCTTTTTATCTCCTATTGACCCACCCCCCAAATGAGCCCTTCTCAACGCTCAGCACATTTCTTCCTGCATTGAACTGGTGACCATGAAAACCCGCTGCCAAAGGGGTCCAGTTCATACCAACTCATAGTGACCCTGTAAGAAAGAGTTGCAAACTGCCTCACAGGCTTGCCAAGGTTATGCATCTTAACCAACACAGATCCCTACAACTTTCTCTCACGGTACATTGTGAATTCAATTAACCTACCTTTGGGTTAACAGCAAGACACCTGACTGACTGTATCACCTGGGTTCTTCCCTTTACCACAGGCTTAGCAACGAGGAGCCTTGGTGCTGTAGTGGTTGCACATCCGGCTGCTATCCAGAGAGTCAGCAGTTTGAAATCATCACAAGCTTGGAGGGAGCAAGACTGGGCTTTCTACTCCCTTAAAGATTTAGTCTCAGAAACCCCCGGGGGATCACTGTGAGTCAGCTTTAACTCATTGGCAGTGAGTTTGGTTGTTTTGAAGAAAAGGAAACGAAAGAAAGAGGTGAAAACAAGTACCTGTTTCTCTGTTTCAGGATCTCATCCAAGGTCCTTGACCTTCACTTGGTCATGCCCATCTCTTAGATCTTTCTAGTTTTCTCTGCTTTCAGCCAAGATTCGTGTGACTTCAGAAATTGTATCTCTTGTTCCACGTCTTCTTCTGAACCTGAGTCTGAAATCCAGTTTTGTCCTGTATAATTACATTTAAAAGGTTTTTTTAGTTCCTGGCAATCCATGATTCTCTAGGGCCTGATGAATCATCATTCTAATCACTGCCTCCATTTTCATGCAGTCTTGTGTGTATCTTGCACTTAAGTGGAGGGTTTGTGTAATAACTGAAGATAGGCAACTCAAAACCACAAGCTAATTCACTTGAAACTGGCCCAGCCATCTGTTCCTGTAAAGAGCTAAAGCATTGAACACCCTTAGGAACAGTTCTTCTCTGTCATGCAAGGCCCCTATTCATCAAAACAACCACAGTCCACTCTCTGGGATTACTGTCAGTTTTCTAAAGGAGAACGTGCCATTGGATTCAAGTAAAAATTATTTTTTTTAATTATTGTTGAAATTTTCACTTGAAATGACCCTATTTGCAAATAAGGTCCATTTTGATGGTGGTACTACACAACCTGATACCGTTCCCAACAAAGAATAATGCGCGTGCACACACACACACACACACACACAATTTAATCTTTCGGAAAGAAAAGTCACACACACACACACAATTTAATCTTTCGGAAAGAAAAGTTTGTTCAAGTTGTCCTTGCCAAGGTAATCTCTACATTATATTAAAGAATTGTTCTTAACCAAAAATAATCATTCTTCTTAAATGATTTATTTTCCCATTAGCCCTTATTGCTATTATATCAATTCTAGATAATGAATGGTGGAAATTCAATAAAACGTTTCTTGAGTCACTTATATAGGATTTGCTTTATTTTCAGTATTTTTTCTGCATTTTGTTTTGTCTTGGGTAATTGTCTACTTCTTCAGAAGGAGAAGGGCACATTTGATTTTGCCTTTTTAAAGTCAACTAAATATCAAAGAACCTTCCCTGGTAATGTAGCCTGAGCCCTGTTGGTGTAGTGGTTTTAAGTTGGGCTACAATCAACATGGTCAGCCATTTGAAACCACCAGTAGCTTCTAAGGAGAAAGACTTGACTTTCTACTCCTATAATCAGTTTAGTCTCAGAAACCCACAGGTGGTTGCTGAGCGTCAACATCTACTCGATGACAGTGATAGAGAGAGGAATATCAAAGTATTTGTTGGTCTATGGGTAAATATCTAAATGATCTGGTTAGACATGGTAGTCATACTTTTTGCTGTTTTAATATATAACATTTACTCCCATACACAATGATTTCAATAAGTTGACTCCATCTAACATCCTTGGCATAATCACAATCCTCAGTAAATATGTGATCATAATATTTTACAGAGTGTAGAGAGAAGAGAATATAAAAGAGTAAGCAATTCTTTCAGAGAGGTGTACATATGTAAATATATTAATTCATAAAAATAGAGGTGTTGGGCTATGTACATATACTTATATGGCAGCACATTGAGGAAGTGGACAGACGTTGGGCCTCTGCTCAAACCCTCCCTCCACACAAGAACACTCTCTTCTGACAACCTGACATTCTGTGATGCTCACGCTCCCAACATGATCGCTGAAAACAACACTGATGCACACAGAAAATGTGGTGAAGATCTGACGGTGCCTGGCTATCAAAAGATATAGCATCTGGGATCTTAAACACTTGAAGTTAAGTAAGCAGCCCTCTAGCAGAAAAACAACAAGCTCACAGGAAGAAGCACACCAACCTGTGAAATCATGGTAACAAGCATCCGAAGACTCAAAACAAGCAGACAAATCAACAAATAAAAAAACATATTGTTGAGTATGAGTGGGGTAGGAGCAGAGACCCCAAACCTATCTGTAGACATTGAGACATCCCCTCACAAAAGGGTCACAAGAAAGGGATGAGACATCCAGGGTGCAGTGTAGTACCGATGAAACACACTAAATTCCTCAGGCTCCTTGAGGCTTCCTCACCACCACCACCACCCATTATCATGACCCCAGTCCTGCCTTTCATTTTGGGTTATACTGGTGCATATACACTAGCAAAAGAGCTCAAGATGCACAGAATCCAGGTCAGATATATACCAGGAGGGTAGTCAGAAGGTAGGGAGAGGGGGAGGAAGGGGGAAAAATAGCAATGATCAACACATAACCAGACACACACACAACACAAACACCCAACTTGGGGGGGTGGGAGGCGGAAAGAGTGAAAGAGTGAGCATCAGAAACTATGGGGGAAAGGAGACAGCGGTCAGTGTAAGATATAAAAATAACAATAATTTAGATTTTATCAAGGGGTCATGAGGGTGGGAGGGGGAGAGGGAGGGAAACAGAGGAGCCAATAACCAGGGCTCAAGTAGAAAGTAAACGTTTTGAAAATGATCATGGCAACGTATGTGCAAATGCGGTTGATACAATAGATGTATGGATTGTTACAAGAGTTGTGAGAGTCCCCAATAAAATGATCTTTTAAAAAAAGGCTATTTAACTATATTTTTATTTACTTTAGTACAGTGGGAACTGTGTTTAATGTTTGAGGTGTATAAGCAAATAAAACATGGGACTTACCCATAAGTGCCAAGAAAAAATAAAATACAATTAAAAAATAGTACTTACATTTTGGAGTGTGTTATAGTTACATAATTTTGTGTCAACCTGAAGATATAAAAGTGCGGGTGTGGAGTCTAGCCTTTCAATCAGGTCACAGCCTGATGGTACCTCTTTGTGGGCATGACCTTCTCATAGGAAGGATCCTGGTCACCTCCTCTTCCTCAATGCCTTTACCTTCCTGTTGACAAGCCACACAAGTCTCTGTGTGAGCCCTGTGATACGGCCACCACTATTGGATCCACAAGACTGTAGCGACTGGCCTGTGATCTTCCTACATTCTACACCATTGCTTGTGGCTCTGTGAGTCTGAAAGGACACTTATGAAGTTGAGTTGGACTGGGATGGGAAGTTTTCCTGATATAGAATTACTTCTTGATATACAGCTCTCTCTTGCACATCTGTGACTGTCACTGGATTTGTTTCTCTCATCAGTCTAGCTTAATGCAGTGTGTCACATAGTTTCCATAAAATATGAACATTACCGAAGAATCGCTTAGGAGGAATCAATGAATTTGATATTATGGTGCTAGTGAAGAATAGTAGCAGTACCGTGGATGGCCAAAAGACCGACAAATCCATATTGGAAGAAGTATTGTCAGAGGCTCCTGAGAGGCAAAGGTGGCTAGACGTCTCACATGTACTTTAGACAGGTTGTCAGGGGAGACCAGTTCCTGGATGGACATGGTGCTTGACAAAGTTTAGGGGCAGCAGAAAAAGTAGAAGCCTCTCAAGGAGACGGGTTAACACAGTGATGTAACAATAGGTTCAAGAACAGGAACCGTTGTGAGGATGGCGCAGGACCAGGCAGTGTTTCCTTCTGTGTGCACGGGGTGTCTATGGGTGAGAACCAACTTGTGTCTAGCCACCAGCACCACCACAACAATAACACCATTCCCATGTCCCTAAGGAAGGTAAGGCAGCAGATTAGAGGAACATGAAATGATGGCCTCTCTAAGCATATGATGAGACTCTGCAGATGAGAGCCTGAAGATGTTGAAAACCTTGAACACCAGTTATGGAGTCAATGCCTGGCCCAGCAGGAGAAAAATGGAGGAAGAAATCCTAAAATTGCACCAAACTTAAGAAAATTATAAGCAGGTTTTCTGGACTAGAGCTGGGTGGGTTTGGGTACATGAGACCAGCAAGATAAAAGGTACTTTTGCGATAAGACCTAACAATCATACGGTAGCTATGTCCGTAGGTTTGCTACGAGTCAGAAGTCACTCAACAGCAGTGAGTTTTTGTTTTGGCTTTCATTTCAGCAAATCTCCTGAAGATGGCATCACCTAATGAATTTTGAAAGAAAGGAGTAACACACTGGGATTGCCTTTTAGGTTGGCATTTGGCTGGAATAACAAGGTCAGGAGGTCTAGGGATACATCCGATGCGATCTGCATAGGCTGTCCAAAGACACATGCCACACGGGGACCAAGGCGGTGCTGACGGACATCAGGGGAAAGTGACCTTAGCAGATGGTGTCACATGCAAAGTCCAGGCTGCTGACTATGCCAGGAAGATGAGGAATTCAAAGTGGGTAAGCAGAGTGCCCACATTCGTACGTTAGTGGAAGATGGGGAAGTGTTGCCATCCCAAACAACAGGAAGACCTGGGCAAGAGAATGAGAGATCTGTGAGTGGTGTAGTGGCCGAGCAAGCAGCGGACGGACATAGACATAAGGTGTCGCTAGTGACAACAGCGTCCTATTGGTATCACTGCCGTTGCTGTGAGCGGCCCATCCCTCTGAGTCTGACCCATAGCAACCCTGCGCTCAGCAGTGCAAACCACGGTCTGTCTTGCACCAGCCTCGGCATTGTTGTTTCAATTGGGTCCCTGGTTAACGCCACTGAGTCAATTCATCGTGGGGTCATTCCCTGTTTTTGCTGATCTTCTTTACCAAGCACGCTATCCTTCTCTAGGAACAGATCGCTCTGGATAACATGTCCACAGCACGCGAGATGGTCTCACATCCTAACGTCCCAAGAGCATTCTGCCCACCCTTCCTCCAAGACTTCCCTTCTTCTTGTTGTCCTTCCATGGCGCTTCCGGGTTAGTCTACTGCTCCATCATAGGGGTGGTATGTGGACTCTAAGATTAAAATTATATAAAATCCCGAAATGTTGGCACAGACCCACTGCATATAACTGAGGGGAGCCCGTGCAAAACTCTCCAGAGAAAGGAACCTTCATGAGTTGTATACAAAGGACGTTTTCGGAGTCCATCAAGGGAGGTAGCTTTCCTTGGACGGTGCCCAGCGGCCGTTGCAGGAGAGCCTGGCCGCACGACAGCATGGGGACTGAGAGAGGTACTCCACACGGCCTGAAGATGGTCACTCAGTGGGCAGTTTTCCAACCACATGCACGCCTCAGCCCTTTCCACGGCCAGCCCTGGATGCTTCATGGATGTTCTTATGAATGGTTTTCCAAGAGGGTCTTTGACTGCCCTCGTGCCACACCCTCCCTGCCATCAAACGATGGCAAGTCATAACAACCCGACAGGACACGGGAGACCTGCCCTGTGAGTTTCCAACTCAGTCACTCCTTACAGGCGCAGGAAGGTCCTTCTTTCTTCCAAGGAGCGACTGGCGGTTTGAAATCGCCGACCTTGTCCATTGCAGCCCCATTCATAACCATGACCCCACACACCTGTGACACTTATGCCGTGTAAAAAGGAACATTGTCATTACGTCAGGGGTTTTTAGATGCATGTGTCTTTACGTTTATGTGTGTGATAGGACACGTCTTGCTGTTTCTAGTGTTTTCTCTAGTGATAAAACATGATCCAATAGCAAAAACAGAGGTCCTTGTCATTAACTGGATTTGCCCAGCTTTGCATGCACCCTCTCCAGGTCCAGGGCCATATGTGTGTGTAGAGCAAACAACCCATCTCTGTTAAGAATTTTAAAGAATATTGCCAGGGCACCGTGGATGTGAGCGACCCAGAGTGCCTGCGGTTCTCTGACAACGAGTTGATTTTTCTAAACCCACAGCGTGATATTCTAGCACTTAATTTCGGAATGCGGCTTAAATCACAGAAGCCATAATATGTCAAATGATCCCACACTCGCAGGGGGAAAACAGTAAGTAATGAAAAAGCTATGATTGCTTTTCTGTCCCTCCAAATGACAGTTATCACCTCAATGACCTGCTCCGGGCGGACCAGTCTAAACCTGACACACTAAGGGATAACGTCATCTAACAGGGTAGTTACAAAAATCAATACAAAACCCATTTCAGAGATACTCTGTGTAAGAATCCTGGTGTAATGTTCATTTATTGAATAGGCCTGGGGAAAAAAACACAACAACTTCTCTGATATATATGCCTTACCTCCCCAGCAAAGGCATTCTGTAGGTAAGCAATAATTGTATTTTTCAATCTATTACTTAGACTTGCCAAAGCTCCGACTGGAATCTAATATATGGGTGATAGCTATAACTCAATCAAGGAGCTTCAGCTGATTCCCCACGTATTCAAAGAGTAGAGAGACAGAACAGGACAGCGCCCTGTAGTCTCTGGATGAATGAGGGTGTGCATGCAGTTTTGTGTGTGTGCTGTATGTGTGAACTCATTTCTTTAGGATAAGCTCAGCTTGCTCCTCTTTTGACTAGAGAGGGATCTGAGCATCAGAGAGTTCAATTTAACTAGGTCATGCAAGTAGCTTGGAGATTTTGCTCTTACCAGTTCTTCCTACAATGGGTTTGCAAAGAGTGATCAGGAGGCCTTTATTTTGCATACGCATGCTCAACCAGTGATAGAGGAGGTGGTTGACTGGAAGACTACTCATACACTCAGTATACCTGTAACCAAGCAAGAGGCCACATGGTCCACTCTCACATGCCTTCATGCCAACTGCTGAAACAGGACGCTAGGCCGGATAAAGCTTGGACTCGGGCATCGTGACACTCCTCATGAGGAAAACAGCCACAGGGAAGCATGCAGTCAGAACGCCCTATACAACCACTTGCGAGCAAATTTTCCGACAGCTGGTAAAAAGATAATAATCCAAATTAGCCCCACTCCTGGGAAATGCTAATGAAACCTGTTAAATCAACCTACACACCAGAAGTCCAATCATCTTAACCTTCACACTTTCTGCCCATCACACGGTTTCATTACCTGGATGTTCTGATTCTAAATGAAAGGCAGTCATGACATTCTTCAAATCACAGAATATTAGCACCCACGCTGTATGGTCAGAGTAATGCATTTCCATATCCTTTATGGTAATTTCATAGGGCTGATATTCATCGACAATACTGCCTATTAAACAGAGTAATGAATTGGATTTTAATTATTTTTCTGCTACTCTGTAATTTTCCAAACAAGTATTTATGAAATGACCTAGAAAGTCTTGTGATGACAACCCACACTTGTCTGTTCAACAGGTTCTGAAATTGGGAAGCACTTTTGGCCGCTGTCCAATCACTCCTCGGACCAACGCTTCACACTTAAATGCCTCATGTTACCGTAATCGATTGTCATCTGCATGCAGCGGGTAGGCAATGAAGTCAGCACACTGGCTTTGTCAACCTACAAGATGTGTGCTTGCATCTAAAAGTATAAGTAGATTAAACGTGATTCTATGTCTATGCAAAAGCCAATTTTCCATTATTACCTATGAAAAATAATAAATATGTTTTAGCTATAAATACCTTCTCCATTTCTTAAATGTTGACTACATTTGATATCATTATTTATTTTTAGTTCATGCTGAATTTATTAAGTATATCGATTCCTGATCCCAGTCACACAAGATCAGATCGTGGCTTCAACTCATAGGCTTGAAGAATCTGAACAAAATGTTCAGCACCTTAGTTTTCCCTCTTGGGAAGCGAGGAGGCAGTTCATCCCTACATCATGGGATAGTGTCAGCTGTGAGTTAGTATAATTGTCAGAACTGAGATGCTTGTGTTGTTGTCCATTGCTGTCGAGTTTGCCTCTGTGGATAGGTTACACATATTAGAAAGCATTTTCAAATGCATGGGAATTCAAGAGCCGACCATTTTTCCTGGGGTACCTCTGAGTGAAGATATATGCATGGGGAAAGTGGAGGGGCAGCCGAACATAGGAAGGCCCTCAATGAGACGGATTGACACAGAGGCTGCAATTGTGAGGACCAGGCAAGACTATTCAGTATTGTCCATAGGGTCTCGGTGGGTTGGAACGGACTCAATAACACTAACAAGAACAACAGTCTCTGGGCAAGGGTGTGTTGGAAGTGCGACGTATCTACAAGTAGCCTCGCACTTCACTATTTGCACCACTCTGAGACTCAAGCCGTGCAGGTAGTGCTGCGCAAAATTAAGGGCGATGGTTAAAGACCAGTTTGTGTGGCAAACTCCCCCTTCTTGATGTCATGAAATGCAACAGTAGCACCTCAAAGAGACTGCCACCAAGGCTTCCTGGTATCCACAAGCACATGTAAGTGAAAGACAAGGGCACGGGAGGTGGGAGTGGTTGGATGGAGGGTACCTGAGCAGGGCTAATAAAGTCACCTGGTAACACACACTCTCCCACATTTGTCAGGGGTCAGATGGGAGGCACAGGCACCAGGGGAATTTGGATATTAGCACATTAGCAAGGGAAATCATTCTGGGTAGAGTATGGGTCGGTGGAAATGAGGGAGACCATCCATGTGATGAATTGAAACCGTGTCTACAAAGTTGGACTCAGACATCGCAGCCGCTGGAAAATGGCACAGGACCATGCGGCATGGTGCTCGACTGCCTAGCACGTCTGCACGAGCTAGAGCTGACTCTGCCACAGCTGCCAACAGCATCGAATGGGAAGGAAGGACCCACAGGTACTAGAGCTGACCGGAAGCCACAGCAACATGCTATGTGGCTGAAGGACATGGTTTGTTTTTGCCTTTCAACTCTGGGCAAAAAGATGATCACTTCACTAGTCATCCTTTAAACCTAGAAGCATCTGTGGGGCAACGCCCACTCTTATCTGGCATTACAAAATTAGGGTCCAGTACTTTGCTCTTCCTTGCTCCTTAGAACAAAATCTTAGAAGGAAATTCTGGGAAATGAGGACTGTCAGCCAAGTTCAATCTCGAACCCCTGTGATGGTGTGTGTGTGTGTGTGTGCGGGTGTGATGTCACTGTATGTATATTTAAGTCACACACACATCTTTGTCATTTTGTAGCTTTAGCTTCGATAAGATTTCTTTTTTTGTTCTTCTTTGATTCTGGTTCCAGAGCATGTTTTGTAAATATTCCAGATGGGTTGAGAATTTTGACTCTTGCTTCAACTTAACCCTAGTACTGCCATTTGAGGAAATTTGCTCCATGTGTGTAGAGGGTGCTGGTGTAGAAGAAGGTGGTTCTTGGTAACATGACCCTGAGAGTGACCCTGTGGGCAGCGGAACCCTCCTCCGTTGTAGCAGTAATGCCGTCGGCAGTGAGGGACACCTATCCTTCTGGCCACGTGGGGAAATGCACACTTGTCACCTATTGCAAAATTAGGGCCATGCTTCAATAATCATGCTGAAAGCATGTGGATCTGCTGTGTTATTATTTCCCATACAGTCAGGCTCAGATATTCACTGAGTGTTATTTCATTGTGACTTATGGTGAGTCAAAGCAACAAAATGAAAAGTCTCCAGAATGCTATTTGTTAGAGCTTTTATTTACTTTCTGGGGTTTTAATCAATGCTCATATGTGTGACTCTGAAGAGATGCAGCACACACACACGCACCCAAGCGCGCACGCGCGCGCGCACACACACACACACACACACACACTTCAGTAATCTCTGAAACCAAGGATAAGATTATTTTTAAATCCAACTCTTTTGAATTTAGTATTTTCTCTCATCTACTTTTCTGACTATTTTAAAGTTCATCGTGCTACTTACCATGTGGAGAAGACACCAACATTGAAACATACATATACATGATATATATGCATATATATAATCTTTGGTTTGGCTTTTAGATTAATATAAGAATATATGCCTTTAGGACTTAAGGCTAGCTATATAGAATGTGCATAAATGATAGATTATATTATATAGGTAGAGAGATATATGATAGAGGAATAGATAGATAGAATGGATAGATAAATGGACACACACACTTTCAAAATCATTTAATTAAAGAGCAGTGACAGCACCCATGACATGGGCATGCAATGATAACAGACTTTCGAGTGCATTATTCAGCTTGATTCAGTATGATGTGATCTAAGTTGCCATTGATATGCTAAAAGGAACTTAGACAACATCCCTAACTCCTTATATATTTTTCTAAGCATAAAGAGACACAAGCAATAAGGAAAAAATGTGAATAAGATAAATGATAACAACAACAAAACCCTTCCTTTGATTCTCCAACAATAATGCTATTATACCAGAAGTACACACACAAACACACACAAGAGGGAGCCCAAGTCAGGGCCAAAAGAATAATTGTTTTAGCATCTATGTTGTTAAGACAAGGAGAGCTCCATATTTCTGCTTCTATCCCCACTGGGAGTCTTCCATCCAGAGAATGATCCTAATTGAATTTTCCCTGCCTAAATGGAGTCTGCCCTGATGTGAACTTGCTTTGAACATGATGACAGGATGGGATGTCTCAGAGCATCCCATCCCTGAGACCTTGGGCCCTCCTTCTATTACCTCCATTATCTAAACAAATAACCTTGGACAAATCAATTTACATTAATCCAACCTTGTGGTATGCAACTCTCTACTCTCCTTCAAAATGTCTCAATCATGATTCAAATGAATTGGCTTTAATATCCAGCTATAAAAGAACTTAATCTCCTTACTTACAAGTCCAGTCCACTGAACGTTATCTTCCATTCAAATTAAAAAAATAGATTTAGGAATCAAAATAGTAAAGAATATAGACAATATGGAATTATAGCTCCTTTATATCCTGGAGAATAAAATTGAGAATATCTCAGGAAATGGGGGTGGGGATGAGACAACAAAAAACACACACACTCACATCAAACAAGAATGTAAACTTCTGGTCTCCATTTGTCAGAGAAGTTCTTTCTATTACTCATGAAAGTAGCCCTTCGGTTTACAAAGTTTTTATTTTTCGTTTCCGTTTCCTTGATGTTCAGAGATGATGTCTTGTTGGGTGTCACTGAGTCAGCTCTGACTCATAGCAACAATATATTCAACAGGACAAAAACTGCCTAGTCTTGGACAGCCTCCCAATATATGCTTTCCTTGAGACAGGGCTGCAATCACTGAGTTAATCCATCTCTTTGAGGATCCTTTTCTTCTCAGCTGCCTCTACTTTATCAAACACGAGGTGTTTCTTCCGGGATTGGTCCCCCACGAAAATACATACACAGTATGTGACCATAGCCTCATTTCTATTTTCTTGTTTTTTTTCTCAATAACCCAAGAAGCCTACTGTCTATACTTCTGCCAAGAAGGGTTTTTTTTTTCCTCCATGGCATACAACGGTCCATTCCATGTTCTTTGCCAAACTACCATTTGAATCTGTCAATCAGTGATGGGAGGCTTACCATTTGGCAGCTCAAAAGAATCTTTGGGCATGTGTTAGGTAGATTATTACACAAAATGTCCACTGCTCTTAACCATTCCAGCACCAGTGCTCGATTTATATGAAAATTTTCCATTTGCACTGTGTTGACTTCTTGATGAACAATCTGTTTTTCCATCTCTTGACCTTATGCCCAGTCTTCTTACTTGCTTGAGTTAATGGAATTTGAGTAGACATGAGCAACACAGATAACATTTTCATTTTAAAAATAATCTGGGTACTTACTACTCTATCTATTGTGATTAGATGAACATATTTAGAGCAGATTTATGTCAAACAACCAAGAAATGCCAAACTCATCATATCCACAGACGAACCACCCAGCAGATCCCAGCACCCTAAAGGACACATATACACAGCGATTAGTACTCAAAAATAGTGTAGACATTTGCTACCAAAGTTTCTTTACAAACTGGAAGCCCAAATTCAAGTAGGAAAGGATAAAAACAAAAATGACAAGACCGGGATTTAACCCAGACATGATAAACCACAAAACCCACGGAGGGTAACCGTTTGTATATTAATTAATTTTACTATCCCTCTGACTCAGCACACACACACACACACACACAATTATAAAACAGAGATAACAGCAATATTTTCAAAGAATGTTGATTGTGAGGATTAAGTAATCTAATGTTTGCGAAATGAAGTATGTGACCTTATACATAATTCACATGATTCTGTATTAATATTCTTTTAACTGTGACTTTTGTTACTACTAGATTCTCTTAATAGAGGTTCAGTGTTAATATGAGGACTCAAGAAACCCACTACAAGGGCATAAATCGGCTGACTGCTCGGGGGGGTGCTAGCTCTGTGGACTACAGAACTCTCTCTACGACTGAAGGATTTCTTTCAAATCTGATTTCCTTACAGGGAGTCTTTTCTGCTACATCTGTTAACTGAGCATGCTCAATATTCCTCACTTTCACTGTCTCAATTTCCAGGAATTTTTTCGTGGATAATCTTGGCAATGACATGAATTGTCCACCTATTTTGACAGTAGGGCTGACCTACAAGTCAGCGTTGATTTTCAATTGTAGTCTGTTAAGTGTACTCCATCCGGATTACTTAAGAGGGTTATGTGTACACATACAACCCTTCTTCTATGAGTTGGTTTGTCTTTAAAATCCAGGATGGGGATGGTAGCCACATTCACAAATGAATTTTGCCCCTGAAATTCTTGGAACCAAAGAATCCAAACCACTCCCATCAACTCTATTCTGACTCATCTCCACCCTATTGGGCTGAGTAGAACTGCTCTTTAGACTGTATGTCAGTATGGGAGAAGATGTCCTCCTCTTTTACAGAGTGCTTCCTGGAGTTGAACCACTGACCTTGGAGTTGGCAGCCCAACATGGGACTCACTAAGCCACCACTGCTATCTCAAGTAGAGGTGTATTATTTTAAAGAATAACTGGATGACAGCAACTGGATGTGAGACTGGATGGCAAGTTAAGGGGTTATTGAGTTCAAGATAATGACAGTGTAATAATTTACAGAAGCACAATGAGTATGATTGTACATCTTAAACAGGTAGGAAAACGTTACTGAATTATAAACATAGAGTGTGCATTGGAATGTGTATTTTCTCAGCAAACAACAATTAATTCATTCCACACTGGTTGTTTAATAACCTTATAGAAATTATCCATTTCTGTGTTTTGCAGTCAACTTTAACCCCAAATTAATCGATTAAAACAATACAAATAAATTTTGTTCCATAATCATTTGTGTCTAAAATTCAAGCAGTGTCTTTTTCTGCTTGGTGAGGTTTCTGTAGGACCATTTTGGTTTCTGCATTCAGATGTTAGATGCAAAAAGACATGGATGAAAGCTTTATTTTATGTCTTGGGTCTCAATACTCCTTCACAAAGTCCTCTCTGAATCTTTCTTCCAAAGCATCCCAACCCAGTAT
Organism: Tenrec ecaudatus; assembly: GCF_050624435.1. Lineage (NCBI taxonomy): Eukaryota > Metazoa > Chordata > Mammalia > Afrosoricida > Tenrecidae > Tenrec > Tenrec ecaudatus. The sequence goes on from NC_134531.1 coordinate 5,073,158, forward strand.
TTTCCTAGGCCACAAGTCCAACATTAGCCCGTATGTCCGAAACCCATCCACAAAGTCCTCCTCCATCTCACAAAACACACGCAATGATGCCGATTGCAGGAGGAAAGCCAAGTCAGTGAATGTGTAAACATCTCAGAGCTGGCAGGGGTCTCCACTCGGCTGCTCCAGCACCCCAGGGCTGCATCAGGGTAGGTCCATGTGGCTTCTCCCCAGGGATGTCTTGCAGGAAGTGAGCCTTGCCAGATGAAGCAAGGAACTGGCTAAGGCAGCCATACCCTGGTCCACCGTCAGAAAGCAAGAGACCCAAGAACTAGAGAGGCGAGGCTTACTGAGCCATTTATCCCTCTGCACTTCAATTAATTCCACATGTGTTTATTGGCCAGGCAGGTACAATAAATCTACCATTTCACCTTGTGACTAACTTGAACTTCCTCCCACCATGATAGGCTAAAGATAATTGGACTTCTTACCTAGTAACCAGATTCTGAGTATTCCAAGCAAAAAGGCCAGAGATGCAGAACTCCTCAATCTGATCATCCAGGTCAGTCTGTTACAGCCCATTGTGGAAATATGGTACACGCCTACCCATGTTCAAAGAGAAGGGTTCAAACTCTTTCCAACTACCAAAGTCCAACCTCACCACAGAAGATAAAGCATACACTGTCCACTTTATAAAACCAAGACCATTTATTTGGACTGACGGTTATCCTTTTATTGCTAGGTACTGTCTTGGCGTGCTGTGATAGAATTGTCACCTTCCACGTCGGAGATTTTATCTCATGCACTCTGGACATATCATTAAGAGGAACCAATCCCTCTAGAAGGGCATCATGCTAGGTAAAGTGGAGGGTCAGGGTAAAGAGGAAGACCATCAACGAGGCAGAATGACACAGAAGCTGCAACAATCTACTCCAACATAACTGCAACTACCAGGATGGCCCAAGACTGCACAGAGCTCTGTGTGGCCACATGCAGGGCTGATGGGAGCAAAGGCATCTCTGCTAACACTTTTGCCTTTTTCCATTTCAGATTCTATCTGCCCCAAATTTTGATAATACTGCTATAAAATCCACAGCTAAAGCATATCTCTCTCTCTCTCTCTCTCTCTCTCTCTCTCTCTCTCTCTCTCTCTCTCTCTCTCTCTCTCTCTCTCTCTTCTTCTCTTTCTCTAACTGAAAGGCAGCAACATCAATAACCACAAGATTCACTCACTTGGCACCAGCACAAGACAAACCTTACATCTCAATGAAGAAGGGATTTTAAAACGAGGACAGACTTGGATTAATTCTCCTGCAGATTGATAACGAAGACGAGAGTAGGTGAAAACGCACACTTCCTTTCTCCCAAGACCCTCACAAGGCTACACAGGAATGTGAGCTTCCTTCATCTGCTCAGTAAACCTTCTAAGAAGGCAAATTTGATTACTTCTGAGAACCGCCAACAATTTCCCATGCATTATAGCTTTATCCTCTCAACATCTCTGCCAAGGTCGGCTACGGAATCCAGATAAAGCAGCGGAGGCTTTATTTCGCCTCTCCAACAGAGACGGCATTCGAGCAAAGGGAATTTGTGTGAATTCCTGCACTTTGCACATCAGTGAGTGGAGAGCAAAACTAGAGGGGACTATTTCTGACTCTGAGATCAGGCCAAAGAAACTGTCACTTAAATTCTATACACCATACATGTCTCAAACAAACAAACAGCAACAACACACTTGAAATACTAAGACGTTTGCTCAATAGTTGATAATATTTAATGGCACAATATAATCAAACATTCAAGTGCTCCATCTTCAACGATATTTGACATGTTATTTATCTTTCATCTTTCAAGTTCTGGCTTCAGATTCATTGTACCTCCGCGATAATTTGGTCTAAAAAATAATCCACCATGTGTAATTTCCGTCATTTTATCTTAATGTATCTATATATAGATGCATATTTACAAAAGCACGTAGAAATAAGAAAACTCCCATGACTTCAGTTTATGAAAAAGCCTAATATTTCCCATTTCTCCCTTGGTTGCTGAACATTGAAAATAAAATTCTATGAACCTTACTTAACATACATTTTTTTTCCTTCAAGTAAAACTTTTCTTTCTAATGCTTCCTCTCCCATAATTTCCCTGGGATAATTTTCCCACTTGCACATAGCCAGAAGACTCCTTGGAAGCAAAGATGGTGAGATTTTGAGTCACGTACTTTGATCCTGTTTTCAGGAGGGACAAATCTCTGGAGAAGGGCATTCATCTCACTTGGCAAAGCAGAGAATTAGCCAAAAAGAAGACAACTCTCAAAATGCTGTCGGGACACCTTGGTGGCAACAGTGAACTGAGATATTCAGGACTGTGAGAATGACACAGGAGCAGGCAGTGTTTTGTTCTGCTGTGTCATGTCGGGTTGTTGCTAGCGAGAACTGACTAGAAGGCGCCAAACTGATACATTGTAGCAATCTCCCATTTCCTTTTTCTCAAATCATTTTCTTCTTCCTGTTGTAGAACCATTCTTCCATTTTCGTCAGCCCTCTCCAGATGGGAAAGCCCCTTCTCTGAGAAGTCGAGAAGGCGATTAGCTATCTACAGAGAGTATATTAGTGTTGGGGGTTACTGTACCAAATTATCACATATGTAGTGGCTTAAAAACAACAGGAATTTATTTCCTCACAGCTTGGGATCCCAGAATCTGAAATCAAGGAACAAGGAAGTCTGGTTCCATGTGGAAGTTCTGATGGAGACTGTTTCATTTCCAGCTTTAGATGACTGCTCAAAGAACAAAACCCACTGCGATCCAATATATTCTCCTGAGAATGACCCTGACGGACAGAGCAGATCTGTCCCCGTGGGTTTCTGAGGCTAGCTTTTCACGGGAGTTCAAATCCTCATTTCCCTGCCACGGAGGGGCTGTGCTTTATGATGGCAGACAGTGCCTGTGGTTAACAGCCCACTTGTTATCCATTGCAGAACCAGAGACCTTCACTTTCTTGGTTTATAGACATCTTGGCTTCTGTTCTCACATGTCCTCTTCTCCCCATTTCTCTATATTCTTGTGTTATAGCTAACCTGGCCTATGCACTCCTGTCATTGAACTTGGGGGTCTATCTCTATCCACTGTGTCCTCATCCAAAACATATTATGTGTGGAAAGACACATATTCCCCAAAGCCCACATTTCAAGAAAGGGGGTTAGCAGTTCAACATATAGTCAGTGAATGACGAAAACAAACCGGAAAATCATCCTATTTTCAAAAGGAAAACAGCTGCTGACCCCAGTGAGTCCAGGACACTGAAACCAACAAAATGGGAACACCATTGTGTTAGGTGGGTTGACTAGAGAAACTAATCCAGAGAAACTCATATATGTGTAATAGACAGTTTTATATCAAAGAGCAACTATATATAAAGAAAACAGCCCAGCCCGGTCAAGATCAAGTCCATACGTCTGATATTACTTCATAAGTCTGATGGTAGTCCTCGAATTCCTCTTCAGACTCACAGAGCATATGATGCAAAACGCAGGAAGATCACAGTCCAGTGGGTGCAAAGTCTTGTGGATCCGGTGGGGGTGAAACCATCTCCAGGGCTCTCACAGGTCTCAGCGTCTCAACGTGGCTCCATGTGGCTTGTTAACAGAATAGTGAAAGGAGAGAGCGGGGCTTTCAAGGTCTCAGCAAGTCTACCTGGCTTGTCAACAGGAAAGCGAAGGCACAGAGAGAATGGAAGTTGCCAGAATCCTCAGCAGAAGAACCCCAACTGCAAAGAGGCATTATCAAGCTGTGATCTGATTGACAGACTACACCCCATCCCTACACTTATTCATCAGGATGACGTGAAATTACGTAACTACCACTATATTATACATTGTTAGATGGCTCATGGCAACCCTACGGCGAACAGTAGGGAGTCCTGACCAGTCCTGCGCCATCCACACAATTGTTCCTGTGCTTGAACCCATTGTTGCAGCCACAGCTTGAATCAGTTCATCTCCTTAAGGACCCTCCCCTTTGTGCTGCCCTCTTACTCTACCCAGAACAATGTCCTTCGCCAAGGACTGGTCTCTCCTGAAAATATGTGGAAAGTACCGAAGAAGAAGTCTAGCCATGTTTGCCTCTAAGGAGCACTCCAACTATACTTCTCCCGGGGAAGATGTGGGGTTGATTTTTTTGAAGTCTGGTCATTCTTCCCGCACACCACATTCGATAGCATCAATTCTTTGATCTTCTTTATTCAATTCTATAGTGGTCCTAATTTATTCTAACTTTTTATGTTGAATTCAGTGAAGTTTTACTGAACAGATGATCAATTTTACATTTAATAACTCATAAGGAGTCATTAGATCAAACATGATCAGTTTCCTTACCTTTGAGCATCTCTCACTTGGAACTAACTATTTAAAACCATGTCCAGAAGCAAAGGCACCCCCAATTGGGGTTCATTCATCTTGGGAGCAGACAGTGGTGCTGCAGGAGAAGGAGCTTTTTACGCGTCTATGAAGTGCTGAAATACTTCCTGAGAGATAAATATATCCCTGATTAAAGGCCTATGGCTCTGTCAGATAGACAGAGGACTTCTAGTTGCGAGGTTGGCAGTTCAAGCCCACCAACTGAAACTTAGAGAAAAGAAAGGGATATCTTTTCCCATAAAGATTGACAGCAGAGGAACGGCTTTACTATAAATCAGAACCAATGCCATAGCAGTGGGCTTGATTCTGAGTAAGGGAAATTAAAGGGGAACCTCTATAAGCTGTCTGAATTATCCATCCAAACCACCACATCATACGGAAATATTAAAGTCATCAATGATTTCATCTTGCTTGAATCCACAATCAATGCATATAGAGCAGGCATGACATCAAACCACCCAAGGCAATGGACAAATGTGCTGTGTGAGATCTTTTTAGAGTGTTGAAGAAAAACAGATGTCACTTTAAGGTCTAAGGCGCACGTCACTCAAGCCATGGTGTGTTCAATCACCTCAGAAGCATGTATATGGGGTCACTGGGAGTCTGAAACAATTGAATGGCACTAACAACATCAACAACAATAACTATAACCGATCTTTACCGCATAATTCATTTTGTTCACCCCCTCCCAATGCAGTAACTTTAATGGAATTGCTTTACTTACCTCTGTCTCTTTTATTTCAATGACAGTAATAGACTCATGATGTCTTTGAATAATTTTGGCACTTGAAATATCTACTAAAATAATGGTTTAGCCGTTTCCTTCTAACTAAATATATATTTCTCTCTCAAACTGTTTTAGTCTAGTTTATTGGCAAGCGAGTTGGAAACCAAACCTCAGCATTCAAAAAGTAGGACAGGGTGAGTTTTTAATGAAAAATTATGTTAAATGTGTTTCTAATTTTCCCGTTCAGGTTTTCCTGACTACATAACCTTTACATGAACCTCTCTCATTAATCTTGTGGGGGAAACACAGCTACTTGGTGTGCTGGGTTGAGGAAAAGTAGGCTTTGAAAATTACCCCTCTAGAGTGCTCACTTACCAAAGCATGGAATATTCCAAGGGGATGAGCTAAATAGCAATATTTTAAATTTTGAAAATAACTTTCAAGCTCACACATGCTATTGTTATTATTTATGGCATTGTTGTTGTTGCGAATAGATCAGACAGTCAACCTCATCCTTCAGTCCTGAGGTTTCCACCAGTCCCTTCCCACTTCGTTATCCCATGCATGGCTGTATGCCAAAAAATGGACCACAATGACTCAGTGCTGCTCATAAATAAATGGGGTATCGTTGGTTGAATGTAAGCATTTATGCTTCCATTATTAAAGCAGACATATATGAAGTTAAAGCATTTAGATTGAGATGGTTATTTAGAGTCTGCAAAAATTTCTATGCTATCCGGATACTTTCTTGAGGCAGATAGAGGTTTTTCTTATTTCTGAAGATTATGCAGGTGGAGGCTCTGCATGATCTCAGGCCAAGTTCATGCAGGGTCACAAAGGACTGACTTTAGATGCTTCTCTGACATAAAGGGCCCCGCTGGCACCCTCAGTGGACCCTGTCCTAAAGGCCAGTGCTTGGAAAGCGCCAGCCAGTCATTCCGTGAAGAAAGATGTGGCAATCGGCTTCCATGAGATTACACTCGTACCTTTTACGGGCACTTCCGTTCTCTCCCCCCATGTCACTTTGAGTCAGCACTGCATTGCGGCAGCAGGTGGGAGAACAGCAACATAACAACACGACTGAGAAGAGGCTTTGTTCCTCTTCCGTCTCAGATGCTCCACTGGATTTGGAACATTTCTGACGACATTCCAGCCCCACCGTTGATGAGGGAAAGTAAGTGTTTCAGATTCGCATCTTGGAAACTTTGAACCTAAACCAAAATGATACAAGAGTTGAGGGGTAAGTAGGGCTATAAAAACTTTCCATCACAATGATCATATTCCATGCATGACCTTATCTGACAAGATTGTGCAGCTGTGAAGTAAATGTTAAGAACTTCTATTGAAAGCTTCTTGTATTAATAAAGAAAAATATGTATAAATTGGATAAAAATATGATTGCTGCCCACATTGACAAGAACATCTGGAGAGGTTTTGGTTCTCCCCTGGAGGCACATGGCTTCAATATGAGCAGGCAGATGAGGCTGGAAAGAATCAAAGGGATGGAGAAAAATTAAAAGCATTCCCTCGGAGTAAGTATCTGAAACGTGTTTGGGCTGAAAACAACATGTGAGCAAGCAGAGATTCTGTCTTGAGTCTGCCTGTCTGGATATCTCTTAGTCCGAATGTAGGACAGGCAAGTCAGGTGAGGCCCAGTTCCCATTTGTTTAGTTGATGGAATTAACCAGTAGCTGAATTTTCAGAAGAGGTCACTGGTATAGCACAGCATAGCTCTCGCCTTCCTGTGTTCAACTGCTGGCCAAGTGCACCTCCCAGGTAGCCAGCGTGCACATTTCAAGTGAAATCACCTGCTGCCATGATCCTGATCTGTTTCAGCAGTACTTGCAGACTAGGATGACCTGAGAGGAGAATCTGTCCAGTGCCTTCCAGAAAAGCAGCCAGTAGAGATCCCATGGTTTACAATGAGCCAATGTATAACTTATCGTGAGGGTGGGCCAAGATCATGGAATATATTACTTCATTCTGCTCAGCAACACGATGAGGTGGAGGCCAATTTGATCTCAGCTACATCAAGAGCAAGATGGATGGACACCGTGGCTGCAACACTGGGCTCAAACATAAGAACTGCTGTGAGGACAGTGACGGGCCAAGAGGCGTGTCCTTTGGTTGGACGTGGGATGCCATGGGTCAGAACTGTGTCCATGGTGCCCGACAACGACAACAGCCAAGTTTGATGAGGCGCTGGCGAGAGAAATAGAGCCATCACACCTTCATCTTTCTGATAACTAGTCGTTGTCTAGCAGTGCCAGGCCGTTACCTGGACCTTGTTGCTGAGTGCCATTCTTCTAGACTTTAAGTTGGCTCAGCAAGAGCAACTCGAAGCATTCCCACATCCAATGGAATGAAACATTGCCTGGTTCTGTGTCGCCCTCACAATTATGACTGAATCGTTGCAATTGCTGCATCAATCTTTCTGATCAAGAGTCTTGTCCTTCTTCACTGCCCTCCTACTATCTGTTTTTGTACTATAGTGGCTGGCATGTCACTGTGCTACGGAAGCCACGTCACCGGTATTGCAAGTACTGGCAGGGTGATCCAAGATGAAGACGTCTCAGAGGTGCTTCCAGATAAAGAAATGACTACCGAGAAGGAGCAGTCTAGCCACTTCTGAGATATTAGTCACTGAAAATCTTATGAATTAGAAAATTACAAGTCATAACAATATGAAGTAAAGGTGATCTGCATGTAGATGTATGGGTACACTCCACTCCCTGTCACCCCAAAAAGACCAAACCTATTGCCATTGAGTCAATGTTGACTGACAGTAACACGATAGGACAGGGTCGAACTCCCTGTGGGTTTATGAACCTGTAATTCCTTATGGAAGTAGAAAGCTTCATCTTTCTCCCAAGGAATGGATATAGCTTTCAGATTGCTAACCTCACACATAAGGCATGAATCCAGCATAGCTCCTGTATGGAAAGACAGTCATGCAAAAAGGGCATGGAAGGGAGGATGTGTTTACACCCATGGACATCTTTACAATTCTTTTTTTTTTTGTGACAACTTTGCAATTCTGACAGGCTATTTGCACATGAGTATTTACTTTTGATGACCACTAGGTAACATTATGATAAGAAGAGAGACGAGTAAAATTATCAAGAATTTTGGTTTGCTTGGATCAGTGTTCATGGAATCAGCAGTCAAGAAATCAAAAGACACATTTCATTGGGTAAATCTACTGCACAGACATCTCTGAAGTGTGGAAAAGCAAGGATATTATTTGAGGACTAATATGTGCCTGATCCAAGACATGGTATTTAGCCTCCAATGCCTCATATGCATGTGAAAGTTGGATATTGAATACGGAAGACTGCTAGAGAATCAATGTGTTTGAATTATGGTGTTGATGAAACATGTTGAAGATATCAGGAACTGCCAAAAGAACCAACAAATCTCTCTTGGGCGAAGAACGACTGGAAAGCTCCCTAGGTGTAAGGATGGGGAGACTTTGTCTCATGAACTCTGGATGTGTCATCGGGGAAGAGCAATCCCAGGAGAAGGATATGATGCTTAGTAAAGAAGGGGAGCAGCGTAAAAGAGGAAAATGCTGAAGGATATAATGGGAACAGTGAATGAAACAATTGGATCAAACATAAAAATTTTGAGCACAGCTCAGGACCAGGCACTGTTTCCTTCTGTTGGGCATGAGTTTGGTTGCTATGGGGTGGAGCTAACTGGAGGGCACCTAGCAACAACAGCCACCACTAATTACTTTGCTAAATCACCTTCTGCCATCTACCATGTGAGGGTGGCATTATGATATATCATATTGAAGGATTGTTAAATACTGCTACCTCTCATTTTAGAACTAAAGGTTTTAAAATTCTGTCTGCAAACATGTTACACTCTCACCCATGAATCTACAACCGTTCGTCTGTTATATTTAGTTCCAAATAATTGCTTTAGGATGCTACTTTTCATGTGAAACGCAGTCCATGTCTTAGCTGGAAAATAACCGTGTGGCTGAGTTTGTTTCCAGAAGAGAGCTTTCGTGTTGTGCAAGCACATTCATTTTTAAACTTAGTTATGTGTTCTTGGTTTAATTTGGGGTGAGCAGAATAGTAGCCTTGTTTCAGATCAAATTTCTCAACTGCTCGTGCAACTCCTAAGAAGGCATCACCATGAAACCAAAAGGTCAGAGTTAGATTCCTTGTAGCACCCCTGGCTGTGGAGCCAGACTCCACACTGGGCTGTTCTCTGCACGATAAACTCTTCAAACCATTAGCGACAGGTGGAGAGATGGACTTTCTACTGCTGTAGAGTTACAGTTTCAGAAACTCACCGGGGCAGTTCTACTCTGTCCTATAATGTCATTCTGAGTCAGCATTGACTGTATTGCTGCAAGTTTGGTTATGGTATGTGCTCATTCATCCCATTGCAAAGATCCTCCCACACAGCCACGTGAGTTGTCCCCATGTTTATGTTCACAGCTCAGGCTCCTTGGAAAGCTTGCTTGTGCAGTTACTTAATGTTCTCCTCTGTGTCTCAGAAGTACTGCCTCCTTTTCAGTCAGACATGCTCACTCACAGCACCATCACAGTATACAACATCAACAGCAACTTGTGACTTTCTGTATGATGTCATAAGAAATCAGTATCTTTTTGATGACTCATTTATTCTAAATATGCTTAAAAATATCACCCACTGATGTTGAATTTAACATGGATTGTACTACTAAAGATTGCTGATTTCTGGTAGTAAATGAAGCGATCCCATGACTTGTGTGTCAGTTGGTCCTACTGTGATGGTTTTCCTGTTCCTGTGCTGCTGGAAGCGATGTCAATGGCATTTCAGATGCCAGCAGGGTCACCCAAAGTGAGCAAGTTTCAGCAGAGCTTCCAGACTAAGAACCATGGACAAGGAATCCGCTCTCCATTTTGGAGGAAGTAGCCAGTGGGAACTTTATGCATAGCATTGGAGCAGTGTCAGAAATTGAAGGCCCAACGAAGGAAGCCAGAAGATAGTGGAAATATGACGGACAAGGAGCTGCTTTCTCAAGTAGAATCTACCACAGGGACATGAGCAGAGTAAAATCTTTGGAACTAAAGCCTCCAGATCTTCATTTCCTGATGGGACACAACACAAAAAGATAAGGAACAGCTGCACACACCAGACTAATCAGAACTTGGAATGTATGTAGTGTAAGTCTAGGAAAATTGAAATTTGCCAAAAATAAAAATCGATATCTAAGGCTTTGGTGAGCTGAAATGGACTGATATTGTCCATTTCTAATCAGAAATTCCTGAGGTTTCCTAGGTCGAGAATGACATAATCAAGAGGAATGGTTGTGCATTCACAGTCTAAAAGGGTATCTGAAGGTCTGTGTGGAATTATGAAACTGCATGTGATAGGAGCATATCTATCCACCTTCAGAGAAATCCAAATATTACAACTATTATTCAAATGCATGCACCAAACACAAAAGGTAGGGATGGAAAATTTGAAGAATTCTACCAATACCTTTGGTATGAAAACACAATCAAGACATATTGATAATTATTGCAATTGCAATGCAAATATTGGAAACAAAGAGGAAGTAACCATAGTTGGAAAATACGGACTTGGTGGTAGAAATATATCTGGAGATCACTTGATAGAATTTTGAAAGATCAATGACTTGTTCATAGCAACCACCTTTTTTTTTCAACAACATGAAAGGTGGCTGAACACATGGAATTCAAGAGATAGAACAGAGAAATCAAATTAACTACATCTGTGGGAAGATAAAATGAATAAGTTCAATGTCAGCAGCTAAAATGGGGTCAGGAGCTGATTGAGAAAGCGATAATCAATTCCTCATACGCAAGTCGAGGTCAAAGCTGAAGAAATCAAAACAAATCCACAAGAACCAATGACCTTTAGCATGTCGCACCTGGTTTTCAAGAATATCTAGAAAGCAAGCGTGCTGCAATGAACACTAAGTACTGCACACCTTATGAGCTGTGGGAGGACATCAAGAGCATCGTTCACGAAGAAAGCAAAGTTTCCTTTAAGAGAGGGGAAAGGAAGAAAAGATCAAAGGATATTTGAAGAGACATTGAAACTTGCTCTTAACTGTAGTGTAGCTAAGGCCAGTGAAGAAATTATGACATCAAAGATCTGAACAGAAAATTTCAAAGGGCAGCTTGAGAAGACCAAGTAAATGGAGTGAAATGAGCACAGAACCAGAGTTTGTTCAACATAAATCCACACTGTCCTGTCAACCCCTGATGGCTCGCTGTCTCCTGTGGTTTTGAAATTGTCTGTGTCTGATCACTGTCCCCATTCCATTGTAGTATTTTACTTTCTTTTCTTGAACCTCCCTTTGAAATTTTTGGTTCAGCTATTTGACTTCATCTTTTATTCTGTTTGCATTAGATATTGTGCCGGTCCAGGTTGATTAGAGAAACAAATCCAGAGACCCTTATATTTGTGTAAGAGAGAACTTTATATCAAAAAGTAGTTATATACCAGGAAAATGCCCCCAGACCAGTCCAGATCAAGTCTATAAGTCTGGTACTAGTCCATAAATAATGCCTCTTCAGACTCACACAGCCACAAGCAATGATGCAGAGTGCAGGGAGATCACAGGCCAGAGGCTGCAAAGGGCTGTGGATCTGATGCTGATGGATGCATCTCCAGGGGTCTGGCAAGCTTCTGGTAGGTTTCTGAGTGGCTTGCCAGCATGAAGGTGAAGCAGAAAGAGAGTGAAGGAGGTTGCCAGGACCCTCCTTATGAGGTAGCTACGCCCACAAGGAGAGACCATCAGGGTGAGCCAATCAGGCTAGACTCTACCCCTATAATCCAAGTTGGCATGAAATTATGTAATTACCACAAATACTCTACAATTAAGAGACAGTTTCTGATCTCTTGTGACATACACACTTATCTTTTCTTCCTTTTTTGTTCATGACCTTTTACTTTATTCATGATGGTTTCGTGATGTACTCCCATTATTCAACAGATCTCTGTCGTGAATTGTAGAAAGGTCAGGAGTTAGAGAACCAAAAGAGAGAACACACTCATCATATCTGAAACTCAAAGAACTCAAGATAAAAGACAAGCCACAAGTTTCAATATTAAAAGATTCCATTGACAAAATATTGTATGATACAGAACACATCCAAAGAAGATGGAAAGAATACACAGAGTCACTGTACCCCAAAGTACTAATGGACATCCCACGATTTCAGGAGGCAGTATACGAGCAAGAACCAATGGTGCTAAAGGAAGAAATTCAAGCTGCACTGAAAGAACCAGCCTAAAAGAAGACTGCTGATGGAATACCAATTGCCATGTTTCAACCAAGCACTGGAAGCTCATACACAGCTAAGACAGGTATTGATCAAATGATGGGAAAAGACCCATATTTGTACCCATTCCAAAGATAGGTGACCCAATAGAATGTTCAAACTATGGAAAAATATCATTGATATCACATGCAATTAAATTTTAAGCTCATCCAACAATGGTTGCATTCAAGCAAGATTCAAAGGAAGACCTGGAACAAGAGACATCATTGCTGATGTCAGGTGGATATTGACTCAAAACAGAGAATACCAGAGAGATGCTTACTCGTGTTTTATTGATTATGCCAAGATATTTTATGGTGTGGACGATGACAAACTATTGATAACCTTAAGAAGAAAGGGAATACTGCATGGTTTAAAATTGGAAAGTGTGCATCCTTGCACCATACTTACTCAGTCTGTATGCTAGATAAATCAACAGAGAAGCTGGCTTATATGGAGAATATGGTATCATGATAGGAAAAAGGAATATTAACTACTTGTGATATGCAGGTGGCAAAACTTGCCTGATGAAAGTGAGGAAGACTTGAAGCACTTGCTGATGAAGATAGAGTATTGCAGCCTTCAGTATGTATTATGACTTAATATAAAGATGACCCCAAACTTCACAACTGGACAAATAGATACCATCATGAGAAATGGAGATAAAGTTGAAGTTGTGGAGGATTTTTTCTTGCTTAAATCTACAATCAGTGTTCATGGAAGCAGTAGTCAAGAGATCAAAGGATGCATTACATTGGGTAAATCTGCTTCATAAGACCTGTTTAGAGTGCTGAAAAGCGAGAATTTTCCCTTGAGCACTAAGGTGTGCCTGACCCAAGTCATAGTATTTTCAATTGTCTCATATACATGTGGACATTGAATAAGAAATACAAAATAAAAATCAGGGTGTTTGAATTGTGGTGCTGGAAAAGAATACTGAAAATACCATGGAATGTCAAAAATACAAACATATCCGTCTTGGAAGAAGTAAAGCTAGAGTAATTCTTTGCGGCAAGGATGGCTAGACCTCTCTTTCGTACTTTGGACATGTTATCAAGGGACAGCAGTCCCTAAAGAAGAACATTACACTTGGTAATGCAGAGGTGCAAAGAAAAAGAGGAAGACGCTCGCTGAGATAGACCGGCTCAGTTTCTGCAACAAGGAGATCATGAATAGAAACAATTTGAAGGATGGCTCAGGATCAGCCAGGGTTTTGATCTGTTGTTCATCCAATCACCGTGGGTCAAACTGCCTGGATGGCACTGGACAACAACAATAGAACAATCTGTGTTGGAAGAAGTAAGGCCAGAGTGTTTCTTAGAGGCAAGGATGGTAAGACTTTGTGCTGTGCACTTTAGACATGTTGCCAGGAGAGTCCAGTCCCTGGAGAAGGACATCACGTCCAGTAAATTGGTAGGAGAGTGAAAAAGAGGAAGGCCCTCAAAGAGAGAGTTTGACACAGTGGCTGAATCAATGGGTTTAAGCACAGGACAGTTGTGAGGATGGTGCAGTACAGTGTTTATTCGTGTTGTGCATTGAGTTGCTAAGGGTTGGAGCTGACTCAATGGCACCTAGCAACAAAAACAGCTCCTAAATGTGGGAGAGATGCTCTTAATCTTTGTTTCTATGCCTCTGTCTCTCTAGCTCTTCCTCTATATGTGTTCTCTCTCTCTCTCTCTCTCTCTCTCTCTCTCTCTCTCTCTCTCTCTCTCTCTCTCTCTCTCTCTGTGTGTGTGTGTGTCTGTCTGTCTCTTTCTCACTCTCATTGCATTTATCACTCATGGAACACCACTTCTCAGTCTTCTACCAATGTTTTGGCGTGTTCCAGTTTCATAACTTGGGTCTGTTGATCTTGCCATATACCTACCATGATTTAAATTTAATCCAGCTCGTGCTTTGCGGAGGGTCTCTGTGCTGACATTCCCCAAAGCATACACCTAAATACTAGACCTTTTATGCCAAAGGACCTGCACATTTTTGTTTTTGCTTTCTTATTGTTGCTAGGTGCCATTGAGTGGGGTCCCACCCTGTGTATAGCGGAATGAAATACTGTCCTGCACCATCCTCACTGGTATCAATATATGTGGACCCATCGTTGCAGCCACCATGTAAATTTATCTTTTCAAGAATCTTCCTTTGTTCTCTGTCCCTCTCCTTTACCAAGCAATATGTCCTTCTGCAGGGACTGGTCTCTCAACAATGGTTCAGCAATCAATTAATTATTGAAACCATTCACTACAATGGTGAAGGCACTGGCTGTCCACTTCAGAGGAAGTACCTTTTGAAAATTGTATTCATAGAATGGAAATATTTTCAGATGGTTAAGAAATATTGAAAACACAATGGACTGTTAGCAGTCAAAAGGACGACAACAACAAATCCCTCTTGAAAGATGTACAGCCAGAGTGCTCTTTAGAGGCAAGGGTGGCAAGACATTGTCACATGGACTTTGGACTTGTCAGGAGAGACCAGTCCCGTGGAAGGACATCAGCCTGGTACAGTGGAGGTGCAGTGACAGAGAAGAAGGCCTTAGCCAAGATGGATTGATGCCATGGCTACAATCATGAACTTGAGCATAAAAACAATTCTGAGGATGTTGTAAGGCCAGATGGTGTTTTATTCTGTATGCATAGGGTCTCTATGGATTGGAACCTACTCAAAGGCATCTCACCTCAACAATTCTCATGTGGAAGCCAACACACTTCGTCATGGTCTGGGCGAGAGTCAAGTAAGACCGTCTCTTCTGTTGAGTGACTCAGAGACCTCATGGCTGAGAGGATGAATGAGAGTGCTCAGGAATTCGAAGACCTCCGTTCCCACCCCAACGTGACCATCATTCCATCATTCACTCACAGACACACCAAACAGAAATTATGTGTACTTCTTAGGAAGTTATTATGTAAAGCTCAATCTACTACCTAAGCCATTTTCATATATATATATATATATATATTCACTTTCATTTTCAGCATTCCTTACACTAGTTTATATGCAGGATGCTATGAAGTAGTTATAGGGAGAAAAACTAGTGTGAACTACATGCTAAGTGACCATTTTGAAAATATCTTGAAATTCTGCAAATATGAATACACTCCTGTATACCACATTTGAAACATATGAAGTTATCATTTGCCTCTGAAGATAAGGCATTTATGAAAATAAATGAGTGTTTACCTTTGTAAATCACAGAAGGGAAAAAACAAATGAAAGAAACAAAGTTATTTAATTGATGTTTATACTTCAAAGGTTGGTCACGAGCATCAATATCATACACTGTTGTATCCCGAGTGTATGTTTAATTCTAATGGAAATATTATAGACTAATTTTGCCAAAAGAGCTCTTTAATTATCTCTATTGGAAAAACTTCAGCAAAAGGCAAAGTTCAAATACTATGCTAATTTATCGTGGTTGGGAAAAGCTTAATGTCTAAAAACAGTGAAATAAATTTAGATTTATTATGGGTAATAATGGATAATCACTACTGTTCCAATATATTCCACGAAGGCATAACATTACATAAGCTACATTATATTTATTATGAACATCTGGCATACTGTACTCTATTCAGATAACTTTAATTAAACCAGCCTCCAAGCTCCCATATAATGCAATAGCAATTCTAAAGAGGAGGAGGCAAACAGCCTGTGCGTTCATGAGCGACTCGGTCCAGGAAGGCTGTCAGCCTCAAGATGAGCAAAGTGCTTCTTTACACAGAGGGATTGATGAGAATCGTTTGCTGAGGATCCTTAACTTCAGACTTACAGCTGATACCTCAAATTGATAGTCCTTCGTTTACCCCTGTATTAATGTGTGTGCTCCAAATATTCACAACTGTGATAAACATCCAGCTCATTGTGTCTGGCCCTTTGGCATCTTGTGACACACTTGGGCACCCAATACTTGCGGGTTGAGTTATTTCCCTTTATTGCCCCAGTCTTCCTGAAAGCTAGTGCTGGTAAATACATGTCTAAGCAGCTAGGGATAGACGTGCATCTGGGAGAACGCTTCCTATGTGGTTCTGGGTGTGCAGGATTGGGAGCTGGGAGCAGAAAATACAGAGGGTAGAAAAGAAGCCTGTAAGGCAGCAGCGACGGACGGAGACGTCATCATGAAATGAACTTTCTGGACTACCACGAAGTACCTCTTCAAGGTGCTGTGAACACAATGGTGAGCAGAGTAAAACTAAACCAAACCCTGCTTCATTTGAAACACACAAGAAAACAAGATAACTGAGGGCAATATACATATGTTAGTGACAACTGCTAAAGAGAACAAAAAAATGAGAAAGAGAATTGAAGTGGGACATGAGGAACAGGATGAATACAGCCAGATGTTCCTGAGAACAAAGCTCTAGAAATCTTCCTGGAAAAGAACAGGCATGGAACTCCCTGGAGAACATAGTTCTTCCTGACATACAATGGGTCAACTGGTTGCCAAATAATTTGTTTTGGGGTGAGGCAGGCTGGAGGAGGCATTCTACAGTGCAAGCAAAGCACTCTTCTATCAGCAACAAAGCCCACATGGAAGAAGCACACCAGCCTGTGCGATCACGAGGTGGCAAAGGGACCAGGTATAAGGCATCATGCAAATATATATTTATATATATACACACACACCATAGTGAATGAAGGGGGAAGTGCAGAGTGGAGACCCAAAGCTCATTTGTCAGCCACTGGAGATCCCCTCACAGAGGGGTTTAGGAGAGGAGATGAGTCAGTCAGGGTGCGATGTAGCACCGATGAAGAACACAACTTTCCCCCAGATCCTGGATGCTTCCTCCCCCACGACTACCATGATCCGAGTTCTACCTTGCAGGACTGGATAGGGCAGAGGTTGTACACTGGAGGCACAGGGAATCCAAGGTGGATGATACCTTCAGGACTAAGGGTGTGAGGGGTGATACTGGGAGAGTGGAGGGTGAGTGGGTTGGAAAGGGGGAACTGATTACAAGGATCCACATGTGACCTTCTCCCTGGGAGATGGACAGCAGAGAAAGGGGGGAAGGGAGACTCTGGATAGGGCAAGATATGACAAAATAACAATCTATAAATTATCAACGGCTCATGAGGGAGAGGGGGGGAAAAAGAGGACCTGCTGCAGAGGGCTTAAGTGGAGAGCAAATGCTTTGAGAGTGATCAGGGCAAAGAATGTACGGATGTGCTTTATACAATTGATGTATGTATATGTAAGGATTTTGATAAGAGTTGTATGAGCCCCTAATAAAATGTAAAAAAAAAGAAAGAAAATGAAAAAATAAAGCACTCTTCTATCGTCTCCAGGTGGAAGGATGGTTTGTGTTGGCTAGGAGGGGAAGATGAGGCTGAGTGGAGAGTGGGTCTAAACAGGAGTCCCGTTAAATTCCAGGCTGTGGAGTTGATTCCAATGCTTAACAACCTACACAGGTGGTGTAGGAAGGCCCCTCTGGTTTTCTGAGGTTGTAACTCTTTGAGGGAGTAGAAAGTCTCATCCTTTTTCCAGAGGGTGTCTGGGGGTCTCAAACTGCTGACCCTCTGATTAGCAGTTCATCCTGTAATGCACTGTGCCTCCAGGCTCCACGGGAGCTCCCAATCCAGAACAGAGGAAGGAGTCCAGGAGTTTATGGCACAGGACAGCAGGCACACTCTTAAAACATGCAGAGAAAGCTTAGGGACTCTCTAAGGAGAAAGTGAGATCTGTTGTTGCATGCTTTTGTATGTGAGGCTTCTAAGGGGAATTTTAAAGATAGTTTTAATTAGCACTTCGTGCACACGTCACACATTTCAATAATTCGATCACATCAAGAAGAGTTCTATAATTGTCACCACAGTCAATTCTAGTGCATTTTATTCTTCCTTTCACTCGTTGTTATTCATGTAATTATTATTTTTGTAATTGTTGCAAGAATTTACACAGCGAAACATTCTCCAGTTCCACATGTATAATTCAGTGCCATTGATTATATACTTCATATTTTACAGCAATTATTTGGAAGAATACCAGCAAAGTAATTGAAGAGACTATGTAGAATCATGGCATTGTCCACAAATGACAGTCCTGCACGTGCATCCTTTCCTCACACCATATGGAACCAGGATGTATCTCAGAAATGAAGTTTTTCAGGAAAAAAGGAATGCAGGCATTATTCCTAGTGGGGCTTCTGTAATCACAGCCACTGAGGGGAAAGAAGGTTGATGGGCAACTAGAGCACTCTGGCACATTTCCCCACTTATCCTGGTATCCCTCACACACCCTCCTGAACCAAAACAAACTGACCATATAGAGCACAGGTCTCTCTGGTCTCATTGGCTGGCACATGTCATTCTTGACACATTGTATGCCAGGTTATCTTCCTACCTGGAACATTGCACCAATGGATCCCTGGCAGGAACGTCCTCTTTCAGTCAAGCGATGGCATTCATTGTGTCCTTCAGGAGAATACACTCTTTCCTATGGAATTATACTACTCCTTTTTAAAATAGCTTTTGAGAAGCTTACGGTGTCAATTGTATTTGTTGCCAATTATTATTTCACTTCTCCTCAAAACGCCATTTCAGCTTTGAAGCTGTTGACCCCTGATGTTGCCGTGCACAGGACCAGTGGACATCACACCGTGCTCTTGGCTCCTCACGTTTCCCTTGTGTTGTTGTTGTTAGGTGCCATCAAGTCAGCGCCAACCCACAGCGACCCTGTGCACAACAGAAGGATGTACTGCATGGTCCTGCACCATCCTCACAATTGTTCTGATGCCTGAGCCCATTGATGAAGCCACTGTGTCAATCCATCTCATCGATGGTCTTCTCTTTTGGGTTGCCCTTCCACTTCACCAAACATGATGTCCATCTCCAGGAACTGGTCTCTCCTGAGGATATGTCCAAAATATGAAATCTTCCCATTCTTGCCTCTTAAGAGTAGTCTGGCCTTCCAATATAGATCCTTTTGTCTTTGTTTTTTAGTTTAATTATTTTATTAGGGGCTCATACAACTCTTACCACAATCCATACATGCATCAATTGTATAAAGTATATTTGTACATTCATTGACCTCATCATTCTCAAAACATTTGCTCTCCACTTAAGTCCCTGGCTCCAGGTCCTCATTTTTCCCTTCCCTCCCTGCTCCCCATCCCTCATGAGCCCTTGATAATTTATAAATTATTTTGTCATATCTTGCCCTGTCCGATGTCTCCCTTTACCCACTTTTCTGTTGTCTGTCCCCCAGGGATGAGGTCACATGTAGATCCTTGTAATCAGTTCCCCCTTTTCAACCCACCCCCCTCTACCCTCCCAGTATTGCCTCTCACACCACTGGTCCTGAAGGGATCATCTGCCCTGGCTTCCCTGTGTTTCCAGTACCTATCTGTACCAGTGTACATCCTCTGGTCTAGCCAGACTTGCAAGGTAGAATGGGGTCATGATAGTGGGGGTTGGGTAGCATTCAGAAATAGAGGAAAGTTGTATTTTTCATTGTTGCTACATCACACCTTAATTGGCTCGTCTCCTCCCCAAGACTCTTCTGTAAGGAGATGTCCAGTGACCTACAAATGGGTTTTGGGTCTCCACTCTGCACTGCCCCCCTCATTCACTGTGGTAAGATTGTTTGTTCTGGTGATGCATGATTCCTGATCCTTTTGGCACCCCGTGATCATGCAGGCTGGTGTGCTTCTTCCTGTGGGCTTTGTTCCTTCTGAGCTAGATGGCAGTTTGTTTACCTTCAAGCCTTTAAGACCCCAGATGCTATATCTTTTGATAGCCGGGCACCATCAGATTTCTTCACTACATTTGATTATTCACCTGCTTTGTCTTCAGCAGTTGTGCTGGGAAGGTGAGTATCATAGAATGCCAGTTTAATAGAAGAAAATATTCTTGCATTGAAGGAGTACTTGAGTGGAGGCCCAATGTCCATCTTCTACCTTAATACTAAACCTATAAACATGTGCACATAGATCTATTTCCCCATCCTCATAATAAATATATTTATATATGTACATGTCTTTATCTAGACCTTTTGTCTTTTTAACAGTCCATGGTACTTTCAATATTCTTCTTGACTACTACAATTCAAATACATCAATTCTTCTAAGGTCTGCCCTAGTCAATGTTCACATGCATATGATGCTTTGCCCTAGGGTACTGAAAACAGGACAATAAATGATCTGATCAAATCCCGGACTCTGACATTGTTGGACAGAAGCTAGACTTCGGCAAAGCACAAGGAGATGCAGCATAGCCAAAGTAATATGCGGGAAGAATTGAGAGAGCTCAGAGGTCCTTACTCTTGGTAGAAACCACCGTGCTGCCTGTGGATTCATATCCTGGAAGGTGGTGGGAGATCAACAGCTTATCCTGCATCCTAGCAGTGACAGGGGATCGTTTCTTTCCTGGGCTTCACCTGCTCCTCAAGCTCCAATCTCCTTGAAAGTCTGGAGCTTACTCAGAGAGGCTTGATGGTGACAAATTGGGCAACAGTTTGCTCTACCACTTGCTTCCAGTTCAATTGCAGAATCAGGAGGTTCTAGACAAATCCCAGATTCTGAAAATGTTTGTGTAAACATATATGATTTATAATGAGACTTGTGTACCAGGATTCCTACTGAGTTTTGCTGCCGACAATCTTCTCCTTCTTGAATCCAATGTGTTTTGTCAATAGTATCACATCCAAAAGGGTTTTCTTGTCTTAAGAATTGTTTGCATACTTTTGAAAGGCAACAGGAATGCTGAGCCTCTTTTGGTGTTATAGAGCAGGCACGAGGAACCCCTGGGAAAGCATCAATACTGCCTGACACCCCACATGCTTCACCATGAAAAGCAGTTCTAGTCCTCACACCACGATGAAGCAATTAAATGTTTGACAGAATATGGCAGGGTAATCTTTAAGTTGATAATTTTGTATGGACTGCAAAAGGTATTTTGGATATCCAAATGGTCCTTGACCAAAAAACCCCAAAAAAATAAACAAAGCCCTCTTCCCAGTTTTAGAGGGCATGACTGGTGGGTTTGAACCAGCTTGCTGGTTAGCAGCTGAGTATCCAAATGACAAGACCTCCCAATCCTTCAACGTCTATAAAATAGAAGACGTTTGCAGGAATGTTGGTATTAATCTTGATTTTGAGGAGAAACAAGATATCTCAAGAAGATCATTAGTAAAAGGGTCCCACAGCAATGACATGGTTAACATGGTTAACAGTCTCAACAGCATCCACAAAGAAAATGGATAAATGAGTTCTGTTAAATGTCACAGTGCAGTCGAAGAGCACTGCTCCTCAGGAGGTCAGCACGACAGCCCGTAGTGAGCCAGCTGTGCTGATAGGATACATGTCGGGATTTGTGACTGCTATTCCTAGTCACCATCCAGTGGCTACCACTCCTGAGAATCACGGCCAGCAGAACAAACTATGGCACAACCCTGTGTCACCTTTATGACTGTTGGCGTGCTCAAGTTCATTGTTGAGGCTACTGTGTAATTTTTGTGCCTTCAAAACTCTGGGACTCATCTCCAATGCTTTATCAGGTAATATTCTGTTGTGATGTATAGGATCTTCATTAGTTAATGCTCAGCAATAGAAACCAGGTCTTTGTTGCTCATTGGTCTAATCTGGATGCTCCACTGAAATCTGTTCCTTGTATGTGACAGAGCAGATATGTGAAATATTGGTTGTATAACTTCTAGCATCACAGAGACAACATAATTCACAACATTATGGCAAACTGAGAGGAGACAGTTGGTAGAAAGCAGGTGTATTTTTTAGAATATTCAGAATAGCTGCACTTTGGATCTCTTAAGCAACTTCCCTACATATATGCGTATAAACATAAACATAAATAATATAAATATAAATATATAGAGTTATAAATTCATATGTAAATATATAGTACACATATAAATGTATGTACCTTTGATGTCAGAGAGATTAAGAAGCAAAGAGGTAATTTTTTTTGGTACAGTTGTTCTCTTTGTCTATTTAATATAGACCCTAAGCTCCACATACATTGAAATTCACGCTGAGGTACCCAATCAGGAGAATTTCTGCTTCTATTCAGAGTGAGGATTGGGGTCCTAGCTGGCCAGACTGGGGTGGCACTTCATCAATACTGACCCTGTTTACTTCTCAAGAATTAGTGGACCTTTCCACACTATGCAGATACTTTGCTATTTTGTTTTGCTTTTTCTCAGTTAGGCAAGTTCTTTGTCACGTCTTATTGCTGATTTAATGGTGTTTGTACTGTTTCTGTATTTCTTTGCATTCCATAATTGAAGATTCAAATCGGTTACCTTTTTCACTCTTCTTAAGGATATTTATAAAATGTGAAGTAGCCCTTGTCAGTTTATCACTATGTGGTGACTTATGAGTTGCAGTGTTGCAGGAAGTTATGTCAACTGTATTCGAATACCATTAGGGTCACCCTCAGTGGACAGGTTTCAGCAGAGCTTCCATGTGAAGAACAACAGACTATGAAGAAGGAGTAGGCTCGCTAATTCCAAGTAATCAGCTACAGAAAATTTTAGGGATAACATCAAAAAATTGTCACATACTGAAAACCCCATGAATAGACACAGGGCATTTTCATGGGTAATGCTAGAAACGTTCTTCAGGTGGGAAGTCCCACAAAATATGACTGAGGAAGAGCTACCTTCTCAAAGTAGCGGCCACTCTAATGGTAGGGATAAAGTGAAGCCTACAGGAGTAAACCCTCCAGGAACTTCATTTGCTGGTGGGTCAAAAAACGAGAACAACTGTAAAGATCAATGTAAAATTGGAAATTTAAATGTACCAAGACTGGATCTAGGAAGGGTGGAAGTCATTAAAAATGAAAAGCAATGGCTAGAGATTGAAATTCTAGGCATTGGTGAGCTAATATGGACCGCAATGAGAATTGTTGAGTTAGAAAATTATATGGTTTACTATGGTATGACTGACACAGCAAGAGGGATGACATTGAATTCATTCTTATAAAACACATGTCAAGGTGTACCTTGAAGTGGGGTAATGTCAGAAGACCTGAAGCGCTCTGTGAGGACATCAAGAATATCACACATGAGGAAAGCAAACGGTCCTTACAAAGACAGGAACGAAAGAAAAGAGCAAAGTGGCTGTCAGAAGAGACTCTGAAACTTGCTCTTCATTTCAGAGTAGCTAAGGCACATGGAAGAAATGATGAAGTCAAAGAGCTGAACAGAAAGTTTCAAAGGAAAACCTCCAAAGATTCTGAGCACAATATGGCATGACGCAGGATGGGAAGACTACACAGTCACTGTACGCCACCCCCACCCCCCACCCCCACAAAGAGAAAACAGTCAGCATGTAGCGGTTTCAAGAGGTAGCAGATGAGCAAGGAGCAATCGTGCTAAAGGGAGGTCTAGCTGCGCTGAAAACATGAGCCAAAATCAAGGCTCCAGGAATCGATGATGGAAAAACAACTAAAGTACTTCCATAAGCTGATGAAACCCTGGAAGCCCTGACTTGTCTGTGCAGGAAATCTGGAAGAAAGCTACTTGGCCAACTGACTAGAAATTATTCATATTTGTCCCCATTCCCAAGGAAGGTGACCCAATTGAATGTGCAAAATATAGAACAATATCATTGATAACACAAGTTCATAGTTCACAGTTCTGTACAGATGTCATTTATTTATGAATGGCCGTTGTGTTGGCTATGGCTCATGGTCACTCCATGTACAATTGAGTGCAAGGTTTCCAAGCCCTGGTTCATCTTCCTTATCATGAAGTTCTTGGAGTCCATTATTGAGGATATTGGGCAGTACGGCAAACCTATGGGTTTCCCCTTCCTGCGTTCTATCCAACACTGCCCTATTGTGATCCATACAATTTTCATTGGCTGAAAATTGTTCAAGAGTAGATTGCTAAGATTTTCTTCTTGTTCTGGCGAGTCTAGAAGCTACATTGAAACCCAGATTCTATGAGTGACTCTGGAATAATATGTAATTGCAAACTATAACTCCCAGCATCCCAGCTACACACAACCCATTGCAGTAAAACGAGCTGACAGGTGGTGTACCATTGTTATTGGTCATTGTTAAGGAAGCCAGGGTAGAGTATGCAGGGACTCTCTAAGTCATCTTTACTATGTTACTGTAAATCTAACTCTATTACCTAGTAAAAGCTGTTTCAAAACGATGTTTCACATTTCTTGCCTCTGCTAAGTGAAATCATGAGTAGAAATCCAACTTATTTCTAAAGGACAAATTATAAAACCCTCACTAGCTGTGTTGTCCAATATAGCGCTATAATGTCTGAATTTTTAATTTCAGGAAAACAATTTTTATTCTTTACTTTCATAGTTATCAATATATATTAATATGCATTTAATTAAATGTTACAAAAACATCGTGCTCAGCATTATAGGGTTAGACCAATTTTAGTTATATACTAATTTATATGCTTAAACAGTTTTTAAGGTAGCATAGCACACACAGGGAAAAAAAATATTGTTTGGTTTAAAGTTTAAACCAAAGGAAAACAGCACAGTTTTCATGTCTCCAGAACACGCCTTAGTGAAAGTATTCTGGTTTGGGCTTTATTAAGTTGAGTGGGAAGGCAACTTATTACATGTCTGATGGAGTGCCCAGGAAGCCTCAGAATTAATTTTCCTGTACCACTTTCTGATAGCATCAAATTATTGAAAAATTAAGCACAAAACCAACAATGTTAAGAATCCTAACCACAACTAACATCAATGAGACAATGAGGGCATTGAGCATAGACTTTGCCCACATATTTGTCTGTTCTCTTATTTTATCAACTGTTTATGCCAACTTATGCTTCAAGTTGACAAGATCGAATACCTGTGGCCTGCAATCATTGGCGTAGGCAGCCTGCCATATGGCATCTTTGAGTGGAAGGAAGGTGGAGAGCCAGCCCACATGAGCCACTTACCTGCCTCTTAAACTTACTTGACTCATTTTTCTGGAAGAAACCCAAGGTCAATCTATATGCGAACATAAAAGGACATCGCTAACTTCATTACACTGGAGCTTTGAAACTATTGCAATTTTACCACACCATTTTAATTCTCCACTAGTATAATTTCATATTGATCATCACCGTAATGATAAGTATGCGGAGGTGGAACGTGTTAGTGTGTGTGTTACCATCAACTCTTCTCCAGCTCCTAGCAACCACGCACACAGCAGAATATAGGGTTTCCCTGTTTTGAGTCGTCCTCTGAAAACTGATGCCTTAGGCTGGGCCCTCTAGAGAAGTAAAACCAGGGACACATATAAAGATGGGAATTTTATAAGGGAAATTAGCTCACAGTTGTAGAAGCAGTTAAGTCCCCGTGATTCAAGTCTAGGGGTCAGATATGAAGTGATGCTTTTCTTGACTTACGTGGCTACTTGGGACTGAGAAACCAAGGAGCCATAGGGGGATGTGACAGAGGCAGGATCCACATAAGCAAGAAGAGTGGAATTGTTGGATGTAGCATCTCCTTTTATGCCGATCAAGCAAGCTACACCCCTAAAGAGATGTCATCAGGCTGTGGCTTGAAAGGTCGCACTCCATCCCTATCTTCTTATTGGTGCAGCGAGTTGACACAGAACCTAATAGTCACAACTGGTGTATTCAAACATATTGCTGGAGTTATGCACCAGCCTGCTCCATCAAGGGTCTCCTTCACCTTCCCTGACCCTCTACTTAACCACTCACGATGTCATTCTGTAGTGACTGACTCCCCCGGAAGACATGTCCAAAGCAATGGGACTTGACAGTGTTTGGCTACAGAGAGTGTTCATTGGATAAATTTCAGACATAGATCATCAGGCCTTTCTTTTTGCTCAGTCTTAGTCTGGAAGCAACATTGACACCTGCCCACCACGAGTGATCCTGCTGGTCTTTGAAACCATTAGAGTATGAAAAGATGGGTGGTGAATTGTGAGGTATAAATAAACTTATCACAAAATCATGATCTTGTGGTGAGCTACTCACAAACAAAGAATTACTTATCACACAATTCTTATCCCCCGCCCCCAATAGAAAAAACTCTAACTCATTGCCACTGAGTCAATGAAAACTGAAAGTGACCATAAAGGACAGGGCAAAATTGTTCCATGAGTTTATGTGTTTATAGGAGTAGAACGCTCTGTCTTTCTCCCCTTGAGCAGCTGCTGGTTTTGAACTGGCAACCTTGAAGATTGCACAATGCATAGCCACTATACCACCAGGGCTCCACACAATTCTGTTAGATTTTAAATAGTAGAAAGAAATACACCAAGTACAGTCTTTTTAGGCACATTTAAATGTATCAAATGTCAACAGTAGAAGACTTAATTTATCCACTCTTAAGTTTTATATAAAGTATAATTAAATAAATTACAGCATTTGAGAAGTCCTACGCTTGTGCAGATTAAACTTCCCTTTGTGTTTTAAAATTCATAACTAAGTTGTTTAAGAGCATTTAAGGGTTCCACCGGGATTAGTGGATTTAGTATGATTGTGCAAAATAACAATAAAGTTAAAGGATCTACTTAAGTCCCAGATAAAGGCCTTATTCTCTAGAGAGATGGTTTTCAAAGCCCTTAGGCGCAAAATTAAATAGACAAGAAAATAACAGATTTCAACATATACATTGACATAACTGATGGATCTCACGGTCTATCACATCAATTTTTCTACATTTCTTTCAAAAGTCTTAGAGGCAAACTGGATGGCCTACTGTATGGTTGAGTAAGGCTTTACTAACTAGGATCGTGGCCTATATTCTTTGTAAGATTGTTGGATTGACCTATTCCATTTGAAAAAGAAATAACCTCTAACTTCTTGCTCAAAACATCCTCCCCGAGAAAAACTCAGACTTTCCCTGGATGAGCCGTTTCCAAAGCTGTAGTGAGTGGTGTTACTCAGTGGTGCACAATCAAGAAGCCCAGTCTGCAGTAGGGCACCTTCACCCCGAAACATTGATTCAGAGGACGACAATGGCAGAGACCTCACCACATGTTTGAGTTTCCTGAAGTAGACCTGTTACCAAAACAGTGCATCCTTGGCCTTTGGAAGCATGCCTCCTGTAGATATATTTTAACAAGGCCACCTTCCTTATGTATCCACCATTTGCTCGATAGTCCCCAAGTGGCATGGCTGTTAAGACTTGGTCTGCTAATGTAAAGGCAAGCTGTCCAAACTCGCCAAAGGCAGCCTTGACAATCTGCTTCTGAAAGGTCATGGTCTCAAAAATCCCAAGGAGTGGCCCTCCTCTGCACCCACGGGGTTTCCGTGAATTAGAATGTACTCGACAGCAATGGACAGCCCACTCGACTGCACAATGGTTAGATTTTGTGTTAATTTGCACCTGTGTGAAGGTGGAGGTGGCATTCAACTTGCTGATCAGCTATGGCTTGATGATGTCTCCTTGGGAGTACAGCCTTTGTATACGTGACCCTGTAAAGAACTTCTCCCTCTTGCATCACTTTGCCCTCCTGCAGGCCTGGATCCTGGCCCGGGATCCTGCACCTTGTGCTGGTTTTGGCATCCCACACCATCTGCTGAGGCTGGGAGATGGTGTTCACTGCCATGTTCCTGTGAACCATGGATCCATGTGAATCTATTGTCTCCTCATTTCTCCTTCCTGTTTCATTGGCTGGCAGCTCATCTGAGCATGTAGGGGAACCTCATTTATGAATTTGAATTTAACTGGGCTGGGTTGCTTCCCTGATGTAAATTTCATTCTTCATAAGTCATTATTTAGTTTACATATCTGAGTGCACAAATTTTTGTTTCTCTAGGAAATTCAGGCTAATTCAGTCCATTAACATGTGATTTCAGACTGGTTTAAGTCAGGACTGATTTGGTTGGTAGCCAATTCAGAAAGGCCACACTGGACACGCTGTCTCTGCTATTTTTCCTCAGCATAAAAGACAGCAAAGCAAAATCATTACATTTGAGTTATAAAAGTAGGCTTAAGATCAATTAAAAATAATGTGGTTGAATATTTCTGCTACTTCTGTGAGTGCTCGTTTATTTTGTTATTATTTGCGTGCTTAAAGTGCTTGGATTTTATGTCAACTTCTACATAGAAGAAAGTGTAGGGGTGGACTCGAACCTATCAATCAGAGACCAAAGAGTATTCCTTCAGCCTCAAAAGTCCTGTCTATCTGGATTCTTTGAGAATTGTAAGGTTTCTTCTCCACTGGAGTTTCCTTAATAGCAGTGAACCAAAGTTGGTTTTGTACTTGAAACAAAGACACCGCGGTGATGTAAGGGATTCTTGATAAGCATAGTGGACAAGAAGGCACAGAACTCTCTGTAACATGCAACCTTACATGCAATCAAGAGTGTCACAAACTATATTTTTAAGGTACTTAGATGAACAAAAGAGGAGTTACAACAGGCTAAGTAATCTAATATTGAACATGTCACACGAGGAAACCGTGACTCTGAAGAACAAACACTCTCCTGGACATCAAAGGAACCTAAACTTAGTTGTTGTTACCATCCTGGAACCTCCAGGAGCAACTTGTCGATTGAAACCCTGGGTTGGTAGAATGTCATGGTGTCTACCAAGCAAAGCACGCTTGATAGAACGCATTGGACACGAAGAATGTTGATAGACATGAACTCAAAAAAATTGAAGCTCTCACTAGATACTCGGGTTCTGCCTTGGAAAGTCAACTTATGAAGTCCCCTTTTCCTCTGGAGTCTATTTTGGCATCTGCTGCAAGTTTGACTGCACTTGAGAAAGACTACCTAATTCAGAGAAACAGAGGGGCGAAATATTGTAGAAGGTTAATGGCTATGTAATTATGGAGGTTCTTGGCTCTACTCAGGTTTGATGGGCTTCAAGAAGAGGAATCATTCCACAATAAAAGTGCTTGCAATGAGAAGACTACGTTACTTTATCATAGAAGTATCTATTGCACACACTATCTGCAGGATCCTATTGTGATTGGGGATCTAAGGATTTGGAAGCGAGCTTAAGGAGTTGTAGCATAGCATGACAAGGAGGTGTAGCCTAGCATGAAATGTCCTTATAAAATGGACATTTCAGAACAATGCAACAGTAGAGCTGTGGACATTAGAAAGTATTTGATAATATATACCGCAATACTATGCATAAAGAGGAAGATCTTCACAACAAGAGGAATTGACGCAGTGGCTGAAAAAAATAGATTCAAGAATAAGAACAATTGTGAGGATGGTGCAGGACCAGGCAGTGTTTCAGTTTTTCATTCTGTTGTGCATAGGATATCAATGAATTGGAACTGACTGGACAACACCTAACAAAAACAACAGCCCTGCTACTAGAAACCACACAAATGATCTTCTCATTAAGGGCAACAGAACCTAGTTTGTTTGAAAAGAAAACAACTCACACTGCATATACGACCTAAGCTTTATCTTTTCATGATATAGAGTAGACTTGGTGGCAGAGTAGTTACAAAGTAGGCTGCTAACCTCAAGATTGTTGTTGTTGCTAGACGCCATTGACTTAGTTCAAACCCATAGCAACCCTGTGCACAGTCTGCTCCTGAGCCATCCTCACAAGTGGTCCTTTTTTCACAAAAGTCCATGGTGGCAGCCATTGTACCAATCAATTTCACTGAGGGCCTTTGTCTTTATCAAGCCTGATGTCTGTCTCCATTGGCGATTTCGCCTGACAACATATCCAAGGGATGCAAGGCGAAGCCTTGACATCCTTGCTGCTAAGGAGCAACTTGCCCTACTTGTTCCAAGAGGGATCAACTTGTCTTTACAGAAGTCAATGGTATTTTCAATATCCTTCACCTGCACCACAATTCAAATGAATCAATTCCTCTTTGGACTTCTTTATTCAACGTCCCACTTTCTCATGCATCTAAGGTACTTGAATACTATGGCTTGGATCAGAGATAACTTAGTCCTTAGAACAACATTCTAGTTCATGGAAGGAAGAGTCAAGACCAAAAGACGAGTTGCATTAGGCAAAACTTTCCACACAAGACCTCTTTGGATTACCTAAAAGCAAGTATGAACATCAAGTTAGGCAGTTCTAAACCACCAGCAGCCCTTCAAAAGAGAAAGGGGAATTTCTACTCCTGTGAAGAATTCCAGTCTCAGAAGCCCACAGAGACAATCTTACCCTGTCCTATAAGGTTGTTGTGGGCTGGAATTGAGTTGATGGCAGTGATAGTTTGTTTTGGAGAGAATAGCATCCCTCCGATCAGCATATTGCAAAAATACCAATTCTTGTGAAGTATTTTCACTTCCCTAACTGAATGAAATTATACAAAGATGTAAAGCTAGATCATGCACTTTTTCTGAGGTTGATAATTTTTACGATACACTTGGAACATATCTGTAAATGCAGACATGAAAAATGAATTATAATTCCCATTGTTAGAGACTCTCCAGTCGGCCCTGCAACGCTACCCTGCCCTGCATCATCTCTGCAGTCAGTTGTGTATCAGATCCCTGGATCCATAGGATTTTTGATGGCTCATTTTTTGGGAAATGGATCTCTAGTTTTTTTCAGTCTGCCTTTGTCTGGAAGCTCTTGTGAAGGCTGCTCAGCACCCTAGGTGCATCCAGTGACAGAGGCAGGGTGGCTGCCGTTGAGGTGTTTGGCCTAGTATGGAAGACTGGTTTGGCAGAGAAGGTAGACAGGGCTTCTCTCACTGAACCATCGGTGGACCCATATAATAAAACCAAGATGGTAAATTAGACACTGGATGCCGGGAATAAGATGATGCTTTGCAAGTGTGCAAATCCTGAGGTGACCAATTCTATTGAACATTCTTGAGCGTGGGATTTTAAGAGTATCTGCTTTGTGGAATTGATTAAAGGAAGGGAATATTTTGTACTGAGGTTTTCTCCAGCTGCTACCTCTGATGTTGCCCTAAAAGCCTCCGTGTGACCCACGTGAGCCAAGGTCTCACTTAAGTATTTCATTCTTTCTTTCTCTTTTTTTATATGCTGGAGGTATTTTTGCTGAGCCTAACCCGATAATAATGATCTACTTACACGGCCTGTTCTCTGTATATCTGTCATATTAAAGTCGAGGCTGTTTGTTTATCATGCCATGATCTATAGCTTTCTATTAATTTAATTATACTAAAAGATCTTAAAAGCCTTGGGCTAAGTAACATGTCAATTAGAAATGAGTTTAACTTGGAATAAATATACATTTAATACTTGTAATTTATTGCTTTAAATATAAACAAAGCCCTCACTATGACACAGTCTATTATTAATTACTCCAATGCCTGGAGTCCAATTAAGGAAATCCATTTATATTTTCTTCAGAGAAAGTCAATGTTCATTTCTCATAGGAAGTCCTAGATGCCTACAAGCTCCTTCCTCAGAAGCCCATAATGCCACCAAGCACTTTGTGTGTAATGAACTCTGTCACGTGAGAAGCAAGGGGATTGGATGAAGTGGCTGGAGGGAAGAGAAAGACTCAGATATTACACACACACACACACACACACACACACACACACACACACACATCCAGTTTTACTCAGACCAAGGTGGAACTTACTTAAGTGCTTTTCAGATAAACATGGTTATACCTGACTTTTGACTAGTTACCTTCTGTTTTATTAATGTTTTTGAGTTCCAGCCAAAATAACCCAGGGACAGCCCTTAAAGTCCAATACTCGTAGGTTGTCAGCAACTTTATGAGCCCCTCAAACAGCTCCACTGAGAACGTTCATTCTGTGCAGCCGTGAACTTTGAGTAAGCCCATCAGTGTCTCTGCCGAGGAGAGATCGTTGAGATCCGGCATCACATATCATGACAAACATTATAACTCTTTGAAAAACAACCTTCATGGTAGAAAACATGATACAATATTTTAAGTATTTGTGCTCTCCAGAAAAGATAGACTTTAGGAGTTTAGAATTTTAACGTGTGAAACTACTGACAGATGTATTTGAAATTGCTTCGAAGCATTTCCATGTTACTAGAAGTCAGAGAGTAGCAGATCATTTTCCATATCTGGATGTTATCTTCACTTGAACCTTTTAATCCAAGCGATTCATTTTAGCCCAGGTACTTCTCATTGATTTGACTGTGTTTTGTTCTTAAACACTCAGACTTTACTGATGCATTCTGGTACGATAGATATTATGTTTACATTAAGTTTCTTTAATTATAGCTCAGTGAAATCTTTATTCTGTCTAATGTAAATTATCCACCATTCCTCTGTCAATTTACTGCATCACCGCGGCTTGCTTCTTACTCTGATGCTGCAAGCTATGCCACCGACATTTCAAGCAGCACCTGGGTCCCCTGTGTTAACAGGTTTCAGCGGAACTCACTTCTAGACTAATACAAACAAGGAAAGAGGACCTGGTTATCTAGTTTTAGCAAAAGAAAAATGAAAACTTTCGGAGTAACAACAAACATCATGTTGAAGACTAAGGTTGCCCACTCAAGCCATAGCATTTTTTAATTGTCTCATAAGCACATGAAAGTTCGATAATGATTCAGGATGAATTGGTTACTTTCAGTTGTGTGGTTGGCAATGAATAGTGAATACATGATGGGATGCCAGCAGAGGAAACAAGAGTTGGAAAAAAAGGCAGCCATATTGCTCCTTATAAACAAGGATGGTGAGACTTTGTATCCCTGATTTGACATACACATATATACCTTTAAGTTGATTATGACTCATAACAACCATATAGGACAGAGTAGAACTCCCTTTGTGGGCTTCAAATCCAACACTATAACTCTATAAGATTAGAAAGCCTCATATGTCTCCTGAAAAAATGTATATGTACATCTAGATCTATATCATCTATGTAGATCTAGATCTAGATCTATATCATCAATCTAGAGCTATATCATCTATCTAGAACTAGATCTATATATATATATATATATATATATATATATATATATATATATATATATATATATATATATATATATATATATATATATATAGAGAGAGAGAGAGAGAGAGAGAGAGAGAGTTATCTTAAGGCAATGGCTCATGGCTCACATAATTGTACAAGAGCGTAAGTCAAGTCAAGCCGGGTTCGAGTCTGTGGTCAAATCTTCAGCTGGAAGTTTCCTGATTTGGTTAACTGTGGGGGCTGCCAAACCAGGAAGCAGAAGGACAAACCAGGAAGGTAAAACAGAAGGTCCACAGGCTGGTGGATAGAGGAGTGAATTAGTCCAAGGTCAACAGATCCGATGGTAGGCTACTGGTGGTTTCCAGCTTTGACGGGAAGTATGGTGGGCCAATGGTTCCAGTCCAGTAACTGCAGGTCAATGATCCAGATGCAGGATCCAGATCCAGCCAGGAGAAAGCAAGCTCTCCACAGCATTTGCTTCTATAGGAATAGGCCACAGCCCTGAACAAACTTCATCAGGGTTGTGACCTAAGTAAGAGGGTTGCCTTTCATAATTGACTGCTTATAACTAGTTAGCTGTTCACAGAAGTCCTCTTTATGGAGTTGGTTAAATCATTTTAGGTCAAGTCACGTGGGGTGGCTAGGGCTTGAGTGCCACATCATTGAGAATCTTGGTTGCGTGAAGTAACACACACTTATCTATCACAGACATGCAATCAGCCCCTGGAGAAGAACATGGTGTTTGGTCAACAGGTGATCAGAGGAAAGGACGGAGAAAAGGGCAAGGAACTGACCCAGGGGCTGCAAAAATGGGCACTAAAAGAACAATCATGGTGATGATGCAGCAGGACCAGACAGTGTTGTTGCTGGGTTTTCTTTTCCCCCATTGTTTATAGGGTCACCATGACCTTACAACTGACAACATAACACGCAATGATAGTCACAGTCATCTAGTTTGTGCCTTAGATTATACATGGAAGGGCATGAATATATTCTTGGTAACAATGTTGTAGCATGCCCTGTCTATCACCTAGGTAGTCGATTATTGTGTTTGGAAGGGAGAGTTCTAGAGTGATGAAAGATTTCCTCTTCAATCAAGCAATCAAGGGACTGAACACAAGTAGCCAACCTGTCACAGTTGTGAAAGTAATTGCCCGCTAAGCAAATGTTTGGCAGTTTGAACTCACTATCTGCTCCGTGGGGAAAGGGGTGGCCATCTGCTCTCATGAAGATTCCAGCCTTGGAATCCCAGCACAGTTTTGTACAATAAGAACACTATGCATGCAAAAACTATTGGCAGTGGCGGATTTGAGTTTGGGTTTAACACTTAATGCTTAAAACAACAACAAAAATATTGCTATTGATTGGATCCAATCTTATGATAACTCCAATGTGCTCTGTAGAATTTTATTGGCTTATTGGCTTTTATTGGCTTATTCTTTGGCCACCACTTATCTGTCAGTTAGTCGTACTTCCATGGCTAGTGCATTGATTTGACGCTGGAAGTTATGTTTCTGGTTATTAATATATCAATAAGATCACTCAAAATGAACAGGATTCGGCAGAGCTTCCAGACTAACAACAGATGATGAAGAAAGAATATGCTGCCCACTTCATTGGAATCAGTCACTGAAAACCCTGTAGATTGCACTGAATCAGTGTCAGTTACTGAAGACCTCAAGAAAAGCAGAACATTATCGGGATTCGTGTCAGAGGATGAGGCACTCAGATAGGAAACACTCACAATATGACGAGGAAGAGCTGCCTTCTTGAAGTAGACTTGACCATGATGATGTGGATTCGGTAAAGCCTACAGAAGTAAAGCCTTCTGCACTGCCATTTGCCGACGGGTCATGACTCCAAATGAGATTTTTTTTAAATCAGTTGCATCATTTAATAATTGAAATGTGGAATATATGAAGTGTGAATCTAGGAAAACTGGAAGTAGTTAACAAGGAAATAAAATGCAAAAAAATTGCTATTCTAGGCATTAGTTAGTTATTGGCAATTTGGAATGGGCAAACCATATAGTTTAATATGCCAGAGATTACACACTCAAGTAGAAGGGCACTGCATTTGTAGTCAAAAGTACATTTCAAGATTTTTATGAAGTGCAGTTCTGTGATTACATAATATCTATCTGCGTACGAGGTAATCCAATCAGTAAAACTATTGTTCAATGTTATGCACAAACCATGAAGGTTAGATATGAAGAAATTAAATAATTCTTCTAACATATTCAGCTTGAAATTAATCAAACAAAGAATCAAGGTGCATTCAGTTTTGTATGGAGATTGGAAAGTGAAAGTTGGAATTAAAGAAGAAGGAACAGAAGTTGCAAAATATGGTCTTAGTGATAGAAATCAAGCTGGAACTCATGATAGAATTTTAGAAGACTAAGTCATTCATGCAAATATCTTTTTATATAACATAAAACACATGTGTATACATGGACTTCTCCAAATGGAATATACAGACATCAAATTGACTACATCTCTGGGGAGACACAATGGAGTAGCTCAATATCAGCAGATAAACTAGGCCAAGGTCTGACAGTAGAAAAGACCATCAATTGGTAAGTTTCCTTCCTCTAGTTCTTTAATGCTCCCCCCACACACATACTACCATGACCCCAATTCTATCTTACGAATCTGGCTAGACCAGAACATGTATACTGGTATAGATAAAGCTTGAAACACAGGGAATCCGGAACAGATAATTTCCTCAGGACCAATAAGGGGAGCAGTGATACCAGCAAGGGTAAGGATGGAGGAAGGGAGGAAAGGGTGACCGATCACAATGATTGACATATGGCCCCATCCCAAGGGTCAAACAGCATAAAAGTGGGTCAAATGAAGCAGCAGTTGGTGTGAAAAAAACAGAATAATTTATAAATTATGAAAGGGGCATGGGGTACGAAGGGAGGGTGGTGGAGGGAGGGGGAAAATGGGAACCTGATGCCAGGGGCTTAAGTAGAAAGAAAATATTTTGATAAAAATGATGACAACATATGTAAAGATGTGTTTGACAAAATGGATATATGTATGGATTGTGATAAGAGCTGTAAGAACCCCCAATAAAATAAAATAAAAGTTAAAATAAAAATAATTTTAAAAAGTACAAGAAAATGGGGGGCAAAGTCTTCAAGAGCCAAAATATGGCCTTGACTACATCCCAACTGATTGTGAGACTATTTATAGAAAAGAATAGGTACATTCAACATGAATGAGGGAAGACCCGATGAACTGTGTGCTTACATCAAGAACATCATCCATGAGAAAAAGCAAAAGATCATTTAAAAGAATGTACAGCAGCTAAGGGAAATGGAAGAAATTATGTTATAGAGGTTAACAGAAAAATTCTAAGGGCAGCTAAAGAGGACAAAATCAAGTGTAAAGAAACGTACAAAGATGTAGAATCAGAACATCAAAAAGGAAGAGCACTGTGTTAGACAGGGTTCTCTAGAGAAACAAAACCGGAGCACTTATGATTTCATACAGATAGATA
Organism: Tenrec ecaudatus; assembly: GCF_050624435.1. Classification (NCBI taxonomy): domain Eukaryota; kingdom Metazoa; phylum Chordata; class Mammalia; order Afrosoricida; family Tenrecidae; genus Tenrec; species Tenrec ecaudatus. The sequence goes on from NC_134531.1 coordinate 5,109,851, forward strand.
GATACAACATGAAGAAATAAACAGTGAATTAGTCCACAAAGCAGTACAAATGGCTCAGATCAACTCATTTCCATGAGACAGAATACACTGTCAGTTCTTCAACTCACAAGGGCTGCTAGGTGCAAGTCAAGGAAGCAGACAGCTGAGTCTTCCATAGAGCAATACAGGCAGTCCGGGCAAAGGCAGCAAACAACAGGGCAGGTCACCAACAGTCAGCCAAAGGAGAGGTTTCTACAGTTCCCAGCTCAAGTGATGTATAGACCAGCAGTGTGGTGAAGCAGGACTCGAAGGAACCTCAAACTCATGACCCAGTCCACGAGTTGGCAGTACCACAGGTAGTGTAGCTCACGAGTGAAGCAGAGAACTAGCTCACTGGTCTGATCACCAGAGAGCAAGAGACAGAAAAGCGAGGCTGGCTGAGACATTTATCTTTTTTCCCTTCAATGAAGCTGCAACTTTATTAATCCCACATGTGTTTATTGGTCAGGTTGGCAAAATAAATCTACCTATCACAAGGACACTCAGTGTATCTTAAATGGAAAGTATTCAGAAAAAAAATCAAGTCTCTAGTTATAACATGTAAAAAAAATCAATGGGCAAAAAATTGAATGGTGAAAAATGTACCCAATGAAGATGGAAGATACTGAGTCACAGTACTAAAAAGATCTAGTCAAAATCCAATCTTTTCAAGAATTAGCATGTGAAAATAAGCATGGTAGTGAAGGAAGAAACACAGCTGCCTTAGCCTTAGTCAAAAACAAGGCTCCAGAGCTTGATGGAATACCAATTCAAATGTTTCAACAAGCTGATGAAACATTAGAAGCACTCATTCAACTACACCGAGAAATTTGGAAGATAACTACTTGTCTGACTGACTTGAAAAGATCCATATTTAGACCCATTCCAAAGAACGGTGACCCAGGAAATGCACAGATTATAGAACAATATCACTGATATAACCTGTAAGTACAATTTCGCTGCAGGTTATCCAGGAATGGTTTCAGCAGTACCCTGACAGTGAGCTGGCAGAGGAGGGTTGCGTTCAGAGGAGGACATGCTACCATCCCTAATATCGCATGGGTCTCGACTAAAAGCAGAGAATACAAGACAATGTTTTCATCCTTTTCATTCACTATGAAAAGGCATTGACAGCATGGATCACAAAACCTTTGGAATAACAATACTAGAACACTCATTGTGCTCATGTGGAATCTACACAAGGATCAAGAGGCAGTTGTGCAGAGCAAGAGAATACCACGTGTTTAGAATCAGGAAAGATATGCCTCAGGGTTGTATTTGTTCACAACCCTTATTTAATTTTTGTTCTGAACAATCAATCAGTGAAGTTGACATATATGGAAAAAATGTGGCATCAGGATTAGAGGAAGGCTTAGTAACACCTGTGATATGCAGGTGACACACCTGCCTACTGATGAAAGTGGGGAGGACTTGAAGGGCTTGCTGGTGAAGATTAGGGATTGTAGTCTTCAGTATAGATTACAACTGATGTAAAGAAAACCAAAATCCTCACAACTGGACCAAGAAGTAACATAATGATAATTAGAAACATAAATGAAGTTGTTGAGGATTTGGTCTTGCTTGGATGCACAACAAAACCCATGGAAGCAGCAGTCATTAGATGCAGTGCATTAGGTAAATCCGCTACACAAAACTTCTTTAGAGCGTTGAATAGGGAGGATGCTACTTTGAGAGCTGAGATACATACCCCTGACCGAAGCAATGATATTATTGATTGTCTCATATGCATGTGAAATTTGGATGTGGAATAAGGAAGACTGACAAAATGCATTTGAAGATGGTCTTGGCAAAGAATATTGAAATTACCATGGACTGCCAAGAATAGACCGATCTGTCATAGAAGTGGTGTAATCAGAATGTTCACTACAGGCTGGGACAGTGAGACTTCCTCTCCCATACATTGGACATGTCAGGGGAGATCGGTTCCTGTAAAAGGGCATCATGCTCTGGAAGGGCAGAGAAAAAGAGGAATCCCCTCACCAAGGTGAAGTGGCACAGTGGCACCAAAGATGGGCTCAAGTGTAAGAACGCCTGTGAAGATGGTACAGGACCAGGCCACGTCACTGTGTTGTACATAGGAATGCTATTAGTAGGAACTGGTTAAAGGGCACCTAACAACAACAACAGCATAACGTATTGATGAGGCACAAATAAGACAGGTCATTTAAGAGGTCATGTCTAGCGATTTACTCACTATTACTTAGGGTCTTCTAACTCATATGGAGGTGACCTGACAGGGCAGAATATACTTGCTCCTTTGGATTTCCAGTACACTTGGTGCCCACAGTCGCTGATTTCTGAGACCATCATTACCACCATCATGTCAACCTATCTTGTCCAAGACCTTCCTCGTTTTTGCTGCCTCTGATTTCACCATGCTGGAAATCTTTCCCCAAAGACTGGCCCCTCCTGGCCACAGCGCACTAGGCAGTCTCGCCATCTTCGCCTCTAAGGAGCTATCTGGTTGTACTTCTTCCAGTGACGGTTGGTTCTTTTGGCAGTCAAGGATGTGAGCATTGAACAATTTTTAGATATTGTTATTTTCAAACAGCACAAGTTATAAATCCTGCTGACTTATAGAGAAGGTATTCTACGCACACTACTTTATCAGGCAGCATAAGCATCAGATGTGTGGCCATTTCAGGACTGATTTTAAACCCTTGCTCAAGTTGGCTTCTTGCGTTTAACAAAGATGAATGGATGGGACAGTGGAAGAAAGATTACAGTCTTTCCAAGTCACCAGTCCTTCTCTTAGAATCCAATGTCTCCAAAATGTTGAGGAATGCTTCTTTTTAAAAACTTACCATCTCATTGCAGGAAACATAAACAGTGTCACAATTCAGAATACACGTTTATAAGTTAAACGGGGGTTCATTAATAAGGCAGAAAACCCCACCGCAGTTGAGTATAATCTCATTCATGAAGAACCCATATTTTACAAAGCAAAATGGCTCTTTATAATTTCCACGGCTGTAATCTTAGTGGAAGTAAGGAAACAGGTCTCTCTTTCATGATAAAACTATTAGGTTGGTTTGAATTACCAACCTTTCTTTTAGGTGGGTTTGAATTACCAACCTTTCTTTTAATAGTAAAAAAAAAGAGATGAAAACATTTTTTCTCTCTCTTCTTTCATAGACCATCTGAATGTAAATAGAAAATTCTCATGAGTTTGAAATTTAGATGCAACAAGCCTGACAATAAAAAGAAGACAAAGCATAAAATAATTTTAGAATTAACTTATTTAAGAGATGTGATTAATATATATCCTTAAAAGAATCACATAGATATTGTTTCTTTTACATTTTATGATATACATGCTATGCATGTCAATTACAATATTATTACATGTATGACATCATACATGTATGAGGAACTTAAACAATTTTTCTAAATAGAAATGTAATTCATTATCCTTTAATTCTATTTTGAAACGACATTTTAAAAGCCCTGTGATAGATAAGGTTTATTGTGCCAACCTGGCCAATGAACATATGTGGGATTACTCCAAGGGCAGTTTAATTGAAGGGCTGAGAGATAAATGGCTCCATGAATCTCACCTGTCGTGTCTTTTGTTCTCTGATGGTCGGACCAGTGTGCAGCTGCCTTAACTAGTTCTCTACCACAGCTGGCAAGGCTCACTTCCTACAAGACATCCCTGAGGACAAGCCACATGGACCTACCCTGATGCAGCCCTGGGTCATGTAGAAGCTGAGAGGAGACCCCTGCCAGCACTGAAATACTTACATGCTCACTGATTTGGCTTTCCTCCTGCATTCGGCATCATTGCGTGTGTTTTGTGAGTTTGAGGAGGACTTTGTAGATTGGTGTCGGACATATGGGCTAATGTTGGACTTATGGGCTTGGACAATACTGTGTTGGGATACTTTCTTTATGTACACTTACCCTTTGCATAAAACTCTCTCATAAAATATGAGTGTCTATGCATTTGGTTTCTCTAGTCTACCTAGACTAACACACACCCCTCCCCCATGTATGTGTGCTTGCTTACATTTATTAAATTTTAACTTTCATTAGACAGAAGCTAATGGCATGGCATAATGTGTTTGATTTAGTTTCTTTTCATGTTTATTTATGCTCATTGTAGAAGTGATATGCCTTCTCCAATGAGGAAATCCAGACCTCCTTTGTGGGTTTGGATTGTGTAATAAACAGGATAAGGGCAGAAGAGGGCCAGGAAAAGGTGTCCTTTGCCCGCTGTCTGATGAGACATCCTCTCTGCATGCCTCATATAAGAAACTCACTGTGTGAAATGATAGATTTGCTAATGCAAAAAGAGGCTGTCTTAGAATCCAGGCTAATGTATGCATAGCATTACTTAACAAATCTATCAAGAAAGGAAATGCCCTCACAGTTGGATCACTAAGCAACATCACGGCCCACTGAGGGGAAAAAAAACCGAGAAGCTGTCAACTTATCATTTTCTTTGGATCTACAATCAATGCCCACGGAAGCAGCCACAAAGAAATCAAAGGCATATTAATGGGGAAACCTGAAGTACACGGATCTCTTTAAAGTGATGAAAAGAAAAGACGTCACTTGAAGGACTAAGGCACAAATAATTCAAGCCAAGGTGGTCTCCATCACAGTACATACAAGCGAAAGAGGAACAATGAATCAGGGAGGCTGGGAGTAAGTTTGCCTTTAAATTATTGTACTGATGAAGAATGTTAAACATACCATGCACTGCCAAAAGAAAAAGAAAAAAAAAAGCAAGCAAATCTGTCCTGAAGAGAGGTAGCTGTAAGGCTCCTTAGAAGCCAGGCTGGTGAAAGAGTGGCCCACGCACTTTGGGCATGTCATCAGGAGGGCCAAGTCCTTGAAGAAGGCACCACGTTCAGCAGATTAGAGGGTCAGAGAAGAGGAAGACTCCCAAGGAAGTGGACTGACAGTGGCTGCAACCGTGGCTCCAACATCCCAATGATGTGAATGACTAGGAGTAGGCAGTGTCCTTTCTCTTGTGTCTAGGTCACTGTGGGCTGGAACTGATTAATAAACAGACCCAAAGGACAACATCTGAGAAAGTAAAACAAAATTTTTAAAAAATGTATTTGAAATTTCCCTGACTTAGGAAAAATGGTTGGTGCCAAACCTGACCATTTATGAACTATTTCCTTACTTAGAGGTTGGAATATTCAAGTCTAGGCATTTTTCTATGCTTATGGATATTAGATCATATACATTTTACACGGAAAATACAAGTGATGTTAATAAAGTATAATAAAATGAATAACACTAAAAAGTCATTGGCATATAGAATTTTCTTTTTTAAAAGTTACTTTGATTTAGTTATCACTGTAATGTAGCTAAATGTTTATAACAAGGAGACCTGGTGGTGCAGTGGGTTACTCATGGGGCTGCTGACCACAAAGTGAGCAATTGGAAGTCACCAATCCCACCAGCCTCTTCTCAGGAGTGAAGAATTACAGTCTCAGAAATCCACAAGGGCAGTTCTACCTTGTCCATTAGGGTCGCTATAAGTTCACCTTGACTCAAAGGCAGTGATTGTTTCCTTTCTCCTTTTTTTGGAAATGCTTTTAATTCAGTGAATTATTTCAGTATTGGAGTAACATCTTTGACAGATCAAAAAATGTTAGTGGGTAAATAAAGTAATATTCATGTGTGTGTGCTCATTCATATTGACCTGCATTGAGAATTAGCTCCATGTATGTATTGCATGTGTTTAGGCTTTCCATATTTGATAATGCTCCCAAGCTAGGCATATGGTTTTCTTTGAGGGCTAAGGTGTTCTTGACCAAAGCCATGGTATTCTCCACTGCATCATATGCATCTGAACATTGGTCATTGAATAAGGAAGATCATAGAAGAATTGATACATTTGAATCATAGTGCTATAAATTATTGGAAGTACCACAGATATATATTAGAAGCAGGAAGGCTAGGGTGTTCCTTAGAGGCAATGATGATAAACTGTGTCTTACATACTTTGAACCTATTATCATAAGAGACCAGTCCCTGGAGAAGGACATCATGCTTGTAAAGTGGAAGGGGGTGAAAAGAAGAAGGCCTTTGAGGACATGGATGGACACAGTGGCTGCATCAGGGGCTCAGGCATAAGAACCATTCTGAGGATGGCGCAGGACCATGCAATGTTTTCTTTTGTTGTGTATAGGGTCATTATGGGCTGGAGCCAACTTGATGGCACCTAACAATAACAACATATAGTCCATAATCACAAGAGTGAAATGAAGGAGAAAATCACTTTCAATTTTCAGAGCAACGGCATGGATTGGAATAGTATTTCCATTCACAAACAAGGAGACAAACTGTGTGTAGGGGAGTGAGACAATCAATACAAAGCACAATGGCCTTTTTTTTGGGGGGGGGGGCTTTGATTAGGACCCTAGAACTGTGACAGCTGAATCAGGATACGAAGAACTGTACTCCGTTGCTTGTGAGGCTTAACAGACATGCTTCTTCATCATCATACCAACTCCCGAGAACACACACAGCAAACACACACAATGACAGCATAACCATTTACACTTGTAAAGGTGCAATAATTGTTTTGTTTGCACCATTTAAACTCCATCCTGATGCTAGGACATTGTAAAAGATCATACAACTAGTAATTTCCAAACATCTCCATTGCAGTTTTTAAACGGGTTCTTATAAATACAGCAACTTAATCTAATTCTCACTTGGAGATATATATATGTATATATGTATAGTATATACATATATATGTATATATATATAGTAAAACACTGTAGCGAAATGATCAAAAGGAATTTACTAAACTAGTGAGTGCTTACATTGATAATATATGCGTATTAGAATTTGTTCATAAGCCAGAGCGCCCAATAATGTCCACATATCAAATCAGCATCTAGGAATGCATGCATGTTCCTCTACCCATGAATGACATATGATTTCATGTGTGCATGGAGAATGTAAGCCCGAATTGCTCTATAACAGAGAAATAGGATTGAGCAGGGCGAGGGGAAATGCTGGGAACCCGATTGCACAATAAAATATTCACAGGGTGCAACCCAGAGCTGCAAATAATTGAATTAAGCAAGAAGAGTGTAGGCAGGCCCTGGCCCAAGGATGAATGAGCATGTGGGGAGTTGATTGACCACAGAAGCCATCAATATCCAGGAAATGCCTGGCATCAAGGTCATCATTGCTATGAAAACCCATTTTTATTTTTCTTTTTTCAACAGAGCCTTAAAATCCTTCATTTCCTTCGGTTTCCTGCAGTATCATTATTCCTCCAGGTGACTGGCCGACAGATGACTTTGAATTGCACTGGGCTTTGCTTGGTCTTTGGGAATAATAGCTCACTAAGGCAGCTGCCAACCAAAAGCACTCTCCCCACGTGGAGTGTTTTATCAGGGCTGAATAATATTTCAAAGATTCTCAACCATTAAGTTTTAGTGAAGTCCTAAATAAAATGTGTGCTCTGTCTTGGGTCCTAGCCCTGTTGGAAAGGGACTGCGTGAAAATAAAGAGCAGTGGTCTCCCTGTGCATACTTAATGGGGGGAGGGCAACAAACCACAATGATCTGGGCTCCCACGGGAGAAATTGGTCTGGAATTTACAACGTTAGTGCTGATTCACAATGGTACCAAGACTTTTAGTACACATGAACTGGTTAGAAGAGTAAATTAAGCATAAACAACCTAGTTATAACCAAAAGTGTTGCTGGGAGAGGATGGTACTTTGAGGACTATGGTGCACCTGCCCCAACCCCTGGTATTTTCATTTGCCTCATATGCAAATGAATGCTGGACACTGAAGAGTGGATCTGTTTGGATTCTGGTGTTTGCAAAAATATGGACTTCACTATGATCTTCCAAAAGAATAAACAAATCTCTCTGGAAGAAGTACAGCCAAACTGCTGCTTAGAGGCAAGGATGGTGAGGCTTCAGCTCACATACTTTGGACATGTTGTCTGGAGAGAATCATCCCTTGGAAAGACACAGTACTTGGTAAAGAAACAGGGTATTGAAAAAGAGGAAGGCCCTCAACTAGATCGATGGACACAGTGGCTGCAACCATGGGCTCAAGCACAGGAACAATTGTGTGAATGGCAAGAACCAGGTGGTGTTCTGTTCTGTTGTACATAAAGTCACTATGAGTTAGATGCCACTTGAGTGCACCTACCAACAGCAGAGCCAAGAAAAAAGGAATCCAATTGCCATTGAGCCCATTCCATGTTACAGTGCCACCTGGGCGGGGGGGGGGAGGCACTGGAATAATCCAGTGTGTTGCAAAAGCAGATCTCTACATTTTATACTGGATTATAAATTATGCTACAGAAGATTCATGGTCTGAGTGCTCCTTAGAGACAAGGATGGCAAGGCTTTGTTTTACATGCTTCGGGCAGATTGTCAGGAGAGACCAGTCCCTGGTATGGTAAAGTGAAGGGGCAGCAAACAAAAGGCAGGCCCTGGACAAGAGAGATTGACACAGTGGCAACATCAATGGGCTCAGGAACAGGAACAGTGGTGATGACCATGCAGTGTTTCATTCTGTTGAGCATCCGTAGGGTCGCTATGGGTCAGAGACAACTTGAAGACACCTATCAAGAGCAACAACAACAACAACAACGACATGGACTATAGTGCCAAGGTTATTACTAATCAGGGGAGGAGAGTTTTTATTGTTGTTTGTTTTTTTGAAAAAGGAAACAGTAGGCCAAATAAGTTTGGGAACCTATGGCCTACACCTACCTGAGTCTCTTCAGGTAGAATCTCGGAGAGTCGTGTCGCAGTTCACCCACCTATACCCCCTGTGAGGTAAGAGCAACAGCAACAGATACGTAGAGGCCTATCTTCTAGATAAGCGTAGGCTCATTTCTTCGCTGAGTATGTTTTTAGTTTGCATTGATTCTGAAGCAGGCAGTTTTGCTTGAGTTGGGGAAATAGGAGTGATCAAATTCACCGTGTCCCTTCTATGGAGTTTATAGACAGCTGGAAAGAGATAGAGAGAGAACCCAATAAGCACACGTGTGTTAAATTATGAGTGATACATGGCAAGGGGAGTGAGCAGAGTGAGGAAAGGAACAGGGAGTGTCACGATCCAAAATGAAGGTGGCCACGATGAGCTCACTGAGAAGCTGGCATGGCAATAAAAGCTCAGGGGGTGGGAGTGGAACCTGCCCTCAGAAGGACATTCCCACGAGTGGAGGGAACTGTGGAAGCAGGGAAAAGAGCCGGGGGAGGCAGGTGTGCAATTAGGGGTAGAGACCTAAGTTTCCAGTGTCCTTAGAAGATGTACATGCCCAGGCAGAGGAACCACAAGGGGCTTGTGCCGGACCACGGAAGCGTCTTGACCTGTACTCTGTGTGAGGTAGAAAGGCTCCTGAAGGCTTTGTGGAGAGAAGGCTGTGACACCAACTAGAGGTGAGCCAGGCTGCGTTGAGCAATGAGGAAAGAAGGAGAGGGAAGAATTAAGACACTGACTGAGCGGGTCTCAAGTGAATGAGAGGCTAGGATTAGACACCGTTATGCCCAAGTACTGTAAGTCTTTACTTCTCTCTGTGGGCATATAATTTAGTTAAGGGGTTTTCTCTGTAATATTGATAAAGTCATATGAATGAAGCCTGTGTTTCTAATCTGTACTCGAGATATACAAAGAGAAATTAGGCTCAGAAGCAAGATCAGATAGAAGAAAGATGGCTGCCACATTATACCTCCCAGGAATGCTGAGACCTGTGGTGGTTACACAATTTCATGTCAACTTGAAATATGTGAAAGTGAATGGGGTGGAGTTTAGCCTCTCATTCAGATCATGGCCTGATGGTGACTCCTTCTGGGTGTGGCCTTCTCATAAGGAGGGCTTTGGGAGTCTCTCTCTCTCTCTCTCTCTCTCTCTCTCTCACCCTCTCTCTCTTTCTCTGCCTTCACCTTCCTGCTGGCTGACCCTGGTTGCTGCGAGGCCTGTGACGTGGCCACCGCCATTGCATGCACATGAGTTTGCACCCACCAGCTTGTGATCTTCCTGCATTCTGCATCATTGCACGTGGCTGTGTGAGTCTGAAGGACTTAAGGACTAGTAGCAAACGTATGAACTAATATTGGATTTATGGACGAGTTGAACTAGACTGCGAGGTTTTATTGTTGTACAATTACTTCTTGATATAACTGTATCTTACCCATCTGTTAGTGTCATTGGATTTGTTTCTCTAGTCAGCCCGGCCTGATACAAGAAGAATTCTAAAGCAGCTACAGAGGACAGGGCCAAGCAGACACAGAGAGCCTTCTCCTAGAACCAGGGAGCTGGATTGGAACGTCTAGCCAACTGATCTGTAAGAGGATTACATTTCCGTGCTTTAACACATCCACTTGTGTTTTTTATATTAAAGGAGCACACATACACATGGAATTTTGGAGACTAGGCAAGATGAAGAATAAGCAACTATGAAATACAGGATCAGACAAGAGTTTGGAGATGGGTGACCAAACCCCAGCTCCACAGGATTGAACCCAGAGAAAGCCCTGCTCATCCCCTAGCAAGGTTGTAGGTAGCCAAGTTGAATAATGTTACCTGTAGCTCCTCTATCATGCCCTGAGACACTGACCACTTGACTCTGCTGGTTTCTTTCTCTGCTCTTGCAGACAGAGATAAGAGGTAGCTCAGAGCAGGCTGGAAAGGTAGAAGCCCCTGCTTATTACTTTTCCCACATATAACAGATGCCTCTTGAATTGAATACCAAGGTTTTGACTCTGTCGTTTCTTATATTTGTTCCAAATAACTGTTGGGAGAAATCCCAGTGAAAGCCTTGGAATGAGCTTGAGAGAGTGGTGGGGTATGGGGCTCGGTAGAATATGAATTAGGGCTTGGCTATAATTTAAAAGAAACCTTTCTGTCTTTTTTCTTGAACAAATGGATTGTGTGGGGAGGTGATAAGGAGGACAAAAATATAGTCCAGTAAAGAAATGTTCCATTTCAACACTGCAGAAAAATACCTTGTGTGCTTGGATGTGGACAGGGACGTGACTTACGACAAACAAGCTGTCCTACCGATGATGTGTCCAAAAACAAAACAAACTCAACACTGGACGGTTGTGATAATTGACTATTTCTTTTTTTGTTTCTTCTTTCGTTCCTTCCTTCTTTTCCTCTTTCCTTCATTCTGTCCTTCCTTCCTTCCTTCCTACTTTATTTCCTTTCCCCCCTCTCTTCTTTCTGTCCTTCATGTCTCTTTTCTTCTTTCTTTCTCACATCTATAACAATAAAACTATTGTATCATCCTCTCTGGACCTGTCTTCCCATGAATTCTGGCCGCCAGTGTGTGGTGGAGGGAAGCAGAGTCACATGTTACAGTGTGTTGAGATGACAGTTCCTTTCATGATTTCTTTGAGCAGCAGGGTAGTCACTCACTTCCTCTCCCCATGTGAACCTTGTCAAAGAAAGTGACAAGAGAAACAAAATAAAGCAACAGGCACTAAATAAAAAGAACATTGCAATGAAGTATATGTTGACACGAAGCTCTGTATCAAAGGGTGCCATTCATTTGACTATGGCAATATAACCAGAATGTTCTTCAGGGCTCTTTCAGGGAGGATACCTCCTGGTTATATTAGTGATTCCATTTAAAATGCAAAATAAGAATGCAAACTGATCACTTGCTCAGTGCCTGTCATATGTGTAAAGCTGGTTGAGCAGGTGCATAGCGAGACTGAGGTACACTGAGGTGGTCTTAGGAACTCTCTTCCCACCAGAGGCACATTTGGTCTTGCCCACCAAGGCCACAAGAAAGTCTCTGCTTCCCAAGTCACTAGCATCAGGGTACACTGCTCTGCTCTTACACTCCCATTGAGGTTAGGCGACATGCAGTTGATTGAACCCACAGAGACCCTGTGTCCAACAGAACAAAACACTCACTGTCCTGCACCGGCCTCTCAATCATTCCCATGCCTGAGCCCACTGCTGCAGCGACTGTGTCAAGTCATCTCCTGGAAAGCCTTCCTCTTTTTTTGCTGTTCTTCAACGTCACCAAGCACGATGTCCCTCTCCAAGGAATGATCTCTCCTGAAAATCTGGACCCAAGTATGCGAGATAAAGTCTTGCCACCTTGCCTCTAAGGAGTACTCTGACTATCCTTTTTCCAAAACAGATCTGTTTGTCCTTTTGGCAGTCCATGGTCCTTTCAATATTCTCCTCCAGCTCCACAGTTCAAATGCATGGATTCTTCTAAGGTTTCCCTTACTCACTGTCCAACTTTCACATGGATAGGAGAGAAAGAAAACTACCATGACTTGGCTCAAGTATACCTTAGTCCTCAAATTAACATCCTTGCTTTTCAATACTCGAAAGAGGTTGTGCACAGCAGATTTACCTAATTTATCTAAAATCTTACATTCCGGTCCCCACCAATTCCACCTCCTGAGTGATGGGCTCTTGTTTGCCAACTCATCTCTTACCTGTACTATCAGCTCTACATCTGTTTACAGAGCAAAAGCCATGTTCTTATTTATAGTCAACTGCTCCCACTAACTGTCTCTCCCTTCGATTCTTTTCACTGCTACCAACCCATTCTTCACCAGTCACTTAATCATCCATGATTATTCCATTGAAGTTTTGTCGTGCATCCTCTGAACTTGGTGCTCCAGTGGTAGAATTCTGGTCTTTCGTGCAAAGCACCCAGATTCAATTTTCAGTCAGTGCCTCTCATACAGAGACACTAGCCATCTGTCCAGAGAGGCTTGCTCGTTGCTACGATACTGAACTGGTTTCAGCAGAACTTCCGGACTAAGACAGACTAGAAGAATCCTGGTGATTTACTTGTGAAAAATCAGTGAAGGGAGATTCTGTGGATTACAGCGTTGCAACCCACAATTCCAGGACAGGGCAGTGCTTTCTTCCATTGTTCACGGGGCCATCATGAATCAGGGCTAACTCAGTGGCATTGAATAGAACAAGCGCACAGCACTTGCTGAAGTCTACAGGGTAATTCAGAGCAGGTCTGAGCTCTCACAGAGCCTACATCCCAGGGGAAGGGATAAGTAATAAAGTTAATAGCATTACCGACAAGGAGAGGATTGGAAAAGGCTAGCATGTAGGCAAGCATGAATGGACTAGGCAGTTGTGGATACTGTGTCTGGGACAGCGGCTCAGCAAACTAGCATCTGAGTTGCCGGAAAGAGCTAACTGAGCCCTGGAAAAGGAGGCCAAGGAGGGGGAACTCTTAAGAGGAAGCACAGCCCGGTACATAGATTCTGGAACAACTGTACTGGATGCCAGTCACACAAGGAAGGCTGAGATGACCAGGAACCACGTGGGCAAACCTTTCAATCAAGTCACAGCTTGATAATGTCTCCTGAGAATGTGGCCTTTTTATAAGAGAGACACAGTGTACAGCCCCTCCTCTCTCTCTGCCCCTTCCCCTTCCTGCTTGCTAGGATGCTAACTTTAAGGGACAGCCCCATGTGGGCCACGCAACCCTGAAGGATGTTGACCCTCTGCCATGTTTCCGTGACCTTGGAGCCACACCATACAGCTCCCACATGTCTGTGATCCTCCGGCAACCCATTTCACCTTTCTGAGTCACCAGCCGGCAGCAACATGCATCTGAAGAGAGCAGGAGCTCTCAGGGCCTTCTTGAGATCAGATTACTTCGTGATATAAATGTCTTTCTAAGACGTAAATGAGTGCCAACCATGTGGTTCCTCGAGACAACCCAGCCTCGTCGTCAGGTAATCAAGGAGTAGAAACCGATGAGAGAAATAACCTTTCAGAGTGGGAGAGCAAGCCTGCCCCTCTGGTTAGCCCTGGACTTCTGACTATTTCGACTGAGAGAAAACCAGTTCCTGGAGGTTAGAGCCCCGACGTGTGCTGCTCCTTTCACAGCAGAACTAAACAGCTCACACCAATAGGATGTTCCTCACTCACAGAAAGCCCTCTGCCTCCCATTTGGATCTTAGCAGTCATGCTGAACACGCGTGATGAGCCCATTCCAGGCCCGTCTCAGTGGCTGACTATTCCTTTATCAATTTTTTGTGTAACATATATGTGCAATGAAACATTTACCATTTCCACCTTCTGCACATGCACAGTTCAATGATAACTTTTCAATCATAATCCTTGTTCTTTCCCGTATGTTTTCATCATCCTTAATAGAAGCTTTGGGGGAAGCCCCGAGTTCTTTCAGTCTCTCTCCTGCCCATGCCTGGTGACAAGTAATAAACACACTGTGCGTGAGCTCTCTACATCCGTCTCTTCTAGACATTTTACATATGTGAACGCATACAATATCTGTCCTTTGGGAGCTGACTGACTTCATACAACATACTGTTTTCAAGGTCCATCCATGTTGTAGGTGTTATAGCTTTTCATGGAGACTGTGGGAAAGATAGTAGAAGTGATGATAAAGATTCCTGCAATATTGTTCTATACACACTTATGTATGCATGCATCTAAGTATATATGCATATGTATGTATTCACACTGACATCTGTATTTATCGTTTATCAAGGCTACTTTGGCTCTCAATATTTAAATGATGTAGCTGGCCAAAGAAGAAAGCATGAAATGTAATGTTAATTGATCTTGTACTATGTCATGTCTATCTTGAGTACAATAACTTATACTGAGGTGATATTCTTCTGATGAACTGATTGATCTAAAGACTGAAGTGTCATCAAGTCAATGAAGATCATCCAGCAGGTTTATCTATATAGCAACGTTGATGAACCTATATTCTATAAGATTGGGAGAAGACACGAGTACAGTCCCGTTTCTGTTTTTAAAGACGATGGCATAGCAAGCATGTTTATATGTGTAGATATTTTTCATTCCTATCAATCCTAGGACTCTATACCCACTTGAGCAAGGAAATACAGTTTCTAAATTCCTCTCTTTCACGGATCAGAGGAAGAGGAGAAATATATGGCTTGGTCAACCGAGTAGCTCTGTGGCATGATTTTGGTTAGCATTTGAGGACATAAAACAAAGAAAATTTTGTACAGAACCACTTCACTCTGTACTACAATATCTCAGAGCTTGTTTTTTTTTGTGTAGTATCCAATTCTTTTATTTAGTTAGTTCTTAATTGTTTGCACTCATTTCTTAGCCATCCAACCATCATGGACATGTCATTATGGTCGTACTTCCTGCCAAATGTTTCACACATGGGGGATATTATTAGGCATGCTACTCTAAATTTAATACACAGTTATGACTGTTGTGATTTCATTATGTGTGGCAACATCCTTAAATAGACACTTCATTTTTGGCACGGAGGCAGCCCTCCACCCACTTGCATTGCCTAATCACGGCTCTCACTTGAATAATTTGGCAAAGGATTGTATAGCATCTTCATTTAAAAATAAACAAAGAGAAAGAATGTTCTTTCTGTCCTCTTCAGCTAAAAAAATAAAACAAGTGCTATCTTTTAGATCTACCAAGGAACCATTTCCAATCTTCTCTTTTACAGCATGAGTTTTCTTGGGGCAAATTAAAAATGTGTGATATCTAATCCAAGTCAATATTATGCTTGACAACTTTCATGATTTCTCTTGCCCAAAAGCCTCAAACAATTGGCTTCATACAGTTCAACTCAGAGTGGAAACTCGCAGCGTGCGTCAGTTCTCCAAGGAACATTCCTCTAGATGGTGTTCTGGTGTCTACACGCTCCCTCTGCTCGCACTCCAACCCAGCTCCTCGGGTCAAGACACCCGGGCAAGGTAAATTGTCAACGACACCCCATCGTGCTGACGACCTGCAGAGTGCAGTGCTGCTTGCCAATGTGGTCCCAAGGGCACCGTCAAGGTGTATTCCGCTCTAGTCACCTATTGATTGGGTCTTTTTTCCTGATAGACTTTTGGTTTACAATAACCAATGCCAGTCATAGATAGAAGGGAACAGGAAAAATTGCTCATAAAACCATTAAAATAATTAACCAACTATCATTTTGAAAATTCAAACATTAGTTAGCAAGAGAAGGGCTTTCCCTGGAGTGCTCCTATGTCTGTATTAAAAAATAATAATAATGAGCAGGAAAAAATAATTTATGTTGCGTTGGAAGCCAGGAAAGAGGAAAAAAAGACAAGAAATCAGAAACAAACCAACAGTGAAATGCAATCAAAGGTCTGCCCTTTCTCTCTGTAATAAAATAATCTGGACACATATAAGCTTTTGCTCAGATGACAGTCGTGTCACCCCTGGTGGAAGGAGAGGGCTGAGTGTTGTAGACAAAAAGATCAAAAGGTTCTCAGAAGACGGCTCAGAGGAGCAGAAGAGCCAGCCCACGGACATTGTTTTCATTGGTTTCTGAGCCAGCCGTGCTGCACTCTTCACAATACATGAGTCAAACGTCCAAGGTCAATGACTCCAATAAGTACATTCGTTCACTTACTGATCAACTAACTTAAACAATAATCTGCATGATGTCCCGTGATCTCTTTCATGAAAACAGGTGTTGCGATTCATCTGGGCAGCACTAGCGGAGTCAGGGGTACTGAATCCCTTGTGTTTATGAGCCAATTGCCTTGCCTAAGTCTCAGAAGGCCACTGGATCCAGGAAGCAAACCCTCTTGCAACAACTAGGAATGCCCAGAGAGCTTCCTGAATTCTGCACAGGACAGCAATTTTTGGAAATCACCTTTCAGATGAGCCATCAATTTATAAAGAAAGCGCTTTAACTTTTACTGAAATAAACTCGAATCTAGTGGAACTATTGTCTGTGAAAATTAGCAATGGAAAAAGAGGCAGGGATGAAAGGAATGCATTGAATTTTGTTGATGCTGCCTTTAACATCATCTTATTTTGTTCTGTGTTCTGTTGAATTATAATTTATCTCCACTGTTCATCCCAGATCCACCTCTCTTTGAACTTGGTGACAGAGTCTCCAGTTATCAGCACTAGAATATGTTGCTGGTGACTGCTGATTCTCAGCTGCCATTTTATCCTAAATTATATGAAAGATACACATTATATTCTTATATAATTGAGATAAATGCATTGCAGATGTGCTTATCAATAGGATCACTGAATTATAATTTCTAAAATGGAATTTAAGTTTAAAGGAATTCTTTTCTAATCCCTAACAAAAATCTTATTTCTACTAGAACTTGTGAGATGGCTTATCTTTTCTGGACTCTATCAACATCTGCCTTAGACCATTTTACACAAGTTTGTGTGCCCTAATACAAATTGATGTTTATCTGTGACACAAATGTTCATTTAATTATTAAAACTCTGGAAAATTAAAGAAATGGACAGCATGATTCAAAGATTTATAGAGTCAAGTAAGATAGATTTACTTTTAACTGAGTCTTAAAGATAAAAGGTATCTTCCCTGAAGACAGAATAATACGGAATAAATTCAGAACTCCAATGCAAGAAGCTGAGCTCTAGAATGTTCATTTGTCCTGGTCACATTTGGTCAGAAGATAGCATTTATATCCTTCCACACAACTGGATCAATCAGTAGCATTATAATCAATGGAGAAGAGATGGAAGTTTTCGAGGATTTCATCTTGCTTGGATCCACAATCAATGATCATGGAAGCAGCCAAGAGATCAAAAGATGTATTGCATTACAGAAATCCACCACACAAGATGTCTTAAAAGTGTTGAAAATCAAGGATCTTACTTTGATGACTAAGATATGCCTAACACAAGTCATGGTATTTTCAATGAAAAGTGGACATTGAATAAGGAATTGTGCTGGAGGAGCGTATTAAAATACCACGGACTTCAAAGAGGACAAAACTATCTGTCTTGAAGAAATGTGTGTAAACATGGCACAACGTCATCTTACATACATTGAGCAGGTTGTCAGGAGAGACCAGCCCCTGGAAAAGGACATCAAGCAGAGGGGCAGCCAAAAGGGGGAAGATATTCAAGGATATGGGCCCATTCAGTGGCTGCACCAATGGGCTCAAAGGTAACAGCAACCCTGAAGATGCAGCAAGACCAGACCGTGTTTCATTCTGTTGCACATATGGTCACTGTGAGTTATAACCAACCTGATGGCCCCTACCAACATAAAAGGCAGCTATGAAACTGTTATTTATTTTCAGTGCATGAATGAGAACGGGGTCGAATCTGATGGCCATCTCTCTTGGCGTGGTGGGCCTCCCCTGTCAGTGCTGGGAGGGGATTGAGAATGAAGTCCAGTTGGCATCCGCCAACCCATGTGACTTTCTAGCCAGCAGAGTCTTGATATGAATTGTTCGGCAAAATGAATGATATGTTTTCAAAGCAAAAGCATTAGCAATGGCTGCCGTATTCTCTCTCAGCTCCAGTGGGAAGGTTTGAAGAAAGGATCAAAAGACGGCAGAGAAGAAGGAGAAATAAGGAGAGGGTGTGCTAAGTAAAGGAGAAATGGGGGAATGAGAACAAGAAAGGGGAAATGGAGCAAGAGGGAGAGAGAGAAGGAGAAATAAGGAGAGGGTGTGCTAAGTAAAGGAGAAATGGGGGAATGAGAACAAGAAAGGGGAAATGGAGCAAGAGGGAGAGAGAGAAGGAGAAATAAGGAGAGGGTGTGCTAAGTAAAGGAGAAATGGGGGAATGAGAACAAGAAAGGGGAAATGGAGCAAGAGGGAGAGAGAGAAGGAGAAATAAGGAGAGGGTGTGCTAAGTAAAGGAGAAATGGGGGAATGAGAACAAGAAAGGGGAAATGGAACAAGAGGGAGAGAGAGAAGGAGAAATAAGGAGAGGGTGTGCTAAGTAAAGGAGAAATGGGGGAATGAGAACAAGAAAGGGGAAATGGAGCAAGAGGGAGAGAGAGAAGAAGCAGGGTCTCGGATATCCATGCGTGCTCCATTAGCTGAACACCTTGCTCTCGACACACTGCTTGTGCTCAGGGACTCAGGAGCTGATGACAATAGCTTACTGTGACTCACCCTCCCGTTCCCTGAACCCAGCCGTGATGGTTTATGGAGCCTAAGGGGATGTTCTTTCCTCTCCCAAAAATAACATCCTCAGAGGTTTCTTTCTGTGAATGTTTTGATGAATTAATTTGAAATGCTTTTGTCTGAGGCACAGAATGTGCTCCATTGTGTGAGGGGCAAACAAAGGCTCATTATTTAACAAGTGAATCCTGGATTCTTCTTTGGCTGAGACCTGGCCACCTTTCCCATCTACCTAGAACTTTCGTTTCTTAACCTCTTTCAACACAAACATATTTTATCTGAAAAAGGGGAGTGGGGCTTTGTAATGAACAGCTCTTTTCATTCTCCTTCTGACAATGATTTCAGTATGTCTTTCTGTCTTCTTGCCCCGCTTGCGAAAGAGAACATTACTCTGAAAATTCGCCGGTGGATATTCTGATGCACAACATAACACGGATGTTACATCTGCCTTGAGTTCACGTTAAAATAACAGAAACCAGAGAGCAGTCACCTGGGAGAAAGCCAGGACCCGAGTCAGGCAGAAACCTGCCGAAGAAGGAAAACACACATCTTTCCCACCAAAAGGAGCCCTAGAAAAGCAGCAATGCAGCACCCTCTCCAAGATGGTACCCTTGGGAAACCCATACAGCCAAGGCTGTCCTGCTGCGTTCTGGCTTTCCTGTCACCCTGTGATGCCTAGCAGAGAACAAGGACATGTGGAGGAGCAGAGGTGGTTGTCTTGTTCCAGGTTTCCTCTGTGAGACTGTTCAGGCGTGACCTGACACTTGGACTGAGAAGATTCACAAATTCCATAATCTCATTAAGATACACATGTTCTCTGTATTAATGGATGTATTCACTAAGCCTTTCATGGAAAATCCTATTTCCATTAGGACTTGACAGATTGTTTCTACTGCTGACAAGTTTGGGGATCATTTTTCATGTAGGGTGGTGCCCCTCGTGCAAGGGGCTGTAAAACCAGAACAGGGAAACGGCACTGATGTTCATTTAATCATTACAACCCTGAGAAATTAAAGGGAAAACACCATGATGGGAAATCTTACTGAGCCAAGTAAAATAGACTTAGTCTGTGACATATGTATTAACCTGAACATCTTTTGTTTTCTTTTGAAATCTATTGTAAGGTGGGTGAGTAACTGAACGAGCTAATTAGGGTCTCTTTCAACCATGTATGCATGTTTTGATTTGTGACATTGTGATTCCCTCAGTGGAACAACCCTTTTTCCAGTTTTCTCCGTTTCCTGCTTCTGTTATCTTTATTTCCTATCTGTTCTTATCTTCCAAATTATCCCTTGGCAGATATATTACTGCTTTTGAAATATGAGGGGGCTTCTAAAGATTCATGGGAAAATTGCATTAATTGTTATTTATTTCCATTTTGACCACCTTTTTGGAGCCCGGCATTTAACCGAACTTCATGGTGGTGTAGTGAGTGGCATAGTAGTGGGCTGCTAAACACAAGGTCAGCAGTTCAAATCCACCAGCTGCTTCTCAGGCTTAACATGGTTCCTTAGTCCTAGTCTCATATGTGTTATATATAGGGAAGCCACAATTTATGAAGACAGTAATTTAAATAATAATTACCTGGGGAGGCAAAAGTGGAGGGTGAGGGATATGAATAGTCAACACCAATGGATGTAAGAAGGAAGAAAATGTACCCAAGTTGTTTATTCTGATGATTGCAAAACTTTTATTAATATGAATGAACTGTAGATGTGTACGAGGTGACGCATAACTACATAAAGCTCACTTTGTAAAAGGCGACTTTCTACTCCCACGAAGAATCACCACCTCAGAGAGCCACAGTGACAATTCAAATTTGTCCTCCAGGATTCCCATGAGCCTGAATTGACTTGACGCAGAGGGTTTGGGAGTTTTAAGAATGGGCCAATTGAGCCCAAACATAAACAGGGGCCAATTCAAAGATTTCCAAAGGATACAATTCAGTCTCTTCCCAAGTCATGTGTCAATGTCTGGGGATATTTGGGGTTGTCACCACTGGGTAAGGCTACTGGCATAAAGTAAGGAGAGTTCAAAGATCCTGAGACGTCAAGGTCAGGCACCATGACAAAGAACCATGCAGGCCCAAATGCCAATGATACTAAAGGGGAGAGACCCTGGGCCAAAGCCTTCCATTCCCTTGGATATTGCTGCTTGAGGATTCAAAATTAAATTGAGTGTTTCCTGGTGGAAATGGCATGTGAGGTATTCCCCACCTTAAAAGACTCATCCCCCCTTACTTGGCAGATGCAATGCCCCTTTTAGAGGCCATCAAACTTACATTTTCAGGGAGCAGAACCATTCAGATAGCGCGGGCGCTTCCTCCAAGTTATAGCAACAATGGAATCAGCTGGAAGGCTGGCTGGAGAGTTCTCTTCCTTATTGCCTGGTCACCACCCTGAGGGAGCTTTAGCCCTCCTTTGAGGTGCGCCCTGTTGGAAGATTGTGCTGAAGAAGGGAAAGGCTTAGAGAAAAGATGCACCCTACTGGATAAGCACCTCGCAATTCCATGTCACAGGAAGCATCTGGTAAACCACTGCAGTAGATCTCAATACTTTCGAAGTTCAGCGGATCCTGGACATCTTGGGTGGCAGCTCACAAATTGTGCAAACCCAGCTCTGCCACCTCCAGACCCTGGTTCTGCCCTTTTTTCTTTACTTTTATATGGAAAGGATTACTTTCGGGGGCCTTCTTGTTCCCTCCCCACCCCCCAAGCCCCATCAGCAGCCTCCACAGTCACACTGAATGGGTTTCTTTGGTGCGTTTTCTCTCATCCATTTCCTGGGCAGCTCTGTGACCACAAAGAGGCCTTTTCAAGAAAATACTTCTCAATCTTTTTCTTCCACCTTGGATTCAAGTGGGGGAAATTGTCATCCTGATAAACACTTTGAAGAAGTATCTTCTTGGAAACATTATTGCTCCTCAGAGAGATTTAGCCCCACTTAGCATTCATGACTGGGCTTCCCTGGTGAGCGTTTCTGAGCTGCAGATTCACAGAGAATTGTATTTGCCATATTTACTATAAATGATGAATCTGCATGTGAATATTTCCCCAAGACTTAACACAATAGATGAGGCTCGGGAAAATAAAATAAAGCAAACGATCAAGGAAATAGAGGCCATGATGTATTCAGTCATCAGTAATCACTGCTTGTGTCGTTGTGAAGTGCCAGCCAGGCAGCATGGACTCAGAGTGAGTCCATGCACCACAGTGGGAAGCATTTCCTGGTCCTGCGCCACCCACACAATTGTTGTTATGCTTGAGACCACTGTCGCAGCCACTGTGCCTGTCTATCTTGTTGAGGGTCATCCTCTTTCCCATTGGCCCTCGACTTTATAGCAAACCTAATGTCTGGTTCCAGAGACTGGTCCCCTGATAACACATTCAAGGTGTGTGAGAGGGAGCTTCCCCATTCTTCCTTCCAAGGAGCATTCCGCCAGTACTTCTTCCACAACAGATTTGATTGTTCTTCTGACACGCTATTTTACTTTTATTATTTCCCCCCGAATCATAATTCAAATGCATCTTTTCTCCTACTTGTTGCTCTTCTCGTTATTCGTTGCCTAGCTTTCATGCATCTACCATAAAAATACCATTGCTTGGGCCCGCCCCAACTTAGTCAACAAAGTAGTACCTTTGGAAATAAGTTTGTTCCTTGTTTTGCAACATTTTAAGGAAGTTTGTGATGCATATTTGTCCAATGAAATCTGTCACTTGGTTTAGTAACTGCTGCTTCAATGAAAGATAATATATTTATTTTAGGGCCTGATTGGAATCACAGAGAAGGACAGCTCTTTGAGTAAGCACAAACTCAGCATTAGATGGATCTCCCAGCAGAATGTCGGACTCTGTGGAATATAAACCAACATCGGGGGTGAAGGTTAAAAAATAAAAAAAGCATGTTGTACCAAAGGAAGATTTCTACGGATAGTGGGGGATCTCCATTGTGTTGTTTCCAATGTGGGCAGTAGTCCTGGGTCATGGCCCTCCTTGTTAGGTTTGCTTATTCTGAAATATTCCATTGTTCTGAAGCAGAAACTGGGTAAGCATTTTTGGCCAGCTATCCAACATATTCAACTATTACTTGAGCTTTGAATTGGTGTAAAGGAAATTTAGGAATGGTTTTCACTTAAAGAGAAATGAAGACCGATTTCATGGACACGTGATATTGTGGAAAGTTGCATACGCCCATGACAATGGCACAGCACGAACTTTTCAGCCACCAAGTGATTGTGAGAGCCTGGCAGTGGATGCCGGTCTTTGCTGATGAAGTTTAAGTGGGCACAGCTCTTAGGGAAGCTGTCCCTCTTTTACAAATAAGAGCACCTCTACTTTGTGATCTAGCAAAACAGGGCTTGACAACTTTCTTGAGGCAAAGCTGTACCTGTGTAGGGAGAGTCAAAAATGGCAAGGACTTCTAGCACAGGAAGGGTTCAACAATCTGTGTTTGCAGGACAGACTCTAGGAAGTATCTTTGCCTCTTCCGTTTCTCTCACTCTTTGTTCCCCGTTCTTCAAAATATTGGAGTAATTTAAATGAAAACAGAAATACTACTTTTTAGCACAAAAATATAGTTTATATTTTCTATAGCAATATGAACTAATATGGAAATATCTCTGATTCAACTTCTTAGAGGAAAAGCAGGAAATTACTAGTAAATTCGCACATTAAGTTAAAATAATACATATACCCTCACATTAGTACATACATATGTATGTGAATGTATAAGAAAAGCATAGAAATACCTGGCATGATCACTCAAGGCAAAATGGGTACATAAGCAAATGTGGTGAAGAAAGCTGATGGTGCCAGGCTATCCAAAGATATAGTGTCTGGGGTCTTAAAGACTTGAAGATAAACAAGCAGTCATCTAACTGAGAAGCAATAAAGCCCACATGCAAGAAGCACACCAGTCAGTATGAACATGAGGTGTCTATAGGATCAAGTATCCGACATTAAAGATCCAAAACAAAACAAACCAAAAGCATATTGATGGGGATGAGGGGGAAGCAGAGTGGAGACCCAAAGCCCATCAGAAGTCAGTTGGACACCCCCCTGTCAGGATGGTCACAAGGAAGAGAAGAGCCAGCTAGGGTATAGTCTAGCACTGATGAAACACACAATCTTCCTCTATTTCCTTAATGCTTCTTCCCCCTTTCCCACCACTACCATGACTCCAATTCAATCTGACTAGACCAGAGCATGTATACAGGTACAGATAAGAGCTGGAAACACAGGGAATGCAGAACAGATACCCCCCCCCAGCAATAATAAGGGAAGCAGTGATACTAGGAGGCTAAGGGTAGGAGGGGAATAAGGGGGAACCGATCACAATGACTGATGTTATGGTCCCCATCCAAGGAGTCAGACAGCAGAAAAGTGGGTGGAATGAGACAGCAGTCAGTGTAAAACATGAAAAAAAGAGAATAATGTATAAATTATAAAGGGGACAGGGGGAGGGGGAGGGAAGGAGGGAGAAAATGAAAAACAAGGAGCTGGTGCCAGGGTCTCAGGTAGAAAGAAACTGTTTTGAAAAAGATGATAATATATGTAAAGATATGTCTGATAAAATGGATATATGGATGGATTGTGATAAGAGCTGTAAGAGCCCCCAATAAAATAAAATTTAAATTTGAAAAATAGAAAAGTGTAGAGAACAACCTTCAAACCCACTTCCATGGCTTCTTGAGACACTGAAACTGAAGCGAGCTCATGGCTTATTGAAGGGGCTCTCAGTGAGCAGAAAGTGGAATGGTGAGAAGAAAGCCATTCGTACAATAGAGGGAAAGGCTTTCTAGGAAGCAAAGGAAGCAAGGGTAAGAGGCGCAGCCCGCAGGGGGGGGGGGGGGCTCAGTAAGTCCCCAAGTGGAGGACGGGGCCGAACAATTGCAGAGAGTGAATGATGACACCGTATCCATGGCAGCCTGACTCCCGGATGATCATTGATTGCCTAAAGAGTTTGGATATTATAATTAGGAGAATGCCAGTCCACTGCAGAGTTTTAAGGAAAGCTGACTAAGTGATATGTTTTTATTTTCATTTTGAAAGGAGCACCATTAGTGGGATCAAAAGGAGGAGCAGGGGGGCTGGCTGGGGTTGCATCGCTATGGGCAGGAGACGGTGGTGAATTATACAAGGATCTGTATCACAAAAAGGAGCACTAGTTGCACAAGGATGAGATCTTGTGTGTGTGTTTGGGGGGGGGGGATCCTGAGGGGTTACCTATGAGAGGTGAGGCAAAGAGACAACCAAGGAAGAATCACAGGTACTGTCCTCATTATTTGGGTGAACAGTGGTACTAAGCACTGAGGTGGAGAGGAATAACTTGTGCAGGGGTCTTCTCGGCACAGACTCTAAGTGTATAGTCGTTGTTAGTAGTTGCCATTGATTTAGCTCCTGCTGATAGTGACCTTCTTATAAAAGAATGAGACGCTGCCCAGCCCTGTACCGACTTCTTGATTATTGATGTGCTTGAGTTCATTGTTGTGGCTGCTGAGTAAGGCCTCTTACCCCAGGGACTCATTCCCTAGCCCTGTCCTGGACCATCTTCTAGCTGTTTTGCACGTAGGTAAATGTTGAACTCTGGAGCTCATCAGTGGGCTATTTCCAGAAACTATTTTCCTTTTCTGTGTAATTACAAATAAAGTTACATTAAAAATAAAACAAAAAAAGCATCACTTCTGTAAAAAGATGCAACCTGTATTTTTGTTGCTATTGTTATTGGTTTTCCATGCATGGCTATTTGGGACTAAAGAAGACACAATATCTTCTGGCTATTGATGAAAAATGATGGCACTCTCAGTGTGGAGAGCAATGATAATAGTTTATAAATCCTGGAACCATTGTGCTTGAGAGAAATTAAGCTTAAAACAGTGGGAAAATACAAGGAGAGAATTTTTTTTAAAAAGGCTTTCTGTTGAAATCTCAGTGCATCTCAAACAAATATATTAATGAATAATCTCCTAGTAGACAAATTAGTTGCAGAAAATGAGATAAATAATGTTTTAATTATTTGCCAGGTTTACTGTGGATTTGTGCCAGAACCAAGCTTGGAATAATACGTTTTTTGGTAAAATAAGGCTAATATTTCACTTGGGTTTAATTTTAACTGTGTATGGATGGCAATTAGCCAAAGAGCAATGAAGTTAAATTAAGCACAATGATTATCAATAATATTAAAGGTATAAAAATAAAAAAGCCTATAAAAGGAAAAAACCTATTAAAGGGAAAAGATAGATTTCTAATATTTTTGTTCTGTAGAAATATTTATCTGGGAAAAAAAATCTCACTTTATCTGAAAATACTTCACACACTTAGCATAGCAAAAGGCTAGCAGGCAAACAAAACAAACATACTCACTTGCCAGGGAGTCAAGTTTGACTTATGGAGGCCCGCTAGGATTGGGAAGTGCCGGGGGAGGGGGGGTGTCCTGAGACTGTAACTCTTTACAAGGGTAAGACGACTTAATCTTCCCCCCTTGAAATGGCCCGTGGTTTCAGACTGTTCACCTTGTGGCTAGCAGCCCAACAGGTAGCACCGGGCTCTGCAGCAGAAAGAAGTATTTAAAATTATGAAAGCAATGGGTATTTATGTTGGTTTCTAGTCATGGTTTGTATTTGAGATGCTGTTTGGAGCTTTATTGAAAGCAGAGACAGTGCATGAAAGAAATGGGCCTTTCTCCTTTAGGAGTTTAGACGTTCAAAGCACAGAGGCAATGCAAATGTTCTCAAATGATGTTTATCTATTTACAGAACCATGGCACAGTGGCTACTGGAAAAAGTCCCTAGGCTGGGAAGAGTTGGTTGCCTGCTCTGTCACTGGACATAAGGTACGTGGTAGGACAAGGGTCAAGGTCAAGGTCAAGCACCCACTTCCTAAAGCACCCCAGCCTGTGTGATCATGAGGTGTCGATGGGATCAGATATTAGATATCTAAGACCCAGAAAAAGAAAACATCCCCAAGGTGACCTAGTGTCCATCTGTAGACAATTGGACATCCCCTCACAGAGTGGTCAGGTCAAGGGAATAGATGAGCCAGCCAGAGTTCAGTATAGCACGGATGAAACACACAACTTTCCTCTCGTTCTTTGGTCCTTCCTTCCCCCCACTATCACGACCTCAATTCTACCTTACAAATTGGATTAGACCAGAGCATGCACACTGCTACAGATAAGAGCCCGCAACACAGGGAATGCAGAATAGATAAACCCCTTAGTGCCAACAAGGAGAGTATCAGGAGGATTAAGGGAGAGTGGGGGGAGAAAGGGGGAATCGATCATAAGGATCAATATATAACCCCCTCCCAGGGGGACTAACAATAGAAAATTGGTGAGGGGCAATGGAGGACAATGCAAAATCTGAAAATAATAATCTATAACTTATCAAGGGTTCATGAGAGCGAGTGGGTGTGGGGAGGAGGAGGAAGAAATGGGGAGATGATACCAGGGACTCAAGTGGGAAGAGAATGCTTTGAAAATGATGTTGGCGACATATGTGCAAATGTGCTTGACGCACTGGATGAACGAATGTATGGATTGTGATAAGAGATGTAAGAGCCCCCAATAAGAGTATTTTTTTAAGAACCCGCTTCCTGATGTCAGGAGGTGTGAGAGTCACATCAGCTAGGAGGAAAGGCCCATGTGCTTCAGAGCAGCCGGTGTTTGGTGGTGAGTCAGTTCCCAAGCAAGGGAACAGCAAAGGGAAAGGCTGCCAATGATGCTCATGCCTGAGCCCAGCTTGGCAGCACTTCGCAATCCATCTGTGCAAGGGGTTTCTCATTTCACTGACCATTTAGCTTACCAACACGATGCCATTTTCCAGGGACTAGTCCTGTCTGATAGCATTCTAAAGTACCTGAGACAAAATCTCATCTTTGCTTCTAAGAAGCACTCAGGCTAATCTTCCAGGACAGGTCTGTTTGTCCTCGTGGCACTGCCTGGTACTTCCAGTACAGCAAGAAGGGACAGCCCGCTAAAGGAGACCAAGTGTTCTGATGCATCTTCTCAAAGTCACGGCGCCTCTCTCATCATCCCGTCTCCTCTCTGCAGACTCTCCCTCCATTCCTGCTGAACACACCCCCGGCTGCACACAGTCAAGGCCTCCATTGGAAAGGAGGAGCGAGCAAAGCTGAGGGCATTCTAAAGTTTCACGGGGAAACTGATATAATCTTTTAGTGTAAAATGTTAGATAGAATTTTCCTATTTCTTTAATTTTTCAAATTGAGCAGGGTGTCTCTGATGGAGACAAATTAAAAATGGGTCCTCACACTTGTAACTGCAAGAAAGGGTGTTCAGAGCTACCAGCCACTTCGTGGAAAAAGATAAGCCTGCCTGAGCCCACAAAAATATTCCACTTCAGAAACCCTGTACAGGGTTATGATGAGTTGGAATTTAATCTATGGTGGGGTAGATAGCTATACCGCTATGTAGATTTATGAATATCTATGTCTATGCCGATATCTATATGTAATATAAATATATAAGTATATTTGCATTTGCATATGCACCTACGTGTACACTGGCTGCAGCAAGGGGCTCAAGCATAGGAACAATTGTGAGGAGAGCACGGGACCAGGTAGTGTGGTGTTCTGTTGTGCAGAGAGTTGTTATGGGTCAGTACTGACTCAATGACATCTAATAACAATATGTGTGTATATGTATGTGTGTATACATGTATGTGTGCGTATATGTGTGAATGTATGTGTGTGCATAAACACACACATATGCCTCACTCTCACAAATTACATTTAGGTTGCAGAAAGTTTTGCGAAACATAGTTTTTAAATCTTACTTATTCCATTCAATGTACTTTATATCTCCATTAGAACCGCACTTCTACATTTGAAAATAATGGTGCTTTTTTGAGTGCAAGAAAATGTGAATTCTGAAAAGGCTCTTAACTCACATCTGGTCAGTTCTTAAGTTAGACCAGTAACCCACATCCTAGCATCCTAAGCAAGTCAGGGTATTAGTTTCTGCATAGAATATAGTTTCTGCATAGCTTCTGAAAGTCATAGAATCTAACAGCATTTCCTTCAAAATAAAGTTGTTATTAGGTGCAGTTGAGTTGCTTCTGACCCATAGGTACAGCCCATATGACCTATGTACAACACACACACACACAACACACTGTTCAGGGCTTCTAAATACAGTTTCTCAGTTTTACTACCTATACATCCACACAGAAAACACATGCATGTGCCACACAGACACAGCCACACACACACAGTACTGTAAACACCGATACCCATATACAGCTGTACACATCCCCACCAGCACCACCACACACACACATACAACACAATCACACATCGATTTCACCATAGATGGGGAGTCAGAATAGATGTACTGCTAACCGCTACTACACGGCCACTCACTGAAACATACATTCATGCTGATTTCAACCCACCGAGAAATTAGCAAAGGACATGAGACCCACAGACAGGAAAGCACAGAGATTCACACATCCCAGGACACTCCGAAGCATTTTCCGTCTTTCAGATGCCAGTAAAATTATAGAGTTTCCAATAATCGCGAACCCCGGTGCTTTCTTTGACAGATGAGACCCTGGAAAGAGAGAGACGTAAAGATTAAGGGGGCCGTAAAGCCCACATGACTAAATAAAACGCTCCTTAGTTACCCGCATCAGACGCTGCTACTTGAATAGCCTCCAGCAAGAGCAAAGGAGAGGAAGGAGGCACCTTTGCCGCTGCGGCGTGCAACGTCTGACAGGAAAACGCGGCGAGATCTTGAAATGTAATTAATTAATGTGTGAAACACAACAGATAAATGAAAGCGTTCTCCTTCCTAAAGGTTGCTCCCCTAGCCAATAAATCCGAGGGAGCTGCTAGGCAGTGTTTTATGATGGAGTGCGGAGCACTACAGAATCTCGGTCCCTCTCTCTCGCTCCTTCCACCACTTTCTTCTCCATCTTCTTTTCGTTTCCTTTTCGTTATCACTTCAAATGCAACGTTTTCAAGCCTGTGAGCTGCGTACAGTGCAAGTCTAGGACGTCGGCAATCAGATGGCCACCTGTCTGCCCAGCAATAAGTAGAAGCTCCTTGGAGCTGTGGAGACACACTTGCGCAAAACCTACGTGTGGGTCTCCAAAGAAAGTCTCTATTCCACCTTTGCCGCCTTCGTGGCAGACAGCCTGGAAACGCCTAACCAATATACTAGCGCAAACGCGTGTGTCTTCAAACGTGACTGCTTCAAATGACAAGACCGGCTAATTAAGAAACGTTAATATTGAATCTGTATTGTTCTGTCGGCATGTATTTGCTCAAAATCGCCGAGTTTTACAACCACCATGTGGAGTCACTTGTAGAGCACTCCTTGTTTGGTTTTGTTATGTGCTTTGTTTAACATAGTTAATATTTATGGGGGTTTGGGTGAAACGTTTCAGAGGGAGTTTGCGTCTATTCCACACTGCATACACAGTCTATTGCATGCCATTGATTGCAATCCCCACGGTGTAGCAACGGCCTTTGCACTTCTTCCCTGTGTTTGCAGTGCCTGCATCCTCGACTCCTCCAGACCTGCGAAGCCGTAGCCCTGAGCAAATGCTACCCTCCTGATCACCTCGGGTTGATTTTTTCCCTAGACCTTGAGTGCCTTCCTGGTGTTATTGTTCACCCTGTAGACCCGTCTTTTTAATCGGTTCCTGTGAGGTGACCCTGTTTTAAAAGAGAAACAACCAAAAAAGAAAACTCTGGGGGCAATTTGACTTCTGCAACGGCCCACTACTGATCCATCATGAAGATGTGTCTCTCTTGGAAAGGGGTGTTGAGCACAAGCAGACCATTGTCAGAGATGGTGCCAGAAGGTGGGCCCAGCAGGCCAGACGGCACTCAAAGAGGAGGCACCCATGCCTGGAAATGGGCATCATGCTTGGTAAAATGGAGCAGCAGAGAAACAGAGAAAGGCTCTCAAAAGTATGGACTGGAATCTTGGCTGCGACAATGGGCTCGGCATAAGGACAATTGTGAGGACGGCGGAACAGAGCCGGGCTGGGTTTCTTTCTACTGTACATCAGGTCGCTACACGTAGGAACCGACTCGATGGCACTAACAAAAACAACAGCGAGGCTTCAGAGACTTCTCCAAGAATGAAGAGGGGGTGAGGATGTCTGGGACGAAGTTTAACCCTTGGAGACACCAAGCCATGTCTTTGGAGAACACTCTGGTGGTGTCCTTCAGAAAAGGCCAGCCTGGGAACCCGAGGGGACTCAGCTGCACTGGGCACACAATTTGGAATCAGCTCCTTGATGAGTCTTTGTTGATGTTGATTTGTTAGTTTTTTGGATTTATTTTCTCCTTTTGATACCAGGAGATGAAGATGTGAGACAAGGGAAATCTGGTACCAAAAGTAAAAACTAGAATTAAAATGCAAACAAACAACATAAGTTATCAAATACTTTTGGTTTTTATGTAAATATGCTACTAATTAGCTTACCTCTTTGGGTTCAAAGATGGACTTAATTCTTTTAAATTTTTTTATTCAAACTATTTATAAAACAGTCATTGGGGGCAGGTGTGCCTGCTTCATGACCAAATTGCACCAGTCGTGATGAGATGTCGCCTGGTTTCTTCCCCCCCCAGCTCATTCTGAAGACTGTAGGACTGCCTGTCTGAGCTGGCTGGCATTGAATTACAGTGTAATGATAGTTACAGTAGAGTTCAATACTCTTCTTTGTCTCAAGTGCCTCCTAAGGATATTCACAAGTACTTTTCTGCATGGTAAAAGATTATGACTATTTATTCCCTGATAGTTACTTAGCATGTACTGGAAACCAGCTCAGGGATCCCTTGTCCAACTCAGCAATGGAACTGATAGGCATTGGGGTTGAAGAGGATTGAAGACGTGAGTGAGTGACTGTCTTCTTCCATGAGGCCCTGGACACATTTCCAATGTGTCTATGTTATAAACAATAGCTGAATATATACATATGGAAATACAAGTTACATTAAAATTGATAGAGATAGAAATTGCAAGTACTGTTTACTGTTCCATGTTCCAATGATAATGATCTTTCTTTCAACTGGGAATCCTGGTGGCAATGATAATGACCTTTCTTTCGACTGGGAGTCCTGGTGGCACGATGGGTTGTGAGTTGAGGAGTGCTAGTCAAACGGTCAGCGGTTCAAAGCCACCAGATGTACCCGACGAGAAAGACAAAGCTAACTACTCCCGTAAAGAGCTGGAATCTTGGAAACACACAGGGGCAGTTCCGCTCTGTCCTGTAGGGACCTCATGAGTCAGAATCAGTTCAATGGCCGTGGGTTTTCTTTTAGTAAATTCTTTTCATTGGACACCTGGGAAAAAACTTTTTAGAGAAAATAAAGTGTATAACAAACAGAAGCTGTGAGCCAAGATAAGGACTAAAAGGCCTCCTGTGATATGCATTTCACTGCCTGCGACTGGTGATCACTGTGATGACAAACAAGGCCTTGACGTTCTACGATGGCTTATTGGTGTGATGTGTGAATCTGGACACGGCCCCATCCTCTTTGTTAAGTACGGTATTCGTCTTTTCCTGCACTGAACGCAGTTCAGATTGTGAGTAAGAGCTGTGCTTTGTCTACATCTGTGACACCAGCCCGGTGTAGAAGCCCACAGTGCTGTTTGTGGTTTGCTGGAGCTCAGAAATCCACAGCAAATGAAGCCCAAGTGCTGAATGCATGCCTACAAATCTTTTTATAGGCCAACTCCCAGAATGCACATTCACTGAAGCGTGACCTTTGAAAAACCTTCTGCACATATATGTTTTCCAGAACTGTTGATGTATAACTTTCTAATAATGAGACTAACTCTTGAGTCCATACCATTAACAGATGGTCATTGTAAATGACACAGCTACACAAACATGCTAACATACCTCAGAGCAGATTTCCCCTTCATGTGGGTATGGTCAGCTATTCCAACAAGAATTCCCGCTAAGATGAAGGGGGGGGGGGGGGCTGACTACAATTTTCAAGAGAGGAAAACTTTTGATCCGCCCCTGTGGCATAGTTTGAAGAAGATTGTCATTGAGTTCCCATCCCATTGCATCCAGGTGTTACCCATGCCCTCTCTCTCTAAAATGAAGGTCAGAGTTGATCCTTGTGGTTTTCCTTTGTTATGATCCTTCATACAAGCCGAGAGGGACCCCAAAGATCCATGAAATACACTACTGCTTGTGTGTATGTGGATCCTTAGGAATGCCCAAGTGCTTTTCAACCTACTGAGCCATCTGATGCTACCCACAGCAGTAGGGTGTAAGGAAACATGATTGTTATGTTGTGGGAAAAAAGACTGACACTCGGTAGGGTTAGGCCTTTCATTAGGTAAAATTAAATATTCCTGATGGTGTGGTGGTTATGCATTGGCCTGCTAATCACGAGAGTCCATAGTTCAAAACCACCCACTGATCCTCAGGGAAAGACAGTGTTTTCTACTCCAGGAAACAGTTACATCTTCATCAACTCACGTGGCCAGTTCTACCCTATCTGACAAGGTCACTATGAGTGGCCATCCACTCCATAGCATTGAGTTTGGCTTTTGGGGAGGTGAAATTGATGCATTCTCTGACTGGGGTGCTGGAGAAAACCAACGAATAGTCTGAGGAATTCCAGGAGAATGGGTAAGCCATCCCTAGGATAAAAGCAACCAAGATGCTCTTTAGAATCACAGATGGTAAGGCTCCAGTTACAGAGTGTTGGATGTGTCATATGAAGGAGAGATCCTCGGCAGTGGACATTATGGTTGGTAAGGCAGAGACTAAGTAAGTACAAATGAGGAGAATAATGTGAAGAGGTGGCACAATAGCCGAAACAAATGGACTCATGCATGCTGATGGCCAGGAAGTGGGCCCAGGTTCAGGAAACATGATGTCCTGTTAGGTATGGTGGTAGTTACATAACTTCACGTCAACTTGAAGATCGATAAACGTGTACAGGTGGAGTCTAGCTTGTCAATCAGGCCACAGCCTGATGGTACCTCTACCTCCTTGTGGGCATGGCCTTCTCATAAGGAGGGTCCTGGGAACCTCCCCCATCTGGCTCCCTTCACCTTCCTGCTGGCGAGCCACTGTGAGATCAGCTAGAACTGCTGCCACTGGATCCAGACTTTGCCTCCACAAACCTGTGACCTCCCTGCATTCTGCATCATTGCATGTGGCTGCATGAATCTGAAGAGGGACTTGTGGACTGGTATGGGACTTACGGACTTGAGTTGGACTGGTCTGGGATGCTTTCCTGACATAAAGCTCTTTCTCACACATATATGAGTGCCACTGGATTTGTTTCTCGAGTCAACCTGGCCTAACCGAGGTACAGGGTTCTTATAACTGGGAGCCAACTCAGTGGCAGCAAAGACAATAGGTGATAGATATGGAGACGTTAGGTATACAGTTAGGATTAAGATTTTCTTACCTTGGGATCAACTCTCTATTCATTATCCAGTGCAACGTTATAGAGAATTCATTATGTCGTATCATATATTCTGAAGAAAAAAATAAAATAAAAAGGCCAAAACTACAACAACCAAAAAAATGAACTCACTCCTATCATGTCAATTCTAACTATCCAAGATTATTGAATATAACTCTGGCTCAGAGAAACACTTCATACAGAGTATAATTGCTGCCGTTGACTTCCTGCAAATCTTGAAAAGAGTAGAAAGCCTCATCCCCCTCTCTGAGAGTCGCTGGTGGTTTCAAACTGCTAACCTTCTGGTTAACAGCTCTACGCACAATCCACCATGCCACCAGGGAGGCTCCTAGTTCAGTAAAAAACAAAAACAAAGCAAAACCAAAACAGAAATAGCAAATAAAGACGGTATATGCCATTTCTTCTACAGATATCACCAGATCAATAATGTTGTTAATGCTGTGTATTTTAAAACAAAATAAACCATTTTTACGATCTCATGGAATCTTCTCATTATTATTTATGCTTTTGTAGAACAAATGCAAAGATTAGGCTCCTAGGGGAAGGAAACGCAGACCACAGAAATTAAATTTTGTGGGGAAAAAAAGGAATGCTTAATCAGTGTCATCCATCAAATTGCTTGATTTCATATGGATTTCATTGTTGTCTGTTTAAATATCATAAATGTATTGTCATCTGTGAACATCAGAAATCTCCTTTGGTGATGAAGCTTATTGCTTTCCATAGAGAAGTTCTCATATTTAAGAAAAGGTGCCCCATTGTTTGCCAGCAACTCCTCCTCTGAAGACTGAAAAACACTTTCATGGGAAAAATAATCCCATATGGTAATAATGAAATCATTTTAAAGTATTTAAAAACATTTCCACATTATCAAGATACAAGACAGAGTATATATATATTTCTCTCAATCATAATTTGGATAACTTCCAACATTGAAATTTTTCTCTATAAAGAAAGAGAGATACAAATAAGATAATTTTACTTTAAATAATGTATTTGAATAGCACATCCACAGGT
Source organism: Tenrec ecaudatus (assembly GCF_050624435.1). Taxonomy (NCBI): domain Eukaryota; kingdom Metazoa; phylum Chordata; class Mammalia; order Afrosoricida; family Tenrecidae; genus Tenrec; species Tenrec ecaudatus. Next base: position 5,145,182 of record NC_134531.1, read on the forward strand.
CAAGGTTTTTTGGTCTTCTCGTCTTTTTTTTTTCCCAATACAAAATTCAGGTTGTCTGAGAATCATTTAGTGTACATTTGCTTTACTGAAAGTTCTGGTTAGAGGTATTCACTATTCAACACTTCTGAATATACCCTAAAGATTGCAAGTTCTGACACTGGGGGCCGTTTGGTATAGACTAAGCTGTGTCAGCCCAGGCAACATGATGAGAGAAAGCTGTTGTGATCTATTCAAATAAAATTCAAAAAGATAATTTTACAGAAAATCCAAAGTTACTTACTTCCTAGGGTTAGAAATGAAAACAACCAAAGGCAAAACTAATTCCTATTTTTCGCTTATTTATTAGAGTATCTACGAGAGTAAATAAACCGTCTATATCTCATCCCCCCACCCTATCCCCCTACCCTACCACCCACCACTATCAACTAGTGTGAGTCAGAATGTGGGTCAAAGTCTGGTTTGATCCTCTCTCTATTTTATAGCCAGTTTCCGTGGAACTGCGCTTTTCGTCTTTTTGTACACTCCTCCTAGAAGCTTCATGAGATGCTGGATTATTTTGGTTTTGTTGCAAGAATCCCAGAGGGCTCTACACAGGAAGTTTAGATTCCTATTCTCTTTGTGTCTATCCTTGTCTTCTTTTTCCTCTTGAATAAGAGAGAAATTTTAGAAGGTGACACCCTCAAAGAAAATGGCCAAGAAGAAAAATAACCTAGAGCATCAAAGGTGTTCTGAAGAAAACCTCTGGAGTTCAGAATTGCCGGTCTTCCATCTTCTGGTTCCATCCTGCAGAACTGTCCAACCTGTTCCTGAGATTCACCTTGACTATGATGTGACCTCTGGGGTGTGAATGAAGTGATTGACATGGCCATAGAAAATGGAGATGTTTGGATAAACTGCTGGGTGCACGCTGGTCCAAATGCCCACCTACCACCCTACTGGTAGGCTCCAGAGAATGGCTCGCTTCAATATCCCCAGCCCCATGAGCACCCTTTCCTAGATGCCTTCCTCAAGGCATGGTTGAAAACACTATCCTCCTGGTCTGACCTCCTACACAGGTGACATACAAGGGGATTACTCCCCACCCCACCAATGGAATTTTCCCCCAAAAGCTATGTATTTACATTTGTTTTAACTAAACAACCTCATCATCTTCAAAGGACTCTCCATTACACTTAATACAATTGTCAAAGCTGTGATCCCATTCCTGGGACAGTCCCTTCCTCATTTTTTTATTTACCTCTTCTACTTGTTCAAATTGCTGTCCTTTCATGTCCTTCTGCATTCTTGGAAACAAAAAGAAGTTGATGGAACAATGTCAGGTGAGTAAGGTTTGTGGGGGCAAAAGAGGCATGCTGTTTTTTGCCAAACACTGGTGCACTATTGCTGCAAGTGCATGTGTATTGTCTTGGTGGTAAAACCAGTTCCCGTCTGCCACAAACCAGGCCTTTTCTGTTGCACACTCTAATACTAACTTTTCAGAACTTTTCTATAGAAAACTTGATTAACAATCTGACCTGGTGGAACAAATTCCAAATGCACTATGAGTTGACATTTTTGACCGTTGGGAAAGTTGACGGACATCTAGAATGAGATGCAGACCCAATCCACCTTTCACCTTTTTGATAGGAGAAAACCACCTGTACATGAGTTTCCCCGTAGTTCAACATCACAACAGTTTCTATGGCATTTTTCCCAAGCAGTAATGAAATTTCACAGTCAAACACTGTTCTCTTAAATCGGCCATCACCAAAAATGAGCTTTGAGTGAAACTGAAACTGCTTTCACGAAAAAAATTCACTGTGACCAGAGGGAACCTTCCCAGGTGACACCGCTGGGTGCACTAACTCAGAGTGAGTTGCTTGGTAATGGCCTAGTGGAGGGAGGGTGAGGGGGAAGAATACATACTATGAAAGCTCTGCCCAGCAGATTTTTTTTCTCCATATTTTTGGGGGTACCCCTTCAGATCTCTCAAGGAGTATTTATGACTTTCTACCTGGCAAATATGGGATCAAACACACTCATGACTATGATGACAAAAAGCTAAACAATATTTCCTTCCACTTGACATAAATTGGCCGTGAGGCAGAGCCAATCAGATGCAACTAAGAACCACACACCCTAGGAGTGTTACCCTTTTACTCCTTTATAATGGATGCACTGAGGATCCCATCGGAATCTCTCTCGCTTTCCTTTTTTTAAAAATTGGAACACAACACTTCAAACCAAGCTTAAAATATTTAACTGTTAGATGCATTTAGAAGGAAGGAATTATTATTTCTAAGACAAATTTTTCCATTGTTTTAAAAATTACCAACATCATGCTTATTCCTGAAAAATCCCTTAGCAAAAAAAAAATACAAGAATGCATTAAAAAGGCATGCAAAAATGAATTATCATCTATTTTTAAACTATTTAAAGGAGATCCAATTACATAGGTTATGTGTTGATCAGTGGTTGAAAACTACTAGCCACTCTACAAGAAAAAGACAGGGCATTCTATTCCTGCAGAGAGTTACAGGCTCAGAAACTCCCGTGGGTGGTCCAATCCTTCCCTATGGGATCACTATGAGTTGGCATGGACTTGATGGCAGTTAGCTTGTTTTTGCTTTTCCTAAAAGAGATCTGGTTAATATCAATACTGTAGTGAAAAAAACAGATAATTTTCCATTGCACAAATTCTCTCTGGTGTCCCTTCGTTGGAATATAACAAGTTGGCAATGTAGGATCTTTGCTGGATTTGGCACTGAGAGCTTTCCTATTGTGTTAAAATACAGTGTCGTTGCTCAGGATATTTCCTATCTTCATGATCAGGAAACTGACTTTGAATATTATAGTATAGCTATATGACAATTCATTTCTTAACTTACTAGAATTGCCTGATTCCCCTACCACAGAAGCAATGAAGAGATTATTCCACTGCATTAATGTGATTTATACTGGCTGAGGGAAGCCAAAACATATATCAAAATGTAAGAGGGGTGGGGGAGAATGAAAGTGGGCATGTTCATCTTGTTTCAGCAGGCATGTTTGGTAGGGATGGCAGCTGACCAGAATACAGCGGATCCAGGCTAGGAGACACACAGTCATAGAAAGTGGTTTCTAACCATTTAAGGTGGAAAGGGAATTTTGATTTTTAAGTTTGATTCCCAATATCTTCAGTTTCTCATAAAATTACTTGCCCTGGCTCTCAACAAAAGCGTCTGCTTCTATTATGGCCAGCCCACCTCCTATTTGATTTGGATATATCACTACTGGTAACTTTGGTTCACAAGAAGTCTACCAATGTGCCATCCATCTCATGAGACATCCATCTCATGTTGGTGATGGTTGTTAGGTACCATGGAGTAGTTTCTGACTCAGTGATCCCATGTACAACAGAAGGAAATAGTGCCCAGTCCTTCAACAGCCTCACATTTGTTCTTGTGTTCGAACCCGTTGTGGAAACCACTGTGTCAATCCAGCATGTCAAGGTCTTCCTCTTTTTCACTGACCCTCCACTTTACCAAGGATGATGTCCTTCTCCAGGGACTAGACTCTCCTGAGACGTCCACTACATGTGAGACAAAATGTCACCATCCTTGCTTCTAGGGAGCATCCGGCTATTCTTGCAGGGCAGTTTGTTTTGTTTGTCCTATTGCCAGTCCATGGTGATTCCAATATTCTTTTCTATCATCAACATTGAAGTGCACCAACTCTTCTTTGGTCTTCTTTATTCAATCTGGAGTTATTCAACCTGACTTCACATGGATATGAGGAAATTAAAAATACCATGGCTTGGGTCAGGTGCACCTCAGTCCTCATGTAACAACCTTGCTTTCCTACACTTTAAAGAGGTCTTGGGCAGCAGACTTACCCAACACAATTCACAATTTCCTCTCTTGCCTGCTGCTCCCATGACCATTGATTGCGCATTCGAGCAAGATGAAATCCTTGACAACTCAATCTTTTCTCCATTTGTGAGGACTCCGGTACTCTTGACATTGCATTTAGCCCACACTGAATGCTGCAGTCCTTGATCTTCATCATCGAGTCTTCAAATCCTCCTCACTTTCTGCTAGCAGGGCTGTGTCCTCTGCAAATCACAGGTTGCTAAGAAGTCTTCCTTCAATGCTGAGCTGCATTCGTCTTCCCAGGAGGCAGATGCTCTGATGCTTTGCTCAGCAGACGAAGCTGTCTGCCTCTGAGGAATTAGCGACTGAGAGCCTTATGAGCATCTCAGAGACCTGAAATAGCATAGACATGTGGCAAATGTGCTCTGCCTATAAAGACTATTACTTCCTTCCCAGAATGACAGTCTCCTACAGTCCTAGGAGCCCTAGTGCAAACCAAAAAGTCAGCTGTTCAAAGCCCCCCTGAAGGAGAAACGTGGCACTTCCCACACCCTGAAAGACTTGCAGTCTAAGAAACCCAGAGGGACACTTATATTCCGTATTCTAGGGCCATCATGAGTCGACTTGATGCCAGTGAGTCTGAGTTTGACAGAATCCCAGAGAGAAGGGACCACTGATAAGATGCCTTGACAGAGTGGCTGCAGCATGGGCTCACACATGGGAACAATTATGAGGATGGCACAGGACCAGACAGTGTTTCCTTCTGCTGTGCGTAGAATCACTATGGGGAACCAACTCAGTGACCCCTAACGACGGCAACTACAATGTCCACAGTACCTTGAACTTAACTTTTGAAGGCATATTAGGTCATTCTTACCCACCACTTGGCTAACGTGTCCAAAGAACGAAATGATGTCACAGAGAACAGTCTTCTTCACTTCCCAGAGGCTGTGAAACCAGACGTCTGCTACCACAGAGACACCCTTGTGGATTCCTTCTACAATCGACACCCACTCTACCAGGAATATAAGGACCTCAACCATTCCCTGTCTGACTGTGGGGAGAGGATGAGTAAGAACATGTACATCCAAACACATTCTTCTAGTGAACTGACCTCAGTAGAAGGGCAGAGAAGGCCTCTGTTGTTCTCGGTTTCTCTTTTAGTTTTCTCTCTTGTCTTAAAGAGTCATTCATTGTGGAGGCAGGTGACCCCACCTTCCTTATTCAGGCTTATCTCTCCATCTGCACCATATTAAGAAGGAAATGAACTTGGCTGTGGAACTTGCCTACCATCTCCTTAAATGAAGAACGTTGCTGTTTTCTCCTTTTGCAGCATTTGTTTCTTAGTGCTAAGATTGCATTCGAGATAGGCTGACCAGTGAAACTGGCACACATTCTGAACCTGCTCTAATACCCCTTTCAGGAAAACTTCCTATTTAACAGAAGAAGAAAGATTGTCATTAGCAAAAGACATGAATCACTAATCATGTCACCACAAAATAATTTAGTGGTGTGGGTTAGGAAAGAGAGAGAGTTGGCAACTGGGTAAGCTGCTTTCACCCACAAATCCCCTCACACATGTCTACTGTCTACACTCTACACAAAAACCAACTCTAGTGTGATGTGTGCATTACAATGGTCCTATGGCGTGGGGCACATAAAAATGAATCAAAGCAGTTGCTTAACCATGTGAACGAATTGCCCCTGTGTACATACACAGCAGATGCATGCTACAGAGGATTGTCAAGGCTGTGACTCTTTGGAAGCAGAGAGACATACTCTCCCCTCACCCCAAGGATTCAAACTATCAACCTTTTGCTTAGTAACTGAATGCTTAATACCATTTGTATTATCTGCATCAACGCAAATACTACATCACCAGGATAACATCTGCACCACCCAGAGACCCTTCAAACTGGCCTATACAATTTTGTAGAAGCAATATAGTAAGAGCTATATTAAAATGGACTAAACAACAGGGCAATTTGTAGGTGTAAGGTTCTCACTTTTAAAAATATTTTCTTTCATGTGTTCTTTTGCCAGGATATCTGGATGTGAAGTCAATAAAATCTCTTAGTAAGTATCAGTGGACAGGCCGGTTTCGTGGATTCAAATCTGAGTCTGCATCAAAGAATTTCCATATGTAATTGACCCTTAAGGTGTGCTGCATCCTCCCACCCCCCATGAAGTCACTTTACCAAGTCAAAAGGAAGGCACTGGGCAAGCTCTGTTAGCCAGCATCCCACCGATCTGAAATAAGACAACAAATAACCTTGAACGCCCATGGGTACTAACTTTGGCCATACACATTTATGAGAATTTTCATTATGTTCCAATCAACTCCACCAGACACGGTTTACCTCCTTGGGACTATAACTCTTCCTTGGAAATACATTGAAATTCCTCAAGTACACATTTAACTAACTCGCAAGCCCTTGTTTCACAGACCGGCTGTGATAGTTTGTTTATTTATTTATTTCCTCCTGCCTAGGTGAGTCTAACCTATTGCTACCACCTTTTACATTGATTTGGTCTACTGGGGAATGGAACGTTTATAGATAAAGCACTTTCTCACTTTTTATGAAAATGATGAGTTATCAACATTTTGCTTCAAGGCACAAGATGCAACCCCATCTTCATTCCGATCCATTAAATATGCTGGAGACCCAGCTGTCAATAGCATCGTGGAGTAAATTTAATTCCCAGAGTCAATACAGAGGCAGCTGCATTAAGCATAAGATAATTCTGGCACACTATTAATTTGGATGGCCATGTAAGGCATTGTCTAGACAAGATATAAGCCCAAGTTTTCATAGGCAATCTGTACACAAAATGAAGTATGCCAAGGTCGTAAAGAATACTAATAACACAGATCTGGCTTATTAACCAATATTGATTGCTTTTACTCTGACACAGTCCAGAAGCCTCAGAAGTGAAATTATAAGCTATCAGGAGCCAGCACACCAGTAAATATTGCAGAGCATTTGCAAGGCAGGAGTGGTTTTTTTTTTTCTTTCTTTCAGGTAACAACTGAATTTGCAACTCTCAAAAAAATGGATGACATGATTATGGTGTTAGGATATGTAGGAAATATTGCCATCACTAATATTAGATTCCCCTAGCAGTTCTTCCTATTCATGATTTGTTTGATTAGTTATGGTCAACCTCCAATGCTTCCTCAGTATTGTTCTTTTAGATCATTGTCTTACCAGGTCTCTCCTGCTCAGTCTTCTGCTCAGTCTTATGCAAAATTAATTGTCAATATTATTTAGGGCAAGACTCCAAACCCAGTGAGGTATATCATATGAAGGTCAATAACTACCAGTGACTCACTTCACACAGGTTTAAGAGAAAACCCCTGCCACATTAGGGCACTCCTTACATTTTTTTCTCCAAGAAACAACTGTCAAAACATTTAGTCATTTAGCTTCCTGACTAAAGCCCTATTGGCCAGTTACACATGAGGTTTGCCCAAGACTAGCAGAGACTGACCCCAGTTCATCAGCAATGGCTCATGTCAGTCTGGTAATAAACCATGTTAGAAGCTGCTTCGACCAAGGAGAGAGACACACCAAGCCTAAACCCCAGCTCTCCCAGTAAGCAGGCAGGCCACCTTGGAGCAGAGCTAATGCTTTAGAGACTTTGGTTTCTTCTTGTTCATATGAAGAAAAATAATTGGTTCATAATAGTCAGGATCAAGCCAGTGAGAGAAATGACTCCATATATTTCATGTAGAAGAAAGTTAAAGCAAGGACTTGGTGACAGGATGTATGAGCTCAAGGCCAGCTGGGGAAAGGTAAGATATCCCAGGGGTTAGCTAGAGCAAGAAGCAAAGCTACATCTGGGCGAGAAGGGCAGGGGAGGAGGAGGCGTCACTAGGACTTAGGGTGTGCTTGGGAACTAACGGGGGCTTGTAGGAGAGGATATGACCAGGGCAGCAAGCACTTCTTGAAGCAGATGGGAGGGAGATCATCTGGCTGTTCCAGTCTCCTATTTTTCAGGGTTCCATCAGGGCACAAAATATGGAAGACGAAGGCTTAAAAGGAATAGTTTCTTGAGAGACGCAATGGGACAAGATCAGGTGTGTGCTGAGAGAAGACACGACCCCCATGGGGCTTCTTTCTATTTCACATACCTACCAGTAGAATAACCCTCCACTTTCCGTCAGCTATTGTTAAAAGGAATGACAGAGCTGGATGCAAGGGTAGCATAATGGTTTCATGTTGGGTTGCTTACTGAAAGGCCAGCGGTTGGAAGCCAGCAGCCCCTCCTGGGGAGAAGAGGCTTTCTACTTCCGTACAGAGTTACAGTCTATAAAATCCCACAGGGGAGGTTCCATCCTGTCCTTTAGGGTCCCTATGGATTGGAATTGACTCAACGGCAGCGAGTTAACCTTTGTTTATGAGCAGTATGAATTAGTAAATCTATTATGTGAAGGCGGGTAGGGATTCCACCTGTGCTTTGGAGGCTATAGTAAATACGGAATATTAATAAACATTACAAGGGGTATTGGGAGAAAGATAAAGTTGTCGGCTCCCATAGAAACTCACAGTCTCTGAAACCCGAAGAAGAAGGGTCACCGAGAGCTGGAATCCACTCAGTGGCAAGAGACTTGCGTTTGGTTTGGGTATAAGGGAACTAGTCAGCCGACGCTCCATAGTTCACGATAACTGAGTTAGAACATTGCTACATTAGAAAGAGAAGAGATTTAGAGAAGTTAAAGCATCAACATCGTTTGAAAAAGGGAATTCTATAGAAGACAGAATTCTTTGCTCTGAAAATGTAATGAAGTGGTATCCATCCCTGGAAAAGGACATCATACTTGGAAGCGTAGAAGATGAGGAGGGAAGGAGGGAGAGAGAGAGAGAGAGAGAGAGAGAGAGAGAGAGAGAGAGAGAGAGAGAGAGAGAGAGATGTTTCATGAGATTGATTGCTACAGTGACTGCAATCATGAGCACAAACAGGCACAGGCTGGGAGGACACAGAACTGTTGGAAGTAAGGTCCCTTTGAATCAGAACCTACTCAAAGACACTTACCAACAAAAACTTGCCTAAGAAATTAAGCCACTCTCAGCTGCAAATAACTTCTTTTCTTTCTTTCTTTTTTTTTACAAATTGTAATTTGCTGCTGGTTTTCATTGTCACGTTTAAAAGCAGTTCTCTATGCTGCCAGCATGTGTGTCCTAGCAATCAGAAAGTCTGGATTCTGATAAGACTGAAGGCATTTATTAGCGTATTAAAGTTGGTTGGGCCTTGCTTAGATTCCTGTGATTTAGTGTCCTAATTTATAATACATAATTTCTCTTTGAGAAGCAAGTGGATAATAGAACAATAAACCACAACACTATATATAAATTCAAAGCTTTTGATGTTGGATTAATTCAAAGGATTTCTACAAACTATCTAACCCGGTATCAATACTCACTCAGGGTATTTGAGAATACAAAGCAGACCCACGAACCTGCTCTTCCTAGTCTAGTGGAAGCATTTAGGCAAATAATTGCTTTACAATGTAGTAAGTGCTATCCATTCCGAATAATGCCGAGAGAATTGTCCTTGTCACACAGAGACTCTGCATACACTAAAGATAAATCACCCTGCCTGAGGACACAACTATAAATAATGCTTATGTTGAATTTGCGGTCGTTGTCTCGAACAATGTGTCTATGTGTGTGTCTTTCTTCATCTGAATCCAATGGGTGAGATTCATTGTGCAAACTGACATCTTCATCCACAAAGAACACACGGCACCTCCTTCTTCAATTGTGGCAAATAATAATAATAATACTGCTAATCTTTGAAAAATTGTACATTCGTAATCAATTTTATTATAATCTCCTTAATTTGTACAAAGTCTGCATTTTCACAAGCTTTTAAGGTATTTTTTTACTTCTTCCAAGAAGAATACAAGCGTATCACAATTTCTGTGATGTGATAAATAAATAGAAGGTGAATCTGGAGCAAACCTGTTTTTTAAATTATTTTCAGCAAAATTTTATTTAATGTGATATTCATAAAACTGTTTGATAATTTCTGTAGAAAAAGAGAGTTTTCAAATAAAGCGAAATAATCCTTGAAGAGTGTAACCCGGAAGTCTCCTGGTCAGAGAGCAGATCACAAGCTGGTCTTTGACCTTCCAAAGGATCAAAGAAGATACATAAATGTTGATATTTCCAAGATCGTACATCCATGAGCCATAGCAAGCCAGTAGCCCATCACGCTTTCTGGGGTGAGCTCAGAGAGCAACACAGCCTGTCCATCATGCAAAGCTGCTCCCATCGCCATCTCCACACTAGGTCTTTAAAATTGTATCTTTGACACTCAGCATTGTAGCCCAACATGCACCCTTGTCACAATGCATTCTATAAAAGCCGTTTCTCAAGGCAGGAGCTGGGTACAGTTCACACATGTTAGATGGCTGTAGTGTGGCTCTGCAACTAAGAAACGCTTGCACATTCGGAAAGGGCTGTAACACAGAAGCCACCCAACAAAGGCAAAGTAAAATAAGAACAGTAGCAAATCTGTCTTGGAATTACAGCCAGAATAATTCTAAGAGGTAAATGACAGTAAGACTTTATCTCGAATACATTGGACATTATATCAGGAGAGAACAGGCCTTGGAGAAAGGCATCATGCTTGGGAAAGAAGAGGACCAGCAGAGGAAAGTCTTCCACGAGATGGATCGACACTGTGGGTCCAAAATGGGATCAGGTACAAGAACAATTTTGAAGATGGTGTGGAGCTGGACAGTGTTTCCTGCTCTTGCACATAGGGTCACTAAGTCAGAACCCACTCCAGAACACCTAACAACAACAGAACAGTGACATTTAGTAGGGTGGGTCAAAAGGTATTGTTACAGTCATCTAAACCTTTATTAAGCCAAAGTATCACCATGTGAAGCTATGGTTTCTCAACACATCCTCCACTAGCATATACATATTTCTGAAAGCCGTGCTTCTTCGTCTCCAGCCCTTCCCTAAAGAATTCTGCTCTTTTTCTTCTATACCACCTCAAAGCAGCAGCTTTAGCCTCTGTTCGCGCTGAAACTCACTGCCAGCAAGTCGATGTCCATGCATGGCAACCGTATAGGAAAGGGTAGCCTAGCCCCGTGAGTTCCCAAGACTGTAACTGTGCACAGCAGTAGAAAGAACTGGCTTTCTCCCAAAGAGAGGCTGGTAGTCCTGAACTGCTGGTGTCAAAGTTAGCAGCCCAACTCTTAAACACTATTCTACTAGGGGTCCTCAGCCTCTTTTAGGGGGAAAAAAGAAACCTGAAGGGGCACTACTAGGGGCCCTATGAAGACAGAAGGGGGGTTGGAAGAAAGTTCGCCAACGAAATTCTCATAGGAAGGTCCTTGCTTTCCTCAAAAATAATTTTAAAAGAGCAGGAGCATCATCATGATTATTTTTTAAAATTCCTTGACACAATTTTTCTAGCCTTTTCACACCAATGCCTATTTTAATTTTCTTCAATCTCTTCATAAGAACCCTCTTTAATTTCCCCAAGTCCTTTTAGAACAGGAAAAATAAATAAATAAAAGATCTCTGTCGATCTCATATCTTTGGAATCACCTAAAAAAAAAAAAGCTTCCAAAATTGTCTGAGCTACCTTTGCTGCCTCAGTAGTAACTGGCCAGCAGCTCCCCTTGGAGGACACTGCTTGACTGACTCCACTCTTTTGCCTGCACTCGAAGGAGACTACAGGAAATAAGCGTTTTACTAAGAGAACTTGCCCACAGCTCAACACTGCTGGTGCAGATATTGAGGGAAAAAATCGCTGAAATGTTGAAGGTTATCTGCCTCTGTGATTCCCACGCTGAAGGTCACACCAGGGCACCCAATAAGGCACTGTGTAGCTTTGCCAGGATGCTCATGGTATCAACGCTGGCCATCCTGCCCCCATATTCTTATGCTGGGGCAACATGGGCCTCGGGGAGACCGCATTTCAAAAGAGAGAAATGACTCCGCACATGTTTTCAAGGAGAGAGTTTTATTTATGGTAAGTGGGTGATTATTTATAGGAAGTGCTTTGGCGATTATCATTCCTTTTTCACAGTCTGCAGTCAAAGTGTACACATTCTCCTTGGAGGATTCATATCGCCAAAAAAAGTCTTTGATGGTGACATCAAGCAAGAATCAGAATAACCTGCATTGAAGGCATACAAACCTAAGTGGCCTTTCAATAAACAGGGAATCATTGTAAGCAGCGAACTGGTCAATAGATCTAATTGAGCCTAAACCTGGAGCTTGGAGAGGCTAACGAAAGGAGCGTATGAAGCAAAGATAAAGAAACGATGAAGGCAGCTGGGCGAGAGAAGGGAATGGTTATTGTTTTGTCCCATCTGGTTGGTTCTAACTTGTAGCAAGACTGTGTACAATAGAGAGAACACTGCCCGGGCTCAAACCATCCTTACATTCCTTGCATCTTCTCACAGGGCTGCCGCCTAACCACGCGTGCTGTCCCATCCCATGGCTGGTAGCTCCTGATAACACGCCCAGAGGCGTGAGAATTCTCGGAGGAGCACTCTGCCGGCCGTATTTCTTCTAAAGCAGAGTTGTGTATTCTGCTGGCAGTCCATGGAACTTCAAATATTCTTCACCTAGAAGGGAAAGTGGCGTGCTAAATATAAATTTTAAATGAAGGTTCCCAACGACTTCCTCATGATGGCTCTGACGGTTTGGGCCGGCAGCTTTGGCCAAAGATCCTTGAAACTCCCTCTCTATGCTTGTTTGCTTCTAAGCCTGTTCGCCTGTAGAACAAGCCTGCAGAAACGAACCCCTTTCTCCAGAAAGCAACCCTCACAATGCCTTTATTTTGCCTGAAATACATTTTTTCCTGGGATTTCATGACACATCAAACCCTGCATAGAGATGACTCATCCTGACTTTGGGCTTTCCACTGGCACTCCACGATCAATTTAGAGGAAGTGAAAATAGGAAATGATTCAGCTTTCTCCTTCCCCTGTTTGGAAGTCTGAGCGTCTGCATCGCCAAGTGACCTCTGTTCCGCCTTCGTTTCTCCGCACTCGCAAGGCTTTCTTACCTTGGTTTTTACGAAAGAGTACAGACCCGGCTTTTGCCGTAATGACTTTAAATCATTCATGCATTTGCCATCCCTTCTCCATGCATCCTTACATCTTCTTCATTCTTTCTGACTGTTTCCACTGAGCTGTGATGGTTTTCAGATCGGATTCTCAGGAGGCTGCCACCAATTCGGAGCCCTTCAGCACACACGAGGCATTTAATTTACTCCTTCCGGACAGTTTCACCTTGCGCATGTCTACAAGGGATTTCCTCCGCCATCGTGCTGGCCAATTACTGAGTTTCGTTCAGCCCATCTAGGCTGCTTCTCTAGATCTCTCTGGTCTTGACAAACCCGATCGTTTGTGCCATCAGCACTTTCCACCCTCTTCCTCCTCAGTCACATTTAACGCCACTAACGAACGCGGCTCCTCACACTGCCGAGTCTCGGATACTGGAGAGGCAGCAGAGAGGAACCCACAATGAACTGCCAACCCTTTCGGGCGGATTCCATCCACCCACCTCAGCGGTGCCAGTTTTAAGGAAAGAGTATTTTGCCCATGTTATCTTCGCCGCTACTTTGTCCGGATCAAAAATGAACTCTTGGTTTAGTCGTCTTCTTAGGGATTCTTGGTCTGCTTTTCTCCTCCTGGGAGAAAGCCTCTGCGTGGCTTCCAAAGCAGTCCTCCCACACATTCCATCACCTTTGTGAGTACACCGCTGGGGTGTGGCTAGAGTTCAAATATTTTCCACGAATCCTCCCAAGGAGAACATTTTGTTTTGAAGTCTGCGGCTAAAGAGCCTGTGATTCCAAAGGAGCCAAGAAGATGACAAAGTAAAGGGAACCCAAGTTCAGGCAGAGAAGGTGATGGACTGCCTGCTTCTGTCCCCAGCACTTTCTCTGAATTGATATGATTGGTAGGTGCCAACAAGTAGGTGCCAACCCATAGGGACCCTAAGCACAGCAGATAAAGACTCGCCCTGTCCTGCTCCACCCTCACAATCCTCCCTGTGTTTGAGCCCAGGAGGGCAGCCACTGTATCAATCCATCTTGTTGAGGGCCCTCTTCTCTCTCACAGGCCTTTTACTTTACCGTGCATCATGTCCTCCTCCAGGGACTGGTCTCTCCTGATGACACCTGATGTTTGTGAGATGAAGTCTTGCCATTCTGCCTCTCAGGAGCATGAGGGCTGTACTTCTTCCAAAACAGATGTTTGTCCTGTTGACATCCCATATTTCCACCACCACAATAAATCAAATGTATTACTTCTTTTTGAGTCTTCCTTATTCAATCCTTATTCTATGGACATATTAGAGGCATAGTTTTAACATTACCAAATACAGAAGAAACACGCAAGGTATGACAGTACAACAAACTGGCGGATAACTGGTAGAGAAAGATGATTGTACCCTGCCCTCAAAATGGCCCAAACCAGTGGATAATCTTCATTGAAGCAGACACTTCTTGTGTCTTTGCCAATTAAAGAATTTTTTTAATTTGAAAACAATTCCCAAAAACATTTCACATTCAAACATACACAGATTATATTTTAAAAGAAGGCAGAGCAATTGAAAGTAAATGCATTTCTAAATTATTTGGAGAAATTATCAAAAATATTTTCCATAGGATCTTGACCTAGTGTGAAAATGTTTTTAATACAATACAGTTTTTTATTATTATAGGCATGAATATCACCATCTTTATTAACATGAATTTATATGTGAAAGGAGTTAGAAAACTCTGGAAAATTTAATTGCATCTACCATAATTTGTCCATAAATGTTTAAAATTCCAAACTATCTGTCAAGTTTGGGTGACACAACAGTTAGGTGCTGATCTGCTCAATGGAAGGTTGATAGTTCAAGGCCACCTGGGGGTTTCATGGGAGAAAAACCTGGTGCCCTGCTTCCATGAAGTGTGCAGACTAGAAAACCCTGTAAGATAACTCTGCTCAATTGTATGTAGTTGCCTTGTTTAGAAACCAAATCAGTGACACCTAACAACAATAATATTTGTTAAAAGGGAATCTTCACTTTAACTGTTCAATGGCCTCTTTTCATTTATGTGGAGATTATTACGTAAAAAATATTAATTCACATATCCCAGATCTCAACATTGACCGATGATAGAGAGGGTTTCTAATCTGTAACCACAAATTATAGGTCAGAATGGTAGTGCATGTCCCCACCTGTACGTCCATCTGTTGGGGGTTTTGAGTATTGAAACAATAAAGCACATCAAAAAATAAGACAATTGAGAAGGGAGATCCTGAGATGTACATGGTTCCGGTGACACAGGTGGGATTTTGCTTCCCTATTGTTTGTGTTGCCTCCTATCCTATAGGCACCCAACTCATGACCTCCAAGCAGAGGGAAACACAATCATAGCTGCCTGGTCCTGAAACATGGCCATGATCACTTACAGATCTTACTATTATGATCCATGGAGTGTCGGTGGACTTAGTTTCAGAGCTAGAATGACAGCCTTGTCTACTTAGGCCATCTGAGTGGCCAGCTTTCCACTGAAACTGAATTCTTCTCTGCCTCAAAGCAACTCACATACCTCCACTGATAGACACCCAACACTGATGTATGAGGGGCAATGGCTCAGGATTTAACCTAGAGTCTCCTAAAAGAAAAGCAAAGACTCTCCTACTTGATAGGCCAGGGTTTTGTTTTCTTACTGTAAAAAGAGATACCTAAATAATGCATGGGGGTAGTGTGGACAAATAGAGAGGATGCTACAGCACTGCAGATGAGCTTTGACAAGATACTGACATCATTGCTCAGAGTAGGCCAAGATGCACAGGAAACCCACTTACAACCTCTGAAGACAGGGGAAGACTATGGAGTCACTCTTTGTTTGAAATGAATTTAATCAAATGATGCACACTCCTATAAGGCCAGAACACACAACAACCTCGTCCTTAACTAAAGGCTTGGAAAGAATGGATGGATGAATGCATTCAACACACCAACTGGAAGGTACTCGGCCAGATGTAAATAACATGGACTGGGTGACCTAAACTGTACTGGGCACTAGGTGGGTTCTTTCACCTACGTCACTGGATTTCATCTTCATGGGTCAATTGCTATTGAGTTTGTCACCGCTAATGTTTGCCCCATGTGTGGAAAGCCTCAGAAGAAAGGCCTGGCGATTATTTTTTTTAAATAATCATGATAAATGATTAAAAACCTAGAGAGCGCAGGTTTACTCTGCCACTAAGGTGCCTGTCATAGATGGAATGTGTGCTCTATAACATATGTGACGAGGTGGCGGGGCCCTCCTCCAGGTGCTTAGGTAGTTACATAGTGAGGTAATCCAGCCCATAATGTGACCGGCTCTGGTCACTCAGCTGCAAAGGGTTTAGAGTTGGATGCTAAAGGTTTACTCAGATGACGGCCCTGTTAGGCCCCTTCACAGGTGACTGTGTGTAAGAGGAGTTTCTCCTTGGGTGTTACCTGCATCTTCTCTCACTTTATAAGGAATTAGAGGAGAGAGAAGCAAGCCTAGAAACAAGGACCTTCGTACCACCAAAGAGAGAAATAGTGCATCCTTCAGACCCAGGGTGCCTGCAATGAGAACCTCTGAGATCTAGAGGAATACTGGTGTCAAAACTCGAAGATCGTAAGAGCCCCAATAAAACAACTTAATAACAATAAAAAAACCCTCACGAAAATCTTTAAGGAATGACAGACCCACAGATATTGAAACAAGACAAAGACTTTCTTCTTAAACTGTGAGGAGCCCATAAATTAAAGAAAACCTTCCCCTACAGCTGGTACCCTAAATTCAGACTCCTACCATCCTAAACTGAGAGAGTAAGTTTCTGGTTTGTTAAAGCCACCCACTTCTCCTATAACATCACTAGGCAACTGAGGCAGGGTGGTGTTGTTAGGTGCCAGCAAGTCCGTTCTGACCCATAGCAACCCCATGCACAGCGAAAGGAAGCACCACTTGGCGCTGTGCCATCTTCGCCATCGGGTCATGTTGGAGCCCATTGTTGCAGCCACGGTGTTCATCTGGCCCAAAGCCTTCCTCTTTTTCACCATTCCTTCACTTCGCCAAGCACGATATCCTTTTCCAGGGCTGGTCGCTCCGGATAAGATGCTCAAAGCATGTGACAGGAAGTGTCACCATCCATGTTTCTAAGGAGCACTTTGGCCTTGCTTCTTCCAAAATAGATGTGTGTATTTAGTATTTTTCACAAGCACCATAATTCAAGTCCATCAATTCTTTTGTGGGTCTGCCTTTTTCAATGTCCAACTTTCATGTGCATATGAGGCCATTAAAAATATACCATGGTTTGGGTCAGATGCCTCTTAGTCTTCAAAGTAGCAGGCCTTTAGTATCTCAATTTTATAAATTTGATAAAAGGGAAAACTGAGACTCCAAGACTCTGGGGTACATGCCCAAGGTCACCACCATCTTGCCTTTATGTCTCCTCACAGATGGCCCTATTTTAGTGAGAAACAGACACTTCAAACCTTAACTAGTCAGCCAACCACAGGTTCCCTCTCTTTCTCCTGGCTGGGCTTCCTATAGCTCAGTACTCATGGGCATCTTCTCATTATCAGAGAAAAGCACTCAGGTCTCCTGAAAAGTCTGTAAACAATAACATCTTAAGGCATCTAGGATTCACTTGGTTTTCTTCCTAATTTTTTTTTCAAAGAACGCTTCTGCGAGTTTCTACTCTTTAGTAGGAGAGGCTTGCCAAAGTCCCAGAGAGAATTGCTTCAACACATCATTTATCCCCTCACATTTGTCAATTTCTTACGCGCATCTTCTTGCTAATTGAGCTGGAGATTCTGTGCCATGGGGCTGACTTCAGAATCGAAGACCTCTGTGGTTTGATGAGCAGTCTGGGCAAAGAGAAGTAAAACTTTACAGCTTAATCGGGTGACATCTGACTGAACCCAGAGTCTGGGACAGCCCTCGCATCCTCCCTGAAGTGTCCAAGAGCCAAACAGGCAGTGGGAGAGATTTGTTCTGGCACCAGAGTCCTTTTCTCCTGTATTTGAAAACAGGGCAGCGCTTCCTGTGCAATGCTCTCCTCAACTGTGACATTTGACGGGGGTGGCTTTGGACACGTCATATTTATAGCAAATTGTATCCTGTTATTTCCAACTTCCTTAGGAAATCTATCATTAGCAACACTTAATGGCCAGCTTGAGGCAAAACCAAGGTTCTTTCACCTCCCAAAGTCATCCCCTGCAGTGGCGAAGGGCTGAAGGGAGGGGAGCACAATTATAGGACGCAGCCCTTGGCCCAGGTGGCTCCAGGAATGGCCGTCATCCTTGCAGAGTCGACGAGTGTTGGCATAAAGATTTGGACTAGATGTGCTTGATGATTCCCACGCTCACGGTCTCCCCTCTGCTTCTCTGTGAGCCACATGAACCGTGCTGGCACTGATATTTTATACTCTTCATTTAAAATAAAAGAGACATCCCTTAAATTGGTCCAATTCTAGAAGTATCATGCCACGGAATGGTGAGAGAGGGTCAAATTGTTATATGCAAAATTAGTTCCCTGTGAGGATAAAATGGCTTTTCTTTTTTCGTTTCCTTTTTAAAGAAGCTAAAAATATCAAATGTGCCCTTTTAGATAGAAAAATGTCTCCCCTTGAGGGGACGGCAGGATATCTATGTTGCTTAAGTTCTAGAATATCAGCCAGTGAGTGAACCTCTTATTTTAATAGAAATGACACACTCTAAAGAAATTAATAGGAAGCAAGTACAAACGTGCTGAGGAAAAGGAATGGAAATGAACGACAACCTGCTAACTTCTTCAGTTTTCCAGAAGTGAGTTCAGGAACGCAGGTCCGTAGAAAGGGTTTCAAGGAGATGTCGTAGTAGGTTTTACCTCTGTCTTCCTCATATGGGATGCTGATATTCCAACCAGATGGAACTCACAGACTACATACTTGATTAAAGAGAACAGCCAATTGACCTTGAGTGGGCCCTGGCTCATGACAAGCACAGAGTAGAACGCTGCTTCCCTGGAGTTTTCCATGGCTGATTTTCCAGAATTTGATTGTTAAGCTTTGCTTGGGAAGAAACTCCGAGTGGGAGGGAACTTCCAAGTTTGGGGTTAGCCATTGAGTGTCTCAGTAATTTGCACCTTTCGGGAAAGTTACTACAAATGGATGCTATAGGGTGTTACAGTCAGTCTTACCCATTTCCTGCAGATAAACTGGACATGCCAAAGGGGCAGTACCACAAAGAGGAGAGGCTGTCACTGCAAGGACCTACTGCTTCCTAGAAACCCTGGGCCCCTGGGCTTTAAAAGGAATCAGCTTGAACTTCGAACAAGTCTCAGTGCGGCTCTCACCACGGAGGCCCTTGTGAGTCTATCTATGGGTGGTATCTTCATGTCGGTGGTACCTAATTCAAAGAACTTGAGATGATGTGGTCAAGGCTTAGACTACCTTAGCATCATGGAACTTTACTAATACTCCCAAGCCTCCATCAACAAATGTACAATTTGGGGCTTCTGAGGCCCCTGGGATATTGAATTGGGTCTCGGGGCATGTCCGGGAACTAGTAGCAGATCTCTCCATGACTTCTGATCACAGCTCACTTGTTCGTGAATGAAGCTCTGGACAGTTCTGAGCCAGGAAGGACCCTCCCCCTTAGACTGGCTCCAGAAAATGCAGGGTCTCATGACTGATTGTCACCCTACCTGTCCTCTATCCATAAGAACCATTCCCAGATGACTGCCAGAATATCCAACTTTCAAAGATAGGCACCCCTCTAGATCTTCCTGGACCAATAGGAAACATAATGATAAATAGAGAAAATATTGAAGTTGTTAAGAATTTCATTTGCGTGAACTCATGATCAATGCTCATGGAAGCAGCAGTCATGAAATCAAAGGACACATTGCACAGCATAAATATGCTGGACAAGACTTCTTTGAAGCGTTGAAAAGAAAAGTTATCACTTTGAGGGCAAAGGTTCACCTGACCCAGACTAGGGCATTTTCAGTCACTTCCTTCCTGTGAAAATTGGACATTCAAAAAGGATGATCAAAGTAGATTTGATGCATTTGAATGATGGTGTGGTGAAGAATACTGAAGGTGCCAGAGACGGCCAAAAGAACAAACAGATCTGCCTTTGAAGAACTAGGACCAGCATGTTTCTTAGAAGCAGAGGTGAGGGGACTTTGTCTCACACACTTTGGACATATCAGGAAAGGCCAGCTCATAGAAAAGGACACCATTCTTGGTCAAGCAGAGGGGTAGCAAAAAGAGGGAAGCCCTTGACAAGATATATCGACAGCTACAGCAGCAATAAGATCGAACATAACAGTCATGTGCATGGTAGAGTGTTTTCTCATGATGTGCATAGGGTTGCTACGTGGCCACCTAACAACAACATCAGCGATGTGAGATGAGCCACATAGTTAAAGAAACAGACAAGTTCTAAATCTACGAGCCAGATGTCAGACTGGTAGCTTCTCCTGACTTGAATCGTACAAAGGGATTATGAATGAATACAGACAGGAAGAGAGCAAGCTTCTGACTGTTGTTTTGGTTGATAGAGGCCATGAAATCATTTTCAACCCATACTGACTCTGCGCACAACAGGATGAAACGCTGCCCTGTCCTGCACCATCCGCACAATTGCTCCTATGCCTGAGCCCATTGATGCAGTCACTGTGTCAATCCATCTTATTAAAGACCTACCTCTTTTTCACTGCATCGTCATTTTACCATGTGTGTTAGACAGGGTTCTCTAGAGAAACAAAAGTAGAATGCTAATATATATATATAACATGAGAAATAAACAGTTAATTAAATTATAAAGCAGTATAAATGGCTCAGTGCAACTCACTCCCATGAGAGAGCTGTGAGATGCTGGCAGTCCTTCAGATCTTGAGGGCCACCAGGTAGTCCTCTGTAGAGCAATTCAGGCTATCCGGGCACAGGCAGCAAATAGCAAGGCAGGTCACCAACTGTCAGCCAGATGACAGGATCTGACAGTCCCCAGCTCAGGAGATATAAATTCCAATTGTGTGGTCAAGCAGGTCTTGAATGAACCTAAAATTACAGCAACACAGTCCACAGGTTAGTTGTCCCACAGGTAGTGTAACTTGAAAATTGAGGCAAAGAACAAGCAAGGCAGACACAAACTGGTCCGATGATCAAAGAGCAAGAGACAAGAAAGGCAAGGCTTGCCAAACCATTTATCTCTCCGCCCTTCAATTAATCCCACATGTGTTTATCAGTCACGTTGGCACAATAAGCTAACTACCTCACCATGCATGATGCCCTAATCCAGGAACTGGCCTCTCCTGACAATACTTACAAAGTATATCAAAGTCTCTCCATTCTCACCTCTGTGGAGCACTCTGACCACACTTCTTTCAAGACCGATTGAATTGTCCTTTTAGAATTCTATGATACTTACAATCTTCTCTAGCACCTTATTCAAAGACATCAGTTCTCCCTTGATCTTCTTATTCAGTATCCAATGTTCACTTGCATGTGAGTCAGCAGAAATTAGCACAGCTTGGATCAGGCACGTATTAGTCCTCAAAGTAACACCCTTGCTCTTCAATACTCCAAAGAGGTCTTGGGCAGCACTCACCGAATGCTACATGTCTTTTGATCGCTTGACTGTTGTGTCCATGATCATCGATTGTGTACCCAAGCACGACAAAATCCTTGACAACTTCAACATTTTCTCCATTTATCGTGATGTTACATATTGATCTAGTTGTGAGCATTTTTGTTTTCTTGACATTGAGTTGTAATCCATACTGAAGACTGTAAACCTTGATGTTCATCAGCAAGTGCCTGAAGTCCTCCTTAAAGCTGGCAGGTAGTACAGCAGGCTGCTGCTGACTGTTGGAATGACAGTCACACTGCAAGCCATCTGCCCAGTTCATAGAACTTGACAGCAACGATCGAGATCAGGATCCAGACCAAGCAATAAAGTTAGCAAACTTTTCAATAGCTTCTATTTATATTGGAAGTAGGCCACACCCTCAAGAGTTCATTATAGGGATCACAAGATTTTAAATCTCAAGTCCTCGAGACCTATAGCCAAGATAAATTGACAACAATTTTAATTATTCCACCTTCCACCATGTTGCACAGTGATGACCAACTTCCTTTCCTGTTCTTGTCCACCAGGCAAGAAACCACTGTCCTCTTCAGACTCACCTCTCCTTCATAGAAGAGCAACTTCTAAAACCAGGTTATTCACAGATAATTTGCCTCATGCTGGTGTGTTCTGGGAAAAGCCTAAGCGGTCTAGGAGTATAAGAGCAAGGCAACCCAGTGGTCACAAACATTCTCACTCAGATGTGAAGCTATTGTAGTCTGATGGAGACATGAGTTTATAATCTTTATAGATTTTTCCCATAGTGTAGTATTTCTACACTGCCATTTGCAGAACACTAAAAGTCCAAAATTAGACCTCACACTCAGTCACTATATGCAGGAAATTGGAGCAACTGCATTTTTCACAGTGTACACTTACCTTATTGGGGGTAAAGCAAACGCCTGAATTTCTTAGACCCTATAGCTCCTCTAATTTAGAAATTACAGAAGGCCAAATATCATTGTCGTGCATTTGGGTCAACTGTGATGTGTGTAAGGAGTTTATGGAGAATGCACCCAGGAACCACAGCAAAGGCTAGGGAGCCAGGATGGTTGGGGGGTTGCGTGAGGGGGAGAACTGAGAAAGCATCAACATGCCATGTGCAATCCCACAGGGCCTCTTTATCTGAGACTGAAAGACGTGTCCTTAATTGAGGCAGAGTGGCTGGAGCTTTGCCCCCAGCCCATTGAATACAGGCTACCTCTGGGTTGACATGCTATCTCATGGAAGGATCCTCCCTCAACCAAGGACAATTGATGCAAATAATTCAACTGAACTGTGGAAATCAACAACCCATAGACAGGAAAGTCGAAGTAATGAGAGTGTCAGTCCTAAGAAAGAACTGGGACCCCTTCCAACGTATCCATTATCACCAGGCACTGATATGACAAGGTGGTGCCAGTGAAAGGTTGAGTGTGGCCCCAAGAGGAGAGAGCATTTCTCTCTGACTAGATCCTAACAGGGAGCCGCAAAGAAAAAAAAAATACCTCATGTAGTTATCGATGAAATACACACATGTGCACACACACAGCAGAATGAAAAGTTGCTTTCCCTTCAACTCTGACTCATGGTGACCCATTGATCTGAGCAGAACTGTGCCCATAAAGTTTTATATGGCAAACTACCTGAAATGTGTTGCTGTTCAGCGTATTTGATTTGGCTCCAACTCACAGCGACCCTTCAGGACCACAGAAGCCCCACCTGATCCGGCACCATCCTCATGGTCATTGCTGAGTTTGAGCTCTTTGCTGCAACCACTGTATCCATCCACTGTATCGAGAGCCTTCCTCTTTGAGTTGACTCTCTATTTCATGTCTCATGTTCCAATTATTAATGGCTTTCTGAAGCGATTCATTTTCCTCTCGCATTACCAGCAAGATGAAGATCACCACAGCTCACTCCACTCCACTGACATCTTCAAGGGAAGCTTATTCTGAGTTCCTCCCAACCCGAGGGTTTCCTCTGTTTATCACTGTGTCAGCAACGATCCACTGCAACAGCCAATGAGTTTACAAGTACGTTGTCAGGTTCTTCCTCCTCTCTCTGGGTCGGGAAGCTCTGCTGAAGCCTGTCCGCTTTGGGTGGCCCGGCTGGCACTGGAAGCTCAGCAGCACAGCTTCTAGCACCATGGCAATGTACATCTCACCACATATGACAGACTGACAGAGAAGTTGGCATTTGAAGGTAAATCGCCATGTATCTGGAAAGAATACACACTACGCTTCAGTCAATGGAAGGGCAAGAAAGTTCCTTCGCTAGCTTAAATTCTGGAAACCCTTCCTCCCACCTGAGCCTGATTCCAAAGGAAGGAAGGAAGGAAGGAAGTGGGTGAGATAAAGAAACTAAAATTTTATGAATATTTAACTTCTTTTTGGTCCCATTCAATTCTTTTGTTACTGATTCCCTCATTGTGTTTGCAATGAAATTTATTAAAATGAAAAACAGATTCTGAAAAACAATGTTTCCTTTGGATGAAGACTTAATGATATTACATGAGAAATTTACTTTAGATTCTGCTGTAACGCCTACATGTTCATTATTTTTAAATTAATTCTTAAAATGTGAAATAGCACAGATAATGGATATAAGAGCATGCTTGTCCCTAAAAAAAAAAATCCCATTTCTTTTAGATGTACTTCTGAATAATATACTCAAATGCCCTCCCATTTTAGTTTAATTATAAGCCAGCACGTATCTGCATAGGAAACGAAAACAGTGAATGTGAAGTTGACTAGAAACAATGCTTAAATTATTTCCAAATTAAAAGATCTTTAGAATTATACTGTCTGAAGTCACTAGCCATTTTTAAAAAGGCAACACTGCATTTAACTTAAGATCAGAGGCTTTGGTTTGGTTTATCTGGATTACAGGTGGTTGGCTGGTTTTGTTTGTTTGCCCCAAGATGCCTGGGTTGTCCTGAGAAAGTCTCATGTTCTGCTTTGCCCACCGTCCGTTGGGGAGAAAACCCCCTTAGGAAGGAGCTGGGGCCCCTTGTTTCTGTGAGACCACTCTTGGCAGCTGTTGAGGTTCCAGAAGGCATCGATTCTTTTAACCAAGCTCATTTGTCTTTGAAAGAGGCATTTTGAAAAGCAAAAGAGCTTAAACAAACATGAAAGTAATCTAATTCAGACATGAACATGAAAGTTAATGAGATTACACTGAATTGATCTCAATATGCCTTAAAACAATTAGAAATGATTTCTATGGTATGCCATTTCAGGCGGGACACTTTTAGGTTGCATTAGGCCCAGGGAAGAGGGTGGCTTTTCAAGAATTTGCTCTTGCTGTTGGTGACCTTCAGAAGGAGCATTGATGCTGCAGGGACATCACCCGGGGCTTCTCCCTCACCATCCCGAAGGATGTCTGTGTTGCCAGCAGTCTTCCAGTCACCTGTTTCCTTCCGTCCTGGCTGTGAATATCATTTCAGGGAGCAGGGACACGCCACATCTAATTCTAGTTTAAACCCATGGTAAAAACCGTGTGAAACAAAACAAAATGCTCCATTTACTGAGAAAGTGTAACCTAAATGTGTAAAGATCCAGACTCTGTATGTGGAATATGTCCTGGCCATCTACTCAATCCTTGCTCAACACCAAGATTAAGTGGAACACCAAGATTAAAAAGGACACGTGTGTGTGTGTGTGTGTGTGCTTGTATGTTTTTGTTTGGTTGTTGAAATCTTTCCATTCTGGCATGCTTGGGAGTTAGAATCACTTACTCTTGTTAAACGGTTGTCCCTGAGTTGAAAAGAAGAATCCGTGAGGACATTTTGTAAACATCTGTGTTGACCATGGTCAGCTCTTCACTCAGCTTTCATGCAATGACAAATATGATGTGAACAGAGTTTTAGTTAATGCTTTGTACAATCATAATAAACATCAGATGTAAGCTCTACTTTGGAGTAGAAGAAATTATCCTCCTCCTGTGTTAGGGTTGCAGCCAACTATCAGATAATTATTTTTATACTCCTGCACCTGATGAGAAATCATGGCTTGTGACTGTAATGTTTATTCTTCATCACAGTTCTAAACACTCATCTCTAAAAGTGGTATCATACGCAGATTAGTTGGGCTTTGTTGTTTACCAGAGACAGACAGTCATAGATTTTGTTGCTATTAGGTACAATCAAGTCAGTTCTGCCTCCCCACAATTTTATATACAACAGAACAATACATATGCTATCTACCTGGTCCTGCCTCACCTTCACAAAGTTGTTGGGTTTGAACCCATTGCTGTAGCCACTAGACCAATTGACTTCATTTAGAGTGTTCCTCTTTTACACTGACCCTCTACTGGATTAAACCAGATGTCCTTCTCCAGGAACTGGTCTCGCCAGAGAACATGTCCAAAGTTATGTGAGACAAAATCTCACTATTCTTGATTCTTGGGAGTTTTTTAGCTGTATCTCTTCCAAGAAAGATTTGTTTGCTGTTCTGGAAGTCCATGATGCTTTCAATACTCTTTACCAACACCATAATTAAAAAGTATTATTTTTATAGTCTTCCTTATTCATTGCACATATTTCACGTATATATGAGGGAAATGAAAACACCTCGTGATGCAGTGGTTGTGAGTAAAATGTTATAGACTCAGAAACTCACAAAGTTCTAGTCTATCCAATAGAGTTGCTATGATTCAGCATCAACTCAATGGCAGTGAGTTTGGTTGGTTTTTGAGTTTAGGTCCTGTGTGAGTCTGGGTAGATAGAGAAACAAATTCATAGACACTCATATGTCCATAAGAAACAGCTTCATATGCAAGAGCAATTGACTATTGAGAAAATATCCCAGCCCAGTCCAGTGCAAGTCCATTGTCTAATAGGCCATATGTTCGATATCAATATATAAAGTCCTCTTCAGACTCAAAAAAGCACATGCACTGACGCTGAATGCAGGAAGATTACAGGCCGGTGGGTGGGAAGTCATGTGGATCCAGTGGTGGTGGTGTAAGCATCTCAGCACTGGCAGGGGTCTTCACGTGGCTCCTCCAGTTTCCCCAGTAAATGGGGTCTATCCGCTTAATGCCATGTATCTTATCAGTGAAGTGTCTCTCAGGTAGTGAGCAGACAGAGAGTGTGCCTTCGTCTCCAAGGATGTAACACTGGAGTTCTCAAAATCCTCAGGAGAAGGCCATGCCCACACAGAGGACTCATTGGCAATGACCCAATTGATAGACTAGACACCACTCCTTCCCTCTTAATCCTCTCAAATCCCAAAATGACACCAGATTATGTAACTGCCACAGATCAGATGTGCATTAGTCCTCAGATTGACAGATAAGGGGGAAAGTTAATTCAAGAATTAATAGGGTGAGCAAAAACAGTTAGAACTAACATTAGCCATAGTAATAGAGCAAATAGAAAGTGTGTATTATACTGGATTGTCTAGAGAAACAAACCAATGGCATTGATCTATGTACAAGAAATAGTTTTACAGCAAGAAGCAAGTTTCCATCAAGAAGGTGCTACAACCAGTTGAACGGAAGTCCATAGGTCCAATGCTAGTCGGGTCTTCTTCAGACTCACACGGCTGCAGGGGATTAAGCTTGAAGGTGAAGCAGGAAGGAGGGAGATCACAGGCCTGTGGGTACAAAGTCACGTGGTTCCAGGGTCAGTGGAGACATGAAAGAACACTAACAGCTCACAGGGTCTGGTGGCACACATGGGACCCCCCTGGAAGGCATACAGAGTCCCAGCAAGCAAGAAGGTGAAGAGGCAACAGGAAGCAGTTCCAAGTGCCTCGTATTCTTGTACAAAAGACCCCATCCCCAAGGAGATGATATTAGGCTTCCACTGGATTGGCACGCTGGACTATGCCCCTACCTTCATCAAGTCCACATAAAATGTAACTGCCACAGTGTGCATTGTATGTATCTCCTTTATTATGCAAATTAACATGTAACAACTAATCAAACTGGTGACTTTTCTCACTTGTTCATTGGCTTGTTGGTTCTACCACCTTAGCTAAGTTGTACCCATTTCTATGAAATGCCCCATAAGGAAGATAATGAAACTTAATTAGAAAATATTAATTGTAAGTGTAGAACTCAGGTAACAATTACTTTATGCTTCTCAAAATTGTGGTTTTAAGCTACTCAATATTCCCTTGTTCTGTTTGAAAATGTCTTCTTGGTCTAAGTACAGGTCCCATATTAACAAAGCAGAGAGCTGTAGAATTCCCATTCTCCTTCCCAATGCTGTCTGTAATTTGCCTTGTTCCACACAATCAAATGCCTCTTCAGAGTCAATAAAACACAAGAAAATATCTTCCTTGTATTCCCTGCTTTCAGTCAAAATCTACATGATATCAATAATGATATCCTTCATTCTACATCCTCTTTTGGGTCCAGCTTGAATTTCTGGCAGATCCTGTTACTGGATTGCTGTGGCAAATTTTCATTTATCTTAGGCATAAGATGGGTTTGACACGTGGAGCTTTTAGTCTTTGATTGGATATAACCAGTCATTGGAAATAACCAGGTATACTTCATAAATTAAGATTTTTCTAAACTAAAACTGTACATGCAGTATTTTCCCTAAACTTGTAGTCATCGGGTGCCATTGAGTCAGTTCTAACCCCTAGCAACCTTCTGCACCCCAGAATGACACACTGCCTGGTCCTAGACCTTCCTCACCATTGTTCCTTGAGCCCATTATCGTAGCCACAGTGTCGATCCATCTCCTGGAGGGCCTTCTCGTCAACCTACTCAATAGAAGTGAACGAAGTGATATCATTGCACTATTATGCAGTGAGATCGTAGTAATAGCATTAATTAAAATATTATAATTATGAAATGAAATATTGTTAGAGTGGATGGTGGTCTGTGTGGATGAAAGAATAGTACTGAAAATCATCTAAGCACTTTTACATATCTAGGTGGTGATTTCAAAATGTATGATGAAAATGTTCATCATCATCCATTTCTGTGAACTTTTGAAGACACCCATCCCCCTTATATCTTCTGCTGTCATTCTTCCTTTATTGTGTTTTGATTGAGAGGTTTGCAGTCTCATACACCTGGCAGTGAATGTGCTATGAGAAGTAGGAAAAAGAGTGGAGTGATGAGGGAGCTGTGGCAAAGCTGGGCATCATGGTGGTAACCCTGAATCTGCAGGTGCCCTGAAATCTACAGAGAAGCTGCTGCTGGTGGCTGATGTCTGACCGCAGGCATGATGTAGCAATAAACAGAGCAGAACAAGGAAAGAGAAAGGCCCAGTTGCATTTAAGATGGTCTGAGAGACCCTGACAACCTGGCAGTAATGAAGGAATGAGGAATGGAAAGAGAAAAGGCAGAGTCAGTGGAACGAGGAGAAAGGAGAAAGGTGGTGTGTTGCACAAGGAAACTAGAGAAAATGTGAGAAGATCTAGGACAGCTGGAGCCTGAAGGCCAGGATGAGTGCCTTGGGGGTGGTGAGATCATTGACAGACATGCTAGGTCTGAGCTGCAGGGTAAGCCTGTCCCATAAGCAACTGGAGACATTCAACCATGGAACTAGAAGAAGAGGACCCCCCCCACACACACACACACACACACACATCCAACTGTAGTGGACGCCTTCAGCTTGGAACACTTCCTGGCAAAAGTGCAACCAGCACAGAAAGTGAAGGTTCAAGAAGTGAATGTAATTCATTCTGAGGTTCTTTCCATGCAAATGTTCATTGTGGCTTGTTTTTTTTAGCTATTATTCTTATGTTTTCAAATGAAAAGCCTGATACGTACAAGTCTATTTGAGGTATTTCCTTTGGACAAAAGAAGGAAGACAACATTACTTGTGTGTGTGTGTGTGTGTGTGTGTGTGTGTGTGTGTGTGCATATGTCTGTCTGGCTTTCTATTGCAGATATCACATTTAGTCCTAGAATCTGCACAAGACTAAGGGACCCCGACACACAAATGCTGACAGACCACCCCTCCAACATACACTCATTAGTATATTGAACAAAGACAGCCTAGTCTACTCCTGGGAGCTGCTTTCATTCAAAATCCAAATCTGAAAGCTGACTTGTGAAAGCAGAAGAATTTGAGGGCGGAATAATTTATGTTCAAGCTGGTTCCGTGGTTGACAAACAAACCACTGACCCCGTGCGTGTGATGACAAATCCTCCTGTTAGGATGTTATCGTTGCTGTGCCTCACCCGTTCTGTTTCCTATCTAGTATGTCTCAGGATGCATCTTTTATTGCACATGTAAACTGTGTTGCCTGCTGCATGCTGGAGCTACCCTGCTATTTCTCCCATTGGTTCCTAGTCTTTCTTGCTAGACCCCTAAGTAAAGAAGATTTTTCTTGAAATCAGCTAGTTGCATGTACTTAAGTTTCCTCATACATATTAGCTGCCTTTATACTTCTGTTTCTCCTGAAAGAGAAACTAGGACCTCCTAATCACATAACAACATTGTCAGACCTCATTTTGGAAATCAGATTGGCTCTGATACCACTCACCAATCAATTTTTGGACAGTACAAATAAGCGATACCCAGCGTAGCTCTTGGATAATGCAGTAATGGATGTAGGTATATTAAACCCAATTTGGCAAAAGGTCAAGATAACCAAAGCAGATAGGAGGTTGATTTATACTACTACTACGACTACTACTACTAGATCCTCTAGAGGTCGAGGCAGACCCTGACATCTTCTCGAGAGCATTCAGGAAGTCTCTTACAAAGTTAGGAGGAGGATCTAGCCATCAAATTGGAAGTAATTCCCAAATCGCCATGGGAGTACTGTAACACTCGGTACTTACTGTGAGCTCAGGGGGGTAGGAGAGACAGTCCCCAATGACATTTGTGATGTGAAAATAAACAGTATGCACTCCCCTTCCGCAAATACTTCCTATGTCCATGTTCAGTCGATGGAATGATGCTTTGTGACAACATTTTCTCAAGACTCATGGGTAATATTTGACAAATTTATCAGCTTGGGTGTCACCAGGCACCACGTTCTACCAACATTAAATAGCAAAGGAAGGAACAGAACTTTGACATTTACTTGTGAGGCTCCGGTGACAAAAGGCAATTATAGCAAAGTGGAGGCATTAAAAATATTCCTGCTGCAATAAATAAGAGGAAGATAAGAAGAATACAGGCTGTAATTGGAAATGGGCTCCCTTTCTCCGAAAAGATGAAAAGAAGAAAAACAGAAAAACAAAAATAAACAGAACCTTGACGTGCGGTAATTGGAGCTGCCATATTTCATCCCAAGCAATTAAAGGCACAGCCCCATCCCGACAACAGCATTGTTTAATTATGAAAGTAAATAAATGTAATTAAAAAAGTTAACTAGATGTGGTTAGATGCAACAGTGGCAAGGCGCCGAGACACATCAAATGATATTTTGAAGATAGCTTTTGTCATTTCAAATGATTATGAAGCAGACCCGTCATCACAGATGATGAAAGGAACCAAGATATTGCAATAATTGGTTATTTCTGAAATGTATTCTTCTGCTGCTTGAGTGAAAACAAAAAGAAAATGCCTTTTCTTGTTTAGTCTAAAAATACATTACATCCACCTGTCAGGAAGAATATGGTAGAGAATCAGAAGTAACAAATACCGTTGTGGAGGATGGTAATTTGCCTTCAGAAGAGAATGATCCAGCCTCTCATATGGCTCATAGACTCTACAAGTCATTGCTAGATGGCTCCATGCCAAATGCCAGCACTTTGCCTCCAGCATAGGTGCCAGTTCCTTCAGTGACCAGATCTGTTTTCCCCCTGCAAACTGAATGCAGGCAGGCAGCGCGACAAGGGCATCTAGCAGTGCTTGGCTTGTTTGCGCCTTCTTTCCTCATCTAAACCACAAACCAAACCAATCTCACTGCCAGCCCTAGAGGAGGTGGGAGAATTGCCCCATATGATCCCAGATCTGTAACTGTTCACAGGGGAGCAGCTGGTGGTTTCCAAGGGCAGGCCTTACAATGATCAGCTCCATGCATAGCACTGATGTTGTTGTTGTTGTTGTTTGTGCCATTGAGTTGGTTCTGACCAATAGCTACCTTGTGCACAAGAGAACGAAACACTGCCCGTCCTGCACCATCCCCACAATTGTTCCAGCGCTTGAGGCCCTTGTTACAGCCACGGGGTCAAATGATCTCTTTGAGGCTGTTCCTCTCTTTCACTGCCCTCTACTGTACCAAGCATGGTGTCCTTCTCCAGGGGCTGGTCTCTCCTGCCAACAAGTCCAACGTAGTGAGATGAAGTCTCACCATCCTGGCCTCCAAGGGGTACTCTGGCTGTACTTCTTCCAAGACAGATTGAGTAAGGACGCCCGAAGAAGGACCAGTGCATTTGAATCGCAGTGCTGGTGGTGAATATTGATGGTGCCATGGACTGCCAGGAGAATAAACATCTGTTTTGGAAGAAACACAGCAAACACCTTTGGACATGTTATCAGGAGAGACCAGTCCCTAGAAAAGAACACTATACTTGGTAAAGCAGAGGAGCAGGGGAAATGAGGAAGACCCTCAAGGAGATATCTGGAAACTGGCTGCAACAATGCGCTCAAGCATAGGAACAATGGTGAGGATGGCGCGGGACCGAGCAAAATGAAAGTGTCTTGTTTGCTTGCATATAGTGTCGCTGTGAGTTGGAACCTACTCGATAACCCCTAACAAACCCTCCACCCTCTTACTCCCGGATTCCTTCAACTCACTGTCATCTCCTCAATTCTGATTCATAGCAATCCTGTAGACAAAGATCTGCCCTT
Source organism: Tenrec ecaudatus (assembly GCF_050624435.1). Lineage (NCBI taxonomy): Eukaryota > Metazoa > Chordata > Mammalia > Afrosoricida > Tenrecidae > Tenrec > Tenrec ecaudatus. Next base: position 5,177,341 of record NC_134531.1, read on the forward strand.
GTGATTTCTGCGGCTGTAATTTTGTATGAGAGCAGAAAGACTCATCTTTCTCCTGCATACAGCAACTGGTGGATTTGAACTATTGCCCTGTGGTCGGCCTCCCAAAATATAACCCCTATGCCATAAAGCTTTGGTCTCTGGAGCATATACACAGGTACAGATAAGAGATAAGAGCTCACGACACATCGAATCCAGGAACAGGAATGGGAGTAGAGCTATCAGGAGGGTAGGGGAAGGGTGGGGAGAGGAGAGGAAGAAGGGGGATCCCATCCCAATGAATGAACCACTCCCCAGGGGGACCAACAACAAAAGCTGTGGGGGAAAGGAGACAGTGGCCAGTGTAACATATGAAAATAATAATAATTTATCAAGGGGGTCATGAAAATGGAAGAGTGGAGGAGGGTTAAGGGAGGAGTTGATATCAAGGTTTCAAATAGAAATTAAATGTTTAGAAAATAATGATGACAGCATATGTACAAATATCCTTGATACAGTTGATGTATGGATTGTTATAAGAGGTGTAAGAGCTCCCAATAAAGTAATTTTTTAGTAATAAAAAAAGCTTTGTTCTCTATACATATTCCTATTCTAGAGTGTTCATGTAAGTGAAACCACACAGTTGACTCTCTGTGACGGGGAATTCCACTCAGCAGGTACTTCCATGATTCATTCATGTCAAGACATGCACTGGAACCTCGTTCCTTTATTGATGACTGAGCAGTGTACCCTTGTGTGTGCACACCACATTTTACTAATCCGCTCATCTATAGAAGAACATCTGGTAGAAGCTCTTTTCTGATCTTTGCATAAAGGCCTATTGTGAACATGGGTGAACACATTTAAACTGGTATTTAATTGATAGCTTCTAAAAGAGCCTGTAGCCATTAAGCTTATCAGATAACAACTAGCTGGAATAAATTTGAGGTACTGTAGTCTAGCCAACCCCCAGGAGCTGAAAAAGAAACTGAGACTCCAAAAGTCAGAGAATATGGTAAAGACCAAAAAAATTTTTAAAAATAAAGCCCTGATTAAAATGAAGCCCTCCTTCATTAACCACTGCTCTTCACTGTGAACTTAAGTTGAGGTAATTTTGTCTGTGGATATCAATTTATACTTCCAGTTTATGTGGTTTATGATTTTGCACATACTGTGTTCAGTGTCTGAAATAGCTTTCCCTTCAAAAGAAACACATTTGAAAATTCAGTGACCTCTTTAGGTAAACGTCCCCACTCCACTAGGGAAACAGTCATCCCCACCAGCTTCATCTCACTGTTCTAAACTCTATTCTTACATACAGTTCATATGGGAGCACTCATCACTACTCCGGAAGGGGCCCTAGTGGTCTGGTGGGTTATTCATTGGACCTGTAACCAAAAGGTCAGCATTTTAAACCCACCAACCTCTCTGCAAGAGAAAGATGGAGCTTTCTGCCCCTAGAGGTTGACAGCCTCAGAAACCTTGTTAGAAGCAGTTCTGCCCAGTCCTGAAAAGGTTGCTATGAGTCTGAATCCACCCTGGCAGTGGGTTTGGCTTCATTCTGGTCATTATTTATTTTAGCAAAGCCCTATGCTTATTGCATGTTTGTCCAGGCGGCAGCAAAGGATCCATGGGAATCCCTGTCCTTTTATTATTCTGCTTACATCATTTAAACATCCACCTGTGATGTCCCCCAGTACTGATTCATCTCAGAAGCGAATCTCTGCAGTCTTCCTTAGTGACAGCCATTCTTCCCTGTCCTGGGTGACCCCTGACATGAATTTGGAAGATAAATCTCCAGAAGAAACCCAGAAGGAATAGTTCATCCTTAATGCATCTAATTACTACCCAGAAAAATATGAGCAAAACTATGCAGAAATTATAATGAAAGTCAACCTATGTAATGTTTCAGCCTAGCGATTTTCTAATTATATTATGGTGAAAGGTAAACATTTCCTAGCAAAAAATATGGAAATTGTGGCAGTTTGTAAGGAAACAAGATGAATTGGCCCAGATGGTACCATCTTTGAGTAGAGCTACTTGTGGTTCAGTTATCTGATCCATACTATGAACTTATCAAGATTTTTAACTTCTGTTCCATAGCTCCAATTGAAGAATTATTTTTTCATTAGAATAAAATAGATAAATAAATTAATAGTCATTGAAATTGATAGGAAGAAAGGGTAGTTTTGAGTAAATGCACAATTTGCTTCTTACTGTTGTTTAAAAGTCAATTACCAAACACTTCAACACAGAAACTTTTATACATGAAGATCATTCTGAGTAATATATGAGTTTTATGCATAAAAGTAATAGCCTGATAAATTAAAAAGCTTCTAAATAATTCTTTTTGCCAACCAAGTCCTCATACTTATTTTCCTTATCAGAACATTGAAACAAAATGGAAATAGAAATTAGATCATTTTAGGCTATATCTAGCTCTTATGGAAATCTTAGTGGTTGATCTGTTAAATTAAGGCTATTTAATATTTTCTTATAGTTTATCTTATCTCATAGGGAAAAAGCCTGGAACTCAAATAACATTGAGCAATTGTGCCTTGGATGGATGCTTATAAGTTGTTAAGACCCCAGGCATCACACTACTAGCAAATCAGTAAGACATATGCACTCACCATGTGTTTAGGACAAGTAATTTATGTTCGAGGAAAGCATGACCCTAAACTTCCTAACCAAAAACAAATCACATGAGGTTTGGGGTTGTACATCAGCAAACTCAGCAGCTGTTCTCTCGCGCTCTCTCTCTTTTTGAAAATGGATCTATCACAAAACATTTTACAATTCATCTTAGGTCCTAAAAGCTTGCAAGTGGCCAACCAAGAAAGAACAATTGGTGTCTATTTGCCTGGATACACAGAGAATAAAAGAGAATCAACACTAAAAGGAGGTTACAGAGTATGGAGCTAATTGAATCCATGAACAAGAGACTCCTTTATCATGAAACTACAAGAACTGTATGGTGCCTTTACTGAATATTTTAACCAAAGATTCCATGGAATAATCCTGACCAAAAGGGGGAAAATGCCGAACAGAACTTCAAATTCTCATGGACTCCAGACTTTAGATGCCAAGGAAGTTGGATAAAGTCCTGAAACCATTGCCCTGATAAAAATCTTTAAAGTTTAAGCCAAAAAATATCCCATGAAGCCTCCTAAATACGAAACATTAGTTTTTTAAGTTAATCAGTAAATAATGTGTATGTGGTGAAGAAACCAAATGGTTCCCAATATCAGAAAGAATAGCATCTGGGGTCTTCAAGACTTGTCTTCAAATAAGCATCCACCTAAGTGGCACGTCAACTAAGTCCACATGGAAGAAGCATACCGGTCTGTGTGATTCAAGGGTTATGTAGTATGACCCAAATCCAAAGGGTGCATGGTATCAGAACTTAAATTGTGAACACCTGATTTGAAGAAGACTGTGAATGACAGTGACAACTCAAACTCCATTCTCAGGGTCCCCACATGGATTAAACCTCTGGTGAATCCCCACTGAACACAATGCAGGGATGTGAATCATATTTTTATCTGACAGAGATCATTGTAAAATTGATTATGGCAGATGATGTTAGCTAAACATGGAGTACCTGACTATTTCATCTCCCTTTGAGCCATTTTTAAATTGTTTCAGTTGTGATATTGTCTACGTTCTTTTCTACTTTTGGTTTTCCTATGTTTTTTCTAGTCATTGTGTTTTTTGTTTGTTTGTTTGTTTGTTTGTTTTCTTCTCCCTAGAAGGAGATTTGAAAGAGGTAAACAAAATCACCAGAGAAAGTGTTCTGCACTGATCTTGGACATACATCAATATCAGGGTGGTGCAGTTTATCACTCAGTTTCGAACTAAAAGGTTGGAGATTCGTGTCTATACAGAGGTACCTTGAAGAAAGGCTTAGCAACTTACATGAAAAGGGTTACAACAACTGAAAAAGACAACGGAACACAGTTCAACTCTGCGACAAATGAGCACGCCATGAATCTGGATAGACTAGCGACAATTGGTTTAAATGTTCAATTCGAAGGTCAGAAATAGAATTCGATGCCACACATTTGAAGGAATATAAAGATGTCAAGAACACAGTGAGCCGAGGAAAGTAGCTTGGATTTTGTTCATGGACCATGATACATGGTTGAAACTGCATCTAAGGGAAGTCATTGCAGAGTGTCACTACATGGTGCATATTGTAAAAGACTCACTCTGGGCACCACATTAAGAATGGTTTCCATATACTCAGGTGTGCAATCACGGAGAATATTTTGGAAACTACTCTACTAAGCTAGGACCCTTAGTGGTGTAGTGGTTACTAATTGGGTTGCTAACCTCAAGGACAGTAGCTCACAACCACCAGTCACGCTGAGGATGAAAAGAGAGGCTTTCCATTCCCATAAAAAGTTATAATCTCAGAAACCCACACTGGCAGTTCTCCCCTATCCACGACAATGATATATTTTTTGAGATACTAATCTAGACAAGGTACAGTGGAAACTCAGAACTGGATCAAAGCAGTTGGACAGAAAATAAGGAGTGAATGTATATATATATATATATATATATATATATATTCTAATCCTTTTATTGGGAGCTCTTACAATATCATAATGGTTTCATCACCTCAAACAATATTGTACAATTGGGATTTGTACAATAAGCACCTTGGCCAACACTCCTCAAGGCTCCAAGCTGCTGCAGAAACCTGTGCCCAACCTCTGCAACATCAAAGCAGGCAACCCTTCTGGGTCACTCCCCTGAGAGGGAAGCCAAAGGAGGATAAAGTGATAGGTTAATTCCATAGTGAAATAAGCTATAGGCAGTTTGAAGAAGCACTCCTACAAGTCTCCCAAAGAGAGCCAGTGCTCTTCGACTCCCTGAAAAATGGCACCTGGCTCATCTAAAACAACGCAACACAAACAGCCATCAGCCCCAACGACCTCAATGGAAAAAGAGGAGAAACAAAAGGCAATGCCAGAAGATGTCCTGAACATAATGACATGCATAGAAGAAGCAGACATTTAGCTGCCACAGAGAGAAAATTTCAGAATGCTACTTGGAGTCATAGAGGACATGAGGGAAACAATACAGAAAAAGGATGAAATGATAGAAAATGTAAAAGCCATAAATCAAAGAGAAATACAGTAGCTTAGGGTGAAGATAACAAAAACCAGTAGCACACTCACGGATCTCGAGAGATGACTGGAGGAATCAGAGAATCGCATCAGTGACTTGGAGGACAGCCAAGCAGACTTTAACAAATGCGAACAAAAATCTAATAAGATCATCAGAGAAGCTGAAGAAAATTTAAGAGCTATGCCTAATGCTATGAAGAGGCAAAACATTAGAATTATTTGATTACTAGAGGAAGACACAACAAAGAAGTCATCTGCAACAATAGTGAGAGAATTCTTGGAGGAAAACTTCCCCAGCTTAATGAATGAAAACCAGGCAACTATTCAGGAACTGAAAGAATCCCAGCTAGAATGGATCCCAAGAAGAAGTCATCAAGGCACATGATAGTTACATTATCCAACTGTGAGGAATTTGAGGAAAAGGAGAAAATCATGAGAGCAGCTCGGGAAAAACAAGAAATCACATATAAAGGTTCCCAAATAAGAATATGCTCAGACCTATCAGCAGAAACTATGAAGAGGAGAAAGTGGAGTAACATATTCAAAAAATTGAAGGAAAAGAATGGAAACCCAAGAATACTCTACCCAGCCAAACTATCGATCAAGATGGACGGAGAAGTAAGAGTCTTCCCAGACAAGGAAAAACTCAAAGAATACATTAGAAGAAACCCAGCCCTACAAAAGATCCTTGCCGATGAAGAATGGGCAGAACAATAGTCACCAAGCATAAATAAGAGACCACCACATAGAACAACCTCACCCAGAGGGCAAAAAAGAGAAAACAGACTTCAAGACAGCAGTGACTTAAATAAAGAAAGACTTGAAAGGCTGCTAAGGTAAGCTTTAACAACAACCAAAAAAATAAATGGCAAAAGGGGCATAGAGAAAAAGCTATGGTATACAAATATTCCTGGGGTGAGGACCAGGTAATATGTCAGGGACCAGACCAAATACAGGGATACACATGATAGACAACTAAAAAGGATGTGGGGAAAGGGAAAAAATAATAATAATAAAAAAGAAAATGATAGCGGGGGCACAGGGCACTAACCATCCCAAGGGGAGGGTATTGTTTGTGTCTCCCAAAGGCAAGAGGGACCAGACTTCAATCCGATGCTCCAAGATGTGAATGCAACATGCCGGCATGGAGTAGGGAACCAGTGAAGAGGTCTGGGGGGCCAACTCCAACCCCAACTACTAAGGGGACATCTGCCCTTCTCCTCAGAAGAATTTATTTCAAAGGACGGCACTGAATCTACAGGTCCGGAAGAGGGACATATCTGATCAGAGCACACAGGAGCAGATGAAGGGGGAAGAGGAGAGAGTGGAGCACATCATGGCCCACCAGGCCAGGAGGTCAATGTTCCTAATTAGAACAGCCAGTCGACAGAGAGGACCACATTGCCGGCCCCACTATGAGACATGACGTCCCTCACTGACCCATAACCCTACAGGTGACAACACTGGAGACACTGTGAGGGAATTGCACCTGATCAGATCCCGCCACACCGAGGCAAAACATTAAGGGGGTGCAACAGAAAACCAAGGGAATGGAGTGGTGAAGTCCCCAGGGAATGCTGAAGGTAGATTTTGGGGCCAGAGAGTGGTGCCCCAACAGACTGGACTGGAAAACACTCCTGAAGGCCAACAAACAATCCTGGAACTAACTACAAGCTTTTCTTTCTTGTTGTGTTTTGTTTTGTATTGTTTTGTTTTGCTTTTGTCATTGGTTTGTTGCTCTTTTGTTGTATATTGTTGCTTGGTTGTGCTCTGTCTTGTTTTTGTGCATGTTATTATCTCCACAGGTCTGTCTAAATAAGATAGGCTTGATGAACAATTGCAGGAGAAAATAAAGGGACCGATAGCTCGTGGGGACATGGGAAACAGGGAGATGGGGGGAAAGGTCATGGTGTTAACAAACCCAGGGACAAGGGAACAACAAGCGATCCAAATCGGTGGTGAGGAGGGTGTGGGAGGCCTGGTTGGGCATGATCAAGGGTAATGTAAATAAGAGGAATTGCTGAAACCCTGGTGGGGACTGAGCATTATAGTGGGACAGGAGGGAAAGAGCTGGGAGGCAGAGGGCATTTATAGATGTCTAGATAAAGACATGGACATATGCAAATATATTTATACATGAGGATGGAGAAGTATATCTATGTGCATATATTTATAAGGTTAGTATTAAAGTAGCAGAGGGACATTGGGCCTCCACTCAAGTACTCCCTCAATGCAACAACACTTTCTTCTATTAAATATTGGCATTCTATGATGCTCACCTTCCCGATACAACCATTGAAGACAAAGTGGGTGAACTAAATGTGGTGAAGAAAGCTGATGGTGCCCAGCTATCAAGAGATATAGCATCTAGGGTCTTAAAGGCTTGAAGGTAAACAAGTGGCCATCTGTCTCAGAAGCAATAAAGCCCACATGGAAGAAGCACACCAGCCTGTGTGACCACGAGGTGCCGAAAGGATCAGTTATCAGGCATCAAAGAACAACAACAACAAAATATGATTTTGTGCTCACCTCCCTGATACGACCGCTGAAGACAAATGGGTGCATAAGTAAATATGGTGAAGAAAGCTGATGGTGCCCGGCTATCAAAAGATATAGCTTCTGGGGTCTTAAAGGTTTGAAGGTAAACAGCGGCCATCTAGCACAGAAGCAACAAAGCCCACATGGAAGAAGCACACCAGCCTGTGTGATCACGAGGTGTCAAGGGATTAGGTATCAGGCATCATCAGAACAAAAAGTCTTACCATGGTGAATGAGCAAGGGAGTGAGGAGTGGATACCCAAAGCCCATTTGTAGGCCACTGGACATCCCCTTACAGAAGGGTCTTGGGGAAGAGACGAGACAGTCTGGGTGTGATGCAGCAACAATGAAAAATACAACTTTCCTCTAGTTCCTAAATGCTTCCTCCCCCTCACCCCTCTCACTGTTATGATCCGAATTTTACCTTGCAAGTCTGACTAGACCAGAGGATGTACACTGGTACAGATGGGAAATTGAAACACAGGGAAGCCAGGGTGGATGATCCCCCTCAAGACCAGTGATGTGAGTGGTGATACTGGGAGGGTAGGTTGGAAAGGGGGAACTGATTGCATGGATCTACATGTGACCTCCTCCCTGGGGGACAGACAACAGAAAAGTGGGGGAAGGGAGACGTGGGACAGAGCAAGATATGACAAAACAATAATTTATAAATTATCAAGGGTTCATTAGGGAGGGGGAAGTGGGGAGGGAGGGGTAAAATGAGGACCTGATGCCAGGGGCTTGGGTGGAGAGCAAAAGTTTTGAGAATGATGAGGGCAATGAATGTTCAAATGTGCTTTACACAATTGATGTGTGTATGTATTTTGATAGGAGTTTTATGAGCACCTAATAAAATGTTTTTTTAAAAAAGAAAGAAAGCATCCCAACCCAGTGCTACCCAAGCCCATAAGTTCAACATTAGCCCATATGTCTGACATCAATCTACAAAGTCCTCCTCAATTTCACATAACACATACCATGATGCCAACTGTAGGAGGAAAGACAAATAAGTGAGCATGTAAGCATCTCAGAGGTGGCAGAGGTCTTCAGTGGCTGCGCCAGCACCCAAGACTTCATCAGGGTAGATCCATGTGGCTTCTCCTCAGGAATGTCTTGCAGGAAGTGAGCCCTGCAAGCTGAAGCAGGGAACTGACTAAGGCAGCTGCACCCTCGTGCAACCCTCAGAAAGCAAGAGATCTGACAACAAGAAAGGGTGAGGCTCACCTAGCCATTTATCTCTCCGACCTTCAATCAATCCTACATGTGTTTATCGGCCAGGTTGGTACAATAAACCTTAACTGTGTCAATAGCCTTGAAAAAAATTCCCTTTATTTGGAGGGGGGGGTACATTTTATATACCCATATATAGACAATACACATATATTTATATATATACACATATTTTTTTACTTCTTTCTTTTTTCCTTTTTAGTCCTGCCCCACTATCATGTTTACCCACAGTTTACCTCTCAGTAATTCCTCTCAGATACAATTTGATTGATCAAACATGATCAGAAAAGCTATACCCTCTTCACTATCAATTTTAGAACCTTTACTATTCCCCTGAACTCATCATTATTGGCTAACCACTCACCTCCCACTGCTTCCTACACTCCCATGGCCCCCAGGAACCATTGGTCCAGGTGCTGTTTCTGTAAGATTACCTATGCTGCCTATCTTATATAGATAACTACCCAAAAAAGAGAGGAACATACAGATAGTCACAAGTCTAACAGGGACCCTCACATTCAGCAGATGAGTATCTCTCCGTTAAAAAGAGAGAAGGTCATGTTAGACACCATCAGTCCAGTTCCCATTTCTTTCAGGGTTATATATCCCAGGTCTCACTTAATTAACAACACATATATCCTTTTAGTCTTGAGCATCCTTGCCCGAAAGATTAGCATCCTCAAAGTCCCCATTACTATCCCTGTGGTCAAGGATAGAGTGGCCTACTGCCCCTCCCACCCATTATGCCTTCAGTCTTTCAGTGTGAGTATGCCCACAACTTCCCCTTCTGAGTTCCCAACCAGTTCAGGTGAGGGGCCAAGTGCTGCCCCTCAAGTCAGAAGTCTACAATCGGGATTTCTCGGGCACTTTGTGGCTTTACTCCAGTCACCGATCTGTTGCACTTCCCTCTTGGTTTTCCCATATGTTGGAGCGAGTGTAGACCTCATTCCACGGTGCCAATCCTTATGGTTGATATTCCTCCTCCGAGCAGCTCATTCCCAGCGATGACTGCAAGATAGCCTCACCTCAAGACTTAATGTCCTCTCTCTAGATGACAGTGCTTCAGAGGACAGATCTGAAGCTATAGTCCAGGGAGAACAGATAGTCAATATACTTTGAAAATAAGTTGAACAGCTTCCTTAAAGTCATTTCTCCATGGAATGTATAAGAACGCAGTCTCCAGAATGACTTCAAGAAGTTTAGTTCCATACGGATATTAAGAATTGGTTGTATGACCTTCCTTTACCCAGAGCCCTGTTGTTGGTGCAGGTGGTGGTGGAGGTGCCATTAAGTTGGTTCTGATGCACAGAGACCCTACACACAACAGAAGGACACACTCCCTGGTCCTGCAGCATCCTCACAGTTGTTCCTGTGCCTGAGCCCATTGTTGCAGCCACTGTGTCACTCCATCTCCTTGAGGGCCTTCCTCTCTTTCACTGTCCCTCCACTTTACCCAGAATGATATCCTCTTCCAGGGACTGAGCTCTCCTGACAGCTTGTCCGAAATATATAAAACGAAGTCTCGCCATTCTTGTCTTTAAGAAGCACTTTGGCTGTACCTCTTACAAGACTCTGAATTCACCTGTTGACTTTAGCCCTTTTGGTCTCTCTCTTGCATTCCCTGTTGCTAACTATTTTCAAGATCCTGCCCTCTTTATTCACCATAGTCCTGGAAATGTGTTGTACTGAGGTAGATGACCCATTGCTATGATGTTAGAAACTGTATCAGCAGTGTTTTCAAAACCAACAGAGTCACCCAGAGTGGACAGGTTTCAGTAGAACTTCCAGCTTATAACAGACTAGAAAAAATACCTCTCTGTTTCTGAAAACTCGCTAGAAAGAACCATATGGACCAGAATAAAATGGGGTCTAATATAGGGCTGGAAGACAAACTCCCTGGACTGGAATACACAGTTGTCACTATGATGCATGTCCATGATCAAGAAGGGGGCTGGCAGTCAGGCAGTATTGTACATGAGGTCACAACAATATCACAGCCAATTTGATGACCATATCAACACCTACAACTTTGTTTGCTCACTGCGCATGGACTCCTGACCTGTAGTAACCTCCATGGTTACTCAGTCCCTTGGACCAGATGCTGTGCGTGACCTGAGTTAAAGGCCACCTCCTCATCATAGATTCAAAGGGCTTCATGAGCTCTGCTTTGACCAAGTCTAGAAGACTCACCAAGATTAGTAGACATCTTCTGCATGGCATTTGACTTTTTTAAAGTGGGCGTGGAGAATCAAAGTTTTTCGATAACTCACGTTACAAAACAGAACCCTGTAACTGGCACAGTGCCCTTCTTTGTGCCCTGACTGCTTCCGATGCAGCTGCCCCACTGCTGTGGTCAACCTCCTTGGTGTAATTAAGAAGTTGAGAGATGGCATCAATACTCTACTCAGTGATGTGCATGGCACAGTCTTGAAGGGCCTTACACCAATATACATGGAAAGCAGAACTAAGAAAACGAGGCTTTAATTACCCTTAGCCTTTTTCCATGGTAACCCTACCTTGAATTCCACATCTTCATGTATTCTTGGAGTTAAAGATGTAAGCGTAGATCTTAAAACTGCTTCCTACCTGCCCTGCCATCCTTACCCCTTTGTGAATTTCTTACGATCCGCATCACTTGGATTCTCTGCTTTTATGTTGGCATGGTTTGTAGACAACTTGAGAGCTTAAGCCAACCCACATATGCCTCTGATGCAGATAAATAAGCTGTCCGTTGCATTATTTTCAACACTGCACTTCTAATCTGAGCAGACAGGGAGGTGGCCTTTTGTAGCATGTGACCCTAGAGTCCCACAAAAGGTCAAGTGATGAGATCAATATGGCTAACGGAGCTCAGAAAAGGGACACGGCGTATAAGAGACGCTCACTGTGATTGATCTTCTAAACTGTTGGCTAAGGGAGATCTTAGCTCCTTGCTACAGAGAGAGGGGTAACCACGGACTGAAATGCTCTTTCCCCATTGAGTTTTCTTCTCAGTTTTAATTCTTCCCAGAAATTGCAACTTTGTGGTTGTTTTGTTCTATTTGGTTTCTGTTTATTATTTGCTTTATTTTTAAAGACCATCTCAAGACATTTCAGCTTCATGATGTTTAATGTAAAAATATGACTTATTATGTGAGCTATAGCCAAATTATCCATCTTAAAGCCCGTTGCCCACCAAAAATAACTTTTGTAAATGAATTTCTAGGTGTGACTTTGATGAGGGCAGGGATTACACTTCAGACCACCAACTCTGCATTCAGTAGTTCAAACCAATCTGCACCCACCCTGAGTTCTATGCGACTCCCCTCTCCCCTGATTTCTCTTTTTCCTCTTAGGGATTTCGTTCTTTCCTTCCATTCCAGTCAATACCTGTCAACCTCTTCATACGTTATTGCATTTATCATCAAGGCCCTCTCTCCCTTGGGACCCTTCACACTCTATTCCCTTGGATATAAAAGTCTTAGTTTTGATCAAAGCTATATATTTTGCTATGCAGTCATGCATAGGTTCTATTGGTACTTCCGTGGAAGCAAAAGAAATAACAAGAATAATCTGCCTGCCTTCAGTGGACATCACACTGAAGAATCTGCTTCCACAATCCTTCACATACTATCTCCCTAGCTGCTGAGAAAAGCAAGTACATGCAGTGGGAAGTTATCCTCTGCTTACCTCTGAGACTTGGAGGTCAAATGGGCAGTTGCCTCTGCCCAATAATCAGAGCACGGGATCCCTCAAAAAATGTGACCTACCATGAGACATAGAGCATTTTAATAAATTATAAAATATTATTTATAAATTATAGATATATACTGATTCAACCACTTGGACCCTGTTTTGCTATTCTCCCAGGTCAGATGAGACCTCCCTCATCGATGTTGTGCATCAGGTATATATGTGCAATTGAATATGTGTGGTGAGTTGGCAGGTCCTCTGCTTTAGTCCTTCTAAATAAATTTAACACTGGTTCTTCTGTGTCAAAGCCAGATAGTCTTCTTGGAATTTTCCTACAACCAACAGATTCCTTCCAAAACTCTTGGCTTTATGGTTCTGTGTCTGCCTCTGTACAGTAGAAACTTTGCAATGACAATAGATAGGTGCCTATTGAGGTAGGGCAGTATTAATATTTGCTCTTTTCCAAGATGAGCGATTATACAGGTGAGATTTATCCCGACATTGAGGGCGTCTGGGTACCTTTTGGAATGGGTGCATTTCAGGGGCACACCTATTGGACTGGGCCCTTGGCAGACAATGGGGCAATACTGAGAAGCCCTGAGAACAGGGAAGAACATCATACCACAAAAAAACTGCATGGCCCCTCCTCTTACATCGGGGGCCTGATAGAATGCATGCTGTCACCTGGACAGGGCCCGTTGTGGATCGTCTAAGGCATTTGACTCCATTCCCGTGTGCTGGCATCGATATGCTTTGCTCCTGCGTGTTTCGTGTGTGTTTGTCAGGAGAAGATGAAGGTGTTATTTTTATGATTTCTGCCACTTTCCTCATCACTGCCTTTTATTATTCTGTTCAGTGTAACCTCACCTTGAGCATAAGCAATGGAATGAGGAGGGGGCTTTAAAAAAGAGAGAGTGAAAGAGAAAGAAAGAAAGCAGCAGATCCTGTATTATATCATCGTCTGGGGAACGCACTGGTTTTTGCTGTGTTAATTTACACTAAAATCCATGACCCCAGAGCCTGATTGATTGCCAAGGGCAAGAATCCAGCCCCTGGTCTAGTTTATTTTGTGAACTGTAGCCTCAGATATCGCTGCCAGCCACAATGATATTGATTTGATATACACTAGATGGCTCTTTATGCTCTTTGGGAAATTTATTGTGCCGAGTCAGAACTGCAGCAGCCGGGAGAAGCCGCTCTTTAAATTGAAGAGGGCTATCATGGCTTGACCCCTGGGCCACTCAAGTTACCAAGTGGCCTGGGCGAGGCTAGGTCGGAGCAAGCCCCAGGGACCCAAGCTCATCAGTTTTGAATGTCAATTCCCTGCAGACGTCCGCAGTTAGTGCTAATAGGAACTTGCTTGGGTCTATGGCATTTGGATGCCCTATAAGTTAACCATTGTAACACTTTCTTCATGGCCTGGTCCTTTAAATTATAGCTGGGGACAGCACCTGTGCTCCGGCCGCTTGGCACGAGAGGGGTACACAGGATGCAGAAACCTGCCTCCAAGGTGGATGTGTCAGCACGGCTATTACCAGCCAGAGAACCTAAGCGGTGACTTGCAGCCCGCACCTGGGTATACATCAGTGGCCTTGTCATGTAAGCTCCAAACTCTCCGGCATGGTTACCATCTTGCGGCTGGACAATAGAGACCCAGCAGCCTCTGGCAACCAACATAATAAAAGTTAGGGTGCAAACCATCTCTTGGTAGCTTTTGCTATTTCTTTGCGGGGAGTGATACTTGTGCTGGAAAACAGATGGGCGGTGAGGGAAGCTGAGGAGCTTCCTTCCCCCGAGACGGCCTGCAATAGGGAGGGATCACTTTGGTTAGAACCTTTGCTGATCAGTCGGCTTCCTCTTCAAGGGATGCTGTGCTCCGAGTGTCTAATCGCGGCAGAGAGATAGATCTTCCTCCAGCGGGGACAGAGGCTACATCAGAAACAGATGACTCAATCCATCTCAGTTGGCTTATCAGGACTGAGTCCAGTTTTGGAATGGACAGAATGCCCATGAGAATCATGCTATTAAAGTTCTGGAATCAGACTAGTGACTCTGGCAAACAAACAAACAAACAAGCATGATCTAGGACAGACCTTCTTAAAGCAACCCTGTGTACTGAAAACTTCTGTGGGTATTGACATCTCTGTCCATGTTGACTTGTCTCTAATAAGGGGCTAATTCTCTTTTATGTTTATCTTCCTTGAAGGGGGCTGCTCTGAGCGGCTTAGCAACAAGGTCCCAAGCCAATGACACGTGAAGTGGCATGAAAAGCAAAGCATAGAACGTCACATGAGACAGCATCTAGGCTTGCCTATGTTCGGGTCACCAATCATTATCCTAAAAGTTCTGCAAAGTGACCCCTAAATGGAATTTTGAATCTTGTGATGGGTGCCATCATGTCTGAAATGTCTGAAAAATCCCATAACAGGTAATTTTCTGATGTCTTCATCAGGAAGTGGAAGAGAGAGCTGTATTATAAAACAAGAAAGAAATGTGTTGAAACATGGCACATCATTAGCAGGGATGGATACAAGACACTGCATTTTGATGAACTTTAACACAGCGTCGTGATGTACACACAGGAACCCCCCTCTTGAGCCGGGGCCACAGACTTGTGGCTACTGTCAAGGAAGGAAGGATGAGTTGGTCTGGTGGACCTCTGCTGCTTATCTCGAACATAACATTGATAATGAACAACAGACTGGAGAGATAAAGCTGGAGTGGAATCACATGTGTCAATGCCTTAGCAGGGAACGTACTGTCACTCCTTGGAAGTGAAATCCTTCATGAAAATATTGCATGTTCCCACAACTGAGACAATGTTATATTCACCATGCACATTTTTGCTATCTGTTTAATTCTTGGTATTTCCTATTAATGAGTTTTGTATGGCTTGTACATGTCGTGAACCTGTGAAACTTGGGGCGTGATGGGACTAATTTTTTTTCCCTACGTCTCCCAAATCCTCCACCTGTGTCATTTATGTTACTTGTTTCAGGGGAAGTTTTATTTTGAGCTTTCTTTCTCCAGTGGGCTTCTTCTGTTTTACACAGTTTCCATCTTTTACAGGATGTATTGGCCTTGCAGGAGAAACAGAAAAGCATAGGTCCAAAAAGAGAAAATGGATAGATTTAGAGAATGTCATGCTGAGTAAAGTTCATCAATCACCAAAGGATAAACACCCTATTAGACCTCAGTCATAAAATAAAAAATCAAGATAAAGGTTTCCCTATCAAAACAAACAGACCTTTAAATGGTAACCAGAGGTGGGAAGGGGAAAATGGTGGAAGAGGCAATAGAATTGAAGGAAGACAGGCGTTCACTTGGGTGAAACCAAAACCCCTCGCTGCTGTCAAGTCCATGGTGACTCATGATGACTGTATAGGACAGAGTGACCCGCCACCGACCTTGAGGATCACAGCCCAGCCCAGAAGATGACATTCTACAGGGGAGAAGATGGGAAGTGAGAGTGCAGTATCAGGGCAAGCTGATGGGAGTTTCATAAGTTGTTGATTTCAAAAATGAGTATCTCAAATATAAACACATACGTAACTCACAAAAGAGAGAGAAGGCAGAATAAATAGAGTCTATAATTCCACCACTCGGGGGAAAAAAGAAAACTAAACTAACATGTCTTTACTTTGGCATATATGCAAATGTAAGCAGATTTTTAATAAAAGGGAAATTGTACTATTCAGCAACATACTTTTATTTTACTTAATAAATCACCACCATCGCTCAGCATCACTAAAAAAGAGCTAAATCACAAAGTGTAATAATAACAGACTAGATATTATGTAGATGAAACATGATTATTTATTTCAATCTTTACGTTTTCATTAGATTGGTTCCATATTTCTCTCATAAACAATATTGTTGGGCACAATTATTTTCCCATATGTCATTGTTGATATTTTGGGTGATTTTTTTCTTTATGTCTATGGGGTTAAACTTGCATTCAGTAAGTGAATATTCCTGTACTATAGAGAGATGTACTGTAGGTAAACACACAAGTATCTAACATGTTGTTATTGTGTGTGTCATTGAGTTCGCTACAACTCAGAGTGGCTTTTGTACAACAGGATGAAACACTGCTGGGTCCTAAGCTATCCTCACAATTGATGGCAGGTTTGAGCCTATAGTGAGTAGAAAATCAATATGTATTTACTGAATGAGTGACTCAAGCTTACATTCCAGATGTGAGGCAACTTAATCAAATTATTTATTATTGTCACAACAAGCTACACTTTAGGTACATAAAAACAATGGACTGGGGTGGGGGCAGACATTGCTAATCAAGTAACACAATGTAGCAGTTGATTCTTTATACAGACAAACTAGATTAACTATGACTTTGATAAAGTGTGGGTGATATTAATGTAAAGTGCAAAAAATGCTGATGAAAATTTTTTAAATGGTGATATATTTTTGTGTGCCCCCAAACCAGCTCTCCTGGAGTGAAGTAGCATTACTTGATATGATTCTTCTGTCCATAGGCTTGGGCATCAAATGATGGGGTAGACCCATGAAAACATGGTGTGTGAAATGATTATAGAGGATAGTGGTCCATTTTGTTATTCCATTAGATATAGAGTAAACCATTTCAGAAGCAGGACGAGAGAAGCCCACGACCAGTATGACCACCCAAGAACCATGAGTGAAGCACACCCATGCTCTAAAGAGGGGGTGGCAGCCGAGGAGCATGCAAAGACCACAAGACAGAACAGCCCAGCAGTATTCAGGCTGAGAAAGTGAGGCAGAGCCATGGGCCTGGAAGTTACAAAATGACCACCATAATTTGTCTGCCACTTTGTCCTATTTTAATAACTTATATGCTATTTGGATGCAATGAGAAGCTATTGTGCTGGTATTTCAAATCTCTGCAGGGTCCCCCCAGGTTGATCCACATCAATATAAAATCCAGACTAGGAAGGAGGACTAGCTGCAGAAGATCTAGCTCTGGAAGCGGTGGCCAGTGAAGCCCAGTAATTCGCACTGACACCTTGTCAGATGCGGAGCTGGCATGGGATTCCTTTAGTTAGCAGGCACTGAAACTGTTCCAGGGAAGAGGTACATCGTCAAAGGAGTTCTGTCCTAAACGGTGAGGAGTGAGTTCAGCTTGTGCGACCTTCATTTGGTAGTGGGGCATGACTCAAAAATGAGGAGAAAACACCACAAAAGAGCCTTAAAATTGAAATATAAATTTCATGAAGTGTGAATTTAGGAAAATTCTAAGTCATCAGCAATGGCATGGAACACATTAAAATAGATAGCCTTGTCATTTATGAGCTGAATGGATTGATTTTAGACATTTTGAATCAGATAAACATATGGGCTACTCTGTCAGGAATTTGAAGATAAATGTGGTCTCATTCATGGTCAAGAAGACTATTTCAAGATCCATCCTGAAGTACAATAACAGAATAATATCCATATACCCACAAGGAAGATCAATTAGCATAAATATGTTTTCAAATGAATGCAACAAGTATTATTCCAAAAGATAAAGAAATGGAAGAGGCTTGTCTGATTCTGAAATTGAGCAAACATGCCTTTATGATGCATTGATGATTAATGATGATTGGATTCAGACAGTCAGGAAGTTGCTGCTGTTGTTGTTGTGAGAGGTGCCATCAAGTTGGTTCCAGCTCATCGAGACCCTGCACACAGCAGAAGGAAACACTTTGCTACCCTGTGTCATCCTCCCAGTTGTTCGTAAGTTAGAGCCCATCAAAGCAGCTACTGTGTCAGTCTATCTCATTAGGGGTCTTCCACTCTTTCACTACCCCATGCTTCACCAAACATGATGTCCTTCTTCAGAGACTGATCTCCCCTGACAACACGTCCAAAGTACACAAGACAATGTCTGCCCTACTACCATGCTTCGTCGCCACCTGGGCTAGAGTATACCTCTTCTCTAAGCAACCTTACCCTTGATCATTTCCCACCAGGCCTGCCACTCCCCACTCTGATGCTGGGAGAGTGGAGGGTGAGTGGGTTGGAAAGGGGGAACTGATTACAAGGATCCACATGTGACCTCCTCCCTGGGAGAGGGACGGCAGAGAAGGGGGGGAGGGAGACTCCAGATAGGGCAAGATATGACAAAATAACAATGTATAAATTACCAAGGGCACATGAGGGAGGGGAGAGCGGGGAGGGGGGGGAAATAAAAGAGGACCTGATGCAAAGGGCTTAAGTGGAGAGCAAATGATTTGAGAATGATTGGGGCAGGGAATGTATGGATGTGCTTTATACAATTGATGTATGTATATGTATGGATTGTGATAAGAGTTGTATGAGTCCCTAATAAAATGTAAAAAAAGGAAAAAAATTAATAATTAGGTGGGAAAAAAAAGAACCAGAGGAAAGGTGTATGTTTCATCAGTGCTATACCACACCCTGACTGGCCCATTTGCTCACCACAACCCTTCTTTAAGAGGATGTCCAATTGCCTATAGATTGGCTTTGGTCTTCTGCTCTGTACCCGCCCCCCCCCGCCTCATTCACATTTTGTTTTTTTGTTCTGGGTCTTTGATGCCTGATACCTGATCTCATCTCATCTCATTATAACACAGGCTGGTGTGCTTCTTCCAAGTGGGTTTTGTTGCTTCTCAGCTAGATAGCTACTTGTTTATCTTCAAGCCATTAATACACTAGATGTTGTATCTTTTGATAGCCAGGTACCATCAGCTTTCTTTACCACATTTGCTTACACACCTGTTTTATCTTCAGCGATCGTGTTGGGAAGGTGAGCATCATACAATGCTAGTTTAATAGAACAAAGTGTTCTTGTGATGAGAGAGTACTTGAGTAGACACCCAACATCCATCTGCTTCCTTAATGCTAAACCTATAAATATAGGTACATAGATCTATTTCCCAATCATCATATATAAATATGTTTATATGTGTAAATGCCTATATTTAACACTGCACCCAGATAAGGGTAAATAAGAAAATGATAAATAAAATATATCCAAGACCAGAGATATGCCAGTACTTGTATTGAGCAGTGATTGGGCAGAGCAAGGGGGCATGACCAAGCACAGGTAAGACTATGAAGGCTATGTCATTGGTCACAGGCTTAGAGAAGAGCAGGAGGAGAAGAGGGGCTGTATCTGACAGTCATCTGACAAGGATGTGGTGTGCCCAGGTACCAGCACACAGAAGCAGGCGGGTTCTTGTCCAATACAGCACGGACAACACAGAGGCTGTCTGCGTGCCGGAGAAAAGAAGAGCGTTGATATCAGCAGTCATGGTACCACCCCAGAGGCTGCAGGCGCCCGCAGGTGAGTGAGAAAGACCAGAGAACACCCCCGCTGCACCGGAGAACAGGTAAGTGGGACCCTCACTCGAGTATAAGCTGAGAGGGGTTTTTTCAACATAAATATTGTGCTGAAAAACTCAGCTTATACACGAGTAGATACAGATATTTACTTTTCTTGTATTGAAAATATAAAGGCAGTTCACTCTGTGTTGCTTTTATTGTTAAGTTAGTTCCAATGGGTAGTGACCCTATGTACAAGGGAATGACACACTGCCCGGTCCTGCACCGTCCTCGCTCTTCTTGTCACGTATGAACAGTCATGGTTACATTGGGTTTGTAATTGCACTTATAGAAGAACACACTCAGCATATTTCAAACGGAAAGCACTCTAGAAGAAAATTCAAACCTTGAGTTGCAATCTTGAAAGATTCTAAAGGCCAAATATTGAATGATGCAGGATGCACCAGAGAAGATGGAAAGAAGACACCGCGTCACTGTACCAAATAGTATTAGTCAACATCCTACCATTTCAGGAGGTAGCACATGAGCAAGAAGCAATGTGTTGAAGGAGGAAGTTCAATCCAGGCTGAATGCATTAGCCAAAAATAAATCTCCAGGAACTGACAGAACAGTCATTGAAATGGTTCAGAAAGCTGAAAGACTCATTAGTTTCTGCGAGGAAATGTGGAAGACAGCTATGTGACTAACTGACAGGAAGAGATCCATCGCTGGGCGCGCGTTAAATAAAGGTGACAGAGCAGAATGCCCTCACTATAGAATGATGTTTTTGATCACATACAAAAGTAAAAATGTGCTGAAGATCATCCAACGATGGTGGTAGCAGTACAGGGACCGAGAACTGCCAGAAGTTCAGGCTTGATCCAGAAGAGAATGTGGGACAAGGGCTATCGTTGTTGATGATGACGTCAGGTGGATCTTGGCTGAAAGCAGAGAATACCAGAAAGCTGTGACCTTATGTTTCATTGAACTATGCAAAGGCACTGGACTGTGTGAATCATGCTAAACTGTAGAGAGCCTTGAGAAGAACAGGATTCCGGAACACCTCATTGTACATATTTGAAACTTGAACATGGATCCCGAGGCAGTTAGGTGAACAGAATAAGAGAATCCTGCATGGTTTAAAATTGGGAAAAGGTGTTCATCCGGGTTATATCTTCTCACCCTACTTGTTAAAAAATCATCTTGCATTTGGAAAATCAACAACCCAAAGCAAACAAGCAAGTAAACAAACAACAACTTTTTGAAGTGCTAAAAATAATGATGTCACCATGAGGACTAAGGTGCACCTCAGAGGAGCCCAGGAGGAATAGTAGTCAACACGCCAGGCTCCTGGCAGCACCATCAGCACAAGCTCCTGACAGCACGAGCTTCTAACTCGGGACAAGCAAGGATGTAACTTCGAGGATTGAGCCACAGTGTGTCTAATTGATCAGTGTGTCATTGAATTTTTTAAATCATTTTATTGGGGGCTCTTGAAACTCTTGTTAGAAACCATATATCAATTTTATCCGACTTATTCATACATATATTCCATCACTCTTTTCTAGACATTTACTTTCTATTGAGCCAGTGAAATCTATTGTGCGACCTACTAGTGCTGTACTGCACCCCGATTGAATAACCCACTCCCTGCGACCCCTCTGTGGGTGGATGCTCCATTGTCCATAGATGTGGGTCTCCGCTCCAACCCCCCTTCATTCTCACCAATGCATTTTTGTTTGTTTGTTTACTGTTTGTTGTGAATCTTCTGATGCCCATTGCCCAGTCTCAATGACACCTCACAATTGTTTCTTCCATGTGGGCTGGCTGCTTCACTGTTGAATGGGATACTTGTTTAACTTAAGCCTTTAAGACACCAGACATTATATATTTTAATAGGCGGGCACCATCCCCTGTCTTCACCACATCTGCTTATGCACCCATTTTGTCTTCAGCGATCATTTTGGCTGTGGGTGGGGGGTGGGGATGGTGAGCATCACAGAATGCCAATTTTTTAGAACAAAGTGTTCTTGTATTGAGGGCAGGTATGAGCCAAGACCCAAAGCCTGTCTGCTGCTTCAGTGTATAGCCTTATAAATATATGTACACAGGCTAATACCACTATTGTTCTGGATTAATGTATTTCCATAAGTGCACACCTCTGTTAATCTCCCTATCTATGCCTTTACTTCCTAGAGCTTGCCTCTGTTTCCTTTTGCCTCCTCCTGCCCTGCCATCACTTTCCCCCTTCTTCCACCTCTTAGTGCTTCCTCTCATTTGAACCTTTGATTGATGCTTCCATGAGCATTGGTTGTGGATTCAAGAAAGAGGAAATCCTTGGCAACTTCAACCTCTTTTCTATTTATCTTGATGCTACCTATTGGTCCAATCATAGGGATTTTGGGTCTTCTTGGCATAGTGGCCTTTACATTTCTATTTTAGTATGTAATCCATTCTGGTCTTCACATTTCCACCTTAGTATGTAATCCATGCCATCTTTGATTGGCATCGGCAAATGCTTCAAGTCCTCCCAAAGGAGTTCTCCTGATGCAAAGGGGAACGTGTTTGGCTACTAATTGGAAGCTCGGTGGGTCAAGCCAACAGCCTCTCCCAGGTAGGAAATTGCAACAGTCTGTTTCTGTAAAGATTGCAGCCTTGAGAACTCTACAGGGGCATTTCTACACTGCCCTATGGGGTTGCAGTCATTCAGATTCGACTGAAAGGAAATGGGTTTAGGTCGTAGGCAGGGCAGTCACCCTGGTGGTGCAACGATTAAGTGCTCAGCTGCTGTATGTAAGGTTGGCAATTCAAATCTATCAGCTGCTCCATCAGAGAAAGACCGGATTAAGCTCCCATAAGGTTGAAAAAGCATACTCACTGCCTTCAAGTGGATTTGGATGCATAATGATGCTGTAGGACTGGGTAGAACTGCCCCTGTGAACTTTTGAGACTGTACCTCTTCACAGGAGAAGAAATTATTCTTTCCATCACCTCCCGGCACCTCCCAATAAAAATTTCAGCCTAGAAAACTCTCGAGGGCAATTATCATTTATTTTGGGATTGCAGGGGTGCTATGAATTGCATTCAAACTGATGGCACAAACCAATAACAGTAGCCAGGGCAGTGTTGGGGAGGTTCTGAGAGTATCCACAAAGTGCCAGGCACTGTCTTGGGATGATTTTATTGGTAATGGTCCCCTATGTGGCCCTCTGAAACCTCCTATGATAGAGTTCCTGTCTTGCACACTTGGAGTAATCGCAAAAGGCTAGGAAACTGGCTGATTATCGGTAACACAGTCAGGGCTGCAGCCTGGCTCCCAGCCAGTCACCATGACCACTCTGCTTCCTGGAACAAGAGAAGATGCCTGTGAGGGTTGAGCACGGGCCACCTCTGCCCTTTTATTCAATATGCAAAATCCTTGAAATAAAACATTATCACATTTGTGTGAATAAATAGAAACCTTTCTAGTTTGCCAAAAACATAACCTATATTCTGGATGCAAATTCATATTCCCATTATTAATGTTCATTCTTGGGATTGGTTTGGGGGATGAGGACTAGGTAAAATAGGGGAAAACTGATAGGGAAAATTTTATAAATTTTCTTCTCAAATTATACTAATTGGGTTCCTAATTTAATTGGATAAGTTTGCACTGAAATGTTCTTGCTGCCCGAGAAATATCAAGCAAACACATTTTTCTGGGAAATATATTTCTAAAGTGCTAAAATTACTACACATTAAACCATAAGAAAGCATATTAAGCGAATATTTGGAGTCTGTCTGGCTTAGTACCAGAAAGCATGGAAATTAAACCTTTAGGCCTAAAATTTAGCATAACTTAAAAGTAGTACAGTAGAGTTAGACTAATGGTGTTTTGCCAAGTTGGCTTTTAGGAATCTTTAAGCTTTGAATTATGAAGGGGGGAAATACCCCCAAAAGAAATATAGAACAGCAGGAAAAACCATTTTTGTTTTTTTTGTTTTTTAAAGACGATTCACTGTGAGACCAAAACCAATTGAATAGCTCAGGATTCAGACTGTCTCTATTTAAAGGAAAGCATGATTTCAGAACCTCTTCTTAGACTCAGCTCACAGCCATCAAGTCCTATCCGACGCAGGGCGACTCTACAGGGCAGGAGAGAACGGGTCCCTGGGGTTTCGGAGACTGGTGACGTGTGCTCTTTTCTCCATTTATGAAGAGTTTGATTAGCGCTCCATCCACATGTCAAACAAGTCAATAATGCGATCGTGTCAGCACCACCCTCCCTCTGAGAACACTGTCTTCTTTCTTGTGCTCATTGTCCCTCCTGTAGTCAGTTCTCTTCATGGGAGCAGGAAGCCTGCGCGTCTAGTGCTCTCGAGCTGCTGCCTTTGGAGCCAGCGGTCCAGCTAGCAGTGCAGCGCCAGGCCGCCAGGCTCCTTCAGAAATGGTCCTGAAGGATGGCCGTGGTAGCTTGCATTTCACCGGAATCCCCATTCTTCTCAATGTTATTCGATTGAGAATGATATGAATTGCACATTCTGTGGCTGTCAGAACAGACTCGGTGGGTTTTAACAACCAACAACCCATGATGGTCGCAGTTCAGAGCCTCAGTTCTACGATCCCCAACGGGGCACATTTTGTTTCAGCTCGGGCAATGTGATCCTCTCATGTGTCACCACTTGCCCCCACTTTTTCCTGCTGTTTTCTGTCTCGAGTCATCCTCCTTTGCCAAGTCTCTGAAGTTTGCCTTTGGGTAAATCTTACCTTTTTGATCTTAAATAGTTGATTATGCTAACATCAGGTTAAGTTCACTTGCAGATCTGAACGGTAACCGAGGGCCATAGTCTTAGGAGCCATATCTGTTGTAAACCTGCCTTGAATGTCTTGCAGCATTGCAACTTAAAAAAGTTAGTTTTATTGGTATATACTTCACGGGTCACGCAATTTAATCACATGAAAGAAGGGCCGTGTAACCATCACCACAGTTTAGGACATTTTCTTCTCCCACTCAATGTGCTGAGCTCCCCACGTCCCCCAGCCTTCCCTGATGCACCCCTGAGTAATTATTCATCCAGTAACTGCTTCTGTATTGTATTCGCCTATCCTGAATTTCATATTTAGAAAATCATTCAAAACACAAACAGGAAATAAACAAACAGAAACAGCCCCAAAGCAACTTTCAATGGGTCAAAATAGAGATGAAATGATAAGGTGGTACATTTTAACCTAACTGTATATACCATAGCAGACTTGACAGTGGTCTCTGCCAGGTAGCAGGACCCCACATCCTGGACTATTCGTAGAGGGTATGGGTTCACCGGAGGCTCCGTCCACGTGGGGACCCTGCAAATGGATTTGGGGCTTCCGCTGCCATCTGCAGCCTTCTGGAAACCAGGTGTTTAACATTGAAGCTCTGGTTCCATTGCCATCTATGGTTTATGTGCACGAACGAATCACTTTAGGAACATCATTATCATTTTCTGAATTATCCCCTTAGGGCATAAGATAATTCTACTGAGAGTGTCATTAATTTAGCCAATGGTATAGGATTTAAAATGTAGATGAGACAAAGGAAAATATATGAGAATAGGCCAATGTTTCAGACAGCAGTACAGGAGTTGTTGACTTATGCAGATCAAACTCTTAAGTGAATGGGCAATCTATGAGTAATGATTGGGATTAACGGGGGGGCAAGGCTTCCATTCACAAAGGCAGAACAATGCCTGCCTTACCGGCATGTGTCATAAGAAAGCACAACTCACAACTCAGCTCACTGCTGACTTGGAATTACCAACCCGCTCAGGACCGGGATGCCACGAGGGCTCCTTTCTCAGAGAGCAAGGAGCGTGTTAAACCAATTCATACATGATTGCCGGGGCAGCATTCACTGGGCCCCCTCAGAGAAAGAGATCTGAAGCCAAGTTCAGCAACCATCAATTCCATAACCTGAGTTATCTCCAGAAAGGTTTTGTTTAGGACACTAGAAATACTCCTTTGTTGGATACTTTCTGCATCCCACTGGCTACCTTTCTTTAGAAGGTGCATCTGTGATCTCATCAAGTTGTGTAGTCAGGTGATTTCTTCCCAATGTCTCTCCATAGGCAACGGAACATTTCCTCTCTTTCATCCCTCTGTTGGAGCATGCTGGCGGATCTTCCTTCAGCTCTCGAAGTTTTCCCTTCGCTAATGATTTCACTGCAGGCTGGACTTTGTCTTCTTCCCCGATACCATTGGTTCTTGATCATATGCTACCTGCCGAAATGGCTGCGTGTTGACCAGGTCTTTTTGGTCTGCTAACACTGCTTTCCTCCCATCTCTATTGTTGCTTCCTGTGTCATTCTCTGCACCCCCACCCCCACCGCCCACCATGGTTCTTGCTGATTCACAGTGATCCTGTGCAACAGGACAAAACCCTGCCTGGCTTTGCGCTATCGTCCCCGCTGTTCGGTGTCAGGCCCATTTGCTGCAGCGTGGGGATCAAGCCATCTCCTTGAGGGGCGTCCTCTTTTTCATGGGCTTTCCAGTTTAACAAGTATGATGTCCTTTTCCAGGCACTGGTTTCTTCTCGTACCATGTGCAGAGTACCATGGAGTACCAGAAGAAGAAGTAAATCACCCTTGGAAAACAAACAAACAAAAGAGCAGCTAGATGCTCCTTTCCCCAGAGCCCTTCAATCTAAGAAATTGAGTTTCTGATCAGTTCTTTCAACTCGACAAGTTCTGAGGGTGTTCCTTTTTGGTTTTCGTAGGTACAATATTATAAATTTAAGAGCTTTATTTTGACTTCCTAGGAAAGTCTTGATCATTGAAGATTATATCACAACCTATCAGTAGGTGTTACCTGCTCTCGGTGAAATACGTCTTCCTTGAGTAGGATTTCGATGCCATTCTTGCCCTCCTGGGTATCTTCTCAATGTAGAAGCTGAATTCAAGCATGCAGTCCATTTCAATTTCTCTCACTTTCACCTTGAGCCAGCTCACCAGCACTGGCTCCTGAATGCCAGGCACATGGCTTCTGACTTGTGTTTAAATTCTGCAGGCTAGCAGCCTCCATTAGGGAGGCATGTGCATGCATGCACACACACTTTCTCAAAGCGCAGCTGGATTGACTGCAGGGAGTTTTGGTGTCATTACAAGGACGGCTCCTACTTCCAAGGAATGATATTAAGTATTTATATAACTGGAATCTATTGTGGCCCCTCTCCTTAACTTAACTCCTCTTTGCCCTTTGTTTCCTTTGACCAGTAGTGAGCTAGCATTTCTTCACCATCAATCCATAAGGGATCCTCAATATTTATTTGGAGTTTTGAAATGCGTATTCCTACTGAAAACTTAAGGCTCTGAGATTAATCAGGTTTAACATTTTGTGCTACTAGTTTGATAGGGGCTCTTCCTAAGTAACAATCAGAAGTCCATGGCCCATTAATACACCCTCCCCTGCTTAGCAATTCCTGGGGGAATTTGAGCTACATACATGTAGTGTTCACTCCCAGCTTTCTTTCTACACGGTTGTTCAGACGACATATATCTGTTGTTGCTCTCATAGCATGAATCATTCAACCCTGGAAAACTAGATGCCCTGGCCATTTGAATGTATCATTTATACATATAGATATTGATTTCCCAAATGAAGGCCTTATGAATTATCACAGAACACCATCCCATGTGGTGTTGGGAGCTGAACCCCCTGGGTGGGGTTGTTCTACGTAACAGTCACAGCAATGGGTCCAGCGATGCCAATGCTCCTAAAGAAGATGCCAGGTCCCGAACCCTCTTCCTCTGTTAACGACGTTTCCACCATGACAGCATCGAAACCACAGTCACTGTCATCGTGGAGGAAAAGGCTTCCAGTGCAATTGAAAGGATTTGCTCTTGATTTCCTAACTTCTGACATATGGTGGCAAGATAATTTCCTAAGGTCACCCGCTGCATACCCAAATAAATTTTAAATTATGGGGCGGGGGGGGGGGGCTGGGGAGAGAAAGCCCATGTTGAGGTGTACCTTCTCTTACACCCACTTGTGACTGTGGAAGAAGACAATTATTCCTCATGTTGTTTGTGTTATAATTAGGCTTCTCTGCTAGAAATAGGTCATAAAGTCTTGCTGAAGAATGGCTGAGTTTGTATGCCAGAATATTGGACTATAAGGGGTACTTTTTGTTGGGTTTTTATTATAACATGTGCTACACTAACTCACTCACCTTTAAAACCTTCCCGCCCCCGCCCCTTTCTCTATTTGGAGGTTGCCCAAACATTTTTAAGTTGTTTCCTCATTTTTACTGATTATAGGAAAACCTCAATCATGTCCCCAAACTCACATTTGAATGATAATAAAAATTCATATTTAACTACTAGAGTGTTGGCAAGAGGTTAAAAAAATCACTTTGAAAAGCACTTATTCACTAATTTTTTTTCAAGAGTCACAAAGCAGCCTGGCTTGAGTGAAACATGTGGTTAGTTTTAACTTCAATTTGTTTTATTTGGGAGAGAAAAAAAACAACAAGAAAACCTAACAATTTAATTTGGGTCTTCAAGAATGCAGCTTAAATAGGTCCATAAAAATAAACATGGTGAAAACTCTGCGGGGTTTTCAGAGTGGAGGGTGAAAATCTCAAAGGCTGCAAAAGGATTTAGAATCCTCAAATTTCCAAATGGTGTTCGGGGAAGGACACTGAGCTGGCCCAGATGCATCCAGTGAGAAGAAGCTGGGGGAGAAGACGAGTTACAGACAGAGAAGTCTGAATGTTATTCATTTTCAGAGCTGGTCTACTATAATGGTCAGTGGCTAATGGAGTGTGTGCTGAAGGAGAGGATGGAACTGAGAAGGGTCGAGCTGCCTCTGGGGCTATCGCAGGCCTCGGGTTCCTGAGTTCTGTTTAGACCATAGTCGTGGGAACACATAAAGGGGCTTCAAAAAGTTCCTGGGAAATTGTTTGGTTTCCCCATACACACACGCACACTTTATAAAACTCACTCTTAAATGTTTCTAATCCTGTTTTCTGTAGATGGACAGGTTGTTTTGAAAGCTTTTAAAGTAAAATGCACCCATAGTCGCAGGAAGGGTACTGTGTTTGAGCAATGTCTGTGATTGCTTATCTACTCCAGGAATCTCTCCGTGCAGAGCTTTCTCACAAATAGACATTACATTGAAGCTTGCAGAGTTTGTGCAAGCCTCTTCTGTTTCAGAATGCATCTCAAATTCATATTTTGTCTCTCTACCTGCTCTTATCACCTCCCCCGTACCAAACGATCATTTCCATCTACACCTGTGTGCCAGTCTTTAGACTTGATAGTTAGTGTTTTCCATAGAGCATTGTAATTACAAGATAGAAGACTGGTTCCTCATTGGGCTGCAGACGTCTCAGAAACATAGTCTTGGTGCATAAGAGACTTTCATATACGTAAACTTTCAACAAAGAAAAGTCAGGTGGAAGAATAGAAAGAAAAAAAAATTACCCCATCAGGAAAGTTGGAAAAAATTCATGAGGACCTGATGCAAAGGGCGTAAGTGGAGAGCAAATACTTTGAGAATGATTGGGGCAGGGAATGTATGGATGTGCTTTATACAACTGATATATGTATATGTATGGATTGTGATAAGAGTTGTATGAGTCCCTAATAAAATGTAAAAAAAGAAAAGAGGAGAAAAAATGATTAGGGCAAAGAATGTACAGATGTGCTTTATACAATTGATGTATGTATATGTATGAACTGTGATAAGAGTTGTATGAGCCCCTAATAAATTGTTAAAAAAAAAGAAAAGAAAATCCATGAGCCAGTCACATGGGTATAGGGACAGACATGAATGTGCATTGTTGTTTCATGCCACTGAATATGTTCCAACACTGCATGATGCTATTTACCATGAAGAGGAAGACTGCCGGGTCCCACGCCGTCCTCACATTGGTTGTTACGTGGGAGTTCATTGTTGTTGCCACTGTGCCCGTCCATCTTGTCAAGAGCCTTCCCTGTTTCCCTCCCCTCTACTTTACCATGAAGGATACCATGTATGTAAAGGAGCCCTGCCGACACAGCGGGGATGAGTCGGGCTGATGTCCACGTGGTCGGCAGTTTAAAACCAGCAGCAGCTTCACAGGGGAAAGACTGGGCTTTCTGATCCAGGAAACTGTTACAGTCTTGGAAAACCACCAGGGGGTCACTGAGAGTCAGCATTAACTGGGTGGCAGAGCGTTTGGGAGGTTTTACATATATATGAAGTTATATATATATATATATATATATATATATATATATATATATGAAGTTTTATATATATATATATATTTACCTATGATATGTATTTACCTATGATATGTATTTACCTATGATATGTATTTACCTATGATATGTATTTACCTATGATATGTATTTATCTATGATATATATTTATTACAAAGACATATATCATATATACCTGTGTATAAGTCGAGTTTTTCAGTACATTTTTTATAAAGTTTTTGTGGTAAAATTAGGTGCCTCGGCTGATCTTCGGGTCAACTTATACTCGAGTATATATGGTGTGCGTGTGTATGGGTCTGTAGTATATATGCATAGCTTTCATTTTGGTAGCATACCACTTAATCATTGTGCCAACAGAGAGCTCTATATATCAATAGCCATATATATCAATGGCTATATAGAAATATGTATATTTATACTGTTACTGATATATTGATATCTACCAATATATGTTGTAAATATATGTATATAGATCAGAATATATCGAGAGTCATACATACAAATATGTATATGGCTACTGACATCCATGGCTCCCTGTTGACACAATGATTAAGGGTCATAGTGCCAAATGAAAGGTAGGCTTTTGCCTCCACTACTCAGAGGTGTTTGTGGTAGAAAGGTAGAGCAATGTGCTCTTCTCCAGTTTGTAGCCTGGGAAACACTGTGGACAGTTATACTGTATTCTATAGTGTGTACATGAGTCAGAATCAACTTGTAAGCACCTGACAGCAATAGCATATGATACATGTCATCTGTGGTCAGATATGTTTGGGCATAACTGGGTGTATACATGTGCATGATCTCAGTCTAAGAGTTGAGAAATCCCAATTTGAGAACAAGGAGAATGCCAAAGCTTCCCCCATGCAACATATCTATCTCAAGTCTCTTGTGCTGCCTGATGTATAATGGTAAACTGCATATGAAACACATACGGCTTGATAGGCATAATAATCACCTAGACCACTGGTGTGTGTGCACTGTATTGCCATTCTTACTCAAAATGTCTATAGTATAGCAGTGTGCACCCTGACTTATGGACAGCAGCACCCAATCCTGTGCTGTGAATCACATCAGTGCTCCCAAACACAGCAAGACCAGGACTAGTGATAGCAGCAGAAGGAGGCAAAGGAGAAGGCTTAGGGAGGGAAACAAAAAGTTGTCAAACAACACATAGTTATAAAATTAGTGAATGCTATTGTTAATGACTTGGGCAGTCATCCTGGGCAGCGGGAGGGAGGGGGGTCATGATAATCCTCAGAAACAAAGGTTGAAACAAAACAAACAAAAATAACTCCTTGAGAATGTTATTCAGGAGCTTCAACATGTCCATGGAAGGAAAAATTAATAGATAACAGATATTCCCCCACAAACTTTTGGATGCTTTCTTGTAAGTAAATCTTGACCCGTCTTTGCCTGCAAAATTTTGTTGGTGATACTGTTACCTGCTTGTCTACAAAAAAATTTACCTTCTCTAAAAAAAAAAAATCTTACATTGTCCGACGTCTCTCTTCACCCACTCTTCTGTTGTTTGTCCACAGGGAGGGGGTTATATGTAGATCCTTGTAATTGGTTCACCTTTTCTACCCCACCCTCCCTCCACCCACCCAGTATCACCACTCTCACAACTGGTCTTGAAGGGATCATCTGTCCTGGATTCCCTGCGTTTCCAGTTCCCATCTGTACCAATGTACATCCTCTGGTTTAGCCAGATTTATAAGGTAGAATTGGGATCATTAAGACATGACAAATTAATAATAATTTATAAATTATCAAGGGTTCATGAGGGGGTAGCAGGAATGAAGGGGGGGAAATGAGGAGTTGATATCAAAGACTCAAGTAGAAAGAAAATGCTTTGAGAATGATGATGGCAATAAATGTACAAATGTGCTTGACATACACAATGGATGAATATATGGATTGTGATAACAGTTGTACCCCAATAAAATGATTTTTAAAAATCGTACCTTCTGTCATTGTGATGCTATGTGGCCCCTATGAGTTCCTAGAGGGCAGATAGAGAGAGGGCTGATTCAAGCATGTCGTTTCAGTGATTGGTACATTAGTCCGTGGCGATGGGTAAGACTTGCTATGTGGAGGAATGAATGGATGGCTAGAAGGATGGAGATAAGAAAGGAAGGAAAAGTGGATGGAGCGTGAGGATGATGCAGGCATACTTTAGCAAGCATGATACCCTGTCCCATGCCCCTTACTTTCAAAACAGACAAGTCATCAGTCTGTATTCTTCGGAAGTGTTTTGACGTCAAGGATAATGTTTCCCCTTAAGAAATGCTCTCTCAGGAACAAATGTTGGATAATATCAGCTCAAGTCTAACATCTAATGAGCAATGGGAAGAATGTGGCTTCGGGTGACACCTGGAGACCTAGAAGCTGGAGATCGTGTTCATGCATGGAAGCAGAGAAAGGATACTCAAGATAGCTGAAGGCAACAGATGGGCTTTAAGGATATGTAGCGTCCTTCAATGTAGCCTTCATCTAAGAACCACTAGTCCTTATACCAGCCTTACTCAATATTTTCTGTCATGTGGCTTTCAGTAAAAATATGGGTTCTACAGCAAAGTGTGGTAAAGACAAGAGATGATGTCCAGCTGTCAGAAAGAAGAGTGTCTGGGGTCTTAAGGGCTTGTCTTAGAAAAAGCATCCATCTAAGTGAGACATCAATTAAGCCCATATGGAAGAAGCACATCAGCCTGCGTAATCCACGGATTGTAAATAATAGAATCCAAATTTGGAGGAGGGAATGGCCTAAGAGCTTAAATTCTGAACAACAGTTTGCAGAGAGCTATGGATGACAGTGGAAGCCCAAAATCCAATTGCAGGGCCCCGATGTGGATTCAGCTTCTGGGGAATTCCCCGTGACCATTGGCCAGATATGTGAGCAGCCTTGCTCTCAGACAGACAGCATGGAGAAGGTGAACGATTGCACATGTAGTTAGGTTAAAACAGCACACCTTACCAGGCAATCTCCCTTTGACACGTTTTACATTTGTTCCAACTTTTACTCTGTTATGCTTTCCTTTCTACTGAGCTTTTTCTCTGTTTCGTTTTGTCATTGTTGTTTTTGTTTCATTTTGTGTGTGTTTCTGTATATGAAATCTAGAATGGGCAAATCTACAGAGACAATAACTGGATCAATAATTTCCTAGGACAGCAATTTACAAGATCACCACTTTGAAATTATGAGCTACTCTGAGGAATTAAGACAGGGCTTTCTGAATGGTAAAAGGGTCATCTCAGAAACCCATGGCAGCAGGGCTACCCTGTCCTATAGGTTTGCTGTGAGTTGGCATCCACTTGATGGCAACGAGTTAGCTTTGAGCTTGGATTAGGGCCGTAGCAGGGGAGTGTGAGGGAAGCACGGAGCTCCCAGCAGTGAGCACAAGAGAAGAACATGTCCTCAATGCGATCAAGGTAACGATTGCAAAATCCTTCTGAATATGACTGACCGCTTGGATTGCATGACATGTGAATTATTTGTCAAAAAAACCCTCCTTTTAAAAAGCTCTGCAAACAAAAATCTCGCTGTTGAAAAAAAATTTTCCACATATCAGCTGTGCCTACATGCATGTTTACAAGTAGAAATTAGAACAAACAACAAAATAAAAAAATAGGTTGTCTCTAATGCGACCTCGTGCAGTTTACACATTTTAAACTTGAAATAGCATTTGGAGCAGGATAGGCAGCTATTACACGACTCAGACTTGAAGTCTGAGCTTTAAAAAGTCATTCTCACATTGGGGCCTACAAAATGGAAATTAGACTGAACCACGTAGCGCAACAGGCGAAGTGGAGCGCGCTCCAGGTCGATGGAAAGTCCACTTAAACTTTACAAGGCTAACGTGACTTCTTTCACCTCAGGTGAATTTATAAATGAAACTTTTTTTTTAAGACTACAAATTCATTAGTATAATCCTGGGAATGACTGATTCAATTCAAAGTATATATTTTTTTAATTCTGGTAACTCTAATATGAACCATGATTTCTAATTTCTTAATATGAAACCAGGAATATTGGTGACCTAATACATTTTATAGCCCTGCACACAACCTTATTTATGGAGCTTACACCATTATGTAATACGTTATAAAGCACGTTGAATGTTGTAAAACTCATTATTTTTTTTCTCTCTCTCTCTTAACTAAAGTGTATGATAGCCAAAATGTTAAGTGGAAAGCTATTAAAGTTCCAGAAATCTCAACCTTACATGTTTTTTCACATGCTATATTTTTCCCTTTTTTTTTCCTGGTGCGTTGTGTCACAATTTCTGACACCAGGCCTACTGAATAGTACTTTCCTACTGTCCCAAACAGAGGAAGACACTTAGAGAGTCTTGACGTCTTAACTGCACATTTTTACCTATTTCGCTTTATACATTCATATATATATATATATATATATATATATATCAGCAGTCATGATCAAAAGTAAAATGAAACTGAAAACTCATGTGGTATTTTTAAAAATACATATCTCTTGGTCCGTAAGCATCTTATGATTATATTTACCAAACCATTGATATTTTCTTGGATCCTGGAAGCACACGGAGGATCGCATGGCAGAGTGGGGAGGGCTTTCCCACTAAAGGAGGTTTGCGGTCTCTGCTCATGTCATCTGTGGCAGGCCTGGTGTTCTAAGTCCAGCATATAGATTTGTGCCATATAATTTAAGATGAGTTCTGAAATAATGTTACCTTTGACTTCATGGATCACCAAGGAAAGCGATGTCTTTGTCACCATTCCTAGGTGCTATAGAACTGGAAAAAAAAAAAAAGGAATTTTGGAGTAGCCTAGAGACGGAAGCAAAATGCTTTTAATCAAAACCCCAAATGATACCCGTTGCCATGAAGCAGATTCTGAACAGTAAGAACCCTGAAGAACAGAGTAGAACCACCTTCATTGTGTTTCCCAAGACTCTATCTTTGTGGGAACCAATTATTACATATTTCGCCCTCATCGTGGCTGGTGAATTCACACAACCAACTGTGTAGGTAGGGGCTGATCACTTAAGAAGGCAGAAATTGGAAGCTGTCTACACAGGTCAAACTCAAGCCCATTTCTCTCAGTAAAGAAGGTTGTTTGGGTTGTTAGGTGCCATCAAGTCACGTCTGACTCTCACCAACCCTCTGTACAATTGGACTAAGCACTGCCTGGCCTTGTACCAACCTCACAGTTGTTCTTTACAGGCATGTTGTCATTCTCCAGGGGCCAGTCTCTCCTGACATGTCAAAGATGAAGTCTTGCCTTTCTGCTTATACTTCTTCCAAGACATATGTATTTGTTCTTTTAGTAGTCCGTGATACTGAAAATATTTTCACCAGAACCAGAATTCAGACATCCCTCCACCCACCGCCTGCCACCACCACCCAGACACATACACATACCCTTTCGGGCTTCCTTGACAAAGCCCAACCTTCATGAAGAAGGAATACGGATATCACGGAAACATTGTCAAATGTGTGAGAAAACCTCATAAACATCAACAGAACATTGTTCGATGGGAAGACACTCAAAGTCAGAGTGGGGAAGAGCTGTGTTCTTGATGGAGGGCAGACTGTAATGCCTCAGATGGAGGAAAGCCTGTGGGATGAAAGCCCTGGGACCTTCATTTGCTAATGGGACACACCTCAACCTGAGAATAAATAGCTGCAAACACCAATTAGTAATAAGAACTTGGAATGTACCAAGTGTACATCTAGGAAGATTAAAAGTTGTCAAATATATAATGGAATCCACGAAGGTCAATATTCTAGGCATTAGTGAGCTGAAGTGCCCTGGTGTCAGCCATTTTTAATTAGAAAATCACATGGTCCACTATGCCTGCGATGACATATGCAAGGGGAATGAAGTTGCATTCATCGACACAAAGAACATTTCAACATCTATCTAGAAGTATAATGTTCTGTGATAGGATACTATCTAGCCTTCTACCAGGGAATCCAATCAATACAACTATTATTCAAATGTATGCACTAACTACTAAAGCTAGTGATACATACATTGAAGAATTCTGCAAATGTCTTCAGTGTGAAATTGATAAAACTTCCAATTAAGACACAACAACTATCAATAATTGGAATACAAACATTGGAAATAAAGAGGAGTCACAATAGACTCAATGGCAGTGAGACCCAAAGTATGTCAACTCAATAATGAGAATCCACATGATTATTTGACTGGATCAGAAGATAATGAATTCAAAAGCTCCTTTAAACACAATCTTAAAATAAGTGTAAGTAAATTCTAGGCTGGAGAGTTTCAAATACACGAACATATGTAGAAGTCGTTGAGAACAAGTGGAATCCTCAGTGAGATGGGCTAACGTAAGAGCCAAAACAATGGACTCAAACATTCCAAGGATTATGGAGAGGATGTAAACTAGGCAATGTTTCCTTCTGCTACACATAGACGTAGAAGGTCAGTGAAGAAACCTAGGAAGACCTTAAAGGAGATGGATGGACAAATCTGGTTTGCTCACCTTGGTGAACCCAGGCTGTGACTTGGACTGGAGTGGAAAAGAACAGCAACGACTCATCTAAAATTGACCAGGTGAGAGCTGAAAGGGTTTCCTGGTAGGAAGACTCATGGGCCCTCAGGTCCTTATGCACAGAGCGGAATACAAAAATCCTAGCTGTCACCTCAGAGTGGTTGGAGAACATTTGACAGAGTTCGCAAACCTATGGAGCTCCATGTTGTATAAAAATACTATGAATATAAAATGCAAGCAAAATTTTGCTGAAGATCATATAAAACAACTACACTGACAAAAGGCTGCTAGAAATTTAGGACAAATTAGGGGAGGACTAGAAATAAGGGTTACCAATGTTGCTGTCAGTTGGATATGACTGAAAGCAGAAAATACTGGAAACACCGTTCCTTGTACTTAATTGACTATGCCAAGGCATTCGGATGCAAGGATCATAAAAAACAATGAACAATATTGTGAATAATGAGAATTGCAAAGCACTGAAATGGGCTCAGATGTAATGTATATGCAAAACAAGAATCAATCCTTTAAGCATAACAAGGGAACACTGAGTGTTTTAACATGAAGTAAGGCATACATGGCTGCATGTTTTCACCATACTGCTTCACGCTGTATACGGAGAAACCAATCTGCAACACTGGACTCTATGCAGAACATGACATTAGAGCTGGAGGAAGAGTTATTGAAAATCTATAATATTCCGATGACACAAGCTTGCTTGCTGAAAGTGACACCGACTGGAAGCGTTAATAAAGGTCAAATACTACCACCGTCAGTAGAAATTACACTTCAGTATAAAGAAAACACAACACAACTGAATAAAAGAGAAGCATCTGATAAGTAAGCCACAACAACAACAGAATGGAATGTGTCAAGAATTTAGCTTTACTTGGATCCAAACTTAGCATCTTTAAATATAACATTCAAGAAATCAAAGTATGTATTCCATTGGGAAAATCTGCAGCAAAAGATATATTAAAGTGTCTAAACCCAAAATACCACTTTTAAAAAGAAAGAGGGTCTGACATAAATTGTGATATTTTCAGTCTCCTATTTGCATACTTGAGCAGTTCAAAGACTAGGGAAGACCTAAGGAAAACAGGTGTATCTGAGTTACAGTGTTGACAAAGAGTATGAGATACTCTATGGAATGCTGAAGTATAAGCAAATCTGTCTTGAAAGAATTACAACTAGAATGCTCTTCAGAAGTGAGCAGGGAGAGACTTCTCACTTATTTGGGACAGGATATCAGGAGACACCGGTCTCTGGTCAAGGACACCATGCTTGGTAAAGTAGAGGGCCAGGAAAAAAGAGAACGCATTTAAATGAGGTGGATGAACACATGACTGCCATGACTGGCTCAGACATACAAAGGACTCTGAGCCCGATGCAAGACTGGACAGCATTTTCTTCTGTTGTACATAGGGACACTTGGATGGGGAACATAGACCACATAACAATTGTTGATAGGCACTTGGATGGTTTCCATTTTGAGAGAGTGTAAATAATGCTTTTGTGTGTATTTTACATGTCTTTTAGATGTAAAATATATGTATGTATAGAGATACATAGCTTGGACTGCCAAAAGAGCAAACAAATTTGTCTTGTGGGAAGTATAGCCAGAAATTTCCTTAGAATCAAAGATGGCCAGAGTTTGTCTCATAAACTTTGGGCATGTCATCAGGAGAGACCAGTCCCTATAGAAGGACTCCATGCGTGGTAAAGTAGAGGGTCTGTGAAAGAGTGGAAGAGCCTCAATGAGGTGGAGTGGCACAGTGGCAGTAACAGTGGGCTCAAACATAAGGATCAACTGTGAGGATGGCACTGAACTTAAGGGCTCAATGAGTCAAAACCAACTGGATAGCACCTAGCAGCCACAGCAGCGTCTAAGACAAATGGAGAGTCCCTACATTTATCTATGCATCAATCGATCTACCTACCTACCTGCCTGCTTGCCTGCCTGCCTGCCTACCTACCTACCTACCTATTTACCTTCCTACTTACCTATCTACTGAACATTGCTCTGGAGCTTAAAGACTAGGAGATGTTATAGTTTCATAGGTTCAATAGCCGTTGGGGAAGCTGCTTCCAGACTGTGATGCTGAAGTCTCATTCATTTTTGCTCTAACTAGCCTGTCCTCTTCTTATTGAAGTTAAGGTGTTCAATCAGAGCTTTATCCAATATGCGTGTTGAAAATGTCTTCTCTCACACCGGGTCTTGCATTGACCCTCTCTTGGTAGCACCATTTCATGAACAGAAGCCCTATTTATCTTTGCTTCAGTGTTCTCATCTGTAAAATGGAGCGATCAATATGTGCATAGCTTTTAACTCCCTCAGACAGGAGGACAGCCATTCATCTTATAATCCATATGAAGCATTCTGATTGACTCTTACGAAACATCCAGCAATATATGCTAATACACTTACCCTGAACCTCATTCACTTTGCCTTTCCCTCTCTGTGATTGCTGGCTCTCAATCGCCTGCCATCTTCGTGGGTCATCATTTTTCTGTCATGCCTTCACAGTTTTACGCATATGCCTGTTTCTCTGTTGTCGATGCATACTGGGTTTTGTTTGCTAGCTTCTTCCAAGGCTCGGGTGGGCTGTGTCTCTCTCCTAAGATAACGTAGAACCTTTTTCAATGTGTAATGTGTGACGAGGGCTATTTTCCACGGTAGTTGCTGGAGTCATAACTACCTGTCTTTTCCTTCTAGTACACCTGGCCGCTTGTGTTTTAAGTTACTTATTTACCTACATAAATCATAGCACAGGCATATGCATCTCTGGAGTCATTTCTATCATCAACTCTTAAAAATGGATGTACAGTGAGGATAATTTAATGCTTGCCGACTCTCAGCAGGTTCAAGAATTTGTAAATATATTTTTAGAACTTTTCTGAGGTTAAAAAAGGTGCTTTTATAGCTCTGCAGAAATAGGATTCCCTGCCTCCTAAGAAAAACTCTTAAATCCCTCCCGCGTCTCCATAAAACACGCCATTTAGCTTCTCTTTGCACTTTGAATAAGCTTATTCTTTGGGGGTGGGGGCATATTTTATTTGTGGAAAGCATATATTTACTTTATGCTGTGCTTTATACAGTTATACAAGCTGTCCACAGATAGGTTTTTAATTTCATGTATTCTCATACAAATTAGTTAGGGTAATTATTTCAAGATTTTTCAATGGCTAATACAACCTGTGATTTAAAAAAGATCAGTCTTTATAGGAGACACATATATGTAACTATGGAACCTGTAGGCCATCGAGATGCATTGCACTTTCTAATTGTAGACTGAAAGGAATATAAAGGAGCAGGACACCATGCTGGAAGCACTAGAGACGGAGCATCACATTGCCCAGGAATGCTGGGATCGTGCTTCCTGGAGCAGTTATGCAGCGCAGGCGAAGGATGCTCCCTGTGACTCTTAACCCTACCCCAAGGGGAGCCCTCCTGGGTCTTCTGCTCCTCACCAGGAGCTAGAATCCACAGGAGAGACACAAAACAGTGCTATGGACACACTGAAAAATCTAATGAAGGTGACTTAAAGGAGAAAAGTTGCCTTTTGGCTTTTACAGTTTCCCATATAAAGGAAAAAAAGAGTCTATACCTTTTTAAATGAAGGCTGCAAATGTTTTTAATCATTTTATCATGGGCTCATACAATTCTTGTCACAAGTCATACATACATCCATTGTGTCAAGAACATATGTACATTTATTGCCATCATCATTCTCAAAACATTTGCATTCTACTTGAGCCCATAATATTGGCTGCTTATTTTCCCCTCCCTCCCCACTCCCCCCTACCTCATGAACCCCCTTTGTAACTCATCATTCATAAATTATTATTATTTTGTCATATGTTACACTGTCAGATGTCTCCCCCATCTTCCCTGCTGTCCATCCCCCAGGGAGTAGGCTAGACGTAGATTCTTGTAATCAGTTCCCCCTTTCTACCCCACATTCCCTCCACCCTCCGGGCATCACCATTCTTGCCACTGGTCCTGAAGGAGTCATCTGTCCTGGATTTCCTGTGTTTCCAGTTCCTATCTGTACCAATGTACATCCTCTGATCCAGCCAGATTTGTAAGGTAGAATTGGGATCATGATATTGGGGGTGGGGAAGCATTTGAGAACTAGAGGAACCCTGACTGGCTCATCTCCTCCCCACAACCCTTCAGAAAGGGGGTGTCCAGTTTCCTACCGATGAGCTTTGAGTCTCCACTCTGCACTCACCCACATTTACAATTATATGATTTTTTAATCTTTATGATACATATTATATAATAAGAATTTCCAAGTATTATCCAAGACAGGTTTTTGCTAATGGAGCCAGAGGTAGCTTTGTAACTATTGAGGGCCAACAAAAGCAGGTCTTATGACAAAGGGTCTTTTTGGAAGGGGATATTTGGAAAGGAGTCCAAATCCAGCTAGGATTGAGAGTACACGTGGACATTCAGGTCACTTCTTTGTGCACATTGGGCACTGGCCTGAAGTCATTTGTCTAAGAAGCCTGGGGAGAGGTACCTAATTAGCACTAACTTTGTTTGAGGCAAGCAGCTCATTCATTAGAGTAAGAGAAACATTTAGATTTGAAGAAAGCTTTCACTCCTCCCCGGCTGGAAGTTACAAGCATGTTCTCCTTGTATCTATCAACCAATGGTATCTATTAGGCAGGAGGAATGACAGTGTAGACACTTGCAGGTGTGTGAATGCTCTCTGATGTGATAAGGTTCAAAAGGACCACTGGGAGCTGCCTACAGTGGGCAGCATCTCTATCTGACAACATCAAGAGGCCAGAATGGAGTCAGTATGTAATCTATAAGTGGGCTGGATTGGAGGGAAGCCTGCCTCAGCTCCAGCAAGCTGTCTTGCGAGCCACTGGTGCGATGTGGTAGGTGGGGAACAGGGACGCAGCAGAATCTAGAGGAACTTCCGTGCCACCTCCTAAAGGTGACCCAGTGGGCTGAATACAGCAGTCTGCTTCTCATACTCTGTGATGTTAAGTTTCTGTGTGTCTCTTTCTTAAGGAAGGGCCTGCTGCCCCAAGTTTGATGTCTGGTCCTGTGAGCTCCAAAGGCAGAAGGGGGCTTAGCCTCAGCCTCTCCTCTGTCACCCGGCACCACTCTCCTTGGGGTAGCCGTGGCAAGGAGTCAGAGCGGCAATGGATGCTTTTGATGTCCATGATCAAACCAAGCCTGCTGCCTCAGAGGACATCAGGACTCACAGCCACCCTGGGGAACAGAGTAAACCTGCCCCAGAGGGCCTGCAAGGCTGTCAGCCTTTGCGGAAGCACATCGCCTACTCTTTCTCCTGCAGGTCGGCGGCTGATAGGTTCAAAGCAACTCTCTTTTGGTTATCAGTTGAGTGCTTAATCGCTGTGCCTCTGAGGATCTTCTGTATGCACGTAGAAGTGACTATCTATCTATAGATCTATCTATCTATCTAATCTACCATCCACTCATCCATCCATCTAACTATCTATGTTACCATGGTGTCAATTCTGACTCATGATGGCCCCATGTGAGTCAGAATCGAATTCTCTTTCTCAGGATGTTCAGCGACAATCTTTCACAAATAGATCTCCAGATCTGTCTTCCGAAGGGTCTATGGGAAGACTTAAACCTATAACCTTTTGACTCTCAGCAGAGCATGTTACAAATGTCTTTTGGCAAGAGAGTAAAACTGCCCTTGTGAGTTTTTTTCTGAGGCTGTGAGTCTTTCTGAAAGTAGAAATCCTCTCTTTCTCCAGTTGTCTAGTCATTAAGAAAGGAAGAGAGGAAGGAGGAGGAAAGGAAAGAAAGAAAGAAGGAGAGAGAGAGAGAGAGAGAGAGAGAGAGAGAGAGAGAGAGAGAGAGAGAGAGAGAGAGAGAGAATCCATCCACCTTTATGATGGATTTACAATATTTGGACCGTAGGGGGTGCAAGAGTTCCACTTCAATGGAGCAAGACCTCCTGCTTCCCTGGGTCCGACCCCACATTGAATCGGCCTTTATCACAACTGAGCTAGCTTTGCTCTGAATCCAGTTCTCTAAGAAAGGGATCAGATCAGCATGCGTTTTGACAGTGTAAGCGGCAATCTTAGACTCAAAGCTGTGAGTGAGAGCTCAGAAAAGGAGCGAGCTTGTGTTCATCCCAGGAGTCTCCCACAAGAATTCCCCTCTGCCAGCCAGCGGGGGCAGTTGCGTTGATTACAAGAAGACTTCCTTAGCCTGGACATGAATGCAAAAGCGGCGTGCTTTTGTTCAAGAAGATGTTGCAGGAAAACACGTAGAGAGGTCTGCCTGGGTGAAAGAGAGAGATGGTCCAAGCCCTCCCCCGCCCTCCTCCCCTACTCCATCCCGCAGGTGTGAACTACCAATGCCTATTTTTAAGCCCGATTCCTGAATACGATCTATGTGACACATGGTCTCATAGCATGCTCTACAATGAATCTTCAGATAAGCACCTACCTCAATATTGGGGTCAGCAAGTTCCAGAGGTAGATCACTCCGCATGGCTCGCAAGGCCATCACCTGGACTCAGTTTAGAACTTAGCTGGTATGGGAGAGAGTCCATTCTCCACACAGGACGTGCCTCTTCGTACAGAAGAGGATCAAGTTGAAGACCAAGAACAGACTTGGAGAAACTAAACTCTTCCTCCTGGTTGGAAAACCGAGTAGCCTGTTTGGAGACCTGCCGAACAACCTCCTTAAAGGACAAAGCCATGACAATAGAGCTATTTTCACCTCATAACCACCTGGAGAGCAGAGCAGAATGATTTCCTAAGCTTCCCAAGGCAGGGAATCTTAAGGAAGCAGACGCCAACCTCATTGTCCCACATGTATTTCTTCCGAACAGAGCCGTTTGTTCCGTTGGCTCTTTTTGATACTTGCAACAGGCTTTTCCAGCCCACTGGTGGGCTTGAGCCCCAGACCTTCTGGGTCATGCTGAGCCACAAGGACTCCTTATAAGAAGGGAAGGTTGCTTTTTACAGGGCTTTCAGGACTGTATTTGGGATTTGCTGTCGATATACTTTTTCCTCAAAGGGTTCTAACAGTTCAAAGTTAAAGAGCAGTGCGTGCTCCTCTGTGACGTTGGCATCTGCTTGGGGAGGTGATTTGAAAATACGTCTGGGCTGAGCCAACAAGTATGGTTCTTGGAGTTCCCTTTGACGCATGCACCAATTCACTGTAAACAGAATAAATACACTGAAATGTCCCTCTGCCATCAGTGGGGGCTCCAGGCTCATCCCCAATCTCATTAGGGTACCTGCAAAACCTCCCATCCGAGCAGTGCCTTCCACGAGATGCTGGGCTCGGTTTTTATTGACATATAATCCGTATAACAGATAATTCAGTGGTTTAAATATATTAAAGAATTGTGTAATTGTCAACTTTAAAATTTAGAACAATTTCTTCATTCCTGTACTCATTATTATTAAACAAACAAACAAACAAAAAACCACCTCATTGACATCAAGTTGATGTAAACTCAGCAGCGCTGTAGGACAGGGTAAAACTGCCCTGTGGGTTTCTGAGCTTCTTTACAG
Source organism: Tenrec ecaudatus (assembly GCF_050624435.1). Taxonomy (NCBI): domain Eukaryota; kingdom Metazoa; phylum Chordata; class Mammalia; order Afrosoricida; family Tenrecidae; genus Tenrec; species Tenrec ecaudatus. The sequence continues at coordinate 5,221,413 of NC_134531.1, forward strand.
GAGTAGAAAACCCTTCTCCATTATTAGCGTCTCACCTCCTCCTGATATCCCCTGCTAGAACTTTAAGACACTATTAATCCAGCTTCTGTCTCTATAGATTTATTTACCCTGGATTTCATACATATAAAAAGCACAACAATAAGAATAAAATAAAACACTGAAAAGCCTCCATCCAAAGAAAAAGAGAAAATAATAAAAATCAAAGAAATTTAAAAGGGGTCAAAAGGGAGAACACATGATAAAGTGTTAAATGCTCATCTAGTATCTGCATGAATCCACTTTCCAGTGCAGTCTATCTGCCGGCAAGGCTGTCCTCATCCATAGTCTAAGGTCCAAGGGGATTCTCTGCAGGCTTGATCCGTGTGGGGCCGTGTCAAGCACGTGCTGGGCCGTTGCAGTCATCCATAGCCTGCTGCAATGGGTGCCGAGGATTTTAGCACCTACACATTTCCCTCCGCAGCAGCCTCCGTATTGGAATGTTCCGCCGTTGCTTTAGGCACTGCGTCGGTCCAGCTTGTGCAGGGCCTTCCTCCCTCTTTCCTGCTGCCCCTCCAGTTTGCCAAGCATGACGTCCTTCTCCACAGACTGGTCTGGTGCAGAGTGGTTGAGAGTTAGGTTTTTAACTGCAAGTGAAGCACTTCAAAATCACTGGTGGAGAAAGATGGGGCTTTCTGCTCCCATAGTTACCATGTTAGAAACCCAAGGGCAATTCTACCCTGTCCCACCCTGTCTCTATACGTCACCATTCACTCAGTGTGGCAGTGAGGGAGGTCTCTCTTGATAAAGTGTCCAAAGCACCCGAGACAAAGTCGCATCCTCCTTACCTCTGAGGAGCATGCTGGCTGTATTTCTTCAATTTGTGACACTTTCAATAGTCTTGCCAGCCCCGTGGTTCAAAGGCATTGATTTTCTTTGGTGTTCCGTGTGTTCTGCTACTAGAACAGAGGGCAAGGGGCCCTTACCTCTTCATCTTGAACCTCTGACCTGCCCGTTCCCGACTGTCAGCTCCCTGCAGCCCCCAGCCCTCGCCGTGCAGACGTTCGGAAGGCCCACCCTCACTGCCGATCTTCAAAGTCTAACACCTACCCTGGAAGCCCACTGTGAGGGCATTTACCTGCTTCCAAGGAGACCCATCTCTACAACAAAGCTCCCCCACCCTCCATCTGAATGCATCTTGAAACCAGAAAGTCCTCTACAAATCTCCTGAAGGCCAAGTAACACTTCAGCTTCATCTGCAAAGAATACCTGCCTCCAACAGGTGCTCCTTTAAGAACCATCATTTATATGAGACCCACCTGATGGGAGAAAGACTGCACTGTCCACGCCCTTAAAGAGTCAGTGCCTCAGAAATGCACGGGGGGGGGGGGGGGTGAGTGGGTGGGGAGGACAATGATGAGTCAGCACTGATGCCATGGCAGTACATTTGTTTGGAGTGTCATGGCGGCAGGGAGTCGAGCATTCCCATACATGAGGAGGGAGCATTTTCAAATGACAGAGTGAGGATGGTGATGCTCCATGAAGGTCGTCATCGAGGTCACTGAATTGTGTTTGCAAAACTGTGGCATTGTTGTATCGGGTATATTTTCAACAGCAGCCAGCACAGACACTATGTTTTTTGTGTTTTGCTTTGTTTTAAAAAGAAGAACAAGAATCCCCTAATCAGATGAAAAGTGGAGGGTCTGGGTACACAGTCGTCTTACTCCTGGAAGAGACCTGTGAAGGCCGCCTGCTGGAAGGCAAGGATTATGTCCAAAAGCTAAGCTAGAACCAAACCAAACTCGTTGTCATGGATGTGGCTCTGCCCCATAGCAACCCTGGAAGATGGAAACCAATGGCCCCTTCTCCACTCCATGGAGTGGATCTTTCCCCAGTCTGTCAGCAGGGCTACTGGCAAGTTCTACCAGTTAAATCTTAACCATCTTTCAGAGTGTAACTATGATGTCTGTTCTAACAGTAGAACACAAAGTAGTCATTTTATCCTGGGATTTTAACAGTGAACTTTAGCTAACAGAAGATAAACTACTCCCTGATTCAGAACAGGACCCACCTGATCCTTCTCAGAAGCGAAAGTGCTATTTAAGTCACAATGGAAAACAAACAAACAGTCATAGAGACATTGCCCTGCGCTTGATTCTGACTCATAGCGGCCCTAAGAGGCAGAGAAGAACTACCCCCCACAGTCTCCAAGGTCGTGAACATTTCTAGAAGCTGACAGCTGCCTCGTTCTCCCAGGGAGTGCTGGTGAGTTTGAATCATGAGCCTGTGGTCACAGGCGAGTGCTTAATCCCTGTGCCACCAGGCCGAAGGGCGACAAGGCCGGTAAGAGAAGGGCCCGTTTGCAACCTCAGCACAAAAGCTCCTTGACTCGTGTGAAATATCTGAGCTCTCTTGGCGCACGCTCTTCCGAGATGGCTACTCAGCACATTTGCAGAACAGCGGGCTCGGGTAAGTGCGTACGTCCTCCCAGCACTTAAGAAAATGAAGGAAGGCTTTATCTGCTTTTCAGACTTAAATAATGAGTCAGAGGGGATTACGCCAAAAGAGGGTGAGCAAAAATGGTGAGCCTGTGTGTGGTGACAGAAAGAATTTAAGCAAAGATACTTTGTGCAGGCTTGTATCAGATTCTCAAACTAACTGTATGGTTAGAAACAAATAACAATTGTTCCGAAACAGTCTTTCCAGAACAGGATAGCTGCGGTTTGGGCAGCAACACAGAAAATGCGTGCAGATCCCCGGTTGGCATTCAAAGCAGACGCCGGGGCGGTGATGCCCCTTGAGCGAAGGAGAGAGCGGGAAAGGGGTGTTAAGGGACTGGAGACCTTCGCTATGTGACACTGTGGGAGGAATCAGGAATTTCTATCTTTGCTGACGTTTAAATGTAGCATGGATGGCAGATGCCTAAAAGCTCTACTTAATCATTTGTAGCTGCGATGGTGGTTGTTAGGGGCCGTCTAGGCAGTCGTGATGCACAGCGGCCTAGGCAAACGGAAGGAAGCACCGCCCAGTCCTGCGCGGTCCTCACAAGTGTGCCTGTGCCGGACTGACCGAGCCGGTTGATGAAGCCACTGTGTCCGTCCATCTCCTGGCGGGCCTTCCTCTTTGTCACTGTTCCTCCACTTGGCCAGGCATGCTGTATCCTCTGAGCATTGGTCTCTCCGGGCAACGTGTCCAAAGATGGAAGACGAAGTCTTGCCATCCTTTCCTCCAAAGAGCGATCGGACCTTACTTCTTCCAAGACAGATTGCTGTGTCCTTTCAGCAGTCCCTGGAAATGTCAGTATGCTTCTCCAGCACCACATTTCCAATGCATCGAGTCTTCTTTAGTTTGCCTGCTTCCATTCACCTGGATTATAAGGAATGGAAATAGTAACACTTTGTCCTCAACTAGCTCTTTCCCGTATGTCTCCAAATATATGCCAAGGAAGAGTAAAAGCCCCAAATATTAGAAAATATTTACATTGTCTTCTTGGGTTGCCTGGCTCTGTTTTAAAAATCCACTTTTACTAGAATGTTATCAGTAACTTCTCATCCAGAGGGTCAGGGTAAATTGAGGAAATTGTGGCCCCCAATCTGCACTGGGCAGGTGAGACTAGTGGGTAAATGCCTCTATTTTAGGGTTCACAGCTGTGCGTCGAACTGGCTCTAATCAACAGAAATAAGATTTCCGGGCCCAGTGGCCGAGCTCCATCAGAGACAGTGACCCCGTAACTGTGTCCAATCAACAAATTGACACTCTGCAGGAAAGAGCTGCACCTGGGAAACTTTCTTGATACTTTTCATAATAGACGGAATCATTGATTCTAAGGTGACACTGTAAATCATACTGACATGCTTTCCTCAACCTAATGGCTTATTTTATTATCTAAGAGGTGCTTCGGGTGCTGGCTGGTGTGTTAACCCCTTTGCAGCCACGGAGCCATTTGCTGAGTCAATTCCCTTGGCTCTGCCCAGTGGAGGTGGATCAGGTTGACAGGTGGCCCCGGGGGACCAGGCGTGCTCAGCTCGGATGCAAACTGGCCTGGAGTCTGTCCAAGCCCGAAGCAAACTAACCCTGGGTGTGAAGAGGCACTCTTTCTCCCTGCTGCTGTGGCATTCAAACGAGTCTCCCCACTGTCGACCCAAGATTTAAATGCATTTTACTAGAGCTCACTGAATCCCTAAACCATTTTGAAGTTTTCAAAAGCAAAAAGGTGCCTCAACTATAGTGCGTTTCACGGTATGTTTTTGAGAAAGTGCTGTGGTGGGTCCTTTTGAAATCAATTTTCATCAACATGATACAGTGCCAAGCCTTTGAGTTCCTTTTTTCTCCCAGAAAAGGAAATCTGGGGGTGGAAGCCTCCTTTCACGTTTCAAAATGGTACAAGTGGATCCCGAAGAGGCAGCATCCTGCTGCTCTTGTTTCCCAAATATCCTTCAAACAAGAATTGTTATTATTTTAATCAGCGTTTGACGTTCAAACGAGTGTGTGGAACAGAATGCTAATTAAATCAGCGTGTGTGTGTGTGTGTGTGTGTGTGTGTGTGTGTGTGTGTGTGTTGGGAAGTATTTATAGAATCAAAACTGGTTTGGGGAAACTACTATTGTGTGGAGAATAATGCCCTGCCTTTATAACTATATGAGTGAGTATTGGGTAGCCTATTGGGAAATTACTGGAGGATTTTTTTTTTTTGCATTCCTTAAGTGTGTTACAGTGAATGGCATGGTCCTTTGAAAGCCGTAACTTAAACTGGGCAAATGTTTGCCCCAAGTTTGCGCTTATAATTCAGAGTTGGTAAAACTTGTTGCAGTGAGGGGCCCTCAGCAGGGTTCCAACTCATAACCATCCACGTTCCACAGGCCAGAATGCTGCTCAGTCTCACACCATCCTCCCAATTGAGACTGTGGCCAGCCCACTGGGGCAGCCACTGTGCAAACCCACATCTTGAGGGTCTCCCTCTTCTGCTGACAAGAATGGGGTCCTCTGCTAGGGGCTGCACTCTCCTGACAATAGGACCCAACTCTAGGAGACTAAATAGTCCTCTTCTCACTTCCAAGGGACAGTTTGGCTCTACTGATACCCAAACAGAATCACCCGTTCTTCTGACAGTTTGTAGCATGATCAATATTCTTTTCAAAAACCGTAATTCAAAGGCATTAGTAGTTCCCCAGTGTGTGTGTGTATGTGTGTGTGTGTGCATGTGTGTGTGTGTTTGTATTGTCTTGCTTTCATAGGTATATGAGGTGAGTGAAAATACCATGCCTTCCTGGGCCAAGGGCAAGTTAGTCTTCAAGGTGACATCTTTACTTTTGAATACTTCCAAAAGGTCTTTTGCGGCAGATTCACCCAGTGATCTGCTTGACCGCTGTCTCTGTGTGCATTGACTGGGGATCTCAGAAGTAGGAAATCCATGACAGTGTCACATTTCTCGTCATTTATCATGAGGCTGCTTATTGGTCGAGTTGTGTGGAGTGTGGTTTGTTTTTGTTGTTGTTTTGAAACAAAGAAGAGGGGAAAGAGGGGAAAGGCCACGGGAATTCCCATTGACTCAATTTTGTCTTAGAAGCACATAGCAGAACTTCTCCACGTGTTTCTAAAGGCTGCAAACCTGACAGAATCACACTGCTTCATCTTTCTGGAAAGCAATCGTTGGTGGGCTTGAACCGCTGACCTTTCCATACATAGCTCAGGCTTTAACCACTGTGCCACTGTGTTAGTCTATGCCTCCCCCAGGGCAGATGGTTGCAGATGATTCAGGGAGACACTCATATGTGTATAAGAAAGAGCTTTATATAAAAAAAGAAATTATATGTTGAGAAAACATCCTATCCCAGTCCAGATAAAGCCCATATGTCCAATATTAGCCTGTATATCTGATACCAGTCTATAAATTCCTCTTCAGACTTACATAATGCAGTAAAGCTGATTAGAGAAAGATCCCAGGCCAGTGGGTGGAAAATCTTATGGTTTTGGTGGCGGTAGAAGCATCTCAGCACTGGTGTGGGTCTCCATGTGGCGTCACCAGCTCCAGAGCTCTGGCTCCATCAGCGTAGCTCCATGTATGTGTCTTGTCAACAGGAGGACGAAGCAGAGACAGAGTGCATCTGGCCCCCAGTGAGCTATTATCTCCATTGTGCCTCCAAATGAGGTCATCAAGCTGTGACCAGATTGACAGGCTAGCCCCACTCCTTCCTCAAGTTGACAGATTATGTAACTGCCACAGTCATTGTGGCTTCCTGAGGGCTAAACAGAGGGGCAGGAAAGGAAGAAAGGCAGAGAAATAAACAAAGGGGGGAGATAAGGCCAGGAGAATAAGAGGCGCGGGCAACTGAGGGCCAGAAGGAAGAGGAAGTTGAGCTATGGAGAAAGCAAGTCTCTGTGCGTCAAACAAAAGCATTTCTTCAACTGAGATTGGAGACTCTTTATTTTCTTTGTGCTGCAAGCACACATATCCTAGAATAACAAGGATAACAAGAAAAGAAAACTCACTGCCATCAAGTCTATGTGGACCCACAGTGACCCTCTAGGGCAGGATAGAGCTGGCCCCTGTGAACTTGTAATTCTTACAGGAGTAGACAGTCTTGTATGTCGGTGGTTTCTAACTGCTTCTCTTGCCAGTTAGAAGCCCAACACATAACCACTATGCCACCAAAGCTCCTGACCAAGGAGTAAACTTTTCATTATATTTTGATGAAGAAAGATCCTTGAACTACTTTGAGTAGAACAAACAAAGGACTAAATCAATAACACCAACAGCAACAGAGATTCTCCGGGCAGGTGATTGCGCTTGATGGAAATAATCAGAAATGAGCCAGGTACCACCAGGAGCTCATTCAGACAATGCCGTGAAATAGTGGGTGAATGTCAAGCATGCCCAAGACGGACGAGGGAGTGTGCACAAAGGTGGCCTGCGTGCCTGCTGCAGGGCAGAGGGTTGTAATTTGCACACAGTCATCCCAGCTTTGTAAGGAAGTCCAGTGAGCCAGCTCCTTAGCCAGAAGGTCATTTTTAAGTATGTATTTTACCTGGTTTTATGCATCTACTTTACACTCTCTTCTTTCTTTCTTCTAACTACTCCCTGCTTGTCATATAAACTGGGATGGCTTACATGGTCCTCTGACACTAGAAGCTGGACACCCATTATTTGAAGTACTAGCAAGACCAAGTTTCAGGAGAGCTTCCAAACTAATATGGACTAGGACTGGCTTCTAAAACTCAGCCAGTGAAAGTGGGGCAGATCAGGGCAGAACACAGTGCAGCATAGTGCTTCAGGCGTATCCCCTAGGTCAGAAGCCACAGGAAATGCACGACATGAAGGTGAACATTAAGAGCAGGCCTGCTTGTTTTCTCCCTGCCCCAGTGGACTTGAAAGTTTGGAGGCTGAATTTACTCATCTCCCAATGCTCCTGGTATTCCCTTCAAGGTCAAGGGTAAGACCCACCTCCTTAGTATACTTCACTGATTTGGGGTATAAGGAGCCCTGATGACAAAGTAGTTTAAGCATTGGGGTACCAAATAAAATGTCTGCCGATCAAAACCATTAACTCTGTGTCCTGTGGAACTTGAGGTTGTTGGTGCCAGTAAAGATGCTATTTTAAATGCTAAGTAAATGCTCCAATAAAGATGCCTTTGAAGTGCTAAGGAGCCCTATAGAGTTGCTTTAAGTTGGAATGGATTGAAAGGCAAGTGGGTGCTTTCGGCCCTATCTGAGTAAGATGAAATGCAAGGGCTCCTTCCATACTCACTACCATGTACTCCATTCTGACTCTCAGCAACCCGACCGGACAGGGTTCAACTGCCCCTGTGCGTTTCCCAGATTGTGATGCTTTAAGGGAATAAAAAGACCTGTCTTCCTCCCTCAGAGAGGCTTCTAGCTTGAGTTTCAACTCCTGGCCTTGTGCTTAGCAGCCCAGTCAGTGACTACGATGCCACCAGGGCTCCAAGTCAAGAGATAGTATTAAGGAAATATTGGCTTAATGACTCTCTATTGTCTCTGCCCTGATGGGAATGCAATCCTCCTAGGATCTGGGATCTCTTTCTAACTGGTCACTAAGGGATCTCTGCAGGTAAACTAGCACCGGACACAGGGTGGGGACAGGGTCAGTCAGCACTGGATGAATGGGGGTGCTTCTAGAGCCTGCACCCCTTTCCATTATCACAGAGCGACTTCCTGTACTGGGTGACAGCTGAAGTTTTAAAAAATCAAAACTGCCTCACAAACAGGGTCATTGCCCCCATGCTCTGAGTATCACTTCTCCCTTGCTCTCCCAGCATGAGAGTGTTCTGTTTCTACTAAAATTTATCTCCAATGTTCCTTGGAAATTCATGGATGAGGGCAGAACTGAACTTTAAAAGAAGAATATTCAACTGGAACCATGGAAGTAATTTCCATTAAGCGTGTTGTTTGATAGCATGAAAACAGATGGGAGGAAAGCCATCTCCATCCCCTCCTTCTGGAGCGCAGGGAATAAAAAGTTAGAAAGTTGTCGTGAGATGAGGCCCATAATTAAAAACAATTTAGGTTGATTTAACAGTTGGTTAAGCAAGTCTTTGAGTTTCTCTCCGCATCGTCGCAGACTAAGATGGAAGCTTCCTCTCAGATTGTTAATTACTCATCTTTATTATGGTCATGGCACTTAAGATTGTCTTTGTGCTCTCCCCTTCCCTGCAATTCAAGGCTATGGTTAAGATGTTTATTTCCGCCTCGCCAAATTTTTCCCTTTAAATTGTATTTCAGGAAAACCAATGCCACTTTAATTAAGAACTTACAGGAAAGGAAATTCTGAGGATCTCCGATGGTCCCCCGTCTGATCCCAAGGGGTTATTCGTGAGTAGTACCCACAAGCCTCCATGAATGGAGGCCATCAAGAACTTCCTCCATGTTCCAAGAGACTCAACAACTGTCTCTGTGGGTGGTGGCGTGAGCTTGCTTAGGATGGCCTTCCTTCCACAGTCTTTGAAAGTTCTACCCAAGTGAATGGGTGTTGCTAGGTGCCATCGAGTTTGTTCCGACCCACACAACAGACTGAAACACTGCTGGGTCCTGGGTCATCCTCAAATTATTCCTATGCCTGAGCCTATGGTTGCAGCCACCGTGTCAATCGATCCCATTGAAGATCTTCGCTTTTTGCCTGCGCCTCTACTTTATCAAGCACGATGTCCTTCAACAGGAACTGGTCACTCCCGGTGATGAAATCTCGCCATCTCTGCCCCCAAGAAGCCTTCTGGTCACATTCCTTCCAAGACAGACTGATTAGTCCTTCGGGCAGTCCATGGTTCCTGTGATGTCCTTTGTCAGTGCCACAACTCGAACCCATTGGCTCTTCTTCAGTCTTCCATATTCAGTGCCTAACTTTCCATGAATATGAATTGAAAATGCCATGGCTTGGGCCAGGCACACTTTATTCCTCACAGTAACACCCTTGCTTTTCAACACTTTGTGTACAGCAGATTTGCCCACTGAGTGGGAGGGAGCATAGAAAAGAATGTGCCGAGAACCCTAAGAAGAAAATGTGTCACTGTGACATTCCTATGTGTGTAGAGAGACACCTCGGAATCAGGGAGAGGAATCCCATACTCCTCAAGAAGAAGAGCCACCTGCAGAGCACATCCTAGAGCCATGCCGGAAGAGACAGCTGAATGCCATGTGCTGCCAAGGCCACTAGACAGCACAGAAGAACAGCGTGACAGAGACAACTAGCTTCCCATCCCACAGAGTGAAGCAGATGCTAAGGGACTGCATGGCTGAGAGAGACGTGCCTGATGGGTGTGCACCAAGGACTTCTCTTTAATGTTTTCCGCTCCTAGCTTGTGGTAACCTGTTAACCTCTCCAATAAACCCTCATAAATGTGAGTGTTGGCTGTGAGTTCTGCGCAGCCATTGCAAAGAAGTATCAAACCCCGCAGATGTAGAACTATTTGGTCAGAATGGCTGCTGTCCGAATGTGATGAAAGATTAGAGGGTGGAGGCAATTCTGCCCTCTTCCCTGGGATCAAGCAGCTTTGGGCTGGTATGGCTTGGGATTTCCTTCTCCCTACTGGAGGACCCCTCTTGTTGAAGTGGTTACGTGTTGGGCTGCGATCCTCATGGTCTGTGGTTTGAAACCAGCAGTAGCTAGATAGGAGAAAGACTAAGGTTTCTACTCCTGTAAACAGTTACAGTCTCAGAAACACACAGGAAGTCACGATGGGTCTGCATTGACTTGGGAGAATGATTGATTTTGGGGGGCCTCTGTAATGAAGCCAGAGGAGGTTAGATTCAGCCCTCATGCCATGACCCCACCATGTATGGAGTCCCTCAACAACTATCTTCATGTATCTATCCTGTCAGCTGCCACTGACCCCTGCTGGGATTCCTCTACTCCCGTTGGTTACCATTGAGTAATATGTACAGCCTCCATGCTCGGAGGCCCTTAACAAAGGCCACTGATTACGCACCATGGCTGGGCAACAGGCACGCCAACCAGCACTTATTAAGTAACATATCCTGACTAATGCTACTATTATTCTGACCGCAGTGGTAAGGTAAGAATGCTGGAAAGCTTTCTCCAGGCCTTGCCCACGAGAGGCACCATAGTCACAGACTGAGGACACTGCGCTGAGCCAAAGTGATCTCGTCTGATGGACCTGGAGGTCCAGGCATCTGTGTTTATGATCATGTCTGGCTCCTGCAGTTTGTGCCCTAGGCTGAACTCTGAACTACAACAACCTCAATCACGGAGGTAGTCATGCCTTCATACAAGTCTGTGTACATAGCCAACACAATGTACTCCAGTGTCCAGAGCACAGCGGGGATGGAGGGCAGGCAGGGTAAAGGGGGTTGGCAGAGCAATCAGAAAATCATTGCCAGGATAGATAACGCATGCTCAGATCCTCAACAGAGCTGAAGCTGGCACCAAATCTGAAGACTGTTGGTTGATTATAATCACCCCCCGAGTATTTCTGTGCCTCGTCTTTGAATTTTGCAGGCATGCATCTACCACCAAGGCAGTTGGGGGTAGCGAGTACGTCTCGAGAAGAAGGTACTGCGTTTCTTAACAACTCGACATGAGGGATGTTGAGGACGCATGCATTTAATGAGAACACTTAGTGGGAAATGCATATCGGGGCCATAGCAAAGATGTGCTGCGTGCATCCTCGCCTGTGGGACTAGGTGACTGTGTGGGCACAAGCAAGAGTCATCCACATGGAGGAAAACCTGAAGATCCATTCCCAGCAGCTAGTCCTTGAGAAACACGGATGGGCTTGCCTACCGAGCAAACACATCGACTTTAGTGAAATGATACTGAGCCACCGCTCTACTGGCAGCGAAGAGGAGAAAGTTAAAGACTTATGAAACCGGGGAGCCTTCGCTTACTGAAGGGCCGAGTGCAGAGCTTATTTTCTGCTTCTCTGCATTCGCCGTCCATCGAGCACCATGGCCCAGCACTAGAACCGATTTCGTGGTTTGCTGACCCAGCGTGATCCATGAAGCCCATGGCGGCGAAGTTTCATTTGAGCTTGGAGAAATGACGAGGAGGAGAAGGGAGACTGGATTAGATTAGACTAGAGGGGGCAGGGGCAGGCTATGCTCTTACCCCCTTCTGGCTTCATGTATGAGGCGTATGGATGGGCCTGCTGGCTTGGCTCACCCAGGGCCTGCACACAATTCCTCATTTTCCAGCAGTCCACTCAACACTTGGAAGGACTGCTGCTTTTCCCAAAGGCTGCCATTTACCGTGTGGAGCAGCTCAAATCATGTGCCATCCCCATGACGGGTTGCAGATTGCACCCCTGTGGTCGCTAGAGTTTTCATGGGCTGATTGACTGATGGAGATCCCCAGGTCTTTCTTGAAAGTCTGCCTGCATCTGGAAGCTCCTTTGAAACCAGTTCGGTGTCACAGAAACACGCTAGGGATGGGTAGTGATCCGTATGCAGTTGGGAGGTGCCCTTGCATTAGCTCTACTATGGTGACACTCTGTGCACCAGGATGAAACACAGCCTGCTCCTGGGCACCCTCACAATGGTCCTTATATCTGAGCCCATCTATGCAGCCACTGTGTCAGTCCATCTGGTCAGTCTCTCTCTTTTTTGCTGCGCCACTACCATGTACAGAAAGAAAAATAAGTGTTTGAATAAATCTCAGGGAAAGGGCCTTTGTTTACTGTGGATCGGTGCTCTTTGAAATACCCTTCGGATAGCCGTTGTTATCGCCCTCCTGTCGGAATCCAAGCTCAGAAAGGTGAGGGCCCTCTGTCTATTCACACTCAAGAAGGGTCTCGGGGCGAGGGACATCATCAGTGTTTAAGCACTGTGGTGTTTCCCTTACCGTGGCAGAATGCCTGGACCCTCACTGCTGCATCAGTCAGTCCTCAACATAGTCTACTCGGTCTCCACTAACCTCGAAATGAACAGGAGTGGCTGCTTGACAGAGGAAGGAGCAGACCTCTTGCAAGTTCCTAAACATCTATAAGTAGTCAGGACCGTCCCACAGCAAAACTGCACCGGAACCGGGATGCGAATAGTTGTTGTCAGGTGCCACCGAGTTAGTTCCCACCCGAGTGACCCCATGCACCACTGAATGAAATGCCGCCTGTGTCCTGTGCCATTCCCCCTGCACAAGTGTCCCTAGGCTTGAGCCCACTGTGACAGCCAGGGTGTCAAACCATCTTCTTGAAGACCTCCCTCTTTTTCGGCTGCCCTCCACTTTACCAAGAATGATGTTGATAGTAATGCGGGAAGCCCCTGTTTCTCAACAGCAATAACGAGCTCAGGGATGGGTCCCTCCATGCATTGACACTGGAAGGTGTCAGAAAAGCATCTTGGGAAACTTTAGGCTATGGCAAGTTCTCCAAAGCATAATGATAAAACATGCTAACGTGGTGTGCTAATTTCACATATATGTATGTGTTAGTCTGGGTACTTTAGAGAAGCAAATCCACAGAAACATATATAAGGTTAAGGGCACATCAAGAAAACATCCCAACCCAGTGCTGCCTAAGCCCACAAGTCCAACATTAACCGATTAGCCCATATATCTGACAGCAATCCACAAAGTCCTCTCCATCTCACAAAACACATGCCGACTGCAGGAGGAAAGCCAAATCAGTGAACATGTAAGCATCTCAGCGCTAGCAGGGGTCTCCACACTGCTGCTTCTGCACCCAGGGCTGCATCGGGGTAGGTCCATGCAGCTTCTCCTCAGGGATGTCTTGCAGGAAGTGAGCCTTGCCAGCTGAAGCAGGGAACTGGCTAAGGCAGGTGCACCCTGGTCTGACCATCAGAAAGCAAGAGACACGACAACTAGAAAGATGAGGTTCACTGATCCATTTATCCCTTTGCCCTTCAATTAACCCCATATATGTTTATCGGCCAGGCTGGCACAATAAACTAACTACCTTAATGTACATATTGCCTCTGAGCTCTTGGATTACATTTGCCAAATCATTAAGAAAGAAAGAAACTTCAGCTGTTTTTCTTTTTTAAGTCTGTAATATCTGAAGTCTGTGTGTCATACAGATCTAACCTAAAGAGTAAATGCCGCTGTTTGCTTTCATTTGGGTCATTGGACTGACACTATGAGACCTCAGAAGTTAAAGACCACGCCATGAGGGCAGAGTCTTAAAACTAAACAGATTAAATAGAGTTTACAACCTAAATCTATTGTCTTACTATTGACTCAGGAGAGCAGAAGTTCCAATCCACGGCACAGCTCTGGGCGGAAGTCACTCTTGGTTAAGTTCGGCTTCTAGTGACGTGACGTGTGCAGGGTTTTCCTGCTCTTAGTGATCCCTCTGCCGCTGGCATCATCAGAGAAAGTGGGTTTGCCTACTTCTGTGGGCAGTATTTAAATCTAGGAAATCCCCGACATGAATATGAACTCATTTATGTAGCCAAAGGACTCCTTGCTTTCATTGGTGATTCTGTGCACAGGTACAGCAGCTAGGAGTCCAACACATAGGACCCATCACCACCGTCTTTTGACCGACTCGCTTGGTGCCACAACTAAGTAAGACTAAGCCCTTTAAGAGTGAGGCTGTTCAGATGCCCAAGCATTTTCCAGTAGGACCAGGTTGGTTACAATAATGTAAGCCATGATGATCGGATCCAGAAGATAGGATTATATTTCACTTGACTTTTCCAAATATTTGTAAGAAGTAATGTTCAAAGGGCCACATTTTTATTGTGATTTATTATTTTCATGGTACACGATATCCATTTAAGTGATTGAGTAGCCATGCCCTCAACAAATACCCTGAGAGTTTTATCAGTCAGGGACTATTTCAACAAAGGATCAATGCCAGTGTTAATGTAACAACCCAGCTTAAAGTTCTAATTAAAATAAACTTAGAGCCGATGATTGAATCTATTATGCTAGACGTTGACAGATGCGAGAAGCTAAACCCTCCAATTTGGAAAAGGTTAATATAATAAAGATAAATGCATTATCAAGATTTTAAGTATACCTTTGCTTTACTTTTCTTGTAACATATACTTCAAAATATTTTTAAACTAAGTAGAATAGTGAAATATAAAAATATTTGGAGTCCAGATAAGACAAGCAGAACCTGTTCTGAGAACGACTTCATCCACCAGTTGTAGACGTTTTGAAAGACTAAACTCAGCAGAAGTTAACACAAGTATAAGAAATCAGAAAGGCAGATAGAAATACAAATAGGACACAAATGAATATTGATAATGCTTTGATACTGCTTCTCTTGGTGTTTCTATGAATGACTAAATGTATATAATACCTTTATTGAAATTATTCCTGAATCTGTCTGCATACATCTAAATGTACTAACAACTATTTCAATAAGCATCTCATTACCTTTTTTTGCTACCTATGTGGGCTATTTTTATGTTGGCTGGACTGTCCTAAAGAACCCTTGGGGACTCTACAGTCAAGTGTCCCACTGCCAAACACAAAGTCATGCGTTTGATTCCTTCAGCCATTCTCAAAAGACTTGGAGGTGTGTTCCCCCAAAGATTACAGCCCAGGTGACCCTAGGGGGTCGTTTTGCTTCCATCCACAAGGTTGCTTGGAGGTGGAATTGACTGGAAGGCAAACAACAGTCGCAGGCTGTGGTGCCCAGTTATTTAGATGCTGCTAGGAATCTTCCATGGGATACATTAGGTCACTTAAATAAAGCACGGAGTCCTCCACAATGGGAGCAAAAATGTTTTCCGGAGGAGGGTGTGTTCTGCTTCCAGACTATACATAGGAAGTTTACCAGAACTCTGGACGATCCACAATTCCCGTCTCCTGACATATAGATTTTGGACTTGCCAGCTGCACACAAGGAAAGGAGCCTACTCTTTAAAGCTGTGCTGTGTCTCTACATACTTTCACAAACCTGACTCACAGCCTCAGCCCTCCAGGACAGAAGCAAGGACATTTGAGAAGTCCTAGTTTGCTGTAAAGGATTGCTCAAGCAGAGAAGAATCACACTCCCTGCAACATGAGGGTCTCCAGAGCCTGGGTCTCTCTATAACCCTGAAGCCTCATATAAAAGAGTTGTCTTTGCGCACCAATATCTGACATGACTTTCCTTCTGACAAAACAAATATATTCTAATGAAACAAGTATATATTCATATTGTTTAGTAAAACTCAGTGCAGAATAAAGAGTACTGGATTGTACGATAAAAATCGAGAAATTTGAATGTAAAATAAGAGGCTCTTGAAGATGGAGCCCAGGGAGAATAATGTGGTGGACTTTGCAGGTGAGAGGAAGCGAGACCATTGCTCCCAGGACGGATGGCAGACATGTACAGATAGGCAGCCTGGAGTCCTCACCAGAGTGGTTATCAGACCTTCGCTACCAGGACAAGGATGAAGGAACCACCCCAAAAGAATGAAGAGCAACTTGTTATTCCACATAAGGAGGAACCTCATAATTCATGGGGCATTGAAGTAAAGTTCGCAGGTATGTCCTGCGCCTGTAAAGAAGGATAACCATTTTGTCTACACGACGTGACTTGAGTTCTTCCAAGAAAGTGTTAAAAGTAAGACCTATCGAGGTCAAATGGTTGCCACATAACTGCGCCACAGAACAAGCCTCAGCAGTGCTTCTTCGTTAGGAGCCCGCCGTCGAGCCGGTTGGGATGCATAGCAAGCGTGTGCACAGCAGAAGGAAACACGGACAGGTCCTGCACTGTCCTCCCAATTGTTCCTGTGGTGGAGCCCATTATTGCAGCCATGGTGTGAATCCATCTGCTCAAGGGCCTCCCTCTCTTTCACTGCCCCTTCATTTTACCAAGCATGATGTCCTTCTCCAGGGACTGGTCTCTCCTGACAACATCTCTAATGTATATAAAATGAAGTCTCCTAATCCATACTTCTAAGCCATGCTTAATGAATGCAAAGGTATCTGGAAGTGAATGAGAATTGGCATATAATTAAAAAATGACTGGGCAGGCAAAAGTAGCAAGAAAATATGAAATATCATGAAAAGACCAAAATCAGTTAGTTTAAACTGGTCCAGAATGGACACAAATATCATCGGCACTAATAAAACTAAGGAATTGCTATCATTGTATTCCATGTGTTCTAAATGCTAAGTGATGACATACAAGTTATAGAAAACACATAGATTGGACATAGAAGCCAAAAAATGTCTCAGATGAAAGGTTTTCTGGATGCAATTAACCATCTATTGCACAGTGAACGTGAAGTCATTGTAAACTTTGCAAAATCAATTACCCAAAGAATTGAAGTATTTGAACAAATGAACAGAGTATCATTAGGCTGTGGAGCTATTCAAACAGTTCAATACACATATAACTAGAGCCCTGAAAGGAGGAGAGACGAAATAAAGAATTTCAGGAATGATCACTTTATATTTTCAAATGTTGATAAAACATGTAATTCACAGACCTATAGTAACCCCAGGTAGGAGAAATGGGAAGAGCTATGAAAACCAACGTGCATTAGTTATCTTTTGCTGTGTAACAAACCCCTCAATATTTAGTGACTTGTCATACATTGATTTCCTCAACATTTCCAAGGGCCACAATTCCCTAAAAAGTTTATCAGGGCGTTTCTGTCTCCGAAGGGCCAAGAAGGTTGCAACTATGGCGCTGACCAAGGCGGCAATCATCTCAAGCACGGGCTGCACAGGATGAGTCCTCAAGCTCACTCCTGTGGGGTCTCTTGGAGGAAGATCACATCGGTAGGCTGCCACTTGTGCCTCTGCATACAACAGCCCACACCATGACAGGAGCTTCTGCCAGAATGAATGGGAGAGAGAGAATCAGGACGCAAGCCCATGGACTTATCCTTTATCCTTGGGATTGGTCCCCCATCGCTTGTGCCTTGTTATATGAATTAAAAGGGATTAACTATCAGGAAGTCTATCATACACTCACATCATGACCAGATCATGAATGCCAAGAGGTGGGGATCCTAAAGGCTGCACAACAACAACAAAAAAGATTTTCTAAAGGTCATCTTAAAAGAAACCACAGAGAGAGAGAGAGAGAGAGAGAGAGAGAGAGAGAGAGAGAGAGAGAGAGAGAGAGAGAGAGAGAACAGTAAAGGGATGCCACAGACAGAAACAAAGAGCAGAGGGACTGAAGGCTTTCTTTTTGAAAACTTCATAGCTGAGGAAAGAGTGATGTAGCATCTTTAAAGATCCATGTCGGGTGGGGGGTTGAGGAACGTGTCAACTTAAACATTTATATTCAGAGAAAACATCCATCTTCAATGTATACACATTGAAAACTGTATAATACATCCCCTCCCCCAAGAAATACAACTGGTGAAAGAATTCATTAACACGGCACAGGTAACAAGCCAGCCAGGGTGCTCCTTGGAGGCAAGGATGGTCAGACATCATCTCATATTTTTTGGGCATGTGATCAGGAGAGACGAGTTCCAGGAAAAGGGGCATCCTGCTTGGACCAGTTGAAGATCAGCTCCTAACAAACGAGATTGACAGGGTGACTGCAGCAGTGGACTCAAACACAGCAACAATTGTGAAGATGAGGCAGGACGGGGCAGTATTTTGGTCTGCTGTTCACAGGGTCACCAACAACGACATCTATCTATCTATCTATCTATCTATCTATCTATCTATCTATCTATCTATCACCACTTTAACATGGTCATGATTAGCACGTACATCAGAGTGATTTTATATATAGATTAAATGATGATGACATTGTGGGCTCAGCATTCAACTGCTAACTCCAAGGTCTAGAGTTCAAACCCATGTGCTGCTCCACAAGAGAAAGATGAAGCAGTCTGCCTGCTGTGGTAAAGATTTATAATCTCAGAAACTCTATATCAGGTAGCTATGAGTTGAACTTGACTCAGTGGCAGTGTCTTTAAAGGAAGATAGAGGGAAGCATTATTAGGCAGCTGTCTTAGTCTGCTATACATTCCTAGTGGCAAGGCACATGGAGCCATGCTGATGTCAACCAGAGTCCTGGAGATACTTCCACTGCCACCGGATCCACAGACTTTGCACCCACCATCCTGTAATATATCTGCATTTGGCCTTATTGCATGTGTTGCATGAGTCTGAAGATGAGTTTATAGACTGGTATCAGATATGTTGGTTAATATTGGACTTACAGACTTGATCCGGACTGGCTTGGGATGTTTTCTTAATATCCAGTTATTCTTTAATATAAAGCTCTCTCTTACACACATATGAGTGTCTCTAGATTTGTTTCTCTTGTCAACCTGGACTAACACACTGCATCAGACCTAAGAAGAAAGGATGCATTCAAATTGTGGTGATGGAGAAGAATATAAAAGGCACAATGAACTGCTTAAAGGAGAAACCAATTTTCCTGGAATAAGTACAACCAGAGTGCTCCTTAGAGGCAAGGATGGCAAGACTTTGTCTTACATACTTGGGACACGTTGTCCGGACACACCAATCCCAATGGTAGGACATCATGTTCGGTAAAGTAGAGGACCATTGAAAAAAAGGGAAGGCTTTTTTTTGGTAATTAACACAGTGGCTGCAACAATGGGCTCATGCCTAGGAACAATTGTGAAGATGACACAGGACAGGGCAGTGTTCTGTTCTGTTGGACATCAGAAGAATGGATTGGAACCAACTAGGTGACACCTAACAACAATAACAGTATATGTATATCCCCTGGGGTGGCTGGAAGGCTACATTTTCACCATGAAACACCAATAGTGTCAAACTTTGGGATACACCAAAATTATCTGGACAAACTCATTAAAAGAAGCCCAATAGCTCATTGTAAGGATTCTTATCCAAGAAGGTAAGATGGAACCAGGCAGCTATATATAGCAAGCTCCCCTTTGCCATCCAAAGCATGGAAATGTCAGCTTCATTGAGAGTGAAAATAGAACTAAAGAACTAGCTGAGCAATCGTTATCGTAGATTCTGTAGAGGCAATCGGCATAGTGAAAGTTCCATATCGAATATAATTTTAGCAATGCATTTATTTAGAAACATATTTCAATTTCACTATCTTGCAGTAGTTAGTGGTATATTTACTTTTTTATGGAAAAGTAATTATTCACTTCAAAAATGTTTATGACAGCCATAAAAAGCACTCTTCCATTTAACCATCACCCACATATCTATATTTATGGCTCACGGGAATTTTCCATCTCTTGAGAATCTGAAAATAAATCTACCCTGAGCCTGCAGAAACCTGTGTATATTTGCCAAGATGTGTGCAGCGATGGCGGTGAAGCAGGTCCCAAATATTCCAGATGCCTTGCCTTGATGTGGACACCTTTCAGAGTCAGGTCTATATTGCTGTAGAAAAGTTTTGATTTCTTTCTACAGAACACAAATCTGAGAATGCACATCCAGTTGGATATTTTTCAACTTATATATTCATGCTTAATGCTTGTAGAATGAAGTTGAACCTGCTTTCTTTTGACTTTAGAGGGGAAAGCTTTGTTTTCTTTTGGGCTTTTCTTCATTCTCATTATAGCTATCAGAAAGAATAACAATTGAGATCTTGTCTTTCAACAAGCAGCCATTTAAAGGAGGCATCAACTAAATCCACGTGGAAGAAGCACAAGAGCCTGTGTGATCTGAGGATTGTAAATAATAAAATCAAATCCAAAGGAGGGAATGGTATCAGGGCTTAGATTGTGAACACCCAGTGTGCAGAAAGCTATAGAAGACAGTCAAAGACCAAGGTTCATCTGCAGGGTGCACACATGGATTAAGGTTCTGATAACCCCCCTCGAACTATAGCCCGGGATAGAAATAGCCTTACTATCAAAAGGAGAGCATTGTTCAGGCCATTATGGCTGGCTTGTTAGGTGAAAAGCTATACCTTGTCATTTGACTTCCCTTTGACTCATTTTACAGTTTTTTAGTTTTTAATATGCTCTGCTTTCTTTTTGACTATTTTACTCTGTTTTTCTTCATCATAGTTTGTTTGTTGATGTCTTATATGATTTTTATATATGAAATGAGATAAACAAACAACAACATCGATTCCAACTCATCATGAGCGTGCAAAGTGTTTGGATTATTTTATTTATAAATGAGTTTACTGCCCTCCTAACATCACCCGAGGGTGTGCTACCTGTAACTGGAAGATTACTGAAAGTAGTGAGACCATCTTTAAGGATCAGGAAGAAATCTTAAGAATCATCTTCTAGAAAGATGAGGCTCTCCATGATCCCAATCAAAATGGACTTTTTTAATGACATAAAATATCGCCCAAACCGAGTCTATGTCACAGAAGCATAACAACCCTGTAGGACAGGGGAGAACTGTCTCTGTGAGTTCCCAAGATTGCATCTCTTTATGGGGCTAGAAAACCCCATTTCTTTCTCTCGGAGTAGCTGGTGGTTTCGAACTTGTGGTTAGCAGCCCACTGTGTGACCACTACTAGTTAGAGAAAATTATCCAAATGCGCGCCAGTGAACACTTTGACGGATTGTCATTTTACCCTGGTTTCTTTTTCCGGCTCATTCTTACAAGTCAAGTTTACTGTAGCTTCTCACAGCCGAGATTATCCCAGGATTATTCAGAAAATCACCTGTGGACACTGAGCAAATAAAGCCAAGGAAGTTTCTGCCCACTGATATTTTAAGGACTAAACAAACCCGCCCCCTCTCCATATTAAGGCTTTCCTAAAGCGAAGGCAGGTGTGCTTTCCATCCTTTGACCTAGCGTTCCGTAGATGACGCTGTGAGCGGCCAGAATGTCAGACTATCTGACACGAATCCATGTCCTCCTTTCAGTAACTGAAAGCAAGAGTAACACCCTAATGATGCGGTGGGTTGGTTCCAGAACATTAGCGAGCCCAATAATTACTTCTAGGCTGATG
Organism: Tenrec ecaudatus; assembly: GCF_050624435.1. Classification (NCBI taxonomy): domain Eukaryota; kingdom Metazoa; phylum Chordata; class Mammalia; order Afrosoricida; family Tenrecidae; genus Tenrec; species Tenrec ecaudatus. Next base: position 5,242,659 of record NC_134531.1, read on the forward strand.
AGGCAGGGACAATGATGTGCACGTGAAGTCTTTACATTTCCTGTCCGTTGGATTGTGGTAACAGAGCTACACTGATTCAGAGCAAAATCCACAATGAAAACAAACAAAGATCCAAAGAAAGAAGGTCGCACTTGGGGCTTTGGAGCCCCCTGGGAGGCAGGAAGGGCCACCCTCAGATCCCACACAGAGGAATGCTGCCAGTCAGGTTTGGTGTCAGGGGAGGATCAAGGAGGAGGGCCTGTTATTTGGAGGTGAGAGTCTTGCACTCACTGGGCAAACTCTGCTTTCAAAGAGCAGCTGCCTGCTGGCAACCCAGTTAACACAAGCCCAGTTTCTAAGGAGCCTCACAGTTACTGCTGCACCAGCGGGGAAGGACATCAGGCCAGAGGAGACTGAGAACATGAAACTCAAACAGGAGATGAATGGTTTAAAACAAGAAACCCCTACCGCTGACTCTACATTGGGTATGTCTGATCCACTGCTTCATGACTGCCTTAGGAGAAAGCCAAGGCTCTTAAACTCATTGAAACGCAAAGGCCCCATTTGATAACTGCCTCCCTCCAAAAGAACCCAACCACCCTTGGCTCAAGGCCAGTAAACAGACCACCTTGTTCCCCCATTAGCATCAATTAGAAGCTTCCCCTTTTATCAATTTGTTCCTGCAAGAGGAAAGAAGAGTTTACACTATCTTAAAATGTGCAAAGGACATGTGAATAGAATGTGTTCGAACACTTCAGGCCAATTTCATCAAAGAAAGATGTGGAGATCAACATGTCCTGCAATCAGGAGGAGGGAAGAAAAAAACATTAAGGGCATATTTAGCAGGTTGATTTCTGCTCCTCTAATAAGAGACTGATACAGGTTAAATTTAGAACCGATACCATATCACTTTTCTTCAGAGTGGCCAAACCAAAATTCCAAACCTACTACCATCAAGTCAATTCTGACTCATAGTGACCTACTTCAAAGGGCAGGGTAGAACTGTCCTTCTGGGTTTCTACATCCTTCTGGGAGTAGAAAGCCTTGTCTTTCATCCAGGGAGCAGCTGGTGGTTTTGAACTGAAGACTCTTGGTCAGCAACCCAAATGGGTTCTCAGAGAATGGCCAATTAATTGACATCAGAGATTTCACATCACATTTTATGAATCACTCACTACTTCCTTCTATATGACAGCCCAAACTCCACATCCATTTATTTCTTGGACATCCTTCACTCTCCACCCCTCGCCTTGTTGTTGGAGTGAGTTCCAACTCATAGCAAAGCACTGTACACCAAAGGAGGCAAGCACTAGCCAGTCTTCACAACGGTTGCTACATTGGAAGCCATTGCTGGAGCCGTGGTGTCAACCCACCTACGAGAGGCGCTTCTTCTGTTTCCCTGATGTTCTTTAAATGGGACACGAGGAAAGAAGACAGCATTGCTCATTCCTTTTTAAAAATTCAAAAACATGAACACAGAAAGAGGCAGGAGTTGATTTTGGTTGTCAGGGTCTTATGCAAGGAAGAGCTTGGCCGAAGCATTGGATTAGGGAATTACAGATCAATTGTATGAGGTGCTCTTTTTTTAAAATTGTTTTATTAGGGGCTCATACAACTCTTATCACAATCCATACATACATCAATTGTGTAAAGCACATTTATACATTCATTACCCTCATCATTCTCAAAACATTTGCTCTCCACTTAAGCCCCTGGCATCAGCTCCTCATTTTTCCCATCCCTCCCCATTCCCCACTCCCTCATGAACCCCTTGATAATTTATACATTATTATTTTGTCATATCTTTCCCTGTCCGATATCTCCCTTCACCCACTTTTCTGTTGTCCATCCCCCAGGAAGGAGATCACATGTAGATCCTTGTAATTGATTCCCCTTTTCCAACCCACTCTCCCTCCACCCTCCCGGTACCACCACTCTCACCACTGGTCCTGAAAGGATCATCCGCCCTAGATTCCCTATGTTTCTAGTTCCTATCTGCACCAGTGTACATCCTCTGGTCTAGCCAGACTTGCAAGGTAGAATTGGGATCATGATAGTGGGGGGCGGGGGGAGGAAGCATCTTGGAACTAGAGGAAAGTTGTATTTTTCATCGTTGTTACATCGCACCCTGACTGGCTCGTCTCCTCCTCGAGACTCTTCTGTAAGGGGATGTCCAGTGACCTACAAATGGGCTTTGGGTCTCCACTCCACACTCACCCCACACCTCATTCATTATGGTGAGATTTTTTTTCTGATGATGCCTGATACCTGATCCCTTCGACACCTCATGATCGCACAGGCTGGTGTGCTTCTTCCTTGTGGGCTTTGTTGCTTCTGAGCTAGATGGCCGTTTGTTTACCTTCAAGCCTTTAAGACCCCAGATGCTATAATCGTTTTTTTTAATCATTTTATTGGGGGCTCGTACAATTCTTATCACAATCCATACATACATACATACATTGTGTCAAGCACATATGTGCATTGGTTGCCATCATCATTCTCAAAACATTTGCCTTCTACTTGAGCCCTTAACATCAGCTGCTCATTTTCCCCCTCCCTCCCCACTTGGTTGCATTACCCTTGATCATGCCTTACTAGGCCTCCCACATGCTCCTCACCCCTGATTTAGATCACTTATTGTTCCCTTGTCCCTGGGTTTGCTAACACCACTACCTTTCCCCCCATCTCCCCCTCTCCCATGTCCCCTGGAACTGTCAGTCCTGTTGTTTTCTCCTCCAGATTGTTCATCCAACCTTTAGACAGACCTGCGGAGATAATAACATGCACATAAACAAGACAGAGCAAAACCAAGCCACAATATGCAACAAAACAACAGCAGCAACCCTTACAGAAGGGTCTCTGGGAGGAGAGGAGCCAGTCAGGATGCGATGTAGCGATGATGAAAAATACATCTTTCTTCTAGTTGTTAAATGCTTCCTCTCCCCCTCCACACACACACACTATTATGATCCCAATTCTACCTTGCAAATCTGGCTAGACCAGAGGATGTACACTGGTACAGATAGGAACTGGAAACATAGGGAATCCAGGGCGGATGACCCCTTCAGGACCAGTGGTGTGAGCAGCGATACTTGGGAGGGTGGAGAGAGTATGGGGTGGAAAGGGGGAAATGATTACAAGGATCTACATGTGATCTCCTCCCTGGGGGACAGACAACAGAAAAGTGGGTGAAGGAAGACTTCAGACAGGTTAAGATATGTCAAAATAATAATTTATAAATTATCAAGGGGTTCATGAGGGAAGGGGAATGGGGAGGGATGGGAAAAATGAGGAGCTGATACCAGGGGCTTAAGTGGAGAGCAAATGTTTTGAGAATGATGAGGGCAATGAATGTACAAATGTGCTTTACACAATTGATGTATGTATGGATTGTGATAAGAGTTGTATGAGCCCCTAATAAAATGATTAAAAATGTGAAAAACAAGAACAACAACAAACCAATGACAAAAATATCCAAAACAAAACACAAGAAAGAAAAGTTTAAAAAAAAAAAGAAAGAAAAGTTTGTAGTTAGTTCAAGGATCATTTGTTGGCCTTTAGGAGTGTTTTCCAGTCCAGTCTGTTGGGGCACCATGCCCTGGCCCCAAAGCCCACCTTCAGCATTCCCTGGGGACCTCGCCGCTCCATTCCCTTGCTCTTCTGTTGCATCCCCTTAGTTCTTCACCTCGGTGTGGTAGGGTCAGATCCCTGTGGGACTATGGGTCACTGAGGGACGTCATGTCTCATGGTGGGGCTGGCCATGTGCTCCACTCTGTGGACTGGCTGCTCTAATCGGGAACATTATCCTCAAGGTCTGGTGGCCCAGGTTGTGCTCCACTCTCTCCTCCTCCCCCTTCATCTGCTTCCGTGTGCTCTGATCAGATATGTTCCTCTTCAAGAGCTGCAGATTCAATGCCATCCTTTGAAATACAATATTCTGGGGGAGATGCAGGTGGCCAGGTAGTAGTAGTTGGGATTGGGGCCGGCCCCCCAGACCTGTATGAGGTGCTCTTGAAAATACTCAGAGAGAGGAAAGAGACAAAACCTTGCCCATCGGTATCTTTTCCCTTGTGATGTCCTTTCTGAGCAGCCGTCTTCCTGCCTTTTCTTACTGTGTGTCTCATGTATTCCTTTTGTGGATGTTAGCTGTAGTCCAGTTGGTTCCAATTCACCACAACTCTGTGTTTAACAGGATGAAACACTGCCCAGTCCTGCAACATCTTCTGCTTGCGTCCATTGTTGCAGCCACCAGGTCAATCCATCTCCTCGAGGGCCTGCCTTTGCTTTGCTGTCCCTCCACTTTACCAACCATGACTGTTCTAGAGCATGCCCAAAGTGCATGAGACGAAGTCTCACCATCCTTGCCTCTAAGAGCATCCTGCTTGTGCTCCTCCCGAAACAGACGTATTTGTTCATTTGGTAGTCCGTGATACTTCCCATGTCCTTCCCCTGCACCACAGTTCCCATACAGGGATTCGTCTTTGGTCTTCCTTATCCATTGTCCAACTTTCATATGCCCATGAGGCGATTAAAAACACCAAGGCTTAGTCTTAAAGTGGCATCCTTCCTTTTCAGCACTTGGACAATGCTTACTCAATTGCCCTACCCATATGCTAATGACCAGAGCTTAAATTACTTATAATATTAAACAGCCTTCCCTTGTACAGAGTGTCACTATGAGTCTAGACAGATTCGATGGCACCTAACAACAAATTATAGTGTTGTTCTGTTTATTATCATAAGTGTCTCTATAATTCTTAATGGAAGGGAATGGACATCTACAGATATTCTCTGTTTCATTACAAATTAAATGTTGTTCTTCTTGTAGATGGTGTTGCATCAGTTTCCACTCACAAAGGCTCCTGGTAAATGGGTGGATGCCTTGGTGGCTCTCCATGACAAAAGATTTCTATGAACAGAGGGCCAGGCCTTTGAAGATGCCACTGGTGTGTGCAAGTCTCCTATGCACTCAGTAAATGCCATTCAGTTTAGCTTGCTAAACTGTACATTCTGACTTATTGTATTCTTTCACAAGCTCTGGCTCCAATAGGTGCTTACTATTGCTAGTTGCCACCCAGTCCCAAGAGAGCATATGTGTGCAGAGTGGAACCATACTCCGGAGGATTTCAAAGCTCTCCTGTTTCGTAAGCAGATCACAGGTCTGCATGCCAGGCGTTGCTGGCTGGGCTCAAACTGCGGACTCTTCCGGCAGCTGTCCAGCATAGGACCATTTGTGCCACCAAGTCTTCCATTTTCTGTGTGCTGGCCTGAAGTGTGGCCATGTCTCTGATCTTCCTCAGAACACGTGTGAAGCCCCCCTTCACATTCAGCAAGCAAGCTTGTGCCATCGGCACATCGAAAACTCTTAATGAGCCGTCCTCCAATCCTGCTGTGGTGCCCTTGCTTCTTATTATGAATCAGCACACAGATTAAGTATAACGAAAGAATACAACCCTGAACACATATTTTCCTGATTTTAAAATACCTGTTTCCTGTATAGCTGTCCCCCTTTTTTGTATCCCAATGGCCCCACATTCAAATGTTAAATACAAGGTGTTCTTTTTTTATCCGATAACATCATTTTTATTTCCATTTCTGTTTGGGGGTCATGCCTATCCCTACAATGCCACTCGGCTTCATCCTCCTATGGAAATGGCCGAGTGGTAAACCAGCTCACCATTTGGAAGATCCTGCTGGCCCCAGGTTCCCATCACCCTTCAGCCCTTTGCTCTCTGGCATTCTCCTGGATTTCCCAGGTCACAGCCACCTCACTCTGCCTTCCGATTCCTTATCTGCAGCAGGTGAAAGGACACTGCAAAAGCTATTTGGCCGTGGCCTGTAGAATTAGTAGAGGAAACTTTAAAGATAAAAATCATCTTGTCCCAAATAGCTAGAAGCTTAGGAATCGAGCTTGAACCCCAGCTCTTAGACTACAAGGATAGAATATGTATTTCTATTCATGAAAGACGAGAGTGTGCACTCAAAATATTTTAAATTTACACAGATTGAGTGCCATTTATATCATGAATACATATGACTATTTACATATGTATATGTATGTGTATGTGTATGCTTCAGTGAAGGCCTGGGTTCCATTTTCAATGTACCTCATATCAGTCATTGCCCAACTGTCAGAGCAGGGAGGCTAACAGTTGGGTTAGAGTCTGTAAGGTTGGCAGTTCAATGTTGCTTCTATGCTGAAATTTGTACATTCCCAATGCCGAACATTCACGGGTTTCAACAAAGTTCCCATGTTAAGATAATCCACCAATGAATGCTCTGTGGATCCCAATGCTTTCATCTGCCACCCATCATGAAGCTGACACACAACCAGGTAGTGTTTTGTTCTATTGTGTTTGGGGTCCCCAATAGTCACAGGCTCACTTGAGTTTCACTAACAACAACAACAGCAAACATATTCCATTAATTTCCCTTGACATTATTTCTGCAAAGTAGAGTACCATATTATATTGATTCGGATACATCAGATGGGAATTGCAAAGAGAAAATAGAAGACGACCAGAAAACGCTAGACCATGTTGGAAGAAGGAAGGAGTGAGAGAGGGGTCTGTCGTTAACAATTAATGAAGAACGCAGCCGCAGTGGGCTCAGGGACCAGACAATGGTGAGGATGGTGCAGGCGTGGGCAGTGTCTCGTTCAGTTGTGCACAGAGTTGCTGTGGGTCAGATCTGACTCAATGGCACCTAGAGAACCAAGAGAAGGTCTGGTTCCGAAGACTAGCGCTTCAGATGGCAGGATCATGTGCCATGCTACAGCGCGGACACTCCAATGTAGGCATTTCCCGTAAGATCCTCCCAGCAAACCGAAAGCCCTTTTGTAGGTGTTCCTAGTTGCCTTGTATTGACTTGGAAACAGCTTATACTAATTAACACACTCCTAATTTCACGAAGGAGCCCTGGGGACACTTTGTGCTAAGCTTGGGGCTGCTAACTGCAAAGTTGTCGATTGAAGCCCACCGGTCCCTCGGTGGGAGAAAGAGGAGGCTCCCTTGTTTCCTTAAAGACTCACAGTCGGGGAAACCCTAAAGAAGGTCCAGGTGAGGCAGAATCTACTTGATAACAGTAGGTTTGCTTTGGGTTTAATTTCACTACAAATGGGGGGGCACATTTTCTGACACTAATTACCTAAATGAATAAAAGACTTGTTGTTGATGAGTGAAATGAACACACTGCCTTGCAGTTGCTATTTCTGGGCTGTGATCTTTCAGGGCATCATGTTAAGCCTGGGTGTGTGGACCTGAGAGTAGAGAACCCTTTAAGGCTTCCCTAGGGTAGAGTGGAAGGAAGTAACACACGCTTAATGCACCCTCTTTCTGCCCAAACACGGGAAAGCAAACCATTGAGATGACAGCAAGTGATCTCGCCCTTTGTGTGTAAGCATATAGGAATCATTCATTTTAATTGTGCATTGAGTTACTGGGTGCCACTTTTAAGAATAAGCATTCATTGAAATACTTCCTGCCTTTCCTGCATGCTCTTTTTAAATATATATTTCTCAAAACCTGAGACTCACTCACTGTGTTGGCACATTTCCTAGATTCCAGGTCTTGTCTGTTATGTCCAGAGCTTTGAGCTGGATGGGAAGCTAATGATATTCATTTAAGTGATCACCTTTTGACCTCCAAAGAGATGTCATAGCCAAGATAATGAGGACAGATTACTACTTAGGGTGCACTGAAAAATCTCTGGTGAAGGTCTGTCTAGTTTAAGTTTATTTTCATTTCTCCTTGGGTTTGTTTCTCAAACAAAGTTTGTGTTCACATTAGTGCATATAAATTATTTCTACTCTTGGATATGTATTGACCAGATCAAATCAAACCAGCAAATATACAAGGAGCACCTAGCAGGTAAAGGGCAGTGTTCCACTTGGGTGGTCTCACTCTGGGCCATAGTCCTGAATCATATTCTCAATTACTGACTTGGCTAGAACATAGTATTATTTATGATCATTAGAAAACATGCAATTAACTGTGTAAGAATTTAATTTGAATTAGGGAGATATTCCACTGAACATCTAAGGTTAAAAAAAGACAATGTTCTTGAGGGTTACAGAGAAAGCACAGAACTTTCACCACCTAAAAGCAATCAAGAATGAGCAAGCAAATGTTTTGGAAAATAGATAGGCTAGAGCCACAAAGCCAGAACTAGTTATCTTATGTACGAGAGTAAGCAAAACAAGCGTTGTTATGTGATAGAAAAAGTTCAAAGTGAACATTAAAACAAACAAAGCAGATTCACTACCATTGAGTTGAATCTGACTCTTAGCCACCATCTAGCACAGGGTAGAACTGACCCTAAAGAGTTTCCAAGACTGTAAGTCTTTGGGGGAGTGGAAAGCCATGTCCCCCCCATGGAACAGCTCGTGTGTTTGAACTGCCAGCAGTGATGGTAGCAGCCTGACGAACAACCCCTTCGACTCCAGGGCTTCTAGGAAGTGAACATCTAGAGCAGGTAATCCAAAAGGCATTCCTATAGTCGAGAAGCTACATATATCCTATGGAAACTTCCCTTTCAACTGATTGATTGATGACTTATGGCACACAGGATGGCATTATGGGGGATGATTGTTCCATTGTGTAAGTCTACACTGCTGGGTCGTTAAGTGTTGATTATGGATCCAAGCAAGATAAAATCCGTGACAACTTCAATGTTTTCTCCATTTATATCATGTTATCTGCTGGCGGCACGAGTCTGAAGAGAGATTTATGGACTAGTATCAGACTTGAGGGCTAATATCGGGCTTATGTAATTGATCTGGACTGGGCTGGGAGGTTTGATTGATAAATTATTCTTTGTTATAAAGCTCTTACTGAAACATACATGAGTGTCCTGAATTTGTTTCTCTGGTCAACCCAGCCTAACGCAAAGAGTGAGTGCTGGCAGAGCTCCGCCAGCTTGATGACAGAGCTCTGATGACATCCTTTCAATCCCTGGGGCCTTGGTTTTGGGTAATGCCTCCCAATGTCACTGAGTTTGTCATTCAGCACTGCTGCTTCTTGAACAAATACTACCTCTTGGAATGTCTGTATATTTGTTTGATTTGTTTTTGCACAGTTCTTTTGAATATAGTCATTATACATCGGGACCATTTTCTTTGGCTACTTCCTGCATGTTTCGGTGTAGTGCCCATGCCGTTGTTACACGCCATCAAGTAGGCTGTGTGAACAGAACAAGAGGGCACTGAGTGGTTGAACGTCAGAAAAGGTGTATGAGGGTTGATCCTTCCACTGTACTTATTCAGTCTCTATGTTGTTGCCATTGTTAGGTGCCATTATTGCAATTGTTTCCATGCCAGAATCCATTAATGCGGTCACTGTATCCATCCATCTCCTTGAGGACATCCCAGATTTTTGCTGCCCCTCCACTTTACCAAGCAAGATGTCCTCCAGGGACTTGTCTCTCTTGAAAATATTCCCAAAATATGTAAGTCAAAGTCTGGCCATCCTTACCTTTAAGGGGCACTCTGAGTACATTTCTTCCATGACAGATTGGTTTCTCCTTTTAGCAGTCTGTAGTCCTTTTAATATTGTTCCCCAGCACCATGATTCAGATGCACTGATTCTCCATCAATCTTCCTTAATTATTCTCCAACATTCACATGCACATGGTGCCATGGAGAATTCCATGGCATGGGTCAGGAACACCTTAGTCCTCAAAGGAACATTCTTGTTTTTCAATACTCTAAAGCAATATTGTGCAGCAGGTTTACCCAATGCAATTGTCCTTCTGACCCTTTGACTGCTGCTTCCATGAGCATTGATTGTGGATCCAAGCAAGATGAGATCCTTGATGAATGTACCTCCCCCACTCCGTTTTTCATGATGTTACCTATTAGACCGGTTTTAAGGAGTTTGGTCTTTTTTCTACCTTGAGTTTAATCCATACTAAAGGCTACAATCCTAATCTTCATCAGCAAGTGCTTCAAGACCTCCTCACTTTCAGCAAGCAAGGTTGTGGCATCTGCTTACTGCAGGTTAATAAGCCTTCCTCCAATCTTGATACCACCGTCTTCTTCATATAATCCAGCTTCTCTGATGATTTGCTCAGTATACAGTTTGAAAAAGTATGGCAAAAGGATACAATCCTGATGCACACCTTTCCTGATTTTAGACCTTGCACTATCCCCTTGTTCTGTTCACACAACTGCCTCTTGATCCCTATGCAAATTCTGAATGTGCACCACGAAGTGTTCAGGAATACTTCTTCTCAAGGTTATGCACAGTATATTATAGTCCACACAAGCAAATGCCTTGGCAGAGTCAATAAAACAGAAGAAAATGTATTTCTGGTACTCTCTGATTTGAACCCAGATCCATCTGACATCAGCCATGATAATCTTTATCCCATGTCCTCTTCTGAATCCAGCCTAAGCTTCTGTCATTTCCTTGTCAATGTACTTGCTGCAATTGCTGCTGGATGATCTTCAGCAAAATTTTACTTGGGTGTGATATCAATGTGATTGTTCTGTAATTTGAGCATTCTAATTGCTGGAGATTGAGATGCAGAGCTAGAAAGAAAAATATGTATTATCAAGACAGTGACTCACACTGTGATAAAAGCAGGCACAATTTTTTTTTAAGTTCTTTGGATCAGAAATTAAGCAAGAGGTGTCTCCTAACTCAAATAGCTTGAGGGGCTTATCAAGACAAGATCAATCAGAATACCACGGATTGACATCAGGTGATAGATGTGACAAATGTTGATTAATCCACGTTCAGTAGGTCAGACTTGTGATATAAGAAGCAAATGTATCTACTGTCAGCAGGTTAGTTGGAAGGTCAAATGACAGGTGACCAATGGCATATGACACACTCTTGGCTCAAGTCCAAAGAACTGGAGTTTGTTTAACCAGATGCATGATCCAGACCAGGGGTCCTCAGTCCTCAAACTTTTTAAACAGGGGGTCAGTTCACTGTCCCTCAGACCTGTTGGAGGGCCAGACTATAGTGTGTTTGTTTTTTTTAAATTGTGAACAAATTCCTATGTATACTGCACATATCTTATTTTGAATTAAAAAAAACAAAATAGGGCAAAAACACCTGGCAGGCCGGATAAACGTCCTCAGCAGGTCACATGTGGCCTGGGGACCATAGTTTGAAAATGCCTGATCCAGACCCAGCAACAATCAGAGAATATGTTCCATCATGTCTATTTATGTAAGAAGCAGGCCACACCTCCAAGGGAAGTCCCTTTCAGTTGCATGAGGGCTGTGACCTGCATACGGGGATTTCATTTCACCCTAATCTCCTTATAATTGATTGGCTGCTCATAGCAGACCACATTGTAGCATTGATTACACCGCGTTAGGTTGCACCACTGGAGACTAGTAGGCTTTGTTTGCCAAAGCACTGAGAATCCTGACACAGCCAAGTTGACACAAAACCTTACCATATTGAGAGTAGCGATACAAGGAGAGTAAGGGTAAGGTAGGGGCAGAAAGTGGGAACTGATCATAATGATCTACCTATAACCCCCTCTCAGGAGGATGGACAGCAGAAAAGTAGGTGAAGGGAGACAACAGTCAGAGTAAGATATGAAAAAAATAATAATTTCTAAATTATCAAAGGCTAATGAGGGAGAGAAGGTGAGGAAGGGAGGGAGGGGAAAATGAGAAACTAGTATCAAGGGCTCAGTAGAAAGAAAATGTTTTAAAAATGATGAAAGAAACAAATTTATATAAGGGAACCCAGGTAGTGTAGTGGTTATGCATTGGATTGTTGCCTTCAAGATCAGCAGTTCGAAACCAGCAGCCCTTCTCAGAAGAATGACTACACTTTCTACTCCCCATAAAGAGTTACAATCTGAGAAACCCACAGAAGACTTCTACCCTGTCATATGAGAATCAACTCAACGCTTGTGAGCTATCTTTATGTAACGATGATAAAGGTTGTAGTCTTTGCTATTCATCTGGAAGTGCGTCAAGTCCTGTTTACAGCAAGCAAGGTTGTGTCATCTGTATATTGCAGGTTACTAATGAGGTTTCTTCAACTCTTTCTCTCAATAGTTCTGCCTTTTACTTGTATAATTTTGGGGAGAAATAAAAACACGAAACATGTTGAAACAAGCAAAAAAAAAATGTAAATAGAAGCCTTCCATTATATAGCACAGTACATTTTTATAGGGAAAGTCTTTAGTCCAAGTTTCAGGACCGGCCTTGAAAGTTTAGCAGTTGTTTATAAAAACCTTGTTTTAAGAACAGGATGTCTGGACGCGGGAAACACTGAAAATCACAAGTACTTGCACTAGGAGTGTCCCTGGCCTGTTCCTGGCTTTGTCTACCTTGCGACATGTTCCTTGTGCTCCTGCTTGACTTAGTTACAGCCAGAGTTGGGATAGGAGATGTAGGTGACTTTCAGGATGTTGAGCTCCAGTTGGGTGTGTGCTTATGCGTGTACACACACTCACACTTTCGGGAAAACAAATGGGTTCTCAGTCAAGTGAACAGGGAGTCAACTAGATGACCAGCTTCCACATATAAATGTCTTTTCTTGATATGGCCCTGGTTTTATTTCTACGTATTGACTTGGCTTTTGTAAACATGATAGAGCACCAATTGTTTTCTATCCAATTAGTCCAACCTTTGCCTTGGTCATAAAACTTTATGCAAACTACTCCTCACAGGCTTAGCAGTCCAGAGAAACAATGATAGGCTTATAACTCTTAAAGGGTTTTTTGGCAAATAGCTAATAAGAGCTCTTTTTATTTTTTTCCCCAAGACTTTCAGCTGACGGAAAAATAAAAGAAAAAAACAAGGTCTGTAGACTCACATAAGCAGTGATGATGACAGCCCCATTAATAACATGGATCATTAAAATTTATAAAAAGCTATTCTTAATACAGGATATAAATACATTTCTGAGGCAGAGCTATGAAATTTATAACCTTTTTATTGTCACCAGAGGACCTTCCTACTGGTCTACCCCCGCCACTGTCTGCCCTCCATCATAAATCACCGTGTGGTTAATAACCTAGATTACAACTACCAGTTGCATTTACAGAATTAAATATTGACTATGTGAAAATGTTATTACATTTTTACTGATCGGAAGACCGCAGAACAGCCCTGCAGGACATGTGGCTGGACAGAAATATCTGTGTAATCTTTGTTGGAAACATAGTTATGAGATGCTGGGGAACAACTGATACAGTTTGGAGCAAGGAATAAAGGGAGGGAGCAAATGCCAACTTCTTAATGTTACACCAGGCTGAACACATCAGAGGAAACCCATTATGCTGAAGCACTGCAGCCTCATTTTCAATTTAGTAGGCTTGAAGCCAAAGGCATGAAATAATTGCCAAACCCTGATTGCCTCACCATGTATTGGAGAACTACAGCATCTAGATGGGCAAAATAAAGCTTATTGAAAGTGTCGGTAAACTTCAAATCAGGTACTTTCACTAACATTTTCCTGTTAGTGAAAGAACTTTTGAGGCACAAACCTTGAACTATTTGATAGGTATTGGTGATTGTCATTCACTAGCCATTTGCCCTTCTGTTCCAAAAAGCATTATTATGAAGGCATTAATCTTTAAGAAACAAGACTTTCTAAAATCTCCTGTTTGAATCCTGATATTGTCACATTTGAAGGCTGTGGCTTCATATTTCAAGACTAACTGCTAACCTGCAACTATACTAAAAACTACTGTTTTGTGCATTTTATGATATCTCGGCTAAGTAGCAAGCAAAACAGAAAGCTGCTTGGAGAACACAGAACAGATAACTCAAGATATTTGATGCGAAAACAGATACACTTTGACAAGTTAAGCAGAAGCACACATACACCAAGATCACAGAGGGAACCGAAAAGTGACAAATGGAGACTTAGGCATTAAAAAAAAAAGAATGAAAAGTTAATTGATTCACTCAGTAACTCCTGCCTACTTCCTGAAATTCAAGGAAGGTAATTCACTTATCACAATTCCAGTGGCGGGCTTGTTTGGAGAGCCTTAGGGCTACAACATGCATGTTGTTCCGGGTGTTTTTCTTTTCCTTTTTCTTTAATCTTCCACTCTTTTTTTCAAAAACTATAACCCTATTTCGTAGAAAATACAAAGATGGATTATTTATTCTGGAAAGATCCTTTCAAATGTTATGGCTCTGAGCTAATTATTTAATAAATACACGAACCCAGAAGATTTAATAACCTTAATTTACAGAGTTTTCAAATTTACAACCTTTGAAAGAGAATGTTAAGACACTTATTATTAAATTAAAGGAAATCAAATGCATCCTAGTAATAATTAGACATTAACCACCTCATAAAGTATAATATTCCAAGTAGTTTTAAAACAATTAGACACAAATGTAAATCAAATAACCAAATAGGGTAAAAAGCTCCTAACATCACCAGACTAAGTAAGGGGTCATTTCAAAGCACTGATATCTCTTTTCCAACATTCATCTGCGACACTGTGATGTCCGGGTATGTCGTATGCTATTGTGACACTGGAAGCTATTCCAGAACTCTCTAGTGTATACATGCAGAATCTGTACAACCAAGTGCACGTCACATGGTTTAGAGTCAGGAAAGGTAAGCCTCGCACCATACTTATCCAATCAACAAGCTGAGCCAATTATCTGAGAGGTTGGACAAAATGAACAACGCTGCAGCAGGATCGGAGGAAGGATTACTAATGACCTTCGATAGCAGGCAACACGACCTTGCTGGCCGGCAATGACCATGACTTGAAGCATGCGCTGGTGAAGATGGAAGCTTGCAGTCTTTAGTATAAATTTCTACTTAATGTAAAGAAAACCAAAATCCTCACAACTGGTCCAATAGGCGGCATCATGATGCAGAGAGAAACGAATGACGTTTCCAAAAACTTAATTTTACTTGAATCCACAGTCAACATTCACGGAAGCAGCACTGAAGAAGTTCAAAAGGGTGTTTTGCCTTTGGGTCAGTCTGCAACACAGAGGGCTTTCAGCTTTAAAGAGCAGAGGTGTCACTCCGAGGACAAGGGCACAGCTGAGCAAAGCCATGGCATTGGCGATGGCCTCATCTGCATGTGAAAGCTAGACAATGAACAGGGCGATCTGGAGGAGAATTGATGTCTCTGAGTAATGGTGTTGTCCAATACGCAGAGTACCAAACCCAAACCCAAACCAAACTCACTGCCCTGGAGTTGATGCCAACTCCTGTATGTTTCCTAAACTGTTACTGCTTAAGGGTGTGGATAGCCCCATCTTTTGCCCATTGGAAGAACCATGGACTGTCAAAAGAACAAATACATAGTTTTGGAAAAGTACAGCCAGAATGCTCCTTCGCAGCCAGGATCGCCTCCCTGATTTTGGACTTGTTTTCAGGAGAGACTCGTTTTTGAAAAGTACATCATGCTTTGTAGTCAGTGAAGAAGTGGAAGACATTCAACGTGATGGATGGACTGCAAGACTGAATTCTAACAGAGCAACAGTTCTGACCATGCACACGACTGGACTGTGTTTCTTTGCTGTATGTATAATGATTACGGATCAGGTCACATTTGGCCCTTGACGTTAATTAAAACAAAGTCTAAGAAGTTCAACTAACTACAAATAAAACTTAAAATTCAGTCAGTAGTGGTAGTTTTAGTAACCCTAGTGGTAGAAACAGCTCATACATATTTTAAATAATGGCTCTGTTTATAAAACTCATTCAATAAATAATAATAATAGCATAAGATAGAACTACACAGTCAGAATTATAATTTGGTTTAAAAGACAGAAATCATAACCATTTAATTCATGGGAAGGGCAAATAAATCTATGTGGGAAGCTTGTGTGGTGATAGTTGAAGTCGCTGGGTTTTCTCCTTCAGAGGTACTTTCAAGCCCCTCTTAGCCAGTTTGTCACCACATCAGAGGGAGCCGCACACCTAAGATAGTAAAAAGGGACAATATGGCAGGACAGTAAGCAAAGCAACGTTTTTATAAGCACCATTCACTTCAGTCACAAATCAGGCTCTCTTGGGCATTGAGGAAGACTGGCCAATGGGCACCACTCCAAGTCTCATGCAGATTAGGTGATAGGACCCTGTTAGCTCACCTCAGCCCCATCTTTATTTCTCCTTTGCCCTTATTCTTACATTGTGATTGGTCCTTACTCAGCACAGTGGTGGGTCTCGTAATCCACCGCTTGCGCACCTCATTCTCATAGGGGCTGGTGTTACTTGATAAGTTATTGGGTCATGACAGCTGGAATGAATATGGGCTGCCCAAATCTCTAGTTGCCCTTGGCGTGACTGGTGGAATGGATCCAATGAGATAATTCAGGATAGGTGTTTCAGATCTCATAGGTCTCAAGCCCTCTGGCCGGCCCTCCCAGGAAGAAGTGCAGCCTCCTCAGTAGCAAAGATGTCCAGGCTTCTCTTCATACCCTTTGGACATATTGCCAAGAGAGAACAGTCCCATAAAAACAAACAACAACAAAAAATACATCAATTTTGATAAAGTAGTAGGGCTGTGAGAAAGGGAAGACTCTCCGCAGGGTGGGTTGGCACAGGGGCTGCAGCAACAAGCTCAAGCAGAGACGCGATGGGGAGGAGGGTGCGGTCAGGCAGTGTTTCATTCTCTTGTACGCAGGGCGGCTGGGAGTCAGAGTGAGGCAGATGACACTGAGCCACAACAACGATTTGAAAAACTCTGAGAACTGTGTAAAGAAGGAAGGAAGGCAGGAGGGATGGAGGGTGGAAAGAAAAGATATGTAAGAAGAGGGAAATAAAGGATAGATTGCTTTATTTTCCATACCACGCCTCCGCTCCACTCCCCACCTCTAATGCAGATTGTTTCTTTTCTAGACCCATCCATGTGTCATCCTGGGACTTCACTGTATTTGATTGCTTCCTGGGTTGGATCCATCTTCTGGACTGTGGTCATCTACTTTCTCATTGCATATTTGGAGTGGGGTGGGGAGGGGTTCATGTTCCAAAGGAGAGGTGCAGAGCACAGATTTATTGCAACCTCGATTGCCTAGAAATGTCTCTGTGGATCTTTTTGTGAGGTTTCTCCAGTGGGTCATACTTCGGTTCTTGGCTTCCCATGAGAAAGAAGTTATGCTGAAGCCCATTTGTAATCTGAGTGGGTTTTTATGAAGGATGGGAGACATTTTGGGTTTTACAGTCTTGAAAGAATACATGCTATTTCAGGGGAGCAGGCTAAGCCTCTCGGAAGCCATGCTGGGGTTCACAACCACACACAAGCAACCTCATGGAAGAGCACACCCACACATGGGGAACTGAGGCCAGAGAGGCCGTGACACCACACTAGCACAGGAGTGGATAAAAGAGAGGGGTCTTTCCTGCCGCCAGGGCATGTCAAGCCTCTAGCTAAGGAGGCATGATTGGTGGTATTGGTTGACCCCATTGGCTGTGGTAAGTCCACCTGGGTAGGGTTGTGAGCCTGGCCCTAGTTTAGGCTGCCCAGGTGTACTGTCTACCTGGCATGGGGCCTGAATTTGAGCATGACCAGTTGAGGTGTCCTCACAGATGTTTAATGCTCCCTTGACTTCTTTACAACCTCCTCTATTGGGCCTTCACAGGCATGGGAGGGACAGCCCCTGTCACTCTCTCTAGCTACCGATCACTTCACACTTGATTACTAACTAATAGAGCTGGGTATAGAATTGTAGGTGAGACAACATTTCTGCTCAGACCCAGCTCATGCTTGATCTAGCCTGATCATTCTTGATCACTTTTTTTTTTGCCTTAGGTTATTTTTGATTTTTCCTTCATCTCCAGGGTTCTGCAATTTCCTCGCTCTGTGCCATGATATCTTACAACGTTTTCATTGTTTTAAATCATTCTTCGTGTTGCGTGACCAATGCAATCTTTAATCTGTACATGGATATAACCTTCATGGAATTAAAAAAAGTTTTGTCCTTCATTTCTACATTCCTTCTTTTATTTGCCTAAGAATAAAATTGATGGATTGACCCTCTAAAGCAGTGGTTCTCAGCCTTCCTAATGCCATGACCCTTTAATACAGTTCCTCATGTGGTGGTGACACCCCAACCACAAATTTATTTTTGTTGTTATTTCATAACTATAATTTTGCTATTGTTATGAATCAGGCAATCCCTGAAAAAGGGTCATGTGGCCCCCAAAAGGTTGAGAACAGCTGCTCCAATCCTTTTTCATCTTTTTGGTTTTATGGTCTACCATATGAATTTCTAATTGTTGACCTCACATTCCTTTGTGAAATCAAGAATTTATGGAACCATATCAACCATTTGCATATGTTTTCAAAAAGTTAGTGGAAAAATTCCATTATCTTTCTATTTCATTTTTCCATGAACTTTTGAGGCCTGTGTGTGTAAGCATGCATGTGTGCTCATGCATGTGTATATATAAAACCTCTGTTATATAAGCATAAGCATGCCTACAAATTATATATAATTTCCATACATATGTTTAGAAGTCACACATATTAAATTCCTGGAACTTTCCCTCGCTTCATAAATGTTTGTTTTTATGGCATCCGGTTTTAGTTTGTGAACACAATGTCTTCTTTGTGTTGTAGTCTATGCCCTGATCAGCCACTGTTACTTCCACTTCCCTTCATCTCTGTTTATTCAGATCTGTGGCTCTCCTCAGAGATCTGCTGCTGCTTGGCTTTCCGTTCATACGTGAGAGTGAGTGCTAAGAAGTCTGTCCAAGCTCTGGATGGACTGGAGGAGCCTGCTGACTCGTGGTTTCCCTTGGGGTGTTGGGGGAGCGCAGGTTTCATGAGGGACATCCACATTGCCAGTCCCCAGATGTCTTCTCCTCTACGTAGTTCTGTTTCCTCAGAAATATCCCAGTCTCTTCCTGAGAATGCAGGTCTAGCCTTGAGGAGCTGATGGGGAGAGGCTGTGGGTCTCTTAGGTTGGAATGTGACCTTCCAGGTAATGGCCACTTTGTATGCAGGGTCTCACCTCTGACCTCACCTTGCCTGGAGCATTATGGACAGTGCCCTACCATTCAGTGAAGGCAGAAACTCTCCTTCCCTCTTCTGAATGACTTTGAGAGGATAGGACTCTTATTATAACAGTGGGGGAGGTAATCCTGGGGTGCAGAGGCTCCCAATGGTGATTTTATTAGAAGGTTAAGGCTTGTGTTAGGTTAGTTTGACTAGAGAAACAAATCCAGTGCCACTCATATATGTGTAAGAAAGAGCTTTATATCAAGAAGTAGTTATAGATCATGAAAACAGCCCAGGCCAGGCCAGCTCAAATCCACAAGTCTGATACTCATGCATAGTCCCTCTTCAGACTCACAACGTCACAAGCAAACATGCAGAATGCAGGAAAACCACAGGCCACTGAGTGCAAAGTCTTGTGGATCCAATGGTGGTGGACACATCTCCAGGGCTCTGGCAGGTCCCAGGCTGGATCACGAGCAGGAAGGTAAAGGAAGAGGCAGGGGAGGTGGATGGGGGGGTGTGTGGAGGTTCCCAGGACCCTCCTTATGAGAAGGCCATGCCCACAAGAAGGCTCAATCAGGTTGACCTGACTGACAGGCTGTACTCTTATTTCTGTACTCTTCAAGTTGACATGAAATCATGTAACTACCACAGACCTGGATTGTCTTTTTGGAGAGAGTTGTGAGTCACTGGGCATCATAGCTGCTTCACTTTTCTTCTTTGCTACAAGCAATATACCAGCTCAGATTCAAAATGAAGAGGAATGGCGTCCACTTCTTAATGAGGAAGGAACCATGGGAGCGCAGTGCTTCAGGGCTTGGCTCCTCCAGGATAGTTAGCAGTCTCTGCCTCTTTAAAGATTACAGCCTGAGAACCCCTGGGGGACAGTTCAACTCAATTCCATAGGATGATGATGACTCAGAATGGGCTCGGTGGCAACAGATTTTGATTCTTCATGAAGAAAAGAAAACATAGGAGAACCTGTCATCAAGGGATATTGGTGGAGTCCTCTTTGGAAAACACATGTCACAAGTGCTAAGCAGAGTAGCTCACCAAGGGGCACAGGGGTGACCCTACTAAGTGTGCGGAGGGAAACCAGAGAAGATAGGGGTCCCCTCTCATTGTCAAGGTTGAGGTGCTGAGGGCAGCAAGTACTGAGGGAAGGGGGAACACAGGTTCCTGTACAGAGGCCTGGTAGCTACATCGCATGTTGTTGGAGCCCTAAGACATGTTGTAACAAGTTCTGAGGCCACCATACGATGTGGAAGCCCCACATGTCCCATCCCGCAACTTCAACTAGGAGCCCCGGTGGCAGCTAGCAGCAGCTTGCAGACCGGATGGAGGCACAGATTCTAGCCCACATCCTGCCAGGTATGCTGACCTCCCAGGTGCTCCGGCCACGACCCAGCTGACATGGAGCAGGGACAAGTACTCTTTCCAAATCCTGACCTAGAGAATTGGTGAGCATCAGGAAATATTTATAGTTTGCCTCCTACGTGTGGCACATGGAAGGATTGGATACGTAGTAAGAATCACTGAAATATCACTTCTCTGTTTCCTTTCCTTGGAAGATGTATGGCCAGAGTGCTCGTTGGAGGCGAGGATGTAGAGACTTCATTTTACATGTAAACTTACGTACTTGGGTTCAAACTCTCAAGTTAGTTCATTTATTTCCATTCCCTCAGAGTTCATTTTATATTAATTTTTATGTGTGTGCACTTGATGTGGCCAACTATTGTTATTCATTGGAAGGAAGAATAGAAAAAATGAAAGAAAAAGAGGGAGAGGGAATGAGGGATGAAGGAAGGAAAAATGAAGGAAGGAAGGAAATAAATCAAGAGGGAGACATGAGAGAGCAAAAGACAGACAGAGAGAAGGGAAAATCAAAAAGACTTACTCGGAGAGGTAAATTTATATTCTTAAGTCAGCTCATTCTCTATGAAACAAAGCAAGATGCATTTTGTTTTCGTCAAAGAGAAATCAAGTGGAGTTTCCTACATGGTATAAGGCTTTCTGTATTAGCAAAGTCTTTAGGAAACGTGACAAAATCTTACATACCTCGGAACTTTTATATCTGTTCCCAGCTGGGCATAAACACGGTGGAACCATTTCCCAAGGATGTTCTCACTCTCGGAGAAGACTGCAGACAGAGACTCAGCAAGAACCCCACTTTAGGCTCCTTGATGGATGGGAACAGCCGCTGACTGATTTGGCTGTCTCCATCCATAATGGTTGTGAAGACTGACAGCAGAGGACAGTATGGACCATGTTTGCCGTCCTGTGATTTGTTTTTTTACCAGTGTACACAGACATGACCTTATACCCGGCATGAGCTTGCATGGTGGGAGAGCATGATCAATGTTATATTGTCTCACATGGGTGACTCGAGCAATACATCCTCAGAGACTTAAACATTCTCCTGTAATGTGTGTCCAAGCCTCATCCTTTCAGCTGTGAAGTTTCATTTCGCAAAATAGAAGCGATCAGGGCACTAAGTAAGGTGTTATCAGTAAAGACGCACAACAGACACATTTGCATTAAGCATGTTTTGATCTAAGTATATGACGCACGCCCAGGTTTAGGACACACTGTCAGGGCAGACCATTCCCTGAAGGACATCATGCTTGGTAAAATGGGGCGGGGGGCGGGGGCAGTGAAGAACAGGAAAGTCCTCAATGAGATGGACTCACACAGTGGCTGCAACAAGGGGCTCAGTCAAAGAGACAACTGTGAGGAGGGCCAGTGACACAGTGTTTAGTTCTGTCTGCATACGGTCACTATGGGTCGGAACCACTCCATGGCACCTAACAACTACATTTCTTGAGGAGTCCTGGTAGCACAGTGGTTTAGCTCATAACAAGTTACAGTCTCACTGATAGCAATCATGGATGTATTACCCCCCCCAACATCTCCCCCCACCAGGGGAATGAATAATAGAAATGTGGGTGGATGGACACAATGGAGGGTGTGAGATATGAACAACAAATAATAATATATAGTTTTATAAGGGCTTATGAGGGAGGGAAGGTGGGGTTGGGAAGGCAAAAAGAGAAACTGATATCAAAGGGCTCTAGTAGAAAGATAATGTTTTTAAAATGATGATGGCAACATAGGTACAAGCTTGCTTGATATAATTAACTTATGGATTGTTATAATTTCTGTAAGAGCCTCCAATAAAATGATTTTAAAAACAAACAAACAAAAAAGCCAGTCTCAGAAATCCACAGGGGCAGTTCACCCCTGTCCTGTGGGGTCATCAGGATTCAGAATTGACTCGAGGGCAGTGAGTTCTTGCCTCGCACCCCTCCTGTTCTGACTAAATAAATTGGAACTGGCGGGTGAATAATGCTGCCTTCTCACATCTTAGCACAAGGCTGCGTTTCCCACATCATCCTCAAGTGCAATGGCTACCTGTGGTGCTATTATGGTTGCTGTCTAGGGGTGTGGGGTTCCCAGAAAAACTTCTCATGTGAGCTCCCTCTTGTCCAAGTCTGACTGAGGAAAGTCTTTGAAACTTTGTACTCAAGGAAATACTTACTTTTCTTTTTCCCTTTTCTCCCCCACATTCTAAAGGATGCAAATTTGGTTCTACCAATTTGCCAAGGACACTTTATGTCCCAGGCATGTCAGTGCACGTTTACTCAGACTTTGCTTCATAATACATTTATTTCCTGGGATCAACTGGACCTGCCTCAATACATGCAAGGCACTGGACTATTGGTTCAAGATTCTCCCCCAAGGGAAAGAGTTTTTCCTGATGTGGTCAGATCAGAGAAGGGGGCGGGGCCCGGTAGCAGCCAAGCAGGGCCCTGGTCCCACCCAACACAGCCAGGCAGGCTACTTTCCTCAGAGGAAGAATTGAAGGGATGTTCAGGGGGAGGGTCTCCCTCTGCGTTTTCCCTGGAAATCAGCTCAGATGCCGTCTGTGTTAGATCTTTTGACCACTTGAGAGCCAAGATGCAAACCCTTAGAACATTAGGAAGAAAAATACCTGCCAAGCGCCAAGAGGGAGCTCAATCCTACTTGAAATAGGCCTTTTAAGTCCAACAATTTATGCCCAGCCCTAAATCTCCACAGAGCTTGTTAGACCTCTGATGGCCAGGATTCATTTCAGGAGCATTGCAGCGGGGCGGACCATCAGCGGCAGGCACGGGGGCAGGGGGGGGGGGGCGGGGGGGGGGAGTGGGAAGCTTCCAGGGACTCCTGGAGAGTTTCTACTTTGTTTATGTGATTTTGGTGGTAGTCCCACCAGGCAAGGTCAGAGAACAAGAGTGTGAAGAGGAGATTGGGTGTGGGAGGGTGGGGCTGGAGGGAGGGGGCTGGGGAGGCGAAGAAAAGAATCTGTAAATAAGTCTCTGATCTCACACTAGGGCAAGTCTGAACAAGGGCTAAATAGCCAGGAGTCCTCCCGGGGGTCCTATTTGTCCAGCGTTGGGGAATCTGGTAGTCCAAGAAATGTGTGCGTGGCACGAAAGTGCGAAATGAACCCGGGATCTCTGTGTGCTTGGCTATTCCTGCAGGGACAGGCCTCTGGAGCCATCTGCCTGAGCCAGGGACACCATGCTGCTTATTCAAATGAGCTGCCTGCACACAAAGGTGGCCTAAGTGGCCAGTTCCCCCAGCGGGCGAGCCCCCTGCTCCTGATTGAAGCTTTTAAACTCAATCCGCATGGGCGGCAGGAGGGGCAGTGGACAGGGAGGCACAAAGGGGATCCAGTAAAGTGTAATATATGCGGCTTTCCTGGAGAATCCTAATGTCTCAGGCTGGAGGGGAGATTACACCCACCAAACAGGAGTGAGCAGGAGACAGTTAGTGCATTCAGAGGGCTGCAGTCCCTGTTCAGCGACTCTGCTGTGTCCAGCACAGGCTATTGAAAGGGCCTTTCATTGTGCGGGAAGAAAGCTCAGGCCTTTGGTGGAGAGCCATCCTGGAGGGCAGGTCAACCAGCCTTGCCTCTCCTAGCAGCTCAGCCTGGCCCAGTCCCCTGCACTTGGCCTTTCTGTCCCTCTTTAAGGGACCGGGTTAATGTAAACCCAGGACTGCCCCTGTTTGTGTGGGCCCCATAATAAGACTATTGTGGGCTTCCCTCTGCCCTTGTGTCCCGTCCCCCTGAGCAACCCCCTCGGGGAATGTGTTACCCCTCTTAGTTCAAAAGTGTGAGCAGAGGAGGGGGGCAAAGCCACCATCACCTCATGAATGATTTGTAAACAGAGTCCCCGGGCCTGCCCACCATCTCCCATGGGATGGGGTGGAGCACTGGGGGGATGTTGGTGGCAGGGTGGGGAGCACAGGATAGCAACCCTCTCATTCAAAGGCATGGGTTCTATTTGGGTTTAGTACTTCAATGTCCAGCTTTGCATACACAGGAAGCTTCCATCAGGGAAACCTTCGTCCGAAAAGTGATCATCTCTGCTTTACTTCCCTTTCAGAGATCTTCAGAAGCAGATTTGCCAAATGCAACGAACCCTTTGCTTTCTTGCCTGCTCCCTCTATGCGTGTTGATCAGGATCCAGGTAGAATGACAGCTTTGGCAACGTCTGTTTTCTCTCCTCCTCATGCATCTATGCATGCTTTATTTTCTTTATGCGGAGGTGTGTTTCTGTTGTTGTTGTTAGGTGCCACTGAGTCGGTTCTGAGACATAGTGACCCTGCACACAACAGAAGGACACACTGCCCAGCCCTGAGCCCAGCCCTGAGCCCATTGCTGCAGCCACCGTGTCCATCCAGCTCCTGGGAGGCCTTCTTCTTTTCAGGGCTGCTCCATTTCACCAAGTCTGAGGTCCTCCTCCAGGGACTGGTCTCTCCTGACAACATGTCCAAAGTACATGAGATGAACACTCTCCATCTTGCCTCTAAGAAGCACTCTGGCCGTATGTGTTTCATGACAGATTTGTTTGTGATTTTGGTACTTTAAAGATTCCTCACCAGCACCCTAATTCAAATGCACCAATTCTTCTTCAGTCTTCCCTATTCAATGTCCAACTTTCACATGTATATGAAGTGATTAAAAATACCATAACTCCAGTCAGGCATATCGTAGTCCTTAAAGCAACCTCCTTGCTTTTCAACACTTGAAAGAGTTCTTATGTAGCAGATTCACCCAGTACAACTCATAGTTTACTCTCTTGACTGAGATTTCAGGAAGTATTGACTCCGCCCCATTCGCCAGCTGGAGCCCTTGCCGCATAAAAGGTCACACATTGAGCTGCTAACTGAAAGGTCAGTGGTTCCAACCCATCAGCCAGCTCTCCACTCCTGTAAATGTTTGCAGGCTCACCAACTCAAAGGGACCGTTCTATTCTGCCTTACTGGGCCACCATAAGTAGAATGGCCTTGATGAGAGTGAGTTTTGATGCTGTGGTTCTTCTGACCCATACTGACCCTGGGCAGAGCAAAAGGACACACTACTCAGCCCTGCCCCACCATCACCATCATTCCTAAGCTTGTGCACATTGTTGTAGCCACTGTGACAGTCCATCTGTTGCAGGACTTTTTCTCTTTTACCAGGGGAAATGGAGGTTGTTTAGATTGCTAATAGCATTGGCAAAGTACTTAAAAATCATTTACTTGGAAGTGACATGGAAATACTGTGCATACCAATAGCTTGAGTTTCCTGATGAGATGATGACATTAATGGGTGAAATATTGCTGAATGTACTTTTTAAGTGGCGGCAGCATTCCATCAACAGTGAACTGCCAGAAATTCAAAGTGAACTCCAAAGGGGACATGGGCATGGGACACGGGATATCATTGGTGATCTAAGGTGGAATTTTGCTAGAAGCAGAGAATGCAAACTATATGTTTTCTTATATCCTGTTGTCATTCTGAAGTCACGCAACTGTGTGGCTCATAACAAGTTATGGATAATGTAGGGAAGAATGGGAATTTCAGAACACTCGATTTTGCTCCTGGGTGGCCTGAATATAGAGTAAGCAGCAGCCATGCAAATGGAATCAGGGGTGCTGTTTGCTGTGAAATCAGGAAGAGTGTGTGCCAGGCGGTGTACTTTCCCCGTATTTATTCAGTCCGTGTGAAGAAAAGGAATCCAAGAAGCTGGACTAAATGAAGAGGACTTGGGACACTTCCTGATAAAGATCTAAACTATAGCCTTCAGTATGGATTGTTTACTCCAGTACAAAGTAAACAAATATGCTCACCCATTTGCTATTAGCCAATGAGAGCATCGTGATAAATGGAAAGGATAATCAAGCTGTCCCACCACTTGCACTTCAGTTGGCCACTGTGCGGTGGCTTGTGTTGTTCTGGTGCTGGAAGCTATACCACCAGTGTTTCAAGCACCAGCTGGGTTACCCAACGTGAACAGATTTCAGGGGTGATGCCATATTAACAACAGAAGGACATTGTCAGATATAGTGCTTGAAGCTGAGCCCCTGAGTTTGGAAGGTACTAAAGTATGAATGAGGAAGAATTGTCTTCAGAAAGTATATTTGACTACCGTCAAATCAAGCTGATGGGACCTTCACTTGAAAATGACTCCAAACAAGGCAAATACACAGTAATTAGGGAGAACATAGACCATGTACAATGTATGAATCTAGAGAAATTGAAAGTCACCAAAAATGAAGTAGAATGAATAATGGTCGATCTATTAGGCATCAGTGAGCTGAAGTGGACTAATATCGGTCACTTTGAATCTGACAGTCATATGGTTTACTCTTCTGGGAATGACAAATTCAGGAGGAATGGCATTGCATTTATCACCAAAAAGAACATGTCAAAAATCTATCTTGAAGTTCAAGGCTGTCTGTGATAAGATACTATCCAAACTCATATAAGGAAGTCCAGTTAATATAACTGTTATTCAAAGTAATGGCCAACTACTTTATCTAGTAATTAAAAAACTAAAGAATTCTACCAACTTCTTCAGATGGAAAGGATCAAACATGCAATCAAGGTGTGCTCATAATTATCAGTGTTGGAAAAGGCCACTTTGGGAACCAAGAGGAATGGTCAGTAGTTGGTAATAATGGCCTTGGGAATAGAAACAAGGATGGAGATTGCATAAGAGAATTTTGCAAGACCAAGACTCTTCATTTTTCAACAAAATAAACAGTCATAGCACACATGATTGTCACCAAGAAGAATAGGTAGAAATCCAAATGTAAAGAACCTGCTTAGTATATCTCAAACAGTACCTTGCTTCCTGAAAACCAAGAGGACCCGAGGAACTTGATGAAGCTCAAGGGCTCCAGGTTTCAGTTTGGATTACAAATCACTGTAAAGAAAACAAAAGTCGTCACAGCTGAATCAATAGAAAGTATCACGATCAATAGGGAAAGGATTGAAGTTTTTGAGGATTTCATTTTTCTTGAATCCATAATCAATGTTCACAGAAGCTGTAGTAAGGCAATATAATGACCTATTTCCTTGGACAAAACTGTTGCCAAAGACTTCTTTAAAGCATTGGAAAGTAACTGTATCACATCGAGGGATAAGATATGACTGGCCCAAACCATGGTATCATCAACTGCTTCATACACATGTAAAAGCTGGGTAGTGACTCAGGATGATTGGAGAAGAATGGGTGGATGTGCATCATGGTGGTCCAAGAATAGTGAAAGTGAACTGCCAGACCAAACAAATGTGTCTCGGAAGAAGTGCGGTCAGAATGCTTTCTCAAAAGGAAGGTGATGGTACTTTCACTCCCATGCTTTTGACAGATTATTTAGAAATATCAGTCCCTGGGTAGAGGGACTTCCCAGATAGAGGGACAGTCCCAGGTAGAGGGACAGCCAAAAAGAGGAAGACTTTTGACAAGATGGAATGACTCAATAGCTGCACCAAAGGACCCAAGAATAACAACAATTGTGAGGTTGGCATAGAACTGGACAGTGTTTGGTTGTGTTGTGCATTGAGTTGTGATGAGTCATAGCAATGTTGAAGTTGTCAAAGGTTTTACTTGACTTGGAAGGACAACAAAAGCCACAGAAAGAGTAGTTGCGAAATCAGAGGATATACTGCGTTGGGACAATCTGCTGAAGTGTGTCACTTTGAGGTCTACAGTGGATGTGTCCCAAGCTTTGCTGTTTTCAATCACCTCCTATGCATGTGGACACTGGAGAGTGAATCAGGAGACTGAAGAAGAGTTGATGTACTCATACAGAATAACCAATACATTTTTATTTCACGTTTATAAGACTTCAAGGCCTTGTTCATGTTCACGTTAATAAGTTGACAGTTATGTTAATTGAGAGAATGGAATGGTATATCATGAGTTATTTTTCCCTCCCCATTGTATAATTTTGTAAATTATGTATACATCTACAAAGGACAATATAAAAAGAGAAATGTTCAGATTAAAACAAAACTGAGGCACAGTGCCTCTGATCACCTTTAATATGGCATAATGGACTAAGAAGGAAACTGACACATCCTCACAATGGAATACTGCCAATCGTTAAAAGACAGCAATGAACCCAAGACACCCCATGACCTTGAACAAACTGGAAAACTTTATGCTAGGTGAAGTTGTTGTTGTGTTTAGGTGCCAAGAAGTTGGCTTTCAATCAGAACGACCCTATGCAAAACACTGCATGCTCCTGCGCTCTCCTCGCACCTGTTTCCATGCCTGAGTCCACTGTTGCTGCCGCTGTGCCACTCTACCTTGGCGAGGGCCTTCTACTTTTTCACTGCCCGTCCACTTTACCAAGCACAATGTCCTTCTCTAGAGACTGGTGTTGTTGTGTACAATGGGGTCAGTTCTGCCTTACAGTAACCCTGTGTAAATAGAGAATACTATTTCCTGATCCTGCGCCATCCTCACAATTGTGCTTATGTTTGAGTCCACTGTACCAAGCACGATGTCCTTCTCTAGAGACTGGCATCTCCTGACACTCTGTCCAAAGGATGTAAGATGAAGTCTATGAAATCCAAGACAGGCAAATCTATAGAAACAGTAACAGGATAAATGGTTCCTTGAAAGTATGGAAGGGGAGGTTGGGCAGAAATGGGAGGTGATAGTGCTGAGGGCAAAAATGAATAAAATGTTCTAAAACATATTCGGGTGATGATTGTACAACTCATCTGGATGTGAAGGAAATACTGAATTGGACGATATGTGAATTATGTGCCAAGAAAACCTTTGGAAAATATAAACAAAAAGAAAGTAAAACGATAATATCATATACAATCATGAATATACTTTTTGAGTTTATGTTTTTTCATGCCTTCTCTGTAAATGAAGGATTCACATTCTTTAAGCTTTGTTTAGAGAATAGCATGGAGTGTCTCAAATGTTAGTTATTTATGAAAAGCATCCAACCCTTTCTCTTAGATTATACTTTCTTGAGGACAGATATCATGTTTTAATAACTAGTGCATGCTTAGTCTGTGTAATTCAGTTCAGTTAGCTTTCAGCTGTCAAGCTGACACAGTGCATTGGGGGCGTACCGGCTGGTGAATACAGAAGTTCGAAGTTGATGTGAACCCACTGTCGGTAGATTGATGAAGACTCCTACAATAAACAGGCGAAGCAAGAGGAACTTGAAGAACCAGAATCAAGATCCAGCTCCAGCAGAAGATGAAGAGACAAACAGAATTAGGTTTGTCTAAGAAGGCTTAGGAAGCCAAGAACATGTCATCAGGCTCCCACAAACCTGATTGCTTGAGCTCCACCCCTATCCTTACCCAGGAGTGTCCAATGGACACACTCCCAAGCCATCACGTAACTGGATGAGAAAGCAACTACGTGTCTGGGATTCTAAAAGCTCTAATAGTGGAGCATTTTCTCTTACTCACGTGACAACTGAGGAGTTTCCCCCCATCAAGTAAGTAATTTCCTCTATGTTTCAAGAGTGGTTAAGTATTTGACTGCCACCCGAAAGGTCTATGGTTAGAACCCACTAGTTGCACAAAGGAAAGATGTGACCATCGAGCCCAAAATGATGACACCCCTTGGAGCCCTTTAGGAGAGTTCTATTCTGCCTCGTAGGGTTTGTTATGATTCAGAAGAAACTTATTATCAGAGGACTTGGATTTTTTTCCTTGGCTCTTACAGATTAATGTTAAATAAAGCTAGGTGATGTTGTAAAGCCTTATCAGGAGAACAAAGCATTTTTAAGTTCTCCTCAAACATGCCACCTTGAATTCCTTTGAGTCACTATTTAAATTTCATGGTGAAAATTATCTTCAACATCAGCCCTTTAATATTTTGAAAATAATATAAGTACCCTTAATTTTAACTCATGTTTTAAATCAGACCTTATGTTATATTCAATTATTTCTTAAGGACCTACTTGCCAAAAGTACTTAGACTGGAGGGGTTTCTGTTCTTGAGCATAAAGGTTTTGATGTCTGTAGCATTTAATTAAGTGGGTAGCAATTATTAATACAGAAATACTTATTAGTTTGACTGAAACCAGAGACATACATGTTTTAAGATTTGAAATCATAACATTAAAGCCAAATTAAAATAAGTCCAAGAAAAAGTCTGTGAACTTAATTTAGTGGAAGTCGGCGTCTTAAAAGTGGCACGGGTGAATACCGCTGCTTCTGGTGGTTAAAAATAAGGGAAGCATGCTGATGTTTGAATTTCTGGAATTACTGCCCTTCCCCAAAATCAAAACGCCCGAGCCAGCAAGAGTGTCATAATTGTTTTGAGTACAAAAACGAAGCCTGGTGCCAGGTTTCTATACTTTCACTCTGGCCAGCTCCCCTCACCCTCCAGCCTTGCCAACTTTTCCTGCTCCCCGGTGGATGCCGAGAAAACGTAATTGTGGGATTTCAAATTACAGTAAGAGGAAATTGCAGGCTCACCCATCCTTATGTGTAGGCAATTAGCGAACCATATCAATTTTAGTTGGAAGTGAAGGGCGCTAAGCCTTTGACAAGCACACCCGCTCTGGGCAGCAGGAGCGCAGCGCGCAGCAGCAGCACAATGAACAGCAAGCCCCTCCAGTCACCCTCCACGAGCGTCCCCCCGCGGAAAATCCAGGAAACCAAACCATAAAGGAAACCCAGCCTGGTCCTGAGCCATCCTTGTGCCCATTTGATTCCCTTGTTGCAGCCCCTGTGCAGCTCATGAAGCGTCTTCCTGTTTCCGACTGACCCTCTACTTTGAAAATACATAGTTATTTAAATAAATCCCTAAACAAAATGTCTCTTTTAACCATCCTTCCAAGAGGTGAATTAAAATTCTTCATGGGATTGTTAACCCCTAACATAATATTTAAGGTAAATGCAAAAAACTGCAGAGCTTTTCCATCCAGAATGGTCAGTGTGGGATTCTTCGTGAGGCTCCGCCAAATCTCCAGTCATCTATTGAAGTCACAGGCATGGAGTCCATTCTGACCCATGGTGACCCTATACGTCAGAGGAAAACTACCCTGTGGGGTTCTCAGACTAGACCTTTACAGCAATAGAAAGGCTCTCTCTCTCTCTCTCTCTCTCTCTCTCTCTCTCTCTCTCTCTCTCTCATGGAGTGACTGAGGGTTTCAAACTGCTGACCTTTTGGTTAGCATCACAAAGCAACCCTATGCCAGCAGGGCTGCCCATCTATTTCAAAGCCCTTGAGATAACAGAAGTGTTCAAAGGCTTACCTGGGAAGGTGAAGAACAGATGGTATTTTTCACTGGTTGTCTTTCCTTAAAAATAAGCAGGGTGATCTGTGATTATGGGTGCACCATGCTTCACTATCGACCCGTAATCTGTGGTAGGAATTATGTTTTGTGTGTGTGTGTGTGTGTGTGTGTGTGTGTGTGTGTAAGAATACTTCTTGTTGATTAGATTAAATGAGAGGATTCCTTCTAGGAGCCCTGGTGGCCTGGGGGTTATGCACTAGGCTGCTGACTTCAGGGTCAGCAGTTTGAAAACACCAGCTGATGCTCGGGAGAAAGATGGGGCTGTCTACTCCCCTAAAGGGCTATACTCTCAGAAACTCACAGGGGGCACTTCTACTGCATCTGATCCTGTAGGATCGCTCTGCGTCGGCATGGACTCGATGGTCGTGTGTGCGTTTGATTTCTTCCCATGGGTCAGTCTAGCGGTGTGCCGTATACGTGTTTTCTTTTAAATCATTTTATTGGGGGCTCGTACAGCTCTTATCACAATCCATACATCAATGGAATCAGGCATGTTTGTACATATCTTGCCCTCATTCTTTTCTAGCCATCTTCTTTCAATTGAGCCCTTGGTATCAGCTTTTCCCCCTCCCCCTCCCCCCTCTTACCCCCTTGATAGATGGTACTTTGTTATTATTTCATCTCTCACACGGACTGCTGTTTCCCTTGCCCCATATTTTCTGTTGTTCTTCCCCTGTGGAGGGGTGTGTGGTCATGTGTTGATTATTGTGATTGCTTTCCCCCTCTCCCTTCCTCTTCCCCTCTTCCCCCTACCCTTCTGGTATCACTATTCCCACTCCTGTTCCTGGATTCCACGTGTCATGGGCTCCCATCCCTTTCTATACCTGTGCACATGTTCCTGTCCAGTCTGAATTGAGAAGCAGCACTGGGGTCATGGGAGTAGGGGGTGAGGAAGCCTCAAGGAGTGTGTTAATTATTTCTTAAAAAGTACTACCAGCTCAACTTGAACTCATGGTGAGCTCCCGTGGATCTGTGGAGAGGTGTGATATAAAGGATTTGATGTCACTATGGTCAGGTGACCTTGAGTCTGCTCCGATTCATAATGCCCCCATGTACAACAGCACAACAGAAGGAAACAGCCCCTGCCCGCCCCTCCCCCCCACCCGCCCATCAGTCCTGCACCAGTCTCACAATTGTTCTTATCTTTGAGCCCATTGCTGGCTTGCATATATTAAGTAGCTATTGTGTCCGTCCATCTGATGAAGGACCTTCCTCTTGTTCTCTGCCCCTCTACTTTACCAAACACCCTGTCCTTTTCTAGAGACTGGCTCTCCTAATAACATGTCCAGATTGGTGAGACCATGTCTCCTCTCTCCTTGCCTCTGAGGAGCACTGGGACGTCAATGGCTGGAATTCTCCCAGGAAGGGATTTCAACGATTAATTGTTGTTCCAGAAGCAGATCACTGGGCCTTTCCTGTAAAGTGCTTCTGAGTGGACTCAAACCTCCAACCTTTAAGTAGGCAACCTTGCACCTTGCCTATATTAAATATTCGCTGTAAGAATCCATAGAAAAAGTGAAATTTTTATTTTTCAAAATGGTTGCCAAGAGGCATGTGTTATCTTTTCAGCGAGGAATACAAAAATGGTCATATAATGAAAGGAAACCAAAACGAGAATTGATGCATTTTAATGACGGTGCTGGTAAAGAATACGGGAGGTTTCCCGAACTGCCAGAAGAACAGATACATTGATGCTTGGAGAGAAACAGGCAGAACGCTCCTGACAAGTGAGGATGGCGAGAGTTGGCTCACACACTTTGGACACATTCTCAGACCAGACCGGTCCCTGGAAAAAGATACCTTGCTTGGTAAAGCAGTGTGTCAGCACCCAAGAGGAAGCCTCTCTGGATGAGATGGCTCCATGTCGTGTCTACAACCAAACAACACCTGTGAGGAGTGAGTGTGCAGGACCAGGCGGTGTTTCATTCTGTTGTATGGATGTGTCAGAAGAGGCTGGAGGGGACCTAACAGTAAGGTGTGTGTGTGTGTGTGTGTATGTGTGTGTGTTGACAAGCGCATATGCACACTAGAATATAAGTGTCCATTTGTACACAGAACAAATGGCAGCTTCAACTTGCAGCCTGGTGTGAGGAAAGGAAAGGGCTGTGTTACGTTGAGGCACATCACAAGAATCAAGGCTTTATCCGTACACCCACACAATGGAATCCTATGCTTCCCTAAGAAATCGTGATGCCAAACACCTCATAAGAAGTACGAATTTGGAAGGCATTATGCTCAGCAAAGTGAGTAAATCTCAGAAAGACAAATATGGTATGAGACCGAAATTGTGACAGGAGAAAAAATCAAGAAAAATGGGTTTCACACCGAAAGAACTCAATTTTGAAGGTTAGGGGGAAGGAAAGATGAGACAGAATAAATGCACAATTTTTTAAAAAGACATACATACACCCACAGACCCACAGGTATAGAGAGAAGCCAGATATGTGCACACCAGCCAATATTGATTACTTTGGGGAAAACATCTTAATATAATTTTTTTAAAGAGATGGGAGACTAAAATCTTTAAAAAGCATAAAAAAGCGGGGCAAGCGGCACTTTGACCTGAGGGAGGACACATGTTTTAGAAGAGCCTGGGAGGACATGTCACAGTGAGACCTCACACTGTGGAGACAGCTCCGGGGACCCTCAGTCGATGTCGGTCTTCCACTGGCCTTGAGATGAAGCTCTCTGCTTCCCCAGTCTAGTCTCCCCACCTCCTGAACCTGGAGGAAGATGTGAACAGCTATGTGGACAGACAGGAGGGTCTGGCCGATGGTCTGGAGAGGTAGGATTTCCCCACCTTAGCTTGTTTTCAAGCTGGGGCCCTGGTGAACAATTCTGAATGCACGGTGGTATGGCAGAGGAACAGACAAATCAGTCTTAGAACACGTGCAGCCAGAATGCTCCTTAGAGGCACGCTAGTTGGGTCTTTGACTCACGTGCTGTGAGCATGTCATGAGGAAGACTCATGGAGACAAGAGAACGTGATGGTCGGTCCATCAGAAAGCCGGCAATATGAGGGGAACCCGCAGTGAGATGAACTGACATCAAAGCCACACAAATGGACCCAGTGATCATAAAGATGGTGCAGAACCAGCAGTTTCCTTCAGATGACTGTAGGTCGCCAGGAGACAGAGCTAATCCAGGCAGCAACCAACAACCCCTGAAATATTTGAGGCAGCAGAATCCCTTGCTCCCCATTCCAATGCTAACCCTCATACTTCCCACAAACCACTTCTCACAGATTTACATGATCTCATAGAATAAGGTACTATTTCAGATTGGTTATATGTTTTCCCATTAATGTAGTAATCACGTATTAATTAGTATATAAAACAGTCCTTGCGGTATAGTGGTTATGGGATGGACTGTGATCTGCAAGGTCAGCAGTTCAAAACCAGCAACTATTTCACAGGAGAAAGCCTGGGCTTTCTGCTCCCTGAAAGAGCTCCTATCTCTGAAGCCCTCAGGGGCAATTCCACCCAGCCCTATCGGCTCCTAGGAGTCAGCATCCACTTAATGGCAGTGAATAATCAGTGTATCAGCGACAAGGATGCCGAGGCTAGGTCTGACATACTTTGGACATGTTGTCAAGAGAGACCGGTCCCCAGAGAAGGCCCTCATGCTTGCTAAAGCTGAGTAGCATCCAAAAAGACAAAGCCCCTCTAGGAGCCGGACTGATACCATGATGGACTGATACCATGATGGACTGATTCCATGATGGACTGATACCATTGTTACCAACCTGGGAGCCTGCATTGGAGCAAGCACGGCGGTGGTGCAGGAGCAGAAGGGCTCCCTTCTGTTGTGCGGAGCGTCTCTGTGAGTCTGACCCCAGTCAACAGTCCCCAACAGCATTAATAGCACGCGCAATTCGTGTATCAACCATGATTAAGTAAGGAAAGAGCTACCTCTAGTTTCAGATAGAGAAGGGCCCTGCTGGTAGCTTGCATTTGAACTTCTAGCTTCCAGAATGGTGGTAGCGTCCATTTCTGCTATTTGTTGTTCTGGTGTTTCATTATGGCAGACCTAGTAAACTAGTACACGTCCTGTGTGTGATATCTGGGTCACCGAGTTCCTCACGGGCAATTATATTGTCAGGGAAAACAAAAGAGAAGCATCTACCTTTCAAGACAAAGCAAAGTAAATAGTTCAAGTTCAGGATGTCCAATGTATGGATGGGCCTCTCTGGAAATGAGACTAAGAGCCCGTGATAGATACCGCCTGTGTGGAAACCAGAGGTCTCTCTCATGGAATTGCATGGCGCATTTTACAGTACTGGTAGTTTGCCCCATCTATGGGCAACCGAGGATGTCTTGGAATGCAGAGGTTGAAGCACACCGCTGCCAACTCGAAGGTTTGAGGTCCTCACCCTCCATTAGCTCAGCTGCACGAAGATGTGGCAGTCGACTTCTATGGAGATTGACAGTCTTGGGAAGCCTGGGGGACAGTTCCACTTTGTCCTGTAGGGCAGCTATGACTAGGAATCAACTGCATGGGAGCAGTGGGTTTGGTTTTTAGTTTACGGGCGACCCTGTTTAACTGAAGTCATTAGCTTAATGCCAACCACTTCTCTATGGTCAGTGGTATGGTTTGGTTTGGTATGGTTTCTGAATTTACTTTTCAGCCTCTCTGGAGTGTTCCCCATAGGACCTCCAGGCTGGTGACATGTGGGTTTTTGCTCCCACCCTGGCTATTGCTTCTGTTTGGTACTAGACATCATCTTAAGAGAAGACCCTGGTTGGAGGAGATCCCAGAATGAAGGGTCACTTCCATCCACCACAGGTTAAACTTGAGAGTCGTGGGCACTTGCCCCTCTCAGCACTTGGGTTTGTGGCACATGTGCATTGGCTGCTTCGCTTTTGCTGCGACATGGAGCATGGGAAGCATGGTCTGATGGTGGTCACATGCTCGGCACTATCTCAGCTGGTCCAGGGACCTCCTCAGAAGTTACATACTGTGCGACATAGCCAGCCCACTCTCAAGGGCATGGAATGTACGGCTACATACTGACTGGTTGACAATTGCCACAGCCCCATTTTCAGCTCCAGAGGTGCTACCATTTCCTGGCAGGTCTTGTATTTTCATTAGCAAAGAGCACTATATCTAAAAGTTAAATTAAATTTAACAAAAATACAGCTTTCTTTTCTCTGCCGCCTCCTCCTCCTCCTCCTCCTCCTCCCTCCTCCCCCTCCCCCTCCTCTTTGTCCTCCTCCTCCTTTTCCCTCTTCCTCTTGTCCCTGCTCTCCTCATTCAGACTGAGATTGTCCTTTCAAAGAGAAGAGCCTGGATTTGCTGGGTCAGGGAAGAAATGGTGGGTCTCTGGAATTCCCAGGAGAGTGTGGATGTTGCTCTACTGCCCAGCACACCTAAAGGGCAGCCCGGAGAGAAATCACAACAGAGAAGGGCCTCTCTTCATTTAGCAAACCCAGAAGGTGTGCCAGGGAGGAGCTACAGCAAAAGGCCTTTGGTTACTGTTCAGGCTAGTGATCTGATAAGTGTATCTTTAAATCCAGGCTTGCATTGTGTCTCCACCCAGGGCCACTGCCTTAAGCCACTTTTACCTCTGGCCATTGAAAACGGGCTCAGTGGAAGGAAGGCACGCCCCAGGAAGAGGTATGCACTACTCTTCCTTGTTCAAAGACAGCCTGAGAAAACCTTCTTGTTTTCATTTCTTCTTCCCTGCGGAAAGAAAGAAAAGAGAGAAAGGGAGAGAAGGAGAAGAGGGAAAAGAGAGGGGGTGGGGGGGGGGAGAACAAAGGAAAGAGCAGGGTAAGGAGAGTTAAATGGATTACTCACCTTTTTTGTCTAATAGGGATTTTTGAGAAGAAAGAGAGAATTTAGTTTTTATCCCCCCTCTCACTGGCAGAACAGAGGCTTTTCAGATGCACATATTGCTTTAATGACTTAATCACCTAATTAGCTGACTGGCAAAGGCAATGGCTGGAAGCCTGCTGGGCTCCCAGCTAATTCCACTTACCTTTAAGTGATTACGAGGGTTGCTGGTGCAGGGCTGGGGCACTTTGACTGGAAGATCCTGCAGATAGCCCAGAGGTGGGTGGGTGGGTGAACCCAACTCAACTCACTCAGCAGGAAATGCAAGTGACCCCTTTGAAGCCTTAGGCAGATGAGGGCGCAGTGTCCACAAAGACCATGGTCAGGCTTCCTGATGAGAGGGTGTGGAGCTTCCTTTCTGTGGCACTTATTTCTAGGTCTTGGGTAGCTCACCTGGTTGTTGTTTTTATAATGACTATATCTTTGCTTTCCCCTCTGCCTCCTTCACCAGACCTCTCTCCCGCCCACCCCTCTCTGCAAATGTTATGACCACCAAGATTTTCCAGGGATAAAATCCAGAAACGGATAATTTCTTGGCTGCCCTCTGGGAGCGGAGCGTGTGAATCTAAACATTGTAACTCCATAGTGGCTTCCTATTGCTTCCCATTGTTCTTGGTAACGACAGAGCCAAATACCCACAAGCCATGTGGTTGTTTGCTGCCATCCAGTTGGCTCCTACTCGTGGATCCCCTGAGCACCGCAAAAGGAAGCACTGGCCGTCCCGTGCCACCTTCACACGTGTGCTTGCATCGAGCCCATCTGTGCAGCCACAGGGGCAGCGCGCCTCGTGCACGGTCCACCTTGTTTACGCTGCAGCACGCAGACGACACAGCCTGGCTTGCTGAAAGCAAAGAGGAGTTGAGGCACTTACTGATGGAGATCAGAGACTACAGCTCTCTTCAGGGATTGCAATGCAACACAAAGAAACGAAAAACCTTCCAACTGGACCAATAAGCAACATCTAGATAATCAGAGAAAACAATGATCTTGTCAAAGATTCTATTTTACATGAACTCCTAATCGATACATGTGAAAGTAGTCATCAGGAGAGCAAATGATGGACAGGATTGGGCACACCGGCTAATATTCTCTTTAAAATGCTCAAAAGCAGGATGTCACTTTGAAGGTTAAGGTGCAACTAGCGTGGTCTTTGTAATCACCGCATATGCATGGGAAAACTGTACCGGAATTAGAAAGACCAATTAATACCTCTGAGCTATGATGTTGGTAATAAAACTATTGGATAAAAGTGGGCTGGTCGAAGAATGAGCAAATCTTTGCTGAAAGAAGTAGAAGTACAACTCGAGCGCTGGTTTGAAGCAAAGACGATCACGCATTTGGACGTGCCATCAGTAGAAGCCAGTTCCTGGAGACAGTTGTCCTGCTTCTCAAAGCCGAGGGTCAAGCCAAACTGCAAGACTCTCCATGAGACGAGTGGACACAGTGGTGTTGAACCATGGACTCAAGATAACAACTATGAGGCTGGGAGGGGATCCGCGTTTCATTCTGCTGTGACCAGTGTGGCTACAAAGCAGGAGGGTCCCAGCAGTATCCCCTCCTAATGCTCCCTGTTAAAATAACAAGCATAACCTAATAATCTTGAGTATAACCTAATCTTGCCTCATTAACTGCAGGCGGAGGGTTTACAACACAACACAAAATGGAGAGTAGTCAGAGGATACTGGGTATCATGTACTGGTCAAGTTGGAAAATAATGATCTATAACTTATCAAGGGTTCCTGAAGGTGGGCAGGTGGGGGAGGGAGGGGGAAAATGAGGAGCTGATATCAGGGGCTCAAGTGGGAAGAGAATGCTTTGAAATCAATGATGGCAGCATATATGCCAATGTGCTTGACACAATGGATGAATATATGGATTGTTATAAGGGATGTAAGAGGCCCCAATAAAATATTTAATAAAATAAATAAATAAAATGTTACACACCTTAAACACAAAAGTTGACTAATTTCGAGGGGAAAATAGTTGATTCATGGCACTGCCTAATTTTACTGTTACTAGCTGCCGTCATGGTGAGTTCTTGCTAAAAGGACTAGGTGAAACAATTAAATGTGCTACCCTTTGCCTTGGTGGGTTTGAATTGATCTGTGGTAGAAATCATAGTTTTTGCTGATTTTTAGAAGCAATTCACCAGGCCTTTTCTCCTTTCCTCCTGAAGCAGGATGCTCCTCTGAGTTCTACCACTGAACCAGCGATGGTTCAGACACTTTTATTGTTTTGCTCTTATTGTTGTTAGGCGTCATCGAGTCAGTTCTGACCCATAGTGACTTTGCACAACAGAACAAAACATTGCATGATCCTGTGCCCTCCCCACAATTGTTGCTATCCTTGAGCCCATCGCTGAAGCCACTGGGCCAGTTCATCTCCTTGAGGATCGTCCTCTTTTAGCTGAGCCTCGGCTTTACCACACAGCAAAGGAGAACTATATCCCCTTTCTCCCTAAACTTCCAATCACATCTTCAATTAAAAAGTCTTTTGTCTGCAAACCCAATCGACCCGTTTTCTGTCCATGTGTTGAACTGTGGTGGGTTGTGTGCTGCTGGGATGCTGGAAGCTGTGTCACTGGTATTTCAAATGCCAGCAGGGTCGCCCACGGTGAACAACTTTCCGCCTGAGCTTCCAGGCGAAGAACAATGAAGCAGGAAGACGCTGCCCGCATCAGAGGAAGGGGCTGCCTAAAAACGTACGCACAACTTCAGAACATTGTGAGATACTGAAGGCCTAATGAATCCAAGCAGAACCTGGCTGGAGGGAGTGTCAGGAGAAGGACCCCTCAGGTCCAAGGGTATTTGAATTGTGACTGCAGGGAGCTGATTTCTCACAGAGTTGACCACACTGGGCCAGTTTAGCCTGGGGGAGTGGAGCTTTAGAGGTTTCATTTACTGATAGGGGTTGATTTAAGGTAAGAAAATGATTAGGGCAAAGAATGTACAGATGTGCTTTATACAATTGATGTATGTATATGTATGGATTGTGATAAGAGTTGTATGAGCCCCTAATAAAATGTTTAAAAAAAACAAACCAAAAAACCACAGTTGCAAAAACCTGCTAATGATCAGAACTTGGAATGTGTGAAGTATGATTAGGAAAATTGGAAGTGATCAAAAATTAATGAGAATTAAAAAATACCTGATATCCTAAGCATCAATGAATGAGCTGCAACCTGGTAG
Source organism: Tenrec ecaudatus (assembly GCF_050624435.1). NCBI lineage: Eukaryota > Metazoa > Chordata > Mammalia > Afrosoricida > Tenrecidae > Tenrec > Tenrec ecaudatus. Next base: position 5,283,161 of record NC_134531.1, read on the forward strand.
AGGCCATTTTGAATCAGGAAATGACATGAGTTCCTACGGCAGGAATATCACAATCCAGAGAAAGCATGCGCATTCGTTATAAAGAATGAACATTGCAGTCAATCATGAAGTACCATGCTGTTTGTGATCGGATTATATCTATAGGCCTTCAAGGAAATCCCATGAATACAACTGTCATTTAAATGTATACACAATCACAACAGCTAGTGATGAAATTGAAAAAGCATCTACCAACAACATCAGGGGGAAACGAATCAAACATTCAGTCAAGATGCATTGATTATTATTGGTGATTGGAATGCAAAAGTTGGAAACAAGAAGGAACAGCAATTGGAAAATATGGAGTTGGCGGTAAAGACAAAGCTTGAGATGACATAGCAGAATTTTGCAAGATCAACGACTGTTAAAACTCTACAGGGCTCTGCCTACACCAGGGGGGTGAGCTGTACCTTCTTCCACTGCCACCATCACCTTGCAGGCTCTATCATATGGACTGTTGTAATGATGTCCTAATTCAAACCCTCCTATGTTATTCCATGTTCTCTTCCTGATACTGAGGATTAGGGTCCCATCTTTTCTGTTCCAGATCCCTGGTGGCAAAGTGGTTTAGGCATTTGGCCACTAACTGTCAGGTCAGTGGGAGTTAGAGGAGGCTGCTTGCTTCTGTGAAACCTTACCCTGCCCCTCAGCATCACTGTGCATCAGAATGATTCAGTGGTGGTGCATTTCTTTTCTGTTCCCAAAGCGTCTCAATGTCTTTACATCTCTGGCACATTTACTTGCAAACTCATCCACGGACATCAGACAAACAGACTGGATGTGAGCCATTCAAAGCCCACTAATTTCTCCAAGGATCTCTGCATAATCTGGACTCAGATAGTAAACCACGAGCTAATCTCCAGGCCTGCCTCCACAGTTCTACCACAAGATGTCCATGTGCCGGAGATGGCTCAGCCGCAGGGATTCTGTGGACCTTCAGGAAGAGACAGGACTGTAGTTCCTTTAAAACACTTTCCTCTCTCCCGCCCATGACCCATCATCGCATAGGGCAGCTGTTCTCAACCTGTGGGTTGCGACCCTTTGGGGTGGGGTGTCAAATGACCCTGTAACAGGGGTCACCTAAGACCTTCAAAAAACACATATTTCCAATGGTCTTAGGAACCAAGACACCATTCCTCTATCCATCTCCAGGGAGTCTGCCCACGAGCAGATACATCCACGTATGAGTACCAGGTGTGAAGACTGTTACCCATGCTACGCCATGCTTCAAGACAAAATTTCATTGATTTGTCCCTAGAAATAATTATTTCACAATCTATAATTACATATTGTTTTTGTGATTCATCACTATGCTGTAGTCATGCTCAATTTATAACAATGAAAATACATCCTGCATACCAAATATTTACATTATGATTCACAACTAGCATAATGTCAGTGCTGAACTAGGAACGAAAATCATGAGATGGTTGGGGGTGACCACCACATGAGGAACTGTATGAAGGGTCGCGGCAGGAGGAAGGTGGCAGTGCTGCTGAGGGCTGTGTCCTGTAGAGTGTGTCTCCTTGGTGGCCCTCATCCATGCTTGCAGAGCGTTTGCAATGTCTTCTAAGCAGGGGCAGCCTCCTCCTCTCTGCCTGAGGCTCATGTCTTCTGGGTAGGAATCCAATGCACATACACTCACAGAAAGTGGATTCACCAAAAGGAAGCAGTCTTGCCCTACACAATTTTGGATAGCAAAATATAAACATCCTGTCTGTGGTTTCTTTGTCTGCCTTCTCGCGTGTGTGTGTGTGCGCGCGCGCGCATGCGCGCGCGCCATGGCACACATTTCATTGTAGCAACTGTTTTCTGCCACGTCAACAAGTAGAGGATTAAGTGATAAGCATGCTAGTAATGTTCTTGTGGCGTGCTCATTTTTTGACATTGAACACTGCGTGCATCTATGAAGCACCAGAGATTGTGAAGTAGGCTCAGGAAAGGAGGTGGGAGTGGCTATGGACGCCATCTTCGTTCTGCTCAACAGCAAAGCTGAGTTTCCTAGGCCACGTCACATAATTAAACCGAGAGAGATGTCACCATCAATCAACCTGGATTAAATGACGTGGCCGCAGATGGAATTCACCAGCAGGTGTGCCCCTGAGCGCCTCCTCGTGGCTTAAATGTGGAGAAGATCCTGGGTCCTTTCGGGTCCCCTTAGTCTTTGGGGCATCCTCTCACCCTTAGTTGTATGGAGAGATGGAGAACATCTGGAGAGATGGCGAATTGGCTGAAAACAAGTGTGCAGCTGAATACGTTTTACGATGGAAATGCTTCTAAAGGGATTAAAGTATGGCAATGTTTTGGGGTAGGATGTGGGGGACCACTCAAATTAAAAAATCCTCATGATGGGGCTAAAGGGCAAATGCCTTGCACAGCGCTTCCAATCTGCCCACTTCCCCCAAGACTGCGAGGAGGCTTGGCAAGAAGAGGAAAGCTAAATAAAGTGTTTCTTTCGGTGAGGTGCTGGGGTGGGTGACATGGCTGAAATCGGCCCTCTTTGTCCCCATTGAGGACCTTTGGAGCAAGAAGACTCCCATTTGTTAGGAGGCTCTAGTATCTGATGTGAAACAAGGGCCATGCCCATTGTTCCTGTCACCAGTGGCTCTATTAGAAACATTCAATGCTTTTGCTGAGCTACATGGTGCATGGTGTAATTCCATTTTCTCCATGACTGCAGGAAAGGGAAATCAGGTAATTAAATGTGAGAAAGCCCAGGGGGAGCTGGGGACCCCTTTCTGCTCAGTTAGCTTTTCCAATGCAGCTGCCCAGCTGTGGCAGCCCAGAGGGAGCCCGGGAGGACCTTGGATGGATGCACAATGGCCCGGGGGGCGCCAGGATGCTCCACAGAGCACGCTAGACTGGTTCTCAGGAACTGACATGCCAGCCATGTCCTGCTCAAGTGCCCCTGCTTCCCGTCAACTTGAAAAGTTCCGGAGGGTGTGTCCTTTAGTCAGGGAAACCTGCTTCACCTTAGGGGATCCCATTGTTAGGGGGCAGATGGAGTTGGCGGGAGGTGTGGCTGGTGCTGAAAGTGAACAAGGAAAGGGGCAGGGACTGGGACTGGAGGAGGTCCAGGGAAGGTAAAGAAGAGCTGAGAAAACAGAGCCATTCCAGTCACGGGTTCACTAAGGTCTGGCTTAGACTGGACGGTAGCATTTTACACACTTTCTGGCATGGGCTAGGAAACAAAGCTTGGTGGAAGCCACATGGATCTCCGTGTCTCCATGGCCTCATCCTACCTACTATTAATCAACCCGTCATGGGGCCAGACGGTCTTCAGCTCCATTGTGCGTGGTGTCAACAGACAGCAGCTAATGAATGAGGGCGGCAAGCACTTCCTATTGTCTGTATTTTCCAGTTTAAAATGGCCAGATCATTCTGCGGAAGGTGTTAAAAACACTAGCTCTGAAACTTAGACCTCCGAACTAGCGATATGAAGACACCCCACACTAGAATCCCACAATTAAGGAAAATCCGAGGAGCTGTACATGCATATCAAGAAACACACAGCCACATCCTGAGACGGAATTTTCCCAGAAGAACAAAGCATGTCTTCCTCTTGCTACGCAGGGCCCAGGACAGGGCCATCACCCTCTCCTTTGGTCAGGCTGGGTTTTCACTTAAATAACGATGTTTGACATTTCAATTTAGTCCTTACAGCTTTTAATACATTCTCATACTGTCCTCTTTTACAGATAATTTACTTCCCGGTGTGTCCTTATAATAAGAGCCAGGATTGGGGAAAAATGTTCTCATTTATGTGTAAATTGTGTTAACAGTGTAATTTGCATAATTGTATTCCCCTGATGTTATTGTTTCTAAGTTGACATCTCTAAATTTTAGAAATAATCAACTGTATTTCTTTTAAAAAAAGAAAGAAATCCATTAAATCAGAACATGATTTGACTTTTTGATTTTCATTTCACATTAAATGCCTTCAGAGATTTCTTAAAATGATGAGAAGATGGAGCCATGGGGTGAGATGGGGGAGTAGTTCTGTGGGGACATACTGGCCCTTAAAATGTAACAACAGAATCATGCTTGGATTTAATTTTATCTTTGTGGAATCATGCTCTCTGTTCATCTGCCTTAAGAAGGAACCGGCCTAAAGAAAAGGCCTGTAATGATGTTCTCAAGAACTCACGCTATCGTGCATGGGTTTGGATTGATGGCGGGCCCGGCCCCATGGGCCTCTCATAGTGTCCCATGCCAGAGAAAACTGTAACCTCGAACCATTGCCTGGCTCTGCCCCATGGGCGTTGGGCACTGAAGTGGGTTGCACAGTGAAAAAGAAAAGAAAACAAAAAACTCACACTCTCAAGTTAACACCGACTCCTAGTGACCCCACAGGACAGGGTTGAACTGCCCCCTCCTCCCCGTGGGTTTCTGAGACTATAGATCTTGAGAGGTATAGAAAGCCTCATCTTTCTCCTGGTAATGATGGTGTAAGACAGTCAATTCCATGGTATCATATCCTAGTTCTTCCCTTCGCTCTTAGCACGTCTACACTGCTGCAGTCTGCATGGCCACTTCTACTTCTGCCAGGGTTCTCTCCTTGCCTGTTCCACACCCCAAACAGAAGGATCCCTGGATCCTTAGTCTCACCCTGTGTGGTACACTCCTATGCTGTCTCAACAACCGAAATGCAGCCTGCTGTTTGCTCTTGCTTGGCGACCTGTATCCCTGTCTAGACAGGGAGATCCTTAAGGTTAAAGGTAGCCAATGCTTCCAAGGTGTAAGTGGATACACAGGATCCTCGTGTTGTCAACATCGACTCATGGAGACCTCAGGTGTATCAGATTGCTCCATAGAGTATTCAATGGATGACTTTTCAAAGGTATATCACCAACCTGTTCTTCTGCGGCACCTGTGAGTGGACAGGAACACCGCTGACCTTTCCGTTAATGAGAGAAGCAGTAACCCTACCATCCATGGAATCAAAATGTGGGTATTGCATTCCAATTGTCACCACAACTGGAAGGATAACCTTATTCATAGGTCTGAAAACAGACGGAAAATCCAAGTCAACAAACAGAATTCTGGGGAGGCTACCTGCTTCAGCAGTCTAGACATCAAAAGACATGTTGCATTGAGTAAATCTACTGCACAGACCTCTGTAGAATGTTGAAAAACAAGGATGTTACTTTGAGGATTAAGGTGTGCCTGACCCAACCCTTGGTCTTTCCAATGGCCTCGTATGCATGTGAAAGTTGGACCTTACATAAAGGAGACCAGAGAAGAATCGATGCATTTAAGTTGTGGTGCTGAAGAAGGATACGGAAAGTACCAGGTGATCCGCCTTGGAAGATGTACAGCCAGAATGCTTCTTGGAGGCAAGGATGACGAGACCTTGTCTAACGTACTTTCAACATGCTGCCAAGAGACAGCAGTCTTTGGAAAAGGACGTCCAGTCTGGTAAAGTCAAAGGACAGCACAAAAGAAGACGGTTCTCCGTGGGTGCATCAATGGGCTCAGGCACAGGATTGTGAGGATGGAGCAGAACCGGAGAGTCTTTCATTCTGTTGTGCACAAGGTCACTGTGGGTCACAACCACCCTCATGGCAGCTAATAACAGCTAGTTTCAGAAGCAGTCTAGTGAATCTGAATGGATTTGTTACCATCAAGGAACGTCTCATCTATTCTTTTACTAACAGTTGTATTGGCATTTAATGAATATGTCAACCAATTCAATACTTTAATCATATTAAAAAGAATTGTGCAATCATCCTCTCAGTCGATTTAAAAAGTTTCTTCTTTCTTGTACTCATTTTTATCAACTCCCTTTCTCCAGCTCCAGCCCCAGCCATCCCTGCCATTCCCCACAGGAAACTATTGATGTAGTCACTGTCTATATAGCTTTACCCATCAAGGATTTCATCTATAGGAAGACAAAACAACTATAAAAAAAGAAAGGAGTATATAACAACAAAAACCACTGTCCTCTGCATGATAGCGAGACTCTTCACCTCCTGGCCTCTGGTCATATGGATTCACCGTCCAGGTATGGACCCTGGAAGTGGATTTTGTCCTCTCGTGGTCACCCAGGGCTTTCTGCAAACCAGGTGCTTACAATATGAACTCTTATACCATTCCCTCATTCAAATATGGATTGTATTATTTGTAATCTTTGGATCACAGAGGTTGATGTGCTTACTTAGAATGATGTGTGTAAAGCCTGTTCTGTTTTCCTTTTGCTGTGACCTCTTTCCATCTTTCTGGGGTGGAGGGTTTCCAATTGAGATACCCCTGCCCAGTTGTCCAGATGGCATTAGGGACTGGTTTGGCTGGCCTTTGTCATGCTTCCCAAGTACACGTATCCGTAGTCAACACATCTTGGAAGATTTGAAAATCAAAGCCACCAAGTAGTGACTCTTTTTCAAAGATAAAACTGAGCTGCTTCCCAATGCTGTTAATACCAAATGTCAGCTGGGAGCTTGATTTTAAGGGTTGAATACAATTACTTGCTCCTGTTCAACTTGACACATCACAGCTGGGAGCGAAATTTGGTGGAGAAAACCAAATTCCACCTAGTCCTGCCTGACATGAAGTCAGAACGGTTTGTTTATGAAATCTGTTTGAAATGTGAAGTTCTTGTTTCCTCTTGTTGAACATCGAAAGCCAAGGTTCACACAGCGTCACTCAGAAAACCAAATAACAGGGGAAAGTAGAGCAGGGAGCAGATATTGCCGGTCCTCCATGGGAATTCTGAATATTTATCATCCCCCCAGCTCCTTTAGCAAAACTGCCAGAAATTGATGTGATTTCCACCTCACCTATCAACACAGGAAGCATGATAGGTTGCGATTCCCTAGATTTATATTTAGAAAGGCTTCCGGGGAGGGAAGCGCAGGCAATGCAGCGACTGTCGTTCCTCCAAGCTACAGGGCTGTGTGTGCAGGGGGGAAACACTGCCTACCTGGCTTGGTGCAGACCAGCCTGGGACGTTCCTGCCAAGCGCTATTGAGGATGCTGCACTTTCCTTAGGAGCTGGGAGTGAATTTAGTTGTTCTCAATAAAAAATAATCAAATCACAACTCTGCCTACGGTGATAAGAGATAGACGGGGCTTTCCTCCTACTGTGTTAGCTATGGGATATTCCTTTTAAACAGGTTTTCTCTCTCGATACCGATGTGAAAAAAAATTGCAGCCAAAAATCTTATGAAACCTACTGCAGTCTTTAAATACACACACACACACGCATTCACACACACACACACACGCACTGCTGTGGAGTCAATTCCAGCTCATAGAGATACTGTGTAGGCTTTCTGAGACAGTAAATCCTTATGTGAGCAGACAACTCACCTTTCTCCTTTGGAGTGACTGTGGTGGGTTGGATTGGCCAAACCTTGGGTTAGCAGTCCAGTGTCCAACCCACAGTACACCGTGTTTCTTGTCTCCAGCCTTAGAGCTGTTGAAATGGAAGAGCCATCTGTCTGGGAACAAGCCAGTCACCTGCAGTCCACTGCCAGTGTGGATATCCTCCTGACCACACTTCTGCACACGGTGCAGGGAGCCACATGCACACAGAGTGCTTTAGCGAACGCTGTTAAGCAGGAAAGAGCCGGAAACAGAAGGATCTGATGTTGATAGAAAGGATTATTATTTTGACAAACAATTAACACCACAAATGAAATCTAAATGTAGTGTGGTGTGGTATCTCAATGGAGCACCCTGGTGGCATCATGGTTACACATAAGGCTGCTCACCTCAAGGCCAGCAGTTCAAAACCACTAGTCACTTCATGGAAGAAAGATGGGGTTTTCTACTCTCTTATGGTGTAAACATTCAGGGACAATAGTACCCTGTTTTTATAGAGTCACCATGAATCATAAGGCATATGATGGTGGTGCGTTTTTCATTTTACCCCAATATCCAGGTATTCTCTAGCTTAAATCCACTGACATCCAGTAGATTCCAACTCATACTGACCCTACAAGGTAGCAAAAGTTCCCAAGGCCATGACCTTTATGGAAGCAGACTCCTCCATCTTCTTCCCTGGGAAGGCCTGATGCCTTCCAGTAGCCAACTATCTGGTTTGCAGCCCTAGGTTAGAGCAGGGCTCTTGGCCACTGGGAAACCAGTGAGTGAAAGAGCAGGGGAGGGGGGTCTTCTTCAGGACACAGATCTGGAGATCCCCTCATGAGAAAGTGTGCGATTCTGCTCTGAGAAGGAACACATGCTTCTTCTGATCATCTGAACTGTGCCTTTCCCAGCCAGGTTCTCTCCCTCCACTGCACGTGTGCCTGGCAGCATGGTGTGCTGGATGACCACAGCACAGGGCAAGGCAGAAGCTTTGAAGGCATTTGTGTGGCAGAATACAGGAGGATGGCTTTTGGTCAGCATCACCCTGGGTGATGGAAGTAAAACCAGCTGTTTGGATGGATGATATTCCAAGTAGCCATGCATGATTTGCCACACCTAGCTAGGCCGAGGTAGTGTTAAACCTCTAGTTTTCATCTTTCATCTTTCATGCTGATGTTGTTAGCAGTCATGCCGTTGGCCTCTAATGCATGACAACCCCATGCTTAAAGACCAAAATATTACCCAGTCCTGTGTCTTCCCCAAGGTAAGTTCCCAACGGGACCATTGCCATCTATAGGGCTTTCTTTGGTTGACGTTCAAAAGTAGAGCAGCGGGACTTTATTCCTAGTCTGGAATTCCTGTTATAGCTAGTTTACCATCATAGCAACGTGAAATATCCCCTGGTAGATTCAATAGAGCTACATTGCTCCTACTAGCAAAGCAATAGAAGAAGACTATCTGAAATGAATGCATTTCAGGCTACAGGACCCTTTTGGAGCTGTCGGGGAGGCCTTAGACCACTAATAGCAAGGTTGTGGGTCAAAAAACGATCACCCCCTCCTCTGGTAGCAGATGAGACTGCTCCACTAAAGGTTTATAAAGCCTCAGAAGCCCTGGATAAGGTTGCTAGGAGTCAGAATTGGCTCAGTGTTACTGGGGTTGTTCTCTCTCTCTCAAACTCTCTCCTTCTCTTTCTCTCATTGTATAGTCACAAGGCAGCAACAATCAAGAAGTCAACTGGCCTGCTGCCCTGGGAAAAATGTTACATGTTAATTTTTTCCAAAAGATCAACGTCAAGGTGCCAGTGTTTCTAAAATGGCAGCAAGCTCTGAAGACGCCTGGAGAAGACCTTTGGAAATGCATTCACTTACAGATCATTTGAAAGGGCACTTCTGAGGCATGGCCCCAGGGTGCGGGCCTTTCTGTTGTGGCATGGGGGCGGTCTCTGGCCCTGCACCGGGTCAGTCACCAGTCAATTTCTCACTTTTCCGGTCTGAACCCCTGAACCCCCTCCCACTTACCAAAGGTCCTCCAGGTGGGTGTCCAGTAGGGTATCAGAGTGGTCATGTGATGTGGTCCTGGGAGTAAGTAAGCTGGGTGCAGGATGTTGGGAAAACCTTTAGCATTCGTAGATATTCCTGCAATTGTGTCAGATTCTGTCCACACTGCTTCTGGTTCTCCTCATGCATTGGTTTTGGGTTTTCTTCACAAGCAACAGTCACTTCTTTTGCCCAGGGTGCTATTGGAAGCGCGGTGGAATGCACGTCCAGGTGTTCTTTTCCTTGCTTTGGGATATGTGCCAGAACCCTTTGACCACCTTAGGTCAATAGGAGATCGAATGGGGAGGAAACTTCTAGCCTGGATCTGCATTTTCTTGTTGAGTTGTTGAGATGCACCAGCTGAGCAATGAAAAAATCATGTGCAGAGTCTACTCAGATAGCATTCCTGAGACCAGGGAAGTGTGTCCACACCTGCAGGGACCAATGTTCTCCTGCTTCAAGCACCAACAGGCATGTCACCCAGATACCAAGGTGCTGTCTCGCTGTCCACCCACAGTGATCAATACAGGCAGACCCCAAGCCGGTAGTTCTCTATTGACCCAGTTAGTCAGTCAATGCACTCTACATGTTGAGTCAGTTGCCAATGTAGACATCTAGCTTAGTTTGCTAGTGCTCTTATAATAGAAATATTGTAGGTGGGCATTTTCTCACAGAAAGTTACAAGTTGGAATTCAAGGTGGAGGCTCTAGGGAACAAGGGCTCTCTCTGCAAGCTTTGGGGGAGAGTCTCTGCCTTTTTTCAGCTTCTGCTCCAAGGTTCCTTGGCAATCTGACATGACATCAGTCTTCCCCTGTTTCTTCTTATCACTTCTATCCCTAAGTCATTCCTTTTTTATCTCAAAATTGATTGTCATTAGAAACACCCTACAAGATATGGCCTCTTGAGCATAATAGAAAATTTACAGCTACGTGGTATTATTTTGTTGTTGTTGTTGTTAGGTGCCATCTAGCCAGCTCCTACCCGTCATGACCTTATGCACAACAGAATGAAACACTGCCAAGTCTTACGCCATCCTCAAAATTGTTCCTGTGCTTAAGCCCATTGTTACAACCAAGCTGTCAATCCATCACTTTGAGGGACTTCCACTCCTCATTGCCATGATGTCCTTTCCCAAGGACAGATCCCTCCTGACAACCTGTCCAATGCAAGTAAGAAAAAGCCTTATTGTCCTTGTTGCTATGAAACATTGAGCCATACTTCTTCCAAGACAGATCAATGGATCATTTTAGCAGGTAATGATACTTTCAATATTCTTCCCCAGCATCACAATTTAAATGCATCCATTCTTCTTTAGTCAATGTCCAACTTTCACATGCATAAGAGGTCATTGAAAACACCGTGGCTTAGGTCAAGCACACCTTAGTCCTCAGGGTGACAACCTTGCTTTGCAATACTCGAAAGAGGTTTTGTAATAACTGCTAACCTAGTTATAGCAAAATGCTATGCATATTTTGATCTCTTGAGTGCCGCTTCCATGAGCATTGATTGTGGATCCAAAGAAGATGAAATCATTGAAAACTGCAACTTTTTCTCCATGTATCATGATATTGTCTATTGGTCCAGCGGTGAGGATTCCGGTCTTCCTTACATTGAAATGCAATCCACACTGAAGGCTGCAGTTCTTGAGCTTCATCAGCAAGGACTTCAAGTCCTCCTCACCTTCAACGAGCCAGGTGGTGTCACCTGCATATGGCATGTTGTTAATAAGCCTTCCTCCAACCCTGATGCTGTGCTCTTCTTCAGATACTTGTTTCTTTGATGATTAGCTCAGAATAAAAATTTAATAAGGATTTAATAAGACGCACATCTTTCCTGATTTCAAACCATGCAGTATTTCCTGGCTTTGTTCACATAACTGCCTCTTGATCCATGTCCAGTTTCCTCCTAAATTCAATCAAGTGGTCTGAATTCTCATTCTTCTCAAAATTATCCCTACTTTGTTTGTTAAGCTCCACACGATCTAATATCTTGCTGTAGACAAGACAACGCAAATAAATATCCTTTTGCTATTATCTATTTTGAGCCATGAGCCATCTGATATCAGCAATGGGATCCCTTGATCCATGTCCTCTTATGAGTCTGGCCTGGCCCTCTGGCAGCTCCTTGCCAATGTACTGCTGCAACTGCTGTTGGATAATCTTCAGCAAAATTTTACTTACATGTCATATCAGTGATGTTCTAGAATTTGAACATTCTGTTTAGCAACCTTTCATTGGAATGGGTCCAAATATAGATCTCTTCAAGTCAGTTGGCCAAGCAGCTCTCTTCTAAATTTCCTGGCATAGACTAGAGGTTGCTTCCAGTTGAGATATTTCAGTTGGATTTTACCTGCGTGCATATTGTTGTTATGGGAAGTCTAGTTGATTTTGATTGATAGCAACCCTAGAGGACAGAGTAGAATTGCTTCATAAGGTTACAAGAACTTATACTCTATGGGAGCAGAGGATCATGTCTTCCTTCCCAGGGAGCAGCTGGTAAGTTTGACTGATGACCTTTCAAATATCAGTCAAATTTGTAACTACTCTTTCCCAGACGGAGGTAGGGGTGAGGATTTATAATACAAGCCAATCCATAACAACATTTTAATAAAGTTTTAAAAGCCAAGTTAATTCATATGTAAGTTTTTTGTGAAAATTAAATCCTGAGGAATATAAAATCATGATTTTGACTCAGCCAAGTATCCTAAGAATATATAATATAATTTTTGTAAACCTGCTCCCCAATATGGGCAGGTAGGGTGCAAAGTGGAATTCTTGTTTGTAGCATGATTTGAGTTGTTTCACTGGTTCGTTGTGAGTCAGAATTGACTCTATGGTGGTTGGTTGGTTTGGTTTATATCTGTGGAGGCTCATCTGCTTGGATTTAGGGTTAACTTTTTTATCTTAGAGCCTGCCCATGTAGAGTGGGTTCTAAATCTAATCACTTCTGATTTATAAAATGAGCAAATTAGATGCAAAACTATTCACATATAGAGGAAGACGGATGCCATGGGAGAATCATCTACAATCCAATGAACCAAGCAATGCGAAGAACAAGAAGGAAATCGACATTTCTGCACCCCCCTGAACTCAAAGACAGTGCATTTCTGTTCTATAAAGTCACAAGTTTCAGTCATCATCCCACCACAGCACCAGAGAACTAAGTCAAGTGAAGTAGACCCACGTCTGATTGCTGTAGCCTGGTGGAGGGTGGGTTTCCGTGGTGCCAGCCCCAAGCCACTCTTGCACCTCTTCTTTGCAGCAAGATATTACGCAAGTTTGTCTTTAAAGTAACCCCTGAAGGCTTTCAGTGAAGTCCTTCTCCTTCTGTTCTTAGTCTGGAAGTTCCGCTGAAATCTCTTCACTTGGTTTGATGCTGCTGGCATTTGAAGTTCCTGTGACATAGCTTCCAGCATCAGAGGAACACACAAGCCAACACAGCAGGACAAACTGACACGGTGCCTCTTGACAGGGAGCTGCCAGAAGTTCAGGTCAGATTCAAAAGAGGATGTGGAACAAGGGATATTGCCACTGATGCCAGATGGATCTTGGTTCAAAACAGAGTATATCAGAAAGATGTGCCCTTGTGTTTCATTGACTATGCAAAGGCATTCAACTGTGTGGACCATAACAAGCTGCAGAGGAGCTTGAGAAGAATGGGAATCCCAGAACACTTCATGGTGCTCATGAGGAACACGTACATGGGTAAAGAGGCGGTTGTGTGAACAGAATGAGGGAATACTGCATAGTTTAAAACCAAGAAAATGTGCTTCAGAGTTGAATCCTCTCACCATACTTGCTCAATGTATTTGTTGACTAAACCATCAGAGCAGCTGGATTCGATGAAGAGCAGTGTGACATCAGGGTGGGAGGAAGGCTTCCTCACAACCTGCAGTATGCAGATGACATGACCTTGGTTGCTGAAAGTGAGGACTTGAAGTACTTGCTGATGAAGATCAAGGATGGTAGCTTTTGGTATAGGTTACAATTCAATGTAAGGAATATAAAAATTCTCACAACTGGACTATTACATAGCATCATGATAAGTGAGGAAAAAAGGGTTAAAACTGTCAAGGAGTTTGTCTTACTTGGACCCACAAACAATGCTCATGGAATCAACAGTCATGAGATCAAGAGACAGACAGTATTAGGTTAATCTGTGGCACGAGAGCTCTTTAGAGTATTGAAGTGCAAGGATTTTTCTGTGAGGACTAAGATGCGCCCGGACAAAGCCATAGCATTGTCCATTTCATTATATGCCTATGAAAGTTGGACATTGAATAAGGTAGACTGTAGAGGAATTGATGCATTTGAATTGTGATGCTGTGGTGCGGAGAAGCTGGGGGAAGGGACCAATCTGCATGGGAAGAGATAAGGACAGAGTGCTCCTTAGGGACAATGATGACAAGACTGTCTTACATCCTTTGGACCCAAAAGTAGTCCCTGGAGAAAACCATCTTGTGTGGTAGAATGGAAGGGTGGTGAAAAAGAGGAAGGCCCTCACGGAGATGGATGGACACAGGGGCTGCATCAATGGGCTCAGGCATAGAAGCAGTTGTGAGGATGGCGCAGGACGGTGCAGTGTTTCATTCTGTTGTGCACAGGGTCGCTGTGAGTTGGAGGTGACTCAATGGCATCTAACAACCACAACAGTGCCTAAGGGGATATAGAATTATGATTTTATCCCTCTGGCCAATCATCTTGGGAAATATGTGATAGTATCTAGGTAAACCTGCTCCTAAATATGGGTGAGTAGAGTATAAACCTGCTCCTAACTATGGGTGGGAAGTCCGGTGCACAACATGAACCAATTTTCCCTGTAGGACTTCTATGGCTCAGATCAATCTGCTGGCCATGAGTTTGGTTTTTGATATGTATTTACATTTTGCATTGTGTCTGGTTTCATCTATTTCTTCAGGCTTATCACTTGTCCCACCATTATCGATATTTCAGAAGCCGTTTTTTCCTTTTAGAATAAGTGTTTGCCCCTAGACACTGGCCCAGGCACTGCCCCTGCCAAACATGGGTCAAGATTGTTGTTTCGTGCACAATTTCTCAAATCAGCTGTGGAGAGCACTGATACTGAAGTCCTTTGGATTTCATGTGGGTCTTAATGTAATTCTAAATAAAAATCATGCACCGATGGCATTAGAATTCAAAAAGAATTTGGGTCTATCTATGTGGGGAGAATATTCAGGATGCTTCAGCTGATAACCTGTGGCCCATTTACTGTCATTCAGTTGTCTGATGTAAAGTTAATTGAATGGAGAAATGGGCCCTGCCTTCTGTCTAGTTTGTGTGTTTGTTTGTTGGAATAAGTAGAACCTAACAGGAAGTCTGGACATATTCAATCTAACCTGACTTATCTTCTATTGGAGCCGATGAGCATGTGGTGTAGAACATACTAGGCTGATCTGAATGCTGAATTTCAGTCACCAAATCAGTGTACACTTGCTTCCATAATACATGCTTCTCTTCTACGCCTTCACTTCTGATGATTTTCTCCTTCTCTTTTTTCTACTTTTATGAACTCCACTCCAAAATAATTCAACATAGAAACCTCATCATATTCATCAAAGTATTTTTGCTGATTGAGACATATTTGGAGAGAAATCATAATAACTTACTTCTCATCTGTGAGGTCAAGCTGATGGTTTTAGGAAGAAACATCATCCTTCAAAACGGGATCAATGGCACCATACCTGGTGAAATGGAGAGCTACCCCTGTGTCCTGTGGAGAAATATTCCTCATCTCAGCATGGCAACATCACAAGTATGCATCCAGCTCATCTTTCCAAATTCATTACCACCCGTGTGAGGCTACATTGGAAGCACCACTCACATTCTTATAACTGATTGAATGCAACCGAATGGATAACTGCCAAACAATTTCTGGGCCCATTTTTCTCCTATCTTATTGTTATTGCTAGGTGCTGTTAAGTTGCTTCTAACTCATAGGGATCCCATGCCCAACAGAAGAAGGCCCTATCTATCCATGTACCATCCTTACTCCTGTCCAATGTTTGAGTCCACTGTTGCAGGAACTGCATCTGCTCATGGTCAAGTCTTCCTCTTTGTCCCTGACCTAGTGTTTGACCGAGCGTGATGACAACCAGTCCAAAGTTCGTGGCGCGGAGTCTCGCCATCCTCACTTCTAAGGTGCATTCTGGATGTACCTCTTCTCACACAGAGTTGCTTGTTCTTCTGGCAGTCCACGGTCTATTTGATATTGTTCACCAATACCTCAGATCAAAGACATCAATTCTTCCTTAGTCGTTATTATACATAGGTGACCATTGAAAAGTTGGGGCATGGGTCAGCCCCATGCTAGTCTTCAAAGTGACATCTTTGATTTTTTTTAACAGCTTTAAAATGCAAGCAGAGTTTGTCATTCCTCCTAAGCTTTACAAGCTAGAAGGGCTGCTTCCATTGATGGGCCTGTAGAATGTAGTAAAGTATATTGAAGCTTGTTTTGGCTTTAATGTATACAATGAGTTCTTGTAACTAAATGCATGCAATTGAAATCATTGAAACTTTTGACTGTGGTTTTCCACCTCCCCATCCCTCCTCCATTCACAGGGCCCATGCATTGAGGAAGGTGGCCATTTGGAAGGGCGCAAGGCAAGACATGCTCATACCAAATATAGAGGTAACTGGGTGGGCTGAGTTAGTGGCTAGGGGAACAGAAGAGGATGGGTAGTTAATGAAGGTCTGACCTCTATCGAACAGAGATGCTGTCTCCCCCAGGGCCTAGACAAATCTCTCCAGAACAAGGAGGGACAGAGAATGATAAAATTAATACATGAAATTGTTTCATTATATGGCGAATTATATCAAAATGGGGAAACTCATTCTCCTTTGCTGTGAAACTTAGCCTTATGTAAACAAATGGTTGATAATTCCTATCCTGATGAATGATGTGGGTCAGAGTAGAACTGCGCCCCATGGGTTTTTAGTGGCTTCTTTTTCGAGCATCAGTCATTAGGTACCCCACCCCCAACCCCCAAGGCACCTCTGGATAGACTTGAAGCAGACACCTTTAGGGGGGCAGTGATCTGGTTAACTGTTTGCAATAACAGTTAAGCAAAGTTAACGCAAAGTAACAGCACACTCAAAGATACCCTATACAGAAGCTTGTTTAGAAAACAAAAAGATAATCTCAGCAAGACCATCTTTATTCAGAAATATTAATTTTCATGGTAATGTAACATTTCTTTACTGCTAATGAGGTGATGAGGTGTAGTACTAGTTACCATGTTAGCTTAGAATGGAAATCGTTTACAATTGTTAAGATGTTCTAACCTTGCGATGGAACAATGGCTCATCCAAGGGCAGTGACCGGTCCCTAACAGCAGAGGAAGTATCCTCCAGATGCACCACCGGGGGCAGAACCGGCTGCATCCCCTGACCCTGATTGTCTGTGCAATAGCCTTGTTCTCCAGAATCCAAGAGGGCTCACCCAGGGTTTCCTGGAGCAGGGACTCCATGTGCAGAGCCCACTTAATTGTTAACTCGTTGTCCACACATAGCATCTGTTGACATTAGTAATGTAATTGCAGTGATAATAAGCTCATTGACTTAGTATCTGAGGAATAACCAGTCGGGACATCACATCTGTCTTGCTTTACTTGACAGCCCATCTCACACACTGAATAGACCAGGGCAGCGGGGGCCATTGTTTCCCAGGGATGAAGCTGCAGCCAGCTTCTCCCCCTTCCTGCCCCTCCCCCAGACCCATCATCTCTTTTCTTTCCAAAGAGTAAGGAGGGAAAAAAAAACAAACAAAAGCAACAAAAACCCCACAACTCTTTGCCGCATCTAACCATTATTCTACAGGATCTTTTCAATAGGCCCGGACAATGCGGCCCCAAGATGTGTCTGTGTGTGCTGACAGGGCTAACATTCCCCTCCCCGCTCTGAGGATGAAGGGCCAGCAAGGAGCAAACACTGGAGGTAAATATCCGTTTTGAGAGCGGCAAGACAGAGGCTGACAGCAGAGGAGCTTGGCTGAACTGGGGCAACCTTCCCGTGCCTGAAATGTTTCCCTTAAGAACTCAGCTGCTGGAAAATGATACAAAAACTTCCTTTCCGAGGGTGAAGACTCCTGTTTTCTGACAGGCAGACTCCTGTTTGCAGCGGTGGTTGCTCCTTAGGATAAATGAGAGAGAGAGAGAGAGAGAGAGAGAGCGAGAGAGAATTTCAGACACATAATACAGAAATAAACTTTGGTGTCTCTTCATTCTGGCTCTCTCTGAATTCTCTGCTGAGCTCTGCTCTGATGCAGGGGCTTTTGATGTACTGTAAACCCCTACTGACACCTCCCAGACTAAACCCCGTCCTAAAGGGAAGGGACTTGGGGCATCTGCAGCTTCACCTGCCCAGCACCCTAGATTCTAGACACTTCCGTTTTGGGTGTTCATGTGGTGAGAGCAGGAGACATGAGTCACACAAGATCTAAGTCCCTTACTGCAATCAGGTGAGAGGGCACATCACATCATCGAAGTCTGATCCCGCCCAGGCTTAGTCACTCTGAATTCTCCTTCATGCTTGTATCTTTGTCAGTGGTGCAACACAACCTCACCACATTCCTTTCTAGTACACACATACACACACGTACACATATATGAACAGATACATGCACATGCAACACACATGCACACACACATATCACACACAACATACATATGTAGCCACACATGCACAGGTATGCACGGTATGCACACAACACACTAGTACAGAACACACATACACACATATACCCACACCACAATTAATAACTTACACGTGCACACACAATATAGAGCACACACATGCACATATACACATATATACCACCTACACATATAGCACATGCATATACAGACTCATACACACACATACTCACATACATACACCACATACACATACAGTGTACTCACACAGACACACCACCTACACATACAGCACACACATATGCACACTCGTACACACATGCAGCACACACACTCACACCATGTACACACGCAGCACACACATATCTCCATCTCAGGAACACACACATGCATCACATGCACATGCAGGCAATGAAAGATGAAATAAGACCCCTATTGTTATGATGATCAATTAGCCACGCTGTCCGTGTGCTTATTGCCGGAGCAAGACCGACAGGAATGACTGGGTTGGTCTGGGGATGGTCTGGGGGTTGCCAGCCCATCACACCATCCTGGAGGTGCTGCCTCACTTCAGACAACGCTCAGAATTCAGAATCCTGCCAAAGGAAGTGGGTGCCCTTCTGATAATTGAAGAGCACAGGGGAATTGTGTTGTTCCTAGTTTCTACTTCTTTCTATGAGCAAGTCGACATTTTGTCAGTAGTCAAAAGTGCTCTCCAACCATAGACATGGCTAGGAGATAGGAGGAGAGCTGAGCAGTCCATGGACAGATCCAGTGAAGAGATCATGGGCTTTCCCAGTCTTGCTGGTGAGAGAGAGCTACATGGACCTGTCAGGCTGCGGCCCTTACGCTCCCTTTAGATCGGGAATTGAACCTATTCTTGCCGACCAATAACTGACTGATGAAGTAGTTCTATGCAGCAGTACGGACATTGGTAACATATACGTGTTACAGAAGTTGTTTTTTAACTAGTGTTTGCCCTTGCTTACACACAATTAAAGTCGATAACATGGAAATGCCTTTTAAATTAAAAAAATGGTGAGACATGAAAACTCAGCAAAGGTACAAATTACTTAGACTTCCTAGTAGTGTTTGGGCCACACCTGCAGCTGTGAAAGTCAAAGGCATTTTCTGAAATCCCTAGGTCCTCAAGGTCATGCTGTGACTTTACTCTAGTCATTCAATGGCCACTTGTTCCTGAGGGACTCCCTCCCCCTAAATTTGTTTCCTTTTCATGTTTCCAGGTTGTTACCAGTCTGGGTCATGGAATGAGGAGAAGAGCAGGGCAGTGACTAACCTGTACAATTTTGTCATTAAAGAATGGCGAGTTTGGATGGATGAAGAGCAGCATCAGATAGGAAGAAGGCACAGGTGTCCATAGGATCAGGTACCAGGCATCAGAAGACCCCAAACAAACAATCATATTGATAAGAATGAGGGGGAGCGAATTGGAGAGCCAAAGCTCATCTTTAGACAATTGGACAGTCCCTCACAGAAAGGTCACAAGAAAGGGACAAGTCAGCCAGGGTACAGTATGGCACTGACAAAGCACAGATTTCTCTGGTTCTTTATTTTTTTTCTCCCCACCACTATCATGACCCCAGGTCTACCTTACAAATCCTGCTAGACCAGAGCATGTACACTGGTGCAGATAAGAGCTCTTGATGCACAGAATCCAGGACAGATAAACCCCAAAGAACAATAATAGGAATAGTGATATCATGAGGGTAGGGGGGAAGATATGGGGAGAAAGGGGGAACTGATCACAATGATCAATGTATTAACCACCTTCCCGCCACCCCACGGTGATGAACAACAGAAGCATGGGTGAAGGGAGAAAGTGGATGGGTAATGTATGTCTATAATAATAATTTGAAATTTATCAAGGGCTCATGAAGGTGGGGGGGTGAGGGAGGGAGGGTAAAAATGAGAAGCTGATACCAAGGGCTCAAGTAGAAAGAAAATGTTTTGAAAAGATGATGGCAACAGATGTACAATGTGCTGGACACAAGGAATGTATGTGTTGTTATTAGAGCTGTAAGAGCCCTCAATAAAATGATTCACAAAAAGGACAACATGGAAATCTGCTTCTGAGGATGGAGCTCTTAAAAATCCTATCAGATCCCATGTCTTTGAGTGAATCCTGACTCACAGACACTTTATAGGACAGCTAACTCTCCCTAGGGTTAGTGGGAAAGTGATTGCCATTGAGTTTCCAAACTCTCAGGAAAATAACTCTTGGATGGAACACATTACTAAAGGGACCCTCCAGATAAGCTTGTTGAATGGACAATAGACCAGAGATAAACCCCCCTGCAGTGTCTTCAGATCGTAAGGAGAAACCAAGGAAAGAAGAATTACTCCAGTACCCCAAGGTGACTTCATTCAGGACGATCTGGGCAATCACCAAGTGTTTGCTGACTCACAGCGGACCTGTAAGAAAGGGCAAAACCCTTATTACCTGAATTTTCATCACAACACATTTTTAAAGCACTGATCCATGGGTTCAAAGACCAAAGACATATCTGTCTGTAACTGAACTGCTTCCCTTTTTGGAGGAGACAGAGGGGAGACCAGAATGCAAATCTCGGGGTTGCGTAGCAGTGAGGGCTGCATCCCGTCACTGATGCAATTCACATCACCGACTTGCACACACGGAGAGCACTGCATTGATAAACTCTGTGCTATCTGTAATTTTATACTAACAAAGATATCTACAGGGCCACTTACTAGCTAGATGTCCTTGGCGTGCTAGTTATTTCTGTGACCTTCACTGTCATCTAAGATAGGCAAGAAATAGACATAATTCCAACCCCCCACGTGTTCTCCTTCATTTTTCCATTCCTTCATTCAACAAGCATGGATGGATTACGACCACTTTTCATTAGGGAAAAGACCAGGGCCTAAACACCAAGTCATTGTGTGAAGATTGGCATTATATAAAACTGGAGGATGACCACATCATTGCATAGATAGATAACTCAGATACACCATTACCTAACGGCCAAATGTGCCATTCCGTAACTGCACAGCACTGAGAAACATGCCCTTTACCAACACAGCTAGTGTCACTCTCGGCTCCGCATTCATCACTGCCAGATGTCTGTCGTTGAAGTCAATCAATGTTCAGACGGATTTTATTTTTATTGACAACAGTGTGAAATGCCGAAGAGAAGACTCTCGACAAGTGGGCAGCAAGAACACTCCTTTTCATCGATGGCTTCTCTTGTGCCCTGCCACTTTTCTTGGTATTGCCCCGCTGAATACCAAACATGAAAGTTCCTGGCACAAAACCTGGACAGACATAAAGAGGCTCATTCGTGTTTTTGTTTTTAAGACCCAGCCTCTCTTCATGTATACTTGTATTGAGAACAAAATTACGGATGAAACACAGACATGTTAAATATTCCTTTAAGGCAGAATGATACCCTAACATCTATGGGGTGTATCAACTCCATTGCGTATGACTTTAGACAGGCATCTGAAGTGAAGGCTGTTCCAAGTAAAGTTGAGCCACCTGTCAGATGGTGGGTTCCACTGGAGAACATCCCATCACCCAGAAGGCTGGACATTTAAAACCTTAATGGGGATGTCTGTGGGAGAAATAATGACTTGGTCGATGAACAGGGACTTCCTCGGGGCCATTTACACCGTAATGCAGTTGGCATTTTAATCAAGTCTTTAAAAGCCCTAATGAAAAAGAAAAATCTAACTCTGTTATGGTTGGTCTAATTGTGATATCTCTTGAGTTAGACTTCAGGTGCATAGAGGGCAAGGACTTGGATGAAGAGAAAAACATAGATT